>NC_140579.1:232111648-232785235 GCF_964204655.1 Triturus cristatus | reverse complement strand
GTGGTTATGGTTATGGTTGTGTGTGTGATTGTGTGTGTGGGTGTGTGTGGTTGTGGTTGTGTGTGTTCAGTTGTGTGTGTGGTTGTGTGTGTGGTTAAGTGTATGGTTGTGTGTGTCTCTTTGTGTGGTTGTGTGTGTGTGTGTGTGGTTGTATGTGTGGTTGTGTGTGTGGTTGTGTGGTTGTGTGTGGTTGTGGTTGTGTGTGGTTGTTTGTGTGGTTGTGTGGGTGTGGTTGTGCGTGTGGTTGTGTGTGGTTGTATGTGTTTGGTTGTGTGTGGCTGTGTGGTTGAGTATATGTGTGTGGTGTGTGTGGTTGGGTGTGGTTGTGTGTGTGGTTGTGTGTGTGTGTGTGTTTGTGTGTGTGTGGTGTGTATGTGTGGTTTTGGTTGTGTGTGTTGTGTGTATGTTGTGTGTGTGGTTCTGTGTGTGGATGTGTGTGTGTGGTTGTGTGCGTGATTATATGTGTGCGGTTTTGTGTGGTTGTGTGTGTGGTTGTTTTTATAGATATGTGTGGTTGTGTGTGTGGTTGTGTGTGTGGTTGTGTGTGTGTGGTTGTGTGTATGTGGTTATGTGTGTGTGGTTGTGTGTGTGTGCGGTTGTGTGTGTGTGTGGTTGTGTGGGTTTGTGTTACTATCCTCGTGGGGACTTGGGTGTTATAACACACTCACGCTGTGTGGACTTGATTGCACTGTGGGGACCTGAACCCAGGTCCCCACAAGGCAATGTCTTCTAAATTATAAATAATGACTCCAGGAACATCTATGTCAATTTTTACAACTTTTGAAAAAATTGCCTTGTGGGGACCTGTGTTTCATCAAGTGTGTTTTTGCTCAGCTCTGCCCCTGTAGACAGGAGGCGGTACTGCAGTCTTAAACACACTTTGCATTCAAACACACTCTGCTCACCAGAAACACATACTAACAGCAGAAAGGACTGCATTTAAACACACTTTGCCAAAGTAAAAGTTGCATAACCCTGTGTTTATCCAAATATTTTCCATTCAAATTACCTTTTGCTCTATTGTTTAAAATAAACTTATTGTGCTGGATTTACTCTAAAATAATAAGAGAATACCTAATGGCTAAACGCTTTTTCAGGAAACAGTCAGGGTTTGATTTTATTTTGCTGTACAAATACAAATGATGTGTAAGCGCCCTCTGTGACACTTTTCATGTCCAGAAAAGAGTTTATTCACCAGTGCAGTATTAGGCAGGACTGCTGGCTGAATTAATAACCACTGTAAAAAGAGCATACACTCAGGGCCACTGCAGAGACAGCGTGGTGCAGGAAAACATTGTTAGCGTCCAACAAATGATGTGCCATGAAAAGGCAAAGAAAACGAGAAATAAGCGGCATATTATGAAATTAAGTCAAACACAGGGGCAGATTGACAAGCCCCTTGCGCTGCCAGTGCGTCACTTTTTGTGACACACCGGCAGCGCATTCTTCTGCCCCATATTTACAAGGACAGGAAAAGCAACCCTGCATGGCTTTTTCTGTCATTGTAAATACAGCCCCTTCATACACAGCATTTTGCATGAAAGGGGGGTTACATGGGTATTGCTGTGGGTGTTCCCACGCAACACCCATGGAACCAGACACATTTCCAGATTTACAAGAAATCGTAAATCTGAAAATGCGTGTGAATGCTACGCTTCCGAGGGGAAGAAATGTATTTATTTCTCCTTGTTTGTTTTCCTCTTTCTATGCATGCTGCATTCTGCAGAACACATAGAACGAGGAAATAACTGCTAATGATTGTTTATGTAGAGGAAGGTGACCCTTCCTGCAGATAAACAATCCTTTAAAGAATGACGTTTTGTAAGTCCTATGGGACATATCAGCAATCAGGCAATAAAAAATTATCGCCGCTTTTGCGTCCGTTTTTGGACAAAAAGCGGCGATAATTTTATCACCTAATCAGCAAGGTCACACTATCGCGTGAAACCTTGCCTGATCGCCATTTCCCTTAACGCCCATCTTTGCATCTCTAATGAGATGCAAAGTGGGCGTTCCTCCCCAGGATAACTGGAGAAATGTCGATAAGCGACATTTTTCCTATTATCAAGCCTCAAGCAAAGCAGCATAGCGACAAGAAAAGTAGAGATAACCTCAGTTATCGCTACTTTCCTTACGCCTGCTTTGAAACTGACTTAGCCATGATATCCTATGTAAGGTGGATATCATGGCTAAGTTTGTGAGGCCCTATCAGCATGCTATCGCCAAAAGTTATGTGATTATCACTGGATTTCCGGCGATAATCGAACATTTGGTAGCTTGCGCTCTGAATTTTATCGCTTTGGAGATAAGCGTTGCTAATAGCACGCTATCTCCGCAGATAAAATTCAGAGTTGGCCGGCGATAATTATCCTCACGCTAAGAGCGCTGAGCGATAATTATCGCCGGCCCTTGCTGATATGCCCCTATGTATGCTAATGCAGCACACATAGAAGTTGTAAAACACCATTTCTGATTGTTTATGTGCCGAAAGGGTTCCCTTCCTGCACATAAATAATCATCCCCGTGACGCAGGCATCCTTGCACCATGGTGCAAGGGTGCCTGCATCAGCGAATGGCAGCAGTTTTTACACCAACACAGGGGGAAGCACAGAGATGCGACATATTGTTGTAAAAATGTCACATCCAGTGCTTCCAAACTAGTGCAGCACAGCAAAATGACTTGCTGCACCGCGCTGCGTTTATTTATTGTAAATCTGCCACACAATATTTACTAGCAATTTTGTCTTTATGACACACTACAATTTTGATTGATAATGCACGTTTTTTAAGAAATAATCACCAAATTCTGTTCGAAATATTATACACCAGCAACATAATGGGGTTTCTGCTTTGAGGAAAAAGAACATATTTTTAAAACGGTTTGTGTATGACAAATATATTGCACTCTATAGAAAACACAAATATACTTGTAATTAAATGTGCGCTTTTGTCATTCTACACATCCCGTTTATGTTTTAAAACTTGTCTTCAGTGTTGGGCATAAGCTGCATTCACACTGCAGAGCCTCTGGGCGCGCCTGTTTTCATTAAGACACATTTCCTATTTAACACAAATGTTTAATTAGGAAGAATCTCTACATGGAAGCCCTGAATCTTTAAAAAAGAGATGCGATATATTAGATATTATTTTAAAATGCGAGTGCCCTCTTTAACCAATTACCAATTGCAGAAAAGTCTGTAACATAAATCACTGCATTTAGAATAGTTCCTGTAATTTACACGTGAACACACATCAAATGAAAGGAAGAATTTCATGTCTAAGAAGAAATTTTTATTCACATTGCTTTTAAGCGCTAGTTACAGCATGCAAGCCGTTTTTTGCTCCACCAACTACAAAAAGTCCTTCCCCGGTCTGCCATTGGAGATGCTTTTATCAGCCTTGAGAGGAAGTTCAAGGCAGGACTTCAGGATGGGCAGCTGCCCCCATGCAAGTAGTCACCTGCGCATAACAAAAGGTCCATTAGCATGTGAAGAGAGGCCAGTGCGCCAGGGGCGTAACAAAGGCCCCCCGCAGCCCCTGCGTTGCGGGGGGGGCCCGAGCTCTAGGGGCCCCCTCAGCACAAAGTAGTCACTGAATTGGTTTGACTGTACTTATAAACAGAAATAGTCAAATTAAAACAAACAACGTTTTTTTATAAACTGCAAATCGAAATCATGCAGTAGATTGCATCACCAGTAGTCATTGAGAGGAGGGTCCGCGGCACGCACAGCGCTGGGACGTAGACGTAGTTTAAATATTATGCGCCACAAGCTCCAGTCCAATCAAATAAATGAAATGCTGCGTGGAGCGCAGCTTCATAGTCTTCAGCCTCGGGGTGGGGCAGAGCTGGCCTGGAATGTTCATGCGCAGCGCAGTGTAAACTGCACGAGGCGGGCAGGGGGCACTGAGAGGTGAGTGAGGCCATAATTAAAATTGCATTCCTAGTAGTTACAAGGGTCTTCCAGGCTACGATTGCAAAACATCCTCACCAAATCATCCGTCTGTTGTGTGTTTCGTGTGTCCTTGCTGCTTCTCTGGCGACTTTGCTGCGTGCTGAGCCACCTTCCCTGGGACACTGCGTGGTGTCTGCTCAAGCCTCAGCCCCCCCAACCCCAATCTCATCACTCGAGGCAAAAGAGCTGAGGGCATCTGGGGCCGACCCCGCCCCCCTCCCCCAAGGCTCATTCGGGCTGACCGTACTAGTATTTATAAATACTGTATTTACATGGTAAGTTAATCATTTGTTGCCAAAATTCACACGGTGCATAAACTCACTGCCACATAAAAAGGTAGTTTACAGTTGGCTTTGCGGGCTCTTTCTCCTGGAATACGACTTAGATCGAACGCTCACAAACCCCGGGGTCTGACTCCTGTGACCTTGGCCTAGTAGTGCAATGTACCTACAATACTTAACTGTCCACACTTTCAGTACAGCCTTATTGCTTTCCCCACACTTCCTGCTGTGCACTCTGCACCACCTACGTGCACGATCTACCCTACTTGTCTGCAGCAGCATAAACAAACTCTGAACCGACAAAGAAACTATAGCGCTTAGTGTGTAGGCGCTCAAATAATGTTTGGGCTCAGATACCTAAGATTGGGCTTCATTTGTATAAAAATAATAAAGAAGAGAAACAAATAATTAACTAAGTAAGCTAGCGACGGTGCCAGAGTAGTTTTTAAGAGCCCACCACCAGCATAGCTCTCAAATGTGAAGTTACTGAAAACCAAGCAGTGTCTTTTTCACCACCCAACACTTCTGTCTCTTGCTGTCACTCGTGCAGTTTCCTTTTCTCTTTCACCGTTTGTCACTGTCATCCCATCATTTCTTTCTCCTTTTCCGATTTGCTGCCTTTCTCTTGTTGACTCTGGATCTAGTCAGGTGATAAAAAGCAATTCCCATGCCCCAAAATTGAGTCCAGGAGCCCAAGTCATTCATTCTACTTCCGATACAAATTAAACACTGTTTTTTGAGCTGCTGTAGGCTGGCTGGTCTGGCGTCCGACTTATTGCAGCTGTACTTAACAGGTCTTTAAAAGACAATTTACTTGTTAACGAGGCTTTGTTGTTTTTTCACTCCTTCTTAGTGCCCCTGCATCTCCACTCTGCCTATTGCTGATAGAATTAGCCCCCGTCCCCCCGGAAAACTTTATTAGCCTGTCCCCCTCACCCCCCCCCCCAAAATTTGGCTCTAGTTGCGCCTCTGATGTCTGTTGCTAAAAGATGGACCAAAACCTGCAATTACAGCTGTGCTTTTGATGGATCAAGATATCGTGTGGTAACTCACAAACCAAATAATTGAACAAACCCCTGGAATAGAGGTTCTGGCTTGTGTTTGTTATAATAAGAAGGATAAGTAAATGGCAGAAAAGTAATATATATATATATATATATATATATATATGGTTCGGTCTGCATTTCCATAGGAATGTTTTTTTTTCTCCTAATGAATTTGACGCATTTGATGAATCTTTACGAAACGTTCCACAAAAAAAGCCTTGTCCACCTCAGCTCCTTCCTGGTAAGTTTCAAGGTGATCTGTCAAGCGGGGGCCAAGAAAAAGGGGGCCCCCAAAACAACTTTTCCCCATTCATTTTTCCATAGTAAAATTGAACATTGAAACTGTAAAAACTGCTGGACGGAATTACACCAAATTTGGCAGTAATCAAGATCTTTGTACCAAAAGCGTTATTTTTCTGATATGATGTAAAGCCGTTCAGTAGTTTTTGAGCAATTAAGGCAAAACATTTTTGATCGATCATGCCGCTGAAGCTCTGCAGCACTGACAGATCTCAAGATAAGATCTAATTGGCTGCCACCACATCAGCAACAATGTGGCGGCATCCATCTTAGGACTCAGGACTTAGACCCGAGTCCTGAAAAAAAAGTTACAAAAAAGACATAAGGAGGCAGGGTAAGGATACCCTGACCACCTAGGCATGGGGAGGGTTGTCCCAGAAGGACCCCTTCTGGGGCCCAAAAACCTTTTCTTAAAAAATGTGTGCTACTGAAATAAATACCCCCCGGTGTGGACCAGAGTCCGGTGGGTGGTGGAAAACTTAATTAAGAGGAGGTGGTTGCTTGTCCCCCTTTCCGAGCCTCTGGGAGGCCTCAGGGGCCTGGGGCTGACATCACATGAAAGAAGAGGGATAGGAGCTTAACAAAAGCACAGTAGTCGCTGCATTGGTTTGACTGTACTCATACACAGCAATAATTAAATAAAAGAGGGTTGGATTAGCAAAGCGGGCATTCGGCGGACGGACGATGCCTAAATACCACCTGTGCGCCGGTTTCATGGAGGACAATCACCCACAATATCATACTGGCCTCCCTGCCCCCACTATGGCTACCTGACTAGGCTACTATGGAATGTGTAAGTAGGCTGCAGCACAAAATGCTGTGCTTAGAGGTGGGGAGCTGCGACAAGTGAGAGGCTAGTTTTGTGGCTGTACTATTTTGGGCCATCGTCACCTTAGCCCAGACCTCACAAGCAGTGCTATTCCACAGTCCATTCTGCCATTCCGCCACACTGTGCCTTGATAGACAGGGGACTGTGGAGGCCAGGCCAGGTGTTGCGGACATTGGGCCCTAGGACTGCTCGACAGCCTAAAAGTTGTGTTTTTTCTGTTGTAGGCGGGGGAGTGCAGGTAGTATTCACAGGCCTTGCTGAGAGGTGAGGTTTTGCTCTACCTTTTCGGCCATTCTCACATCAGCCTTAAGGCGCTAGCCCAGCGCAGAAGCAATATGTTTCAGCTGACCTCTCTAACAAGCCATCACATTCAGGCCATGCAGGGTGTGGGAGTGTGCAGAGGCTGAGAACATTTTAACCTCGGCCGAGCTTCCCCAATTCCAATAATTAAGTTACCTGCACATGTTCAATTTTTCAAACACCAATAAAAGTTCTTGCCTGAAAGATCTGTGCTTTATCTGACAACAGTTTTGGCTCCTCTTAAGTTCACACGGAGGGTAAATGTGCTTGCTGCACAACATGTAACATGCTGATTGCAGATTTGTATTTTATGTAGATAAGTATGTGGGTTACTAGTTTTGTCATAGAGATCCTATTGTTACATGGAGTTCATAGCTTACAACCCTTCCACTGTAGCACAGAGAGGAGAGAGCTATGACTTAGCATCAAGGAGCAGCATGCAACTGCAAGGCATCGGAATAGAACTGTATTCTTTTATTCTCCATTTTCTTTATTCTAAAGCTGATATAATGGTTTCTTTGGGTGTAGTAAAGTCTTCTTAGTAGTGAAAGTAAATAATATGTTATACAACACGGTTAGTATTAAAAGCAAGCATTGGCAAAGCTAAAAGATATCAGCTACGCAAGCTATTGGCTTTGTCAATCTGTTAATGATATTGCGACGCTGCTCTGTGTTGCATGCCTGAAATTGAAAAAAAAAGCTCTATGACCAAGCCATTAGTGTCCTCGTCATAGGACATTTTTGTATAATAGCAGCTCGGTGGGGGCAAGCAGTAACCACAGGGATGGGGAAAAGAAACAACAACAGGAGGGATGGAGTAGGGATTGATCTATCTATCTATCTATATATATATGTATTTATTTATTTTTTAAAGCTCTGATGCAGCCAGCACTGGCCAAGCCCTAGCATTTTTTTATTATGCCATGTGAGTGAAGAGAGAACATGGACAATGGAACGAGGCCAGGAAGAACAGCACAGAGAGGTTAGTGGGGTGAGCAGGGTGGGTAGGGCAAGCAACAATCCGGAGGAAGAGAGGGGCAAGCAACTGCACAGACAGCAACTGAAGGCAAGCATCAGCATGGGGTGGAAGGGGGCAAGCAACCGCATGTGCAGCTGGTGGTGACAAGCAATAACACAGACAGTAAGTGGGTGCAAGCAACAGCAACAAGGGGGTCAAAAGCACATCTGTAAGGAAGGGTGGAGAGTAGCACAGGAGGGAGACAGCCTTCAAAACCATGCACTCTTATGGAGTACTTCAACAAAATGAAAAAAGTAGCTCCAAATGCACAAGCAGTGGACGGACACAAGTACTTGGTCATGCTTCAGGAGGGGGACAAATAAACAAAGAGTAAGGGAAGTCTGCAAGCAAATCAAAATGATGATAAAGCAAACTAAAGGTAAGCGATGGGCAGGCTCTAAGCCCACTGTAGGTTTACGAAATGCCTTGCAAGCGACAGGCCATGCACGGTATCAGGTGAGCGCTAAAAAAGGGGGCAGACACAAGGGAGAGCTGCCACTGAAAATGAAAGTGTTTATTCTCTGAAACCCCTCTATAGTAAATCATCAGGAAGAGGTTTTCAGAGTCCCTTCTTTTTGTTCTCTTCCCAAAGATCCTGACCTAGCCCCTTTCCCCCTTGGCTTGGTGTTCAATTTGTGATTTATATGGTAATTTTGGTCAAAGGCACAGTTGATTGGGAATGGTTGTCGCACTACATTGTACACGGTGCTGAGACTGCTCTGATTATTCACTTTTAACATCTGCAGTATTTCCAGTCCTGACCCTACAAGCTTTACAATGCTTAATTTACCCCCGCATTTCTCCAAAAATGAGATGCCTGATATTAACCAAGCAATGTTTTGTGAAAAGCTGCACTCCTCGAATGTGGGCCACTTTTTACGGGTTGTCCAGGCCAATTTGTGGTCCCAATCCAACCCTGCTCATATACTCAGCATTCACACAGCCTCCCACATCACCTCATTACTAAAATAACGGCAGGACATTTTTGCCAATTTTTTTATTATTAATTGCTCTTGATCTCTGTGCCTCAGGTAACCTTGAAGCGCCTTTGGAGTGCAAAAATGAGTTGTTTGTAGCTGAAGCAAACACGGCCAGGTGGCATCAAGTCAAATGCTCCTCAGCTCGCCTCTCTTCTTCCTGGTCTGTTTCTTTCCGAACTTGGGCCTGCTCTCTTTATTCTTTACTTTCACTTTTTTCTCTATTTATACACTTGTTTTTCCCCATCCCTGTGTTTTTTTAAACTTCTTTTTCTGTCTTTCCTCCTATTTATCTTTCCTCCTTGTGTTTTTTCTCACTGACTCCATTCTTTGCAGTGCTCTTTTCTTCAGATTTCACTTGTTACATAATTATTTCCAAAGGCTTACTGCGTGTGTATTTCTTTAGATTCAGGTTCATTTACACCCACTGATGCCTCTTCTTACTTGCCAAGGAGGTGTGGTTATGCTTAGTGTATGCTGCACACTGCTGTCTGCTGCATGCTGGATGCCTTTATTATTTGTTACATTTGCCCATATAAATGATTTGCTTGGCCAGCATGGCTATATTGATGGGATGTTTGGGGTGTACTTGTGGCTTACCTAAATCTAGAGTTCTTTTTGCTTGCTGTAGTATTGTGTGTGCCTCAATTAGCTTTGCACATAGCGAAGGAAATTAATTTTTGGGAGAACTGAAAAAAACATGAAAAGGATTGCCTGCAAAAGATGTAATCAGCATGGGCCGCTGTGCATTATGTCACAATGGAGGTATCATTTGAATGACAATACCCATAGTTTACTATCTAAATGTGTAATATCTAGTAAATTAAAATTCAAAACCAAATTGAGGATGAAAACATAAAGTGATCGTAACAGATCAAATTTAATTCCCATAGCCAGTGCTGCATCATGCACAGACACGCCAACCTACTTTGTTCACCTGATGGAGCAGGAATACGCATTAGGAATGATCACTAACAATGCCAATAGATCTGGCTTTAACATGTTAGCACATGCAAACACACGCCTACATAATTGCACACTTGTGTAAGCTGGTCTTTGCATGTTTTATCACTTTAAAGGCAGAGCTATTGGCATTGCCAATGCTTGTTTTTATTCGTATACTATGCCATCACTAAACTCTTGCTGTCCTCCCTCCATTTTCTATCCCCTTTCCTTTCAGCTATGAAGTTCTTTTTGTAATCTGCAAAGGGCCCTAGGACTGAATGCAAATAAACCCTGATGATCCTCAGACAAAGTTATGAAGTCCTCCAACCTACATAAGAAACCAGCAGCCTCGAATATGCATGTGTCATCCTTGGGGTTTACTGGTGGTAAAAACCTAACATTTAAATACACAAAGGTCCAAAATGAAAATGTTCCCGCAATGAGCTTTGCAAATTTTAAATGACAATGTTAAATGTGGATGGGACTGACCTCGCTATGGTCACTGGTTACCCTCAGAACAGCCAGGAATCTCTATCCCCTGGAGTTGTAGCTTCTCCTTCTTGACCTGAAACCCACAAAGAAGCCAAAGGCCTAGAATAGAGCACCCCAGAAGACAATGCCATGGTATTTGGCAGACAGATTGCTGTCTGAAGGTCACCACTGATTACTTCCCCTATCCTTGGTGTGAGGTCTCAGGTGACCACATTTGCCTGATATCTGCATCATGTGACATTACGTAGCTCAGGTTGTCAATAACAGCAGAGACTGATCTTCCATCTGATGATGAGTTCTGGTGAAGAGGACCACATAATACAGTGTGAGCAGCATCCCTGCTTCTGTAATCATTCCAATCAGCTGTGAGGACAGAGCTTAGTCTAAGGAACAATCGGCAGTGGCACCCTGTACCATGCAACTTTGGGAGTTCCCTCTATACTTGGGATGATTGTGTTACTGGCCCACTTTCATATTTGGCTGCCAGGAGCGAGTTGCACACCACGCCGTACAATACTCACATGAGGTACACTTGCAAGCACACTGTGCATGTACCTCCAAATATTTCACACCACGACGTGGGTGAACAGTGGCCTCAGAGTAGTGCTTAATTTGTAAAAAAAAATAACTGCTAGGACCCTCGTCAGGAGGTAACTGCAGATTGCAACACCTAATGCCCCATCTAGTGCTGCAAATGCCAGTACCAACATACCTACTAACCATCACACTCCTACAAGTGTGACATTTCAGAATATTCCATGTCCCAGTGCTATAAGAATGGCTTGAGTGGCAAGGATTAGTCATTTTTACGGTTTATTGAATGAATAGACAACAGTTGTTGTCTGCATCTCTAAATTCGATATACAGCACCACCATGTGTCACTTTAAAAAGTGTGTGCCTTTATGATCAAATAAAAGGGGCGTTGTTGTTTTTGATGTTTCTGCTGCTAAACATGTTATTGCTTTACCAGTCACTGTGAAATATTTGTGCATTCATGCACAAACAAGACAAATTAGTTTGACTAAATAGGTTTGATTTTTCTTTTTTATGCTGTTGCCTGCTATATTTGTTATTTTTTTACCAGTCATTTTGAAATATCTGCACCCTCGTGCACAAACCAAAGGGGCATTGGTTGACTAAACTAGTTTGATTTTTGTATCCTGCTACCTGCTGTACTTGTTATCGTTTTACCAGTCACTTTGAAATATGTGTGCTTTCAAAAAGGCAATTGTTTGCCTACACTGGTTTGATTATTGGTGCTGTATTTGTCAGTTGCTTTGATACAAGTGTGCCTTTATGCACAAACCAAAGAGAGAATTATAAGACTAACCTGGCTTTATTTTTTAATACTGCTGGACTTTTTTTTATCATGCACTATAAAAGTATTTTCACCTTGATGCAAGAGTAAAGGGGAATTGTTTTACAAAACATGCTTGATTTTTTTTGTATATTGCTGGACTGGTGATTGTTTTATTATGCACTTTGAAAGTATCCTTTACTTTACCAACTACAGTTTGTATAGATTCTGTAATTAGGTACTTGCTGATATGGTTTGTTTTAATACTACATTTTGTGCTATTTATGGTGTTGATTGCACCTGTTTGTAATACGTAGGCCTTAAATCATGTAATTAGCATTGTTTACAAACTGAAAAACATTCGCATCAATGTTCTGAAACACCCAAGCAGTTTTCATCCTCAGCCTCTTGCCTGCCTGTTTCTGTCCTGCTTACTCATAAAGACATGATGGTAGAAATTTGAATTGCTTCCACAGTTCATGTTATTATCATGCACAACACTTTTTTTTTTTTTATATATCTTTTTATTTATATGTATCGACATAAACTTACAGTACAGTGGATAAGACATTTGAAAACACAGTGGAGACCAATTACAATCACAAGAACAGTAGGGTATTACATTGGGTGTCATGGAGAAGGGACATCATCGCAGTCGATATTCCGGGGTGGGACACATTTATTCCCACGATAAGAGTTCCAGGAGTCCCAAATCTTAGACCATTTATGTGGGCAACCTTGGGCTATGTAGACTGTCTTTTCCCTGTGCATACACCAGTCGAGGTCTCTCTTCCAATCTGCTATTGTGGGTGTATGCAAAGCTCCCCAGGACTGTGCGATATTCCTCTTGGCCTCCATAAGTCCAAGTGTAACCCATTGTGTTGTGTAAGTGTTGAGATCAGTGGGTACTCAGATGTTTAACCCCTTCCATGCTGCGCAAATTCCGCCGCTGTGCTGACGGAATCTTGCGCGGGCGTGGTCATGACGGAACGGTTCCGTCATGAGCACAGCTCAACCGTGGCTCATGACGGAACCGTTCCGTCATGAGCACCGAAGGGGTTAAAAGGCACCTGCGTGCTTCCGGGCGGAGAACAACTGCCAGAACCTCACTGATCACTTCATGCACCTCCTGCCAATAACGTTGATTATATGGATGAAATTACCTAGCTGAGTACACCCCCTATCAAGCACAACACTGGACAGTCACAAGTGTGTGGCATGCCCACAAATTCATGTTTTTTTCTCTTGGAGTTGGCAGGATACTGTTTTATAGCTTGTGTACTCATGTATATGTCAGTAGAGTCTGTGAAATTGCAGGTTTAGGTTAGACTTTCAAGTTTGCCCATCAATATAAATTCTAATTCCGACCCTTCATGGTTGTTCTTTGTTCTTTAGCGATAGGTGGTTCCTGAGACAATAGGATCGCTCCTTGGCATTGCTCTAATTGCTGTCTCAGTTAAATAATCTGCTCTTCACAATGTTACAAATGGCGAAGTTTATATGTTAAGAGTGTTTCCCACTTTCTTAAAAAAACTTTGCTAAAGACAATATAGAACCATTTCATTAAATGTTTGAGGTTTCAAATCAAAATATATCAGATTTTTGGGCTGTGGGGCAAAGTGGTAGGTGGTGAGCTGAACTGCCAGGGGGGGCCCCCTCTATATTCTTCGCAGGGGGGCCCCCTCAAGTTTCGTTACGCCACTGCAGTGCGCCGCCGGAATCCTTCACACTGCAGACTGGGGGATGGGCCCTGTGCATAGAAACACCTTTGAGAATCAAGGAGAGCCAGGTGCCTATGATCTGAGACCCTGGCTGCAGCAAGGACGGGGCTAAGGCCTTCAAAAAGGGGCTGACTCGTAACCTCCAGCTCGCAGCGAATTTCTTTAAAAGGAATAAAGCAACATGCAAACGTTTTAGGTGCATAGTACATTTAAATGGATCTGTTCTTCAAATATATGTACATTTGCAAATAATTCCTTCTGTCCATGCCAACAGCTGGTTCAGGCGCTTGCATTAAGTAAAAGGAACATGCGTCTGTAATCCCTTCAAAAGCTGAACACCAACATATTTTGTAGCGTTGTCATAAGATTCTCACACTGAGCACAATGTGCACTACAAATGGACAGATGAAGAGAAGGGCAGATTGGAAGGGATGGAGACTGAGATATGCAAATGCATTTAAGGGTGAGAAGGGGAGAAGGGAGGGACTGCAGACAGAGCATGAAAGGTTTGTAGAGTGTAATATGAGGAAGGTAAAAAATAGGGAACCTGTCAAATGAAGGAACACAAAGGAGAAAGTGAAAAGAGCTGAGGTTGAAACCGGAGAAAGGAGGGAATTTGAAGTCTGGTACGTGGAATATACAAAGAAGTAGAAATGGTACAATCTAGTGTGCTATGGAACATTTGTAAATACAGAAAAACATATTTGAGATTTAAGAGGGTGAAGAGTCTATTGTAGCCACGGATGCAAAGACAAAGGGTAGTAATAAAAAAGACTGATTTCAATCTGCAAAGCAAGCTGCAAAAAATAACGTGCAGAGTACCAAACCATTTGTAATTTGTCCAACATTATAAGAAAGGCCGAGGAAAGGGAGAGACAGGGAGAGAGAGAAACAAAGAGAAAGAAGACAAAGATAAAGTCGGAGAAGAAGGAGGGTGGGGAGGGAGAAAGCAAGAGAGACAAATCAGTGGGAGTGAGAGCGAGAGAAGGATAAAAAGACAGGGAGAGATAGAGAAAGACAAAAGGAGAGAGGCACAGAAGAGAGAGACGTGGAAAGATATAAAGAGAAAGATATGGACAGACATGGAAAGACAGAGAATGCCAGGAATGGAGGCAGAAAGACAAGGATAGATAGACTGGGAGAGTCAGGGGAGAAAAGAAAGATAGAGAGGTAAAGCCATGGAGAGCCCGGAAAAAACGAGAGAGAGAGAGAGATAGAGACACAAATATGTACAGAAAGACCACGAGACAGAAAAAGACAGCAAGAGACGCTAAGAGAAAGATTGATAAAGACTGGCAGAGAGACACAGAGATAGTGAAAGAGAAAGATAGGGAGAACACTGGACAAGAGTGACCAGTAGGGTGAGAAAAAGTGAGGGAAAGTCTGAGAAAGCAGGTTTTACAGAATGATAACCACAGAGCGATATATATGGAGGTAGTAAGAAAAGAGAAAACCAGCTAGACAAAGGCAGGGAAAGGGGGAAAACGCGAGGGGGGGCAGAGACACAGAAGGATGATAGAGAAACACCAAAATAATAGGCTGCAAGTGAAAAAAAAGGTGAGGCAGGCACCCCCTGAATTCACTATGTCCACCATTCATTCTATTTGTCTCTGTTCATGGTTATCTGTCTGTTCATTGCTCCCCCTCTATCTGGTTTCACCTCTATCTGTCTCTTCATCGCTAGCTGTCTCTCTGCCTCTCTCTCTGTTTGTGTCTTTATCTCTCTTTATCTTTGTCTCTGCTCCCCTCATGCTGCCCATGCTCTGTATCTCTAAATCTTAGGAGCTGATTTAGAGTTTGGTGAAGAGGATACTCTGAGTCAATGGAGAGAGAGTGCCCTCTCTTCCAAACTGAAGGTTCACCCACCTCATTTAGAGTTAGGTGAACCTTCGGCATGCCAGCAACTGAGACCACTTCACCTCCATCACTGACAAACTCTTCTGATGGCCTGACGGGACCAGTTGCCTATGGTCCCTATGGCTACATTATGTGGCCAGAAGAGCTCTGACACATGTTTGTGGTTGTTTTGAATATAAATACTTTGTTGGCAATATTGCTGATGAATGTTGCAATGCTTATGATGATTAACTTTGAATGTCTTTATTGTCCCTATTGATTTTAATAGTGACATGTGGCTTAATTTATTAACGTGGAGACGCAATGACAAAGCCAGTAGGTCTGCCTTATTTAAAATGACATCCCCTTATATTGAGCTATTGCAGCTGGCAAAGTTGGGGTATTGCAATTATTGGGTTCAGAACCCGTCAGGAGTGTTATAAAATTTGAAGATGTCAACAATGGGATTTCCATCTAATTTAGGCATATATTTGTAATTTGATGCATAGTATTTAGTAGTGTGTGTGTAATAAATGTAATTTTCCTTTTTAAAAGAATAGGAACTGACAGGAAAATATTTTGAGATCTGTTATTGTTACTAGTCTGCACCCCCCCCCCCAAATATGCCTTTGACTACTCTGCCTAATTACCCTGATAGGGCCTAGTGCTACAATGGGGTACCTGGCTCCCAGTTAACAGGTAATTGCGAAATTATTACCTGTGCAGGACGCACATACTTCACAACTAATAACCTAATTACTTATATTGGATGGGATCCACCACCCAGATATCACTATAGTTTTGGCCCCTTCATGACCATGCTGATCACCTCTTTCAACGAGAGTTTTTCCAAAATGGCTGACCTGATTTATATTAAATAAAGAAAAGCAAACTTTCACTGTAAAGTTCTAACGTTTTGCCAAATTTGGTGTAATTCAATTCAGCTGTTTTTTCTGTATCACTTCCTAAAACATCCTATAGGAATTTACATGTTTTAGGACACCCCGTTTCTTGGCCATATTTTTGTGACGATTTATCAACAAACGTCAAAGTTAATTTCAAAACTAACAAGCTTTAGCAAAGACAATAGTCTGCTAGCCTTTTGTAGTACTTTCTTTGTTCTATCATGGTTTGTGCTAAACTTTATTATTAGGAAAGCAGCAGGACTGTCATCAAAAAATATCATTTGATTAATGCAACAATATTTGGGGGTTTAAACCCCCCCACAAATTACTGTAGTAGCCCCTGCCACACAAGGGGACTGCTTTGTGTGTTCATGTGTTTCTTGTGAAAGGGCAGCATATCATACCTACCAGTAAAGTCAGCCCAGCCAGAGGCTTAAGTGTGTTGGCCAATTGCAACATGATGCATAATTTAGCAGCTAGATGAAAAATGTAAATGACACAACAACAGTCTAATGGATGAAGTCTGGTTGAAACCTCCTATAAGTAACTATTTTATACATAAACTTTTAGAAAAATCAAAAGGTTTTGTAAAACGCTCTTCAAATAGAGATGCTTATAAAGACAGACAGATAAGGAAGCTTGAAAAGACAGATAGGCAGACTTGCAAAGACAGATACATAGGGTGTGATAGATAGATATATAGAGTTGTATAGATAGATTTGTACAGATAGAGTTCTATCACTGTGTATAGATAGATTGAGTTGTGATCAAGTTGTATAGATAGAGTGTGTATATACAGATAGAGTTGTATGGATAGAGTTGTTTAGATATAATTGTATGAATAGAGGTGTACAGATAGAGTTATATAGAAAGATAGAGTTGTATTATTATTATTATTCAGCATTTGTAGAGCGCATAGCTTCCCTCGGTCATCCCAGCGCTGGCGACTGAACAGAGAAATGGGTGGAATTATAGGACCGACTGTAGAAATAACCAGGTTTTTAGAAGTTTACGAAACGGAAAGAGATGGGGTTCTAAGCGGAGGTGTGGGGGAAGTGTGTTCTAGAGTTTTGCCACATTGAATGAAAAGGATCTTCCTCCGCTTCTTGTCCTCCTCATTTTGGGAACCACTGCAAGATTGAGATTAGCTGATCGCAGGTCCTTCTTAGGGCGATAGGGGGTGATGAGAGATCTGTTGATGGCCTGGCCAGTTCCCCCACATAGTCTTATGAGCAATGCAAAGAGCCTTGCATTTTACTCTTTCGGGAATTGGCAGCCAGTGTAGTGTATTTAGGGATGGTTTGGCTGACTGGATTTTTGGAATCCCGAGCAGCATCCCTGCGGCACAATTCTGAGCAACTTGGAGCTTCCTTAATTTTGCTTTGGGAGCCCCTAGGTAGAGGGAGTTGCCATAGTCTAGTCGCAACAGGACCAAGGCCTGAATCATTATTCTTTTTACAGCCGTTGGAAGGAGAGGGAGGATCTTTGGAAGTAGTCTGAGTGTACCAAAGCAAGCACCTGTCACCCTCACTGCTTGGTGGTCAAATTTGAGAGAATTGTCTAGCCGAACACCCAGACATTTTATCCTAGTTTTGGGAGTTGGGGGGCGGGGGGGGGGAAAGGCACTTGGTCCATATCTGTTTAAAATCCATGCTGGAGTGGTTACCTAGGAGCATGAGTTCTGTATTTCCTCCGTTAAGTTTGAGATAGAATTGCTCCATCCAAGATGCCACTTTCTCCAGATATGTTTCAAAGTGGGAGGGGAAATTATGAGGGCCATTAAGAGTGATGACCAGCTATGTGTCATCCGCATACCGCTAAAAAAGCCCTCCATGTTGTTTTTAGAAAACTGAAGGTCTCTAAACCAAGAGATCACCGGTGGCATGGCGAGTCTAAAACATTTTTATAACACATATTCTTTACAGAAGAAAACCACATTATTCAGAAAATAAGGAAGCCCTGATGAGAGTCCTGTTAAGGAAACATTAGGATTCGAAACACGTCGGCACATCCCCAAAAAATGCGCAGTGGAGTTGTGGTTTAATTCCACTTTGCAATTAAGGATTGAATCCTTTTCTGTACAAATTTTACCCATTTTCCCTGTGATTAAATGGATACCAGATGTAGACACTAAAAGAAGGTTTTAGATTATTGACTTTGTTTCACACAAAATTAGTGTGTTGGGTTCTGTTTAAATATTGTTTTTTCACAATGTTTGTTAAAGAGTCTTGTGATGTTTTGTATATAGCACGATTTATCACCTGTAAATTTGAAATGTTTTATGAAGTGTTTGTTATGTTGATATGAAGAGACAATGTTTTCTTTCTCTATATGTCAATGTATGAAGTAAAAAGATTAAAGACACAAGTAAAAGGTACAAATAAAAATATCGGTATAAACATAAAGATAAAGTGTTTGTCCATCAAGCAGAAATCATATATGCTTTAAAAAACTCGAGGTATAGGCTTATCCCCAGTTGCCCAATTTAGTATTACGGCCCTGCCTAACCCTTGTCCTTTGGGCCTAACTTCCTTTGTTTTCCAAACTATGGATTTATAAGAAGACATCCAAAATCTGCTAAGTTTTGCACCACTATTTATTTCTACTTCACTTTTTAACTGTTGCAAAACACGGAACACATGAATTTTGCATTGATTTTGCAGTATGAATGTATGGGACAGAAGAAAACAAGATGCTCAAATATTACTTAAATGATTTTTAATAGGACAAACACAAAGAAAACCACACTTTGCTCCATGTGTTTATATGCACTGGAATGTGGCAAAAGCATTCTTTTTTTTGTAACTTTCTTTATTGAAAGAAACATGAATGACACAAGCTGTGAGCACGTAGTAACTGCATGCATAAGACCATAAAACACGACCGGAAATAACAATGTAAAGCGAAACGTCACTCTAAATTTGGGGAGCCAAGGGGTCCAGGTGGGGGGGCAGGGAGGGGGAGACCTGTGTCAATGTCAGAGTGGTCCTTTGGGATCCAGGAAGAAGATAGGAAAGGACTCGCCTGATCCTGGAACAATCAGAGTGGGGAAGTGGGCAGCAGGAGGAGGAGGAGAAAGGCTCCCCTGGGAATGGAACGGGAAGGGGGGAATAGGAGGAAGCAAGGTGGGGGTACGGAAAAGGTGGTCTGTCGGGACATCAAGAAAGAGGGGGCAACAGGCGGCAGGTGGTTTTTAAATTCCAAATAAGGCTTTGTGTTGCCCTGCATCTCCATGCTTGATGCATGGGAGACTCAAAGGCTTAGTACATCTAGGCCCTAAGGGAGCAATTTGGTGAAATTTAATGTTACAGGTGCATATATCAAAGGATATTCTGCTTGCTCAATATTTGCACCTGGTTTCTTTTGATGCTAGGATGCTAAGCAAATCTAGACCATGCTAGTTTACTAGGTGTGAATTTGGGTGGATTCCAAGGAGTATTTGAGCAGTTCCCATCCTGAAACAGATTAGCAGAGGTTTGGCACTACACAAAGGAAAACTGGCACTCACATTAAATAGTAGAGCTGAAAACATGTGCATGAAAGTTGATTGGTACTGCCATTTGTGGTGCTTTGCATCGCGCACAGCTACTAAGCTCCACACAAGCACTGCTACCAGTCAATCAGGTCCTCAGGGGCTGAATTTTCACATCTTGTTAGTTTCTTGTAAGAGTCTAGCAGTCTGATTTAGAGGAAGGCAGTAAGGAAACATACTCCAAAATTCTGTAAATGTACTTACAACCTATAGCGGTATGTAAGCCCAATAAGGAGTTTGGAATATGGTGCCTCTGCAATAGGTCCTGCAACAACAACCTGATGGATGGAATGCTTGAAATAATCTCAGCCACTGGCAATGGCTGAGGCCGCAGTCCAGCGTTTTTCCACCACATCAGTTTGGACCCAGCCATATGTAAATCAGTCTAGACCCTGCTTCAATGGGAACAGCTGACTCGTCCAAACTACCCTGGCCAGGTCCTCTCTGAACCAGAACACAAGCAACCTAGGACCAGTTTTATCCTCAATAGGGCTCATCGGCCAGGTATAGCTTGGTTCCAGTGGCACAGTGAGCAAGGGATCCATGTCTGGGCATACCCGACACTCTTAGGGAATCAACTGCAACAACAACAACAAGGTGATGGATAGCATGCATTAATTAATCTCAACCACTGGCAATTGCTCGGGCCCCATCCCAGTTCAAAGTTCTTTACCCACCATGCAACCTCAGTTTTTACTCAGCCTTATGCAAATCACTCCAATTGGGACAGTCCAGCCTGAACTATCAGGCCAGACCAGGCCAGGTCCACTATCTGCTCTTCAAATTGTAGTTGCCCAGCCACCTAATCTAGAGTTGCTTACTTACTATAGTGTTTGGCAGAGTTACCTTTGTGAAAGTTCCCCAAGAAGAGTGGCAGTCTTTCAAAAAAAAGATAAGTATAGTGTTTGTAATGTGCTCAGGAACACCCCAATCATATGATACGTGGACACTGGCCATGGGCACCCACAGTGGGGGTATATTTTCAGTGCTCACATTTGATGATGGAAATTCCATCATCTGGTCCAGATTCTGGCAGATTTTATCCAAAAATGTCCCCTCAAAAATCTCCCATACCATGCTCCCTCAGACATACTGCACTTTTACCAGTGGTGGTGCAAGCCACTGTACCTCGTCATAAAAGCCTGGGAATTTCAGATTGGATTATCCATGTGTGAAGTAAGCACAATTTAAATGCATTAAGGCCATTCCACAGTGCATAAATAGAGTATACATTCTAAGCTATCTATTTATGTGGAATCTGTGAAGTAACAGGCACAGATTTCACTAACTTATTTCACAGCCTGGGTGCTTGCACAGGTCCCTCTCTGTGTCTCTGGGCATGGGTGGTCTTTTAGTGAACCAAAAGCTACAGTGCTTTACCTGGAATGTTAACTGCTTGGTACTCCAGGACTCAGATTGGATAGCATTTTTCAAATGAGATGTTTCAAGGCTTTGACAGAAAACAAAGCTTGGAGCACTAACAACAGGGTGCTCTGGTGGTTTGGTCATGGGGCATTTCTGGGAGGCTCCACTCCTTTTTCTATTTTGCATAAAGGACATCTCAGTACTATGAGCTGTCACCCATCTCTAACTGACTTTTTAAAGTTGTAACCTACAGATGTTTCTCCCTGTGATTTTACAGAGTAAAGAACAGTGTATATCACTTTACTACTGTTTAACCAGAAGTAGGTTCCATCAATGCCTGCATTACACCGCAGCCAAGACAAGTTCAGAGGGGAAAATAGATCTCAAGCGAACCCAAGGAACATCAATCACAGAATGATTCAAAAGTGTTACATAGTGTTAGTATTTTTAATTTTTGGTTCTTTTTTTTTCAAAACAATGTTTTAGAAACAAGCATTGGCATATCCAATACCTTATCGCTCACCTTGTAAAGGCGAGACCTACTGGCTGTGCCACTTCTTGTTTCTTGAGTTCTTCACACTGTGGTCAATATGGCCATAACTCACGTGCACTGGGCCAGTTTTGAAGAACTGGGTTTTTAAAACCGAGCGGTGCAGGGGAACACACCCTGAGACTTCGAGTTCTTCCTATTTCAGACCCACAGAAACACAGAGTCTTCTAGGTGAAGTCAAAGATCAATTTATTGGCTGCAGACCAATTACAGGTGTCCGAGAAGTACAACACAATGTATGTTCTCAGGAGACTGCTTAAACTTACAGAAACGGCCTTCTCCTTATATACAAAATATCATGCTTCAGGCACACATTCCTCGTTTTACGATATGGTCATTCATATGTATTCATTACAAACGAAAAGGCAGAGTCATGATGAGCATCCCACATTCCAGTTTAGCCAGCCCACAATTACTTACCCAGCGAGGCTCAGATCCCACCTCAGATATCAACAGACCCCAATAAACACGGGCACCTCCTGTTTGTAAAACAAGCCATAAAGCAGGAAGAGTCAGGTGTGAAAGAGATTAGCCGGAGGCTTGTGCGGGATGAAAAGGCTTTATGGTGTGTCAAACCGTGATGCTAATCACAGGTGGCCGTAGGACGGGGAGCTCGTGGGACCGGACTGACCTGGGGCAGCGGAGCCAAGTCGCATAGGTCATAGAGGAGTCAATTGGAAGGCGCATGTGTTCTGAAGGCCTGTACTTGTCCTTAATGTGTAGCCTATGTGAGGGCAACCATAAGATGGCCACCGCTCCAAGATGGAACCCACGAAGCCAATGTGTAATATCGTATACACAGTGCATTTATCGATAAAACGTTATACAAAGCACTTGTACATACCGCATTGGCCATTCGCGGTTCGCTAATACCGGAATAGGCAGGGTAGGGCCCTGCCTCCTACGCGGTCCCAAATTCTAAAGTACCACAGTTTTCAGCTGCAAGCACCTTAACCTAATTTTCTTTCACCGTACAGGCTCTTCATAAAATAATTTACATATGACTTATAACTGTAGGTGCTGTTATGATTCACTCACTTTGGCTAACATTCATGTATTCCTAATTAGTGAAATTATTCAAATGGACCTGTAGGAACCTTTTTTTTGTGTAACCAGATATTTAATTATTCGTTATTTGACATCCATGGTTGCCCCTTGTTTGTGCATTAAGTTTAGTGCTATTTCAAAAGCAACTCACATTGGCAAAGCTAATAGTGATTAATGGCAGGAGAGGGGCAACAAGGAGCGAGCGAAAGGCGGGGGAGGGCAGATAGAAAGTACAACACTGAGCTGCACAGGGGTTAGTGTTAGATGTACAATTATGAGGGTAGGGAGGAGTGTGGGGGGGTGTGGAGTACTAAATAAAACATGATGGGGAGGAAAAAAAAGAAAAAAAAATCCCTATTGGCAGCCGTGAAAGGGTATGCTAAACCATTCAAAAACAAGCGTGAAGCCTAAATATTCCAAAGGTGAGACAAACAAAAGCATAGCAAAGCCACTAAATCAGAAGCAACATGCTGAAGAAGGCAAAGAAGCCAACCAATTGTGTGAAAAAATTGAGCCCACTCTAAAAGTATACAAGTAACTATTACAATGTTGTCTTTGACAGAGAGCCTTCATTTTTATTATACAGTGTTTTATGCCTCTCAGCTGTTCTTGCTGAAGGTATTTCTTCCTGTACTTTTTGTATTCGCTCGATAATTCAGTTGCATTGTATTTAACATTCACAATGAATTTACTTTGATGCTTCTATAAAGAATGACCTGCCTCTAGAATCCAGTTCTGATACCTGCTTTTCACACACTCCTTTTTATGCATGCTTTTATCACCATTCTACCAGATTTTAAATCTCTTGCCACACATGCAACGGAACACTAAATACTATAAGCCATTTTTATTTTTTGGGTGCTGGGGGCAGTACGAAATGACAAAAAATAGTCTGATTTTATGTAACAGATTACAAGAAAGAAAACTGTTAATGGGGATGATAAGACTTGAGCAAAACAAAAAAATGCAGAGAAATTATTATATACGAACATACAGACCCCTTACAGCAGTTATGTGACTGTATCACAGTCATAAAAACAAACAATCTGATAACAAAAACAGATATATTTGGGGACAACCATCACTTTTACAATGCGAGATCCAGGTGTATAGAGGGTTAGGATAATCGCAGTACAAAGAACCACAGAGTACGAGGTTTGGCGCCAGTTTATTTAATTGCTTTTGTGGTGGTAATGTTGCTTCAGCCGTTTCCAAATCTGAACGCACCTCACTATTGCTGGACGTCAAGGTTTTAGTTCGTGGCCCACAGAAGACTTCAACCAAAACACGTTATTTTACTGAAAACAGATTCTGTGTATTGCTGATAGGATTTGAGATTTGACATGAGGATGTCTGTATTAAATTTGGAGGGATTGTGACAACATAGGCATTACCCCTTTATTTTAAATATACTAGAACCTTAATCATTACGCTGCAAGCATTACACTTTACATTATTCTCGGGTCTCTGCAGTTCCTGCGCAAGTTTTGAAGTCGCAGCCCAAAACATGTTGCTGGGGGAAGGGCGAGGTGTTCCTTTCATTTAGACAGGGAAGGCCTCAGCTTTTGACTTTGACCTCCGTTTCCTGCCACGGAAAGGAAACAAAGGATTTAATTACATACATTAACACCTATTCAGGTGGTCGGCCAAAAACCATTGTTTTGCTAATACAATGCTGCCTTCTCTCCTGTTCTGAAAAGGATAGAAGTTTACCTTTCCAAATGTTTAAAACCTCTGCTTTGCAGGGCACTCTTATCTCACAATACAAAATGCAAACTCTTTAACATCTTTGTTGTGGGGAGCAGAGAAAATGCGAGCAGCTGTCTGTTTTCGGCGTGTGTTTTTTGATAGGAAGAGTGCGGGAAGAGCGCAAAGAATTACCAAGTCTTAACCTTTCAAAAATCCACACCTTACAGCAACAATTGGAAAAGTGTGCGCTTTTAACTTTCATGTCCCTTTTTAAAATATACTTGCTTAATCCACGCAGAGGGGTACGAGTGCTAGGACATAGTTATGGCCTTCGAGCCCTGGTGAGCCCTTTTTCAGCATGATGTACTTCTTATAACAGGTACACCCAGCTCCAAATCCGAGGTACACTGCAGAAGAACACTGGTTTAGGGGACATGCATTTATTGTGTGGAATAGTAGAAAATCGGAGTGTCTGGTTACTGGAGCAATGGTGCATGTAAGTATACGTTATCAGTAACCTCGTAACAAAACCACCGAAAATATCCACTCTCATTTTTGAGAATATTTTCTTGTGATCATACTTAAGCTCTTCGCATTACATTACCATCAACCTTTAGTCGGAAGAGCATGGTGGCACACATACATATCAAGGAAATATCTCTTAAGTGACCCTTATTCTAAAGATCTAGCCAGCATTTCACACTAATTCTCTCCTTAAAGACTTATTTTATTTTTCTTCCTACTATTGACTTTGGGTAAGCTGTATTTTGTTCTTTATTGTATTTCTCAGAATGATGGACTACATACATGATCCATCGCCCTGTAGTCATTTTATTCTCTGTAACCCCATCATATATCAGAGCATTGCAGCAAGAAAGATAGCTACACTGCCTATGTGCTATGGCTATTTTATCTGAAGTTAAGCCATGCTGTCCTAGGAAAAGGCTGGATTATTATGTTATGAATGAGGAATGCCTTCCAAGCCTGGAATCCAAGAGCTGTACCTGAAGGGATAGCTCTACTGTAATGCATCTGAATTAACCATCTTTGGGATCGTACATCTGTAATGCACTAATATCAAGACGTGTATTTGTAAAGAGCACAGGCATGCAGAGAGCGTCTTGGCGCTGAATAACCGATGTTTATTGTTACCCTACTGAATGATATTCCCTTTATCAACCTCAGAAGGATAAAAGGCTGAGTGGACCCACTGAGATTTGAACCTGTGTCCATGAGGTGAAACACAGGCTCCTACAGCAGGCACATTAGTCCACTAAGCCACCAGACTTAGCTACAATATTGTCAGCAGTACATTCGAGCACATGAATGTTAAACAACAAATCTTAAAGTTAACTCTTTCCTGTACCGGTCCTATGTGCAGGCTTTTAAGCAAGGGGATAATGTAACTGTTATAAGACTTTTTAGCACAGACATTATGACTTTTGACCTATTGAAGACCCTTCAGCTGGTAAGCTGATGTGTTCCCTACCTCTGTATCAAAGTAATTGTTATAGTTTGAGATGTGTACAAAAGAGAAAAGTGAGTGTTGAGACATTCATAAAGGATGACTGTGTATGGCTTTGTGGACTGGCAGAATATCTGCCTGGTCTTCATTCCCTCCAACTAACCTCCACCAAGGGGCTGCAGGCCTACTGTGTTTCAGAGACCTTTAAGGGATGGGCTAGAGAGTCACTGCACAGGGCCTCCTCCTTCCAGGGGCACTGTGGTATGTGATTAGGACAGTCCCACAGTAGCAGTTTTCTATTTAATAGTTGTGTGACTGTGGTTTTCAAACATTGTGGTTTAATAAAAAAGCAATTAAAACAAAATACTGTCACTGAGCCTCACAGCCTGAGGTATGCAAGGGTTAACAGATTTAAATTGGAATGGGCAGACACACTCTGCTTCTCTTAAGTGAGAAAGACACGTGCCACTGCATTTCAGTCCGGAACTACAGGACAGGATAGAAGATAAATGTGCATGTGCAGGTACTGAATACATCCTTAGTCTCTTCTGTGGCGTCAGGTAAATCATAAACTTCTGATTATCCTGCCAAAACCCTGAGGTAGTTTAGGAAGCTGGCTCTGTATATACTATACCAAAGTGAGGTATAGTGTACACAGAGTCCAGTGGAACCCCAAAGGTAGGCAGAGGTAAAGTTAGATTGCACCTCACTCTATTAATGCTAGTGTGGTTGAGCAGTAAGGCAGTATCAGAGGACAGTGTTAAGCATTTGTTGTACACACTCAGTCAGCAAATGAATTCACACACTCAAAAAAATGAACTTCAGACCAATTGTTTTTGTATATAAATATTTTTTTAGTTATTGTTTTTCCTAGAACCAAGCAAGCCCGGCACAGGTAAGGGATAAATACTTTGCAGTGAATGTACAGTTGTAATACAGCTTGGATTGGTAATTGTATATGCACTTTGTTTTGACTTACAGTATTGTTTAACAGAAATGCAATGCTTTGTAAATAGAGTACATAGACTTGAATGGGCTTTTCAGTAAAATACCAAGTAAGTTACTTTTTAGATTACTTTTCTTACTCAGAGTAGTATACCTGGATACTACCCTGGGACATTTCTTGCAAACAAGTAAGTAAAATCGTTTTGGTTAAATAGCACTATGTTAAAGAATTTCTTTAGGCTTTCAAACTCCACACTTAAAAACTTTTCCAAGAAAAACAGTCAATGTTATCCTATGGAGTAAAATAGTGTTATCAGTTTAAAGGTAAGTATTTGGCAGTCGGAGTTGAGGTTCTACGGGTAGACTCAGGTGTCCCCCATGGTCAGTGATGAACTCTTGTTACACCCTCAGCGGCACTAGGGCAGCCGGGTGAAGAGTGTTGAGGCCCAATGTTATCCAATGTGGGATATGGGGCCTCCGGTTGGTGGCTGCTGACGAGCAGGCCACTTGGTTGTGGGAGCCAAGTTCCTGGTGTTAGGCTCAGGGCAAAGGGGGATCCGGTTTAGCACACAAAGTGCACCTGCAGCAGCGCAGGGGCGGCTGGGTGAAGGGTGCTGTTTTGGCATTGGGTGCACTGTTGTTTTCAATAGGGATTTTCGGTTTTGGTTTTTAGCTGCAGGCTCAGTCCAGGAAGACTTCCCGGAGGAACCAACAGCTGGGCAGGTAAGTTGGAGGGCTCGGGGACATATGTGCACCTTGGGTTCTTTTATCCAGGGGTCAGGGTGGCTGAAGGCAGGGGTCTCTTTTGAGGTCGGATTTCACCTTACTGGGCCACTCGCGGTTGAGGGGTCTCCATGCAGAGGCTGCAGGCGACGTCGGGAAGTCCTGGAGGGGTGAACCCACAGTGGACTTGGACTCTGGAGTGGTGGGGGACCTCGCTGGGGCCAATGGGCCACTCGGAATCGGTCTGTGTGCGCCGGGTGCAGTGATGGTTCCAGGCGTGTTTTTGTTTTGTCCTCATCAGGCTCATAGTCTGTTTTCTGAGTTTCTTTTGAACAGGAGATCTGGTCTTTGTTGAATGCAGTCAGTCCTCCCAGGGGTTCTGGAGGTCACTGGCTGCAGGACAAGACAATTTTTGGCGCAGGATCTCCGGTAACTGCAGATGGGCCGGTAGGGCTGGGGCCAAATCAGTTGTTCTCTGCAGTCTCCTCTACTGGGCGTCTTCTTTCGTCCTTTGTCTTCATAGGTTGTGGGAATCTGCTTTCTTGGATCAGTCAGGGAACCCACCAGAGGGTGGTCGTTTTTCAGGGGACATCTCTAAGATGCCCTCTGTGTGCATTTTTCATTAATCCCAAACTGGCATCAGTGTGGGTGTGGGTTTAATGTGCTGAGAAGTTTGATACCAAACTTCTCAGTTTTCAGTGTAGCCATAATGGTGCTGTGGAATTCGTAATGACAAGCTCCCAGCACCATATACTCTTAATGGCAACACTGCACTTAAAATGTCTAAGAATGGACTTAGACACTGTAGCGGTACAGGGCTCATGCATCTGTACCCTCACCGCTGGTATAGTGCACCCAGCTAGAGGGGTGGCTGACCTATGCCAGGGCAGTGGGTTGTAGGCATGGAACACAGGGATGTGTACCATGTCGAATCTTCACTTTGTTCTGCACCAAAACACGCAGCCTGCAAAGGCAGTGTGTGTGTAAAGGTACAGGGCCTCTAGGGTGGCACAATAAGTACTGCAGCCCTTAGAGGTCTTCCCTGGTCATAATGCCCTGGTTACCTGTGGTACTATTTACCAGGGGCTGACCTGTGGCTAGAGATGCCAATTGGGTTACTTTTGGGGAAAGAACACAGGGCCTGGGAACCTGATTGGCAGGGACCCAGGGCACATAAAGTCAAAGTGCATCAGTAGTCTGGCAAAAAGTGGGGGTGTTACTTCAACAGAAACCCACTTTCCTACAGGTAGGCAGCAGGGTCAGGCTGATAGGCATGGGCTGTGGGTCTCAGCTCAACTTACTATACTAGCTTGAGCTAGGGCCACAACTGACATCTCTTAATTCTTTCTCCCTGTCTTCCATTAAATCTCCAATTGGCAGACCATCGCATTCAAAGTTTCTTGTGTCTCTGCACACCCTCCACATTCTCAGTTTCTTTAAGGGTCAGATTTGTGGGACTGAGTTTTAATCATTGTGATCCAAAGCAGTGCTTCAATGGAAATGCAGATGTGCAGGTGCTAACTATTTAGTGCCTGTTTGCTCCTGATAAATGTTGGCACCCTCCAATTAAATGATTAACAGAAGAGCTGCAAGTGCAGATATTCTACCTTACACTTTAAAGAAGTGGTAGTACTCAAGACCGAACAGACAAGAATGATATGGAGGAGAAATAAGAGAGGCTAGACAGACTTCTTTTTTAAGTCTGTAACACTTAACTCTCTAGCAATTGAGTAATCTCCCAAGCTCCCACCCTGTATTGATTTTTATTCCTAGACTCCTTCCCCAAAGCTTTCCCCACAGCCTTTTATTCCAGCCTTCTGTATCCTTTCAAAAGATGAATTCTGGAGTGGGTGAAATCATATTCTGCAATATATGACTGAAAGTTGTTTGTGGTCAATGAAGGTTAAAATGTGGATCAGATGGGAACCAAAACTGGGGGACAACTGTCATTGTGCAGCGCCTCTGCACAGGCAGCAGGACATGAGCCATGACTGCACGACAAACCTGCACAATGCTGGTCAGGCCACCCTAAGCATGATGACTATTATTTTAGATAGAGCACTGCTCACAATGGAAGCCTAAATGTATCAAAAATGTATGCAACTAACAAGAAAATATAAATCACAATCAATGGAAAACATTGTATATTAAATACTACATGTCGGAAGACCAATAAGAAGTAATGAATTTCATCTCAGGAAAATAAGGGACACCACAGGTTTTAGTAATTGTTCTGAGCATTTTCCCCACTTGAATCCGAGTTTGTAAACTCAGAATGAAGCTGTACTGGCACTCTGGTATTTTGTTTGTTTTGCCACTTTTGACTTTTTCCCCATATGCAGTTTGTCCTGTTTTGTGCCAAAATATGCCTGGTGAAAACAACTAAGGTATATGACAGTTGCTCAAAACTGTAGTCACAAGGTAAACGGAAACTCTCATTTCAGCCCATATCAGGATTTTGGCAAAAATAGGAGGGTTTAACTGGTGAATTTGACCCAACTCCAATTGTCCTTCCACTGTCAGATGCATGTTTTTGAAGGTAGGCCACTGAATTGATATGGAATGTTTGCCAGATCGAGAGTTAACAAAGTTTGAGAAAAATGCAATTTCACTTATAATTATCGCTCAGTCACTTATACTGAAGCTTTTACTTTAAACAGGGTTTACTTTTAATCAGTTGTATTTTATTTTTACTTGTTTCAAAAAATTTAAACTGAATTATGTAATTCACCAGAATGATTGATCACAATTAGGAGTGTGCAGGAGTATTTTTGCAATGTTGGCAACATTCTATGAACAGCCGTACAACTCCACAGACTTTGTGAAGGTTTCCGCTTTACCACAAAATTATTGATATAAACAACCGCAATGGACAGCACTCCGCTAGCTCCTCCTCCGGGTCGCCCCAAAGGAAGCTGGTACATGAAGTTCTTGAGTGGTTCACCCCAGTGGGTGCAAGTAAGTACTTGTTGAACTGATGATCTCTGATGGAGTTCTTGAGTGGCTCACCCCAGTGGGTGCAAGTAAGTACTTGTTGAACTGATGATCTCTAGACCCGATACATGTCCCGGGTTTAAAAATATCGCCCGAGACATGGCTCGGGTTTCGGGATAACTTCCCTCCTCAGTAGAGAAAATAGATAGGGGTGGAAGAGAGGGCCGCCAAGCAACCGTCAAGGGCCTCAGTGCCCGCACAGGCACGCAGGTGCGTCGTCCAGGAGCTCATCAGCTCGAAGGAGCCATTTTTATAAACAACCGCAATGGACCGCACTCCGCTAGCTCCTCCTCTGGGTCGCCCCAAGGGAAGCTGGTACATGAAGTTCTTGAGTGGTTCACCCCAGTGGGTGCAAGTAAGTACTTGTTGAACTGATGATCTCTGATGGAGTTCTTGAGTGGTTCACCCCAGTGGGTGCAAGTAAGTACTTGTTGAACTGATGATCTCTAGACCAGATACATGTCCCGGGTTTAAAAATATCGCCCGAGACATGGCTCGGGTTTCAGGATAACTTCCCTCCTCAGTAGTGAAAATAGTTAGGGGTGGAAGAGAGGGCCGCCAAGCAACCGTCAAGGGCCTCAGTGCCCGCACAGACACACAGGTGCGTCGTCCAGGAGCTCGTCAGCCCAAAGCTCGAAGGAGCCATTTTTATAAACAACCGCAATGGACCGCACTCCGCTAGCTCCTCCTCCGGGTCGCCCCAAGGGAAGCTGGTACATGAAGTTCTTGAGTAGTTCACCCCAGTGGGTGCAAGTAAGTACTTGTTGAACTGATGATCTCTGATGGAGTTCTTGAGTGGTTCACCCCAGTGGGTGCAAGTAAGTACTTGTTGAACTGATGATCTCTAGACCCGATACATGTCCCGGGTTTAAAAATATCGCCCGAGACATGGCTCGGGTTTCGGGATAACTTCCCTCCTCAGTAGAGAAAATAGTTAGGGGTGGAAGAGAGGGCCGCCAAGCAACCGTCAAGGGCCTCAGTGCCCGCACAGGCACGCAGGTGCGTCGTCCAGGAGCTCGTCAGCCCAAAGCTCGAAGGAGCCATTTTTATAAACAACCGCAATGGCGGCACTCCGCTAGCTCCTCCTCCGGGTCGCCCCAAGGGAAGCTGGTACATGAAGTTGTTGAGTGGTTCACCCCAGTGGGTGCAAGTAAGTACTTGTTGAACTGATGATCTCTGATGGAGTTCTTGAGTGGTTCACCCCAGTGGGTGCAAGTAAGTACTTGTTGAACTGATGATCTCTAGACCCGATACATGTCCCGGGTTTAAAAATATCGCCCGAGACATGGCTCGGGTTTCGGGATAACTTCCCTCCTCAGTAGAGAAAATAGTTAGGGGTGGAAGAGAGGGCCGCCAAGCAACCGTCAAGGGCCTCAGTGCCCGCAAAGGCACGCAGGTGCGTCGTCCAGGAGCTCGTCAGCCCAAAGCTCGAAGGAGCCATTTTTATAAACAACCGCAATGGACCGCACTCCGCTAGCTCCTCCTCCGGGTCGCCCCAAGGGAAGCTGGTACATGAAGTTCTTGAGTGGTTCCAGCCAGTGGGTGCAAGTAAGTACTTGTTGAACTGATGATCTCTGATGGAGTTCTTGAGTGGTTCACCCCAGTGGGTGCAAGTAAGTACTTGTTGAACTGATGATCTCTAGACCCGATACATGTCCCGGGTTTAAAAATATCGCCCGAGACATGGCTCGGGTTTCGGGATAACTTCCCTCCTCAGTAGAGAAAATAGTTAGGGGTGGAAGAGAGGGCCGCCAAGCAACCGTCAAGGGCCTCAGTGCCCGCACAGAAACGCAGGTGCGTCGTCCAGGAGCTCGTCAGCCCAAAGCTCGAAGGAGCCATTTTTATAAACAACCGCAATGGACCGCACTCCGCTAGCTCCTCCTCCGGGTCGCCCCAAGGGAAGCTGGTACATGAAGTTCTTGAGTGGTTCACCCCAGTGGGTGCAAGTAAGTACTTGTTGAACTGATGATCTCTGATGGAGTTCTTGAGTGGTTCACCCCAGTGGGTGCAAGTAAGTACTTGTTGAACTGATGATCTCTAGACCCGATACATGTCCCGGGTTTAAAAATATCGCCCGAGACATGGATCGGGTTTCGGGATAACTTCCCTCCTCAGTAGAGAAAATAGTTAGGGGTGGAAGAGAGGGCCGCCAAGCAACCGTCAAGGGCCTCAGTGCCCGCACAGGCGCGCAGGTGCGTCGTCCAGGAGCTCGTCAGCCCAAAGCTCGAAGGAGCCATTTTTATAAACAACCGCAATGGAGCGCACTCCGCTAGCTCCTCCTCCGGGTCGCCCCAAGGGAAGCTGGTACATGAAGTTCTTGAGTGGTTCACCCCAGTGGGTGCAAGTAAGTACTTGTTGAACTGATGATCTCTGATGGAGTTCTTGAGTGGTTCACCCCAGTGGGTGCAAGTAAGTACATGTTGAACTGATGATCTCTAGACCCGATACATGTCCCGGGTTTAAAAATGTCGCCCGAGACATGGCTCGGGTTTCGGGATAACTTCCCTCCTCAGTAGAGAAAATAGTTAGGGGTGGAAGAGGGGGCCGCCAAGCAACCGTCAAGGGCCTCAGTGCCCGCACAGGCACGCAGGTGCGTCGTCCAGGAGCTCGTCAGCCCAAAGCTCGAAGGAGCCATTTTTATAACCAACCGCAATGGACCGCACTCCGCTGTGCGGGCACTGAGGCCCTTGACGGTTGCTTGGCGGCCCTCTCTTCCACCCCTAACTATTTTCTCTACTGAGGAGGGAAGTTATCCCGAAACCCGAGCCATGTCTTGGGCGATATTTTAAAACCCGGGACATGTATCGGGTCTAGAGATTATCTGTTTAACAAGTACTTACTTGCACCCACTGGGGTGAACCACTCAAGAACTTCATGTACCAGCTTCCCATGGGGCAACCTGGAGGAGGAGCTAGCGGTGTGCGCTCCATTGCGGATGTTTAAATAAATGGCTCTCTTGAGCTTTGAGCTGACAAGCTCCTGGACGACGCACCTGCGTGCCTGTGCGGGCACTGAGGCCCTTGACGGTTGCTTGGCGGCCCTCTCTTCCACCCCTAACTATTTTCTCTACTGAGGAGGGAAGTTATCCCGAAACCCGAGCCATGTATCGGGTCTAGAGATTATCTGTTTAACAAGTACTTACTTGCACCTACTGGGGTGAACCACTCAAGAACTTCATGTACCAGCTTCCCATGGGGCAACCCGGAGGAGGAGCTAGCGGTGTGTGCTCCATTGCGGATGTTTAAATAAATGGCTCTCTTGAGCTTTGAGCTGACGAGCTCCTGGACGAAGCACCTGCGTGCCTGTGCGGGCACTGAGGCCCTTGACGGTTGCTTGGCGGCCCTCTCTTCCACCCCTAACTATTTTCTCTACTGAGGAGGGAAGTTATCCCGAAACCCGAGCCATGTCTCGGGCGATATTTTAAAACCCGGGACATGTATCGGGTCTAGAGATTATCTGTTTAACAAGTACTTACTTGCACCCACTGGGGTGAACCACTCAAGAACTTCATGTACCAGCTTCCCATGGGGCAAACCAGAGGAGGAGCTAGCGGTGTGCGCTCCATTGCGGATGTTTAAATAAATGGCTCTCTTGAGCTTTGAGCTGACGAGCTCCTGGACGACGCACCTGCGTGCCTGTGCGGGCACTGAGGCCCTTGACGGTTGCTTGGCGGCCCTCTCTTCCACCCCTAACTATTTTCTCTACTGAGGAGGGAAGTTATCCCGAAACCCGAGCCATGTCTCGGGCGATATTTTAAAACCCGGGACATGTATCTGGTCTAGAGATTATCTGTTTAACAAGTACTTACTTGCACCCACTGGGGTGAACCACTCAAGAACTTCATGTACCAGCTTCCCATGGGGCAACCTGGAGGAGGAGCTAGCGGTGTGCGCTCCATTGCGGATGTTTAAATAAATGGCTCTCTTGAGCTTTGAGCTGACGAGCTCCTAGACGACACACCTGCGTGCCTGTGCGGGCACTGAGGCCCTTGACGGTTGCTTGGCGGCCCTCTCTTCCACCCCTAACTATTTTCTCTACTGAGGAGGGAAGTTATCCCGAAACCCGAGCCATGTCTCGGGCGATATTTTAAAACCCGGGACATGTATCGGGTCTAGAGATTATCTGTTTAACAAGTACTTACTTGCACCCACTGGGGTGAACCACTCAAGAACTTCATGTACCAGCTTCCCATGGGGCAACCCGGAGGAGGAGCTAGAGGTGTGCGCTCCATTGCGGATGTTTAAATAAATGGCTCTCTTGAGCTTTGAGCTGACGAGCTCCTGGACGACGCACCTGCGTGCCTGTGCGGGCACTGAGGCCCTTGACGGTACTTGGCGGCCCTCTCTTCCACCCCTAACTATTTTCTCTACTGAGGAGGGAAGTTATCCCGAAACCCGAGCCATGTCTCGGGCGAAATTTTAAAACCCAGGACATGTATCGGGTCTAGAGATTATCTGTTTAACAAGTACTTACTTGCACCCACTGGGGTGAACCACTCAAGAACTTCATGTACCAGCTTCCCATGGGGCAACTTGGAGGAGGAGCTAGCGGTGTGCGCTCCATTGCGGATGTTTAAATAAATGGCTCGTTTGAGCTTTGAGCTGACGAGCTCCTGGACGACGCACCTGCGTGCCTGTGCGGGCACTGAGGCCCTTGACGGTTGCTTGGCGGCCCTCTCTTCCACCCCTAACTATTTTCTCTACTGAGGAGGGAATTTATCCCGAAACCCGAGCCATGTCTCGGGCGATATTTTAAAACCCGGGACATGTATCGGGTCTATAGATTATCTGTTTAACAAGTACTTACTTGCACCCACTGGGGTGAACCACTCAAGGACTTCATGTACCAGCTTCCCATGGGGCAACCCGGACGAGGAGCTAGCGGTGTGCGCTCCATTGCGGATGTTTAAATAAATGGCTCTCTTGAGCTTTGAGCTGACGAGCTCCTGGACGATGCACCTGCGTGCCTGTGCGGGCACTGAGGCCCTTGACGGTTGCTTGGCGGCCCTCTCTTCCACCCCTAACTATTTTCTCTACTGAGGAGGGAAGTTATCCCGAAACCCGAGCCATGTCTCGGGCGATATTTTAAAACCCGGGACATGTATCGGGTCTAGAGATTATCTGTTTAACAAGTACTTACTTGCACCCACTGGGGTGAACCACTCAAGAACTTCATGTACCAGCTTCCCATGGGGCAACCCGGAGGAGGAGCTAGCGGTGTGCGCTCCATTGCGGATGTTTAAACAAAATTATTGATGTTAATATCTGGGTCTCTCTCCCGTGTCAGAAAGAGATGCTGGCTTGCACTATGATATTGAATGTTGTCATCAGTACATATTTACGTGGAACTTTCCATACCAAATTTCAAGAGCTAAAGTGCTTTGCATTTTAAAAAGCCTTCAAATGTCTAATTTTGAGTTGGAAGTAAATTCAGTATGGAGACTTATTTTAAAAGTTCTGTCTCAGTGGAAGGGCAGATCATACTGAAAGTCTTGATTGAGGTGTTTTGTAAGAGCTCTACGGATATCTCATTCTGGGATTGCACTGAACACAGCACTAAAGTACAACTCTGTATTGTGAAAGTTCTATGGATGTCTCATTATATGAATCAGTGATGTAGCAGAGGCACCAAGGTACTTAATGCAATCAAGGAAAGTGGGCCCTTCTCTCTTAGTGGTAAAGGTCACCTATGATTGGGATGAAACAGAAGTCTCACAATGATGAGTCTGAGTGCCACTGCCCCTGCTGCACTAATGCTATCTGTGTCCCGGAATGCAATACAGGTTACTACTGCAGGTTTGGATTGACCCCTTTGCCAGACCTCTGTCGATGTCTTCAGACGTTCCAGAACAGGACTATTTTGTGCTTGATTGTTAAGTACAGTAAGGTGTGACATTCTCATGAGAAGAAAGATCCCTTGTGGTCACCAAGGTGCATTTCAAAAGGGTGAACTTCTCTACTTTAGCATTGTCCAGGAGTGTTCTGGATGTTTGTCAGGATGTGATGTGAACTTCATTACACATGTTTAACAGCTGCCTGCCTTGATTCTGACGTCTGCAATGATGGTCTGTCATTTTGCAGGGTAGTTACTGGGAGACTTAATGGAGTGATCACTTCTTTAGACCCACATTCTAGGAGGTACTGCTTTGGTGCTTTGGTGACGAATGTGTGAATAGAAGAACCCACCAGAAGAACAAATGTCTTACCTTCGTTAACAATCTTTCTAATGGATAATTTATACCTGTAGATTTTTCAATGACTTGCATGCATCCCTGTTCTGAGGAGTGGTCTTGTGGATTTTGGTGAAAGGGTCCTGTCAGGAGAGTGATGTATTAAATGGGGTGGTTATGTGACCTCACCGTGTAATATAGTCACTAACATCTTTTAGACTACACATTAAATGGAATGAAGAATGTACAATGTTTAATTTATGGGAAAGACACAGAAAAAAAATACAATAGTCTAAAAAATAATAATTTGCTATTTAGGTATTGCATAGAATGAAATGCTGCATAAGATTGCCCGTTTTGCTCTCAAAGAATTGTTCCTTATCATATGAACAGCTGCCATCATCATGTCCACTTGGGTGTTTTCAAAGGTTCCATTGGTTAAAACAAGACTGTCAAGACAAAACGTGTTACTTTCTCTGCCACAAGTAACCAGCTTTTGTGTGACAAGAAGATCTATCTATCTATCTATCTATCTATCTATCTATCTATCTATCTATCTATCTAGGGACCTACACCCTGCGTGGTTTGGTTGACAGGGAGTTAGCTGGCCTGAAGCAGTGACACCACTGTGGAACCTCTTACTTTTTAGTCAGTAGACAAGTCGACATTTTGTGAAAATGGTTACTTTAACCTTATAATTTCAGTTGACACTGCAGTGAGTGCAAATAATCCTTACCATAAGGATAAGTCACAAGAAGGACAGCAGAGTTAGACTATACCATTGAATGATGAGTAAGGGGTACTTTACCGACCCATAGCACTACATGTGTCATGCCCTGTTGATCAATCTGAAGTTGGATGGAGCACACGCAGCTACTTGGGTAAATTCCGATTAGAGCTGTGATAGTTAGTATATGGCTGGAGAGAATCGGTTTGATGCAACAAGGGTATGCATGGGTAATGTAATCCCTGAATACCATAAGGAGCTGCTTCAGATAAGTGAAGAGATCAGTTGAGGCTCATAAGTCTGCCCAAAAGACCCACATTTTTGTTTAATACAATGGTGTGTTTATAGTTGTACAAAATATTGCTTTTTATATATACATAAAATAAAATATTAAATATCAAATAAAATAATATTTATTAAAAAAAATAGATTTAATATACATTTTAACAAATATTACAAATAAACTTGCTTAAAATAATTAAATTTAAAACATATATACATAATTTATATATATTTACTTTAACAATTAATAAACTATTAACTTAAATGTATTTTATAATGTTGACATTATCTGAAAATGTGATAAAAAATATATATATTCCAAAAGACCTATGAGTGACATTGAAAGAAGAACTCTCTGTCTGGGTTTGTCGTTTTGCCCCTCTTCTTCTTTTAACTACACTGAAACTAGAATAGACTTGTTTAAATATGTGAAAAATTGAAACTTAAAAAATGACATTAAAAAGACAAGGCTTCAACCACACCAACAGAGCTAGTAAAGTCAATAGCAATGATAATTTGGCTATTGGTGATATAGACACCCTTATCACTATGGTTGAATTAGCCCAGGATGAGGAAGGTGAACAAATAGAGACCAATGCCACACATGTCCTTAATGATATGGAAATCAACACAGGAGCAGTAGCCAAAACACATTTTAAAATTAAATCCACATTTGTACCACCCTTACCACATGACAACATAGATACTTTCCAAGACTGTATCACCAAATCACTCACTGAGCTCAGATTCGGTAAAAACAGACAACACTCAGATAATGCTGGTAATAATCTCTCTTGGGCGCAGAGACAGGCATTAAAGGCTTTATCCTCTGACACCGATATAATTATCCGCCCTGCAGATAAGGGAGGAAATGTAGTCATTCTTGACAGAGAGGATTACATCAACGAGGCTTTACACCAACTTGAGGATACTAACTTCTATGCACATATAACTTGGGACATCTACCATCAGAGTATAATTGAGATTTGGGATAAATTGATCACTTGGAGAGATAAGGGCCTTTTAGAGTGGGAGGAATTTTGTTACTTGAAAAAAGATCATCCCAGGTTACCTATTCTATATCTATTACCGAAACTGCATAAAAATAACACCAAACCTCCAGGACACCCCATTGTGTCTTCCATTGGGTGCGTAAGTGAACACATCTCCAAGTATGTCGATTACTTTCTAAGAGAGTTTGTGGTATTATTACCTAGCTATTTAAGGGATACCAAAGATTTTCTCTGTAAAATTGACAACCTGGTATGGCAACCTAGTTATCTTTTTATTGTTTTAGATGTTCAGTCACTCTATACGATAATTGACCATGTCCAGGGATTGGAAGCATGTGAATACTTCCTTAAAATAACGAGACCACAGTCAGATGATTTTGGAGATGATAAAATACTGTCTACAAAATAAAAAAAATTCCTTCAATGGCGCCCTCTACAGGCAAGTAAACGGTACTGCAATGGGTTCTTGCTTTGCTCCCAGTTTTGCTAATCTCTTTATGGGATACTGGGAGCAGGAGATCTTTACCAACAGCATACTGCAGGAATACCTCTTGAAAGTCATTGTGTGGCGACGTTACATAGATGACTTATTTATCATCTGGAATGGCAGTAGAGAGGAAGCAGATACCTTTATTGTCAAACTGAATGCCAACAGATACAACATCATTTTGTCTGGGAGCATTGATGCCAACAAGGTAGAATTCCTTGATGTGGGTCTCAAAGTTCAACAAGGGAAAGTGGGTACAACCCTGTTCCGCAAAGCAACTGCAGGTAACAGTGTCTTGCATGCCCTCAGCAGCTACCCAGAGGTGCTCAAATGGAGCATACCTTATGGGGAGCTGCTGAGGGCCAAGAGGAACTGCAATAGTCTTGAGACATACTAGGGTGAAAGAGACAACATTATTGCTAGGTTTCTCACTAGAGGCTACCCCATATGGGTCCTTAATAAAGCTAGAGACCATGCTGAAAGAGTAGAACGAGACGAGACTCTACGAGACAAAATTGGAGGTGATGATGACCAAGCAGACGCGGGTACTCGTCTCATCCTCACGTTCAATAATGACTCACAAAAAATAAAACGCATAGTGTCGAGACATTGGAATATTCTGAAGGCAGACAATACACTAGGTGATCTCATCACCAACAGACCCACCATTACTTACAGGAGGGATAAGAATATACGTGATTTGGTCGTGAGAAATGATATTACCAACTATCCTACTTCTACTGACCATGGCCTCGTGGGATTTTTCCCATGCGGCCATTGTAAAGCATGCAAGCACAGCAAATACAAAGCTACGCTGGAGTACAAAGGAGTCACTAAAAGAATTTACCAATTTCTGACATGCAGCACTAACTTTGTAATTTATGCTATAGAATGTACATGTAAACTCTGGTACATAGGTAGCACCAAGTGCGCAGCTAAAAAGAGGGTACTAGAACACTTGAGAGCGATAACAAACAACGATCCCAAGTATCCAGTCGCTCGTCATTTTTACGACCGACACTACTCCAATGTATCTGATATGAGTTACCTCATCTTAGAACACATCCCCAAGAATCCGAGAGGAGGAGATAGGGTATTGGCTCTCAGGCAAAGGGAATCCAAATACATTATAGATTTCCAAACTAAGACTCCGGGAGGTCTTAACATGGATGAGGAACTATCAATTCACCTCAAAACATGATCTTAGTCGAATACCATGAATAATTCTGCTGTCATGTATATATATATAATTTTGTTTTGTATTTTTTGTATTTTTAGATTGATGTCACAAACTGTATGAATAGATTGCATATATGTAGTTAAACATTTGTTTGCTGCATAAACTCTTTATGCCTTTCAAACCTTAAATTTGCATTGTGAATTCTTGATTAAGTATTTCACGGTTTTAATCATGTTTTTTATTGTTTTGTATTATTTTACAGGAGAGAAGAAAGGGGCCCCTCCACATGTCAGCACATACACGGGTATCCTACCCTTTTTCTCCGATCTGCTCTGCACTTCTTTACACCTTTTCACTTTTTATATCTCTGATCAGCAGTTCTTGGAAACATATACCAGCCACATATGTACAATTTTTGTAGAAATTAGTTTTTGTTGATATAATTTTGCCAACTACAAGCTTATTGTAATTTATATTGGGAGCATTGGCTCCGATAACATGGACACATGAATCTTTCGAATCGAGGTATTGACAGGTTAGGATGTATATATATTATTTCCTTGTAAAGTCGAGATGTTATTTGACACAGCCCATTGTGGGCAGTATCACGTCTGCACTGCAACTTTGGGAGGTTCTTGTATACATTTCAGTGTGGATACGAAGAGATATGACATTGACACATTCTCGTTATTAATTTATCCTATGATTCACAAAATAATTTTGCGAATAGCAAGACTGTATAGTGGGAGCATTGGCTCCGTGAATTTATGCGCATAATGCTTCCTGATCTAAGTAGGTTTGGAATAGTATGCATCTTCCCGTTGCAGACATAGCCTATCGTGGGCATTATTTAGACTGCGGGATATCCGTGGCAGAGGTCGGGACATCATTCAGCCTGGATATCTAGAGATCAGGGGCGTAACAAAGGCCCCCGCAGCCCCCACGTTGCGGGGGGGGCCCCGAGCTCTAGGGGCCCCCTCAGCACAAAGTAGTCACTGAATTGGTTTGACTGTACTTATAAACAGAAATAGTCAAATTAAAACAAACAACGTTTTTTTTTTAAACTGCAAATCGAAATCATGCAGTAGATTGCATCACCAGTAGTCATTGAGAGGAGGGTCCGCGGCCCGCACAGCGCTGGGACGTAGACGTAGTTTAAATATTATGCGCCACAAGCTCCAGTCCAATCAAATAAATGAAATGCTGCGTGGAGCGCAGCTTCGTAGTCTTCAGCCTCGGGGTGGGGCAGAGCTGGCCTGGAATGTTCATGCGCAGCGCAGTGTAAACTGCACGAGGCGGGCAGGGGGCACTGAGAGGTGACTGAGGCCATAATTAAAATTGCATTCCTAGTAGTTACAAGGGTCTTCCAGGCTACGATTGCAAAACATCCTCACCAAATCATCCGTCTGTTGTGTGTTTCGTGTGTCCTTGCTGCTTCTCTGGCGACTTTGCTGCGTGCTGAGCCACCTTCCCTGGGACACTGCGTGGTCAATGGTTAATCTACATTGTCAAAATAGAGGTGTCTGCTCAAGCCTCAGCCCCCCCAACCCCAATCTCATCACTCGAGGCAACTGCTACAAAAGAGCTGAGGGCATCTGGGGCCGACCCCGCCCCCCTCCCCCAAGGCTCATTCGGGCTGACCGTACTAGTATTTATAAATACTGTATTTACATGGTAAGTTAATCATTTGTTGCCAAAATTCACACGGTGCATAAACTCACTGCCACATAAAAAGGTAGTTTACAGTTGGCTTTGCGGGCTCTTTCTCCTGGAATACGACTTAGATCGAACGCTCACAAACCCCGGGGTCTGACTCCTGTGACCTTGGCCTAGTAGTGCAATGTACCTACAATACTTAACTGTCCACACTTTCAGTACAGCCTTATTGCTTTCTCCGCACTTCCTGCTGTGCACTCTGCACCACCTACGTGCACGATCTACCCTACTTGTCTGCAGCAGCATAAACAAACTCTGAACCGACAAAGAAACTATAGCGCTTAGTGTGTAGGCGCTCAAATAATGTTTGGGCTCAGATACCTAAGATTGGGCTTCATTTGTATGAAAATAATAAAGAAGAGAAACAAATAATTAACTAAGTAAGCTAGCGACGTGGCCAGAGTAGTTTTTAAGAGCCCACCACCAGCATAGCTCTCAAATGTGAAGTTACTGAAAACCAAGCAGTGTCTTTTTCACCACCCAACACTTCTGTCTCTTGCTGTCACTCGTGCAGTTTCCTTTTCTCTTTCACCGTTTGTCACTGTCATCCCATCTTTTCTTTCTCCTTTTCCGATTTGCTGCCTTTCTCTTGTTGACTCTGGATCTAGTCAGGTGATAAAAAGCAATTCCCATGCCCCAAAATTGAGTCCAGGAGCCCAAGTCATTCATTCAACTTCCGATACAAATTAAACACTGTTTTTTGAGCTGCTGTAGGCTGGCTGGTCTGGCGTCCGACTTATTGCAGCTGTACTTAACAGGTCTTTAAAAGACAATTTACTTGTTAACGAGGCTTTGTTCTTTTTTCACTCCTTCTTAGTGCCCCTGCATCTCCACTCTGCCTATTGCTGATAGAATTAGCCCCCCTCCCCGCGGAAAATTTTATTAGCCTGTCCCCCTCACCCCCCCTCCCCGAAATTTGGCTCTAGTTGCGCCTCTGATGTCTGTTGCTAAAAGATGGACCAAAACCTGCAATTACAGTTGTGCTTTTGATGGATCAAGATATCGTGTGGTAACTCACAAACCAAATAATTGAACAAACCCCTGGATCAGAGGTTCTGGCTTGTGTTTGTTATAATAAGAAGGATAAGTAAATGGCAGAAAAGTAATATATATATATATATATATATATATATATATATATATATATATATATATATATATATATATATATATATATATATATATGGTTCGGTCTGCATTGCCATAGGAATGTTTTTTTTTCTCCTAATGAATTTGACGCATTAGATGAATCTTTACGAAACGTTCCACAAAAAAAGTCTTGTCCACCTCAGCTCCTTCCATGTAAGTTTCAAGGTGATCTGTCATGCGGGGGCCAAGAAAAAGGGGGCCCCCAAAACAACTTTTCCCCATTCATTTTTCCATAGTAAAATTGAACATTGAAACTGTAAAAACTGCTGGACGGAATTACACCAAATTTGGCAGTAATCAAGATCTTTGTACCAAAAGCGTTATTTTTCTGATATGGTGTAAAGCCGTTCAGTAGTTTTTGAGCAATTAAGGCAAAACATTTTTGATCGATCATGCCGCTGAAGCTCTGCAGCACTGACAGATCTCAAGATAAGATCTAATTGGCTGCCACCACATCAGCAACGATGTGGCGGTATCCATCTTAGGACTCAGGACTTAGACCCGAGTCCTGAAAAAAAAGTTACAAAAAAGACATAAGGAGGCAGGGTAAGGATACCCTGACCACCTAGGCATGGGGGAGGGTTGTCCCAGAAGGACCCCTTCTGGGGCCCAAAAACCTTTTCTTAAAAAATGTGTGCTACTGATATAAATACCCCCCGGTGTGGACCAGAGTCCGGTGGGTGGTGGAAAACTTAATTAAGAGGAGGCGGTTGCTTGTCCCCCTTTCTGAGCCTCTGGGAGGCCTCAGGGGCCTGACATCACATGAAAGAAGAGGGATAGGAGCCTAACAAAAGCACAGTAGTCGCTGCATTGGTTTGACTGTACTCATACACAGCAATAATTAAATAAAAGAGGGTTGGATTAGCAAAGCGGGCATTGGCGGACGGACGATGCCTAAATACCACCTGTGCGCCGGTTTCATGGAGGACAATCACCCACAATATCATACTGGCCTCCCTGCCCCCACTATGCCTACCTGACTAGGCTACTATGGAATGTGTAAGTAGGCTGCAGCACAAAATGCTGTGCTTAGAGGTGGGGAGCTGCGACAAGTGAGAGGCTAGTTTTGTGGCTGTACTATTTTGGGCCATCGTCACCTTAGCCCAGACCTAACAAGCAGTGCTATTCCACAGTCCATTCTGCCATTCCGCCACACTGTGCCTTGATAGACAGGGGACTGTGGAGGCCAGGCCAGGTGTTGCGGACATTGGGCCCTAAAATTGCTCGACAGCCTAAAAGTTGTGTTTTTTCTGTTGTAGGCGGGGGAGTGCAGGTAGTATTCACAGGCCTTGCTGAGAGGTGAGGTTTTGCTCTACCTTTTCGGCCATTCTCACATCAGCCTTAAGGCGCTAGCCCAGCGCAGAAGCAATATGTTTCAGCTGACCTCTCTAACAAGCCATCACATTCAGGCCATGCAGGGTGTGGGAGTGTGCAGAGGCTGAGAACATTTTAACCTCGGCCGAGCTTCCCCAATTGCAATAATTAAGTTACCTTAATTACATGTTCAATTTTTCAAACACCAATAAAAGTTCTTGCCTGAAAGATCTGTGCTTTATCTGACAACAGTTTTGGCTCCTCTTAAGTTCACACGGAGGGTAAATGTGCTTGCTGCACAACATGTAACATGCTGATTGCAGATTTGTATTTTATGTAGATAAGTATGTGGGTTACTAGTTTTGTCATAGAGATCCTATTGTTACATGGAGTTCATAGCTTACAACCCTTCCACTGTAGCACAGAGAGGAGAGAGCTATGACTTAGCATCAAGAAGCAGCATGCAACTGCAAGGCATCGGAATAGAACCGTATTCTTTTTTTCTCCATTTTCTTTATTCTAAAGCTGATATAATGGTTTCTTTGGGTGTAGTAAAGTCTTCTTAGTAGTGAAAGTAAATAATATGTTATACAACACTGTTAGTATTAAAAGCAAGCATTGGCAAAGCTAAAAGATATCAGCTATGCAAGCTATTGGCTTTGTCAATCTGTTAGTGATATTGCGACGCTGCTCTGTGTTGCATGCCTGAAATTGAAAAAAAAAGCTCTATGACCAAGCCATTAGTGTCCTCGTCATAGGACATTTTTGTATAATAGCAGCTCGGTGGGGGCAAGCAGTAACCACAGGGATGGGGAAAAGAAACAACAACAGGAGGGATGGAGTAGGGATTAATCTATCTATCTATCTATATATATATATGTATTTATTTATTTTTTAAAGCTCTGATGCAGCCAGCAATGGCCACGCCCTAGCATTTTTTTATTATGCCATGTGAGTGAAGAGGGAACATGGACAATGGAACGAGGCCAGGAAGAACAGCACAGAGAGGGTAGTGGGGTGAGCAGGGTGGGTAGGGCAAACAACAATCCGGAGGAAGAGAGGGGCAAGCAACTGCACAGACAGCAACTGAAGGCAAGCAGCAGCATGGGGTGGAAGGGGGCAAGCAACCGCATGTGCAGCTGGTGGTGACAAGCAATAACACAGACAGTAAGTGGGTGCAAGCAACAGCAGCAAGGGGGTCAAAAGCACATCTGTAAGGAAGGGTGGAGAGTAGCACAGGAGGGAGACAGCCTTCAAAACCATGCACTCTTATGGAGTACTTCAACAAAATGAAAAAAGTAGCTCCAAATGCACAAGCAGTGGACGGACACAAGTACTTGGTCATGCTTCAGGAGGGGGACAAATAAACAAAGAGTAAGGGAAGTCTGCAAGCAAATCAAAATGATGATAAAGCAAACTAAAGGTAAGCGATGGGCAGGCTCTAAGCCCACTGTAGGTTTACGAAATGCCTTGCAAGCGACAGGCCATGCACGGTATCAGGTGAGAGCTAAAAAAGGGGGCAGACACAAGGGAGAGCTGCCACTGAAAATGAAAGTGTTTATTCTCTGAAACCCCTCTATAGTAAATCATCAGGAAGAGGTTTTCAGAGTCCCTTCTTTTTGTTCTCTTCCCAAAGATCCTGACCTAGCCCCTTTCCCCCTTGGCTTGGTGTTCAATTTGTGATTTATATGGTAATTTTGGTCAAAGGCACAGTTGATTGGGAATGGTTGTCGCACTACATTGTACACGGTGCTGAGACTGCTATGATTATTCACTTTTAACATCTGCAGTATTTCCAGTCCTGACCCTACAAGCTTTACAATGCTTAATTTACCCCCGCATTTCTCCAAAAATGAGATGCCTGATATTAACCAAGCAATGTTTTGTGAAAAGCTGCACTCCTCGAATGTGGGCCACTTTTTACGGGTTGTCCAGGCCAATTTGTGGTCCCAATCCAACCCTGCTCATATACTCAGCATTCACACAGCCTCCCACATCCCCTCATTACTAAAATAACGGCAGGACATTTTTGCCTTTTTTTTTATTATTAATTGCTCTTGATCTCTGTGCCTCAGGTAACCTTGAAGCACCTTTGGAGTGCAAAAATGAGTTGTTTGTAGCTGAAGCAAACACGGCCAGGTGGCATCAAGTCAAATGCTCCTCAGGTCGCCTCTCTTCTTCCTGGTCTGTTTCTTTCCGAACTTGGGCCTGCTCTCTTTATTCCTTACTTTCACTTTTTTCTCTATTTATACACTCGTTTTTCACCATCCCTGTGTTTTTTTAAACTTCTTTTTCTGTCTTTCCTCCTATTTATCTTTCCTCCTTGTGTTTTTTCTCACTGACTCCATTCTTTGCAGTGCTCTTTTCTTCAGATTTCACTTGTTACATAATTATTTCCAAAGGCTTACTGTGTGTGTATTTCTTTAGATTCAGGTTCATTTACACCCACTGATGCCTCTTCTCACTTGCCAAGGAGGTGTGGTTATGCTTAGTGTGTGCTGCACACTGCTGTCTGCTGCAAGCTGGATGCCTTTATTATTTGTTACATTTGCCCATATAAATGATTTGCTTGGCCAGCATGGCTATATTGATGGGATGTTTGGGGTGTACTTGTGGCTTACCTACATCTAGAGTTCTTTTTGCTTGCTGTAGTATTGTGTGTGCCTCAATTAGCTTTGCACATAGCGAAGGAAATTATTTTTTGGGAGAACTGAAAAAAACATGAAAAGGATTGCCTGCAAAAGATGTAATCAGCATGGGCCGCTGTGCATTATGTCACAATGGAGGTATCATTTGAATGACAATACCCATAGTTTACTATCTAAATGTGTAATATCTAGTAAATTAAAATTCAAAACCAGATTGAGGATGAAAACATAAAGTGATCGTAACAGATCAAATTTAATTCCCATAGCCAGTGCTGCATCATGCACAGACACGCCAACCTACTTTGTTCACCTGATGGAGCAGGAATACGCATTAGGAATGATCACTAACAATGCCAATAGATCTGGCTTTAACATGCTAGCACATGCAAACACACGCCTACATAATTGCACACGTGTGTAAGCTGGTCTTTGCATATTTTATCACTTTAAAGGCAGAGCTATTGGCATTGCCAATGCTTGTTTTTATTAGTATACTATGCCATCACTAAACTCTTGCTGTCCTCCCTCCATTTTCTATTCCCTTTCCTTTCAGCTATGAAGTTCTTTTTGTAATTTGCAAAGGGCCCTAGGACTGAATGCAAATAAACCCTGATGATCCTCAGACAAAGTTATGAAGTCCTCCAACCTACATAAGAAACCAGCAGCCTCGAATATGCATGTGTCATCCTTGGGGTTTACTGGTGGTAAAAACCTAACATTTAAATACACAAAGGTCCAAAATGAAAAAGTTCCCGCAATGAGCTTTGCAAATTGTAAATGACAATGTTAAATGTGGATGGGACTGACCTCGCTATGGTCACTGGTTACCCTCAGAACAGCCAGGAATGTCTATCCCCTGGAGTTGTAGCTTCTCGTTCTTGACCTGAAACCCACAAAGAAGCCAAAGGCCTAGAATAGAGCACCCCAGAAGACAATGCCATGGTATTTGGCAGACAGATTGCTGTCTGAAGGTCACCACTGATTACTTCCCCTATCCTTGGTGTGAGGTCTCAGGTGACCACATTGGCCTGATATCTGCATCATGTGACATTACGTAGCTCAGGTTGTCAATAACAGCAGAGACTGATCTTCCATCTGATGATGAGTTCTGGTGAAGAGGACCACATAATACAGTGTGAGCAGCATCCCTGCTTCTGTAATCATTCCAATCAGCTGTGAGGACAGAGCTTAGTCTAAGGAACAATCGGCAGTGGCACCCTGTACCATGCAACTTTGGGAGTTCCCTCTATACTTGGGATGATTGTGTTACTGGCCCACATTCATATTTGGCTGCCAGGAGCGAGTTGCACACCACGCCGTACAATACTCACATGAGGTACACTTGCAGGCACACTGTGCATGTACCTCCAAATATTTCACACCACGACGTGGGTGAACAGTGGCCTCAGAGTAGTGCTTAATTTGTAAAAAAAAATAACTGCTAGGGCCCTCGTCAGGAGGTAACTGCAGCTTGCAACACCTAATGCCCCATCTAGTGCTGCAAATGCCAGTACCAACATACCTACTAACCATCACACTCCTACAAGTGTGACATTTCAGAATATTCCATGTCCCAGTGCTATAAGAATGGCTTGAGTGGCAAGGATTAGTCATTTTTACGGTTTATTGAATGAATAGACAACAGTTGTTGTCTGCATCTCTAAATTCGATATACAGCACCACCATGTGTCACTTTAAAAAGTGTGTGCCTTTATGATCAAATAAAAGGGGCGTTGTTGTTTTTGATGTTTCTGCTGCTAAACATGTTATTGCTTTACCAGTCACTGTGAAATATTTGTGCATTCATGCACAAACAAGACAAATTAGTTTGACTAAATAGGTTTGATTTTTCTTTTTTATGCTGTTGCCTGCTATATTTGTTATTTTTTTACCAGTCATTTTGAAATATTTGCACCCTCGTGCACAAACCAAAGGGGCATTGGTTGACTAAACTAGTTTGATTTTTGTATCCTGCTGCCTGCTGTACTTGTTATGGTTTTACCAGTCACTTTGAAATATGTGTGCCTTCAAAAAGGCAATTGTTTGCCTACACTGGTTTGATTATTGGTGCTGTATTTGTCAGTTGCTTTGATACAAGTGTGCCTTTATGCACAAACCAAAGAGAGAATTATAAGACTAACCTGGCTTTATTTTTTAATACTGCTGGACTTTTTTTTATCATGCACTATAAAAGTATTTTCACCTTGATGCAAGAGTAAAGGGGAATTGTTTTACAAAACATGCTTGATTTTTTTTGTATATTGCTGGACTGGTGATTGTTTTATTATGCACTTTGAAAGTATCTGCACTTTTTCCTTTACTTTACCAACTACAGTTTGTATAGATTCTGTAATTAGGTACTTGCTGATATGGTTTGTTTTAATACTACATTTTGTGCTATTTATGGTGTTGATTGCACCTGTTTGTAATACGTAGGCCTTAAATCTTGTAATTAGCATTGTTTACAAACTGAAAAACATTCGCATCAATGTTCTGAAACACCCAAGCAATTTTCATCCTCAGCCTCTTGCCTGCCTGTTTCTGTCCTGCTTACTCATAAAGACATGATGGTAGAAATTTGAATTGCTTCCACAGTTCATGTTATTATCATTCACAACACTTTTTTTTTTTTTACATATCTTTTTATTTATATGTATCGACATAAACTTACAGTACAGTGGATAAGACATTTGAAAACACAGTGGAGACCAATTACAATCACAAGAACAGTAGGGTATTACATTGGGTGTCATGGAGAAGGGACATCATCGCAGTCGATATTCCGGGGTGGGACACATTTATTCCCACGATACGAGTTCCAGGAGTCCCAAATCTTAGACCATTTATGTGGGCAACCTTGGGCTATGTAGACTGTCTTTTCCCTGTGCATACACCAGTCGAGGTCTCTCTTCCAATCTGCTATTGTGGGTGTATGCAAAGCTCCCCAGGACTGTGCGATATTCCTCTTGGTCTCCATAAGTCCAAGTGTAACCCATTGTGTTGTGTAAGTGTTGAGATCAGTGGGTTCTCAGATGTTTAAAAGGCACCTGCGTGCTTCCGGGCGGAGAACAACTGCCAGAACCTCACTGATCACTTCATACACCTCCTGCCAATAACGTTGATTATATGGATGAAATTACCTAGCTGAGTACACCCTCTATCATGCACAACACTGGACAGTCACAAGTGTGCGGCATGCCCACAAATTCATGTTTTTTTCTCTTGGAGTTGGCAGGAGACTGTTTTATAGCTTGTGCACTCATGTATATGTCAGTAGAGTCTGTGAAATTGCAGGTTTAGGTTAGACTTTCAAGTTTGCCCATCAATATAAATTCTAATTCCGACCCTTCATGGTTGTTCTTTGTTCTTTAGCGATAGGTGGTTCCTGAGACAATAGGATCGCTCCTTGGCATTGCTCTAATTGCTGTCTCAGTTAAATAATCTGCTCTTCGCAATGTTACAATTGGCGAAGTTTATATGTTAAGAGTGTTTCCCACTTTCTTAAAAAAACTTTGCTAAAGACAATATAGAACCATTTCATTAAATGTTTGAGGTTTCAAATCAAAATATATCAGATTTTTGGGCTGTGGGGCAAAGTGGTAGGTGGTGAGCTGAACTGCCAGGGGGGGCCCCCTCTATATTCTTCGCAGGGGGGCCCCCTCAAGTTTCGTTACGCCACTGCTAGAGATATGACATACATACATTTAATTTCATATGTGGTCTCCATGTTAACTAATTATGTTATCCTATGATTCAACATGTATATTTAATAAGCGTTGGCGGGTGCATTAACACCGATTCAAAATGGCTACTTCGTTTTATTGTGAACAAGGACAACTTTGTAATTTTACTTACACTGTTGACATTTACATTGAATCTTTTTATTTTTCATGATAAAATGCAATACTGTATATTATTTGCAATTCTAGATCATGTACAACACGTCTAGCATCTTTACCGTTACTATAATTCAATGCTGATTCTGTATGTAATGCATAGACTAAGATGGCCGCCGATTTTCGGCTAACTTTGCTTTCAGCTTAGCAAGTCCTTTGTTGATTATGATTACGATAGTGACTGGAACTATATGTATGACTGCTGCTTTTTGATTACTTTCACACGTGAACAAGGCTCTCTGCAGAAATGCGTTGTGTGGAATAAAACACTTGACTACCCATAATTTTGGTATTCGCCTTTATCTAATGAGAGCATACGTTACTCCGCCTTGTAAATTGGATATCGTTTGACCGTCTGGCTCCGCCGGTATGTACGCCAACCTTCATGGGTCCCAGTAATCCGGAAGGAGCATTCTTGTTGTTTGTGTATATGAACAAGTTACTTACCTTCGGTAACGCTTTTTCTGGTGGATACAGTATCTGCCTGTGGATTCCTCACCTTGTGAATATCCCCTGCGCCAGCATTCCACGGAACTTTTCTTTCCCAGCACTCCACGACGACGTGGGCGACGTCATAATGCATTGGCTCCGCTCGCGACTCCATTCGACGTCACCGGAGCCATAAGAAGCCCACGTCAGCGTGATGACGTCAGTTCCACCCATTTTTTCCGTGCCTTCGAGGCGAACAGGTGGACTAACGACAGACTCAAAGAATACACAGTATACAATATACTAATACATATACATAATATGCAAATGAAAGGAATGCAAAGTAAACCAAGCATTTCCTACAACTGTACCATACAGCATAAAAACATAACTACAAGACCTTTTTCATGGTGTACAAAGGTGGACAACGGGGAGGCGGGTGGGTCAGTGAGGAATCCACAGGCAGATACTGTATCCACCAGAAAAAGCGTTACCGAAGGTAAGTAACTTGTTCTTCTGATGGATACATCTGCCAGTGGATTCCTCACCTTGTGAATAGAGTCCCACAGCAGTCCCCACTCCCGGAGGAGGGTGTCCACCTTCCTATACCAGAAAGTCCTGCAAGACAGAGCGCGCGAAGTGGCCCTCCCTCCTCATCTCAGAGTCCAAGCAATAATGCTTTGCGAAAGTATGGAGGGAGGCCCAAGTCGCAGCTTTACAAATATCTGCCACAGGAACACCCCGGGCCAAAGCAGAGGTAGAAGACTTGACTCTAGTTGAATGAGCTCTAATGCCCTCAGGAGGGGTCTTACCAGCCAGGGCGTAGCAGATCTTGATAGCAAGGATAATCCATCTCGACAACGTGCGCTTGTGCACCGCTCTCCCTTTGGAACGTCCAACATAACCCACGAAGAGCTGATCATCCAGACGAAAGTCTTTCGTTCTGTCCAAGTAAAAGCTGACAGCTCTCTTTGGGTCCAGGCGATGGAGTCTTTCCTCCTCTTTGGAAGGATGAGGAGGAGGATAGAAAACAGGGAGAGTAATGGACTGCCCCAAATGAAACGGAGTGACAACTTTAGGCAGCCCTGGTCCTCAGAACCATCCTTTCAGCATGTAAGGTAAGAAAAGGAAGTTTGGAACTAAGAGCTTGAAGCTCACTCACCCTCCTTGCCGAGGTTATGGCTACAAGAAAAACCACCTTAAAGGACAACAGCCTCAAAGGACAACTATGAAGAGGCTCAAATGGGGACCCCATCATAAAGGTTAAAACAAGATTAAGGTCCCACTGAGGCATTACAAAAGGAGTGGGAGGAAACATGTTTGTAAGGCCCTTGATGAACCTCAGAACAACCGGGGATTTAAACAGTGATGGTTGATCTGGAAGGCACAGAAAAGCCGATAAGGCCGAAAGATAGCCCTTGACCGTGGCCACAGCACAGCCCTGCTGAGCCAAGGAAAGAGCAAACTGGAGAACATCAGAAAGATGGGCTTTTAAAGGGTCAATGGACCTCTCTCCACACCATTTTACAAATTTAGACCACCTGTAGGAGTAAATGGACTTGGTGGAGTGTCGCCTGGCCGATAAAATAACATCCACCACATCAGGTGGGAGAGAGAAGGAACTCAGGTTGCCCCGTTCAATCTCCAGGCATGAAGGTGCAAGCTCTGGAGGTGGGGGTATAGAACCTGCCCCTCCAACTGTGAGAGGAGGTCTGCCCTCAGAGGGAGACGGAGCGGAGGGCACGAGGAGAGGTGGAGAAGATCCGTATACCACACCCTTCTTGGCCAATCCGGGGCGACCAATATGACTTGGGCCCGGTCTTGGCGAATCTTCCTCAGAACCCGAGGAATCAAGGGTATGGGAGGAAACGCTTAAAGGAGTCGTGAGCCCCAACTCAACTGAAACGCGTCCCCCAACGCTCCCTGCATCGGATACTGGAGACTGCAGAATGACGGGCAGTGCGCGTTCTCGAAAGTGGCAAACAGATCCACCCGAGGAGTTCCCCACGTCCGAAAGACGTGACGAACTACCTCCGGATGGATCCTCCACTCGTGGTCGGCGGAGAACTGCCGACTGAGACGGTCCGCACGCACGTTCAGCACCCCGGCCAGATGATTTGCCATCAGACAAATATGATGCTCCTGAACCCAGCACCATAGACGCAAAGCCTCTCTGCATAGACAAAGAGACCCCACTCCTCACTGCTTGTTGACATACCACATCGCAGTCGTGTTGTCTGTCAGGACCTGAATCGACTGACCGCGAAGGGAAGGAAGGAAGGCCTTGAGTGCTAAACGAATCGCCCGCAATTCCAGAAGGTTGATGTGAAGCAACCTTTCCTCTGGAGACCACAGACCGTTGATCTCCAGGTCCCCCAGATGCGCACCCCACCCTAAGGTGGATACATCCGTTATCACTGTGGCCACTGATGGTGATAGATGGAAGGGCTTTCCCTGCGACAGATTGCCCTCTACACTCAACCAAGACAGATCCGCTGCAGCTTCTCTGGAGATCTTGACTGACTCCCTGAGATCCCCGTTGTGCTGATACCACTGCTTGCGGAGGCACCACTGGAGCGCCCTCATGTGCCAGCATGCATGGTTGACCAACAGAATGCAGGAAGCAAACAGACCGAGCAGGCGAAGGACCTTCAGAACTGGAACAACCGCTCCACTGTGGAATAAAGGGACCATCTACTGAATGTCGAGAATCCTTTGAGGAGGAGGGAATGCTCGACACACAGTAGTGTCCAGTACTGCCCCTATAAACAGGTTGCGTTGAGAGGGCACCAGGTGAGATTTGGGCACATTGATTGAAAAACCCAAGTCGAACAACAGCTGAGTTGTCACCTGCAGATGACGCTGCACCATCTCTGGGGACTCTGCCTTCAGAAGCCAGTCGTCCAGGTAGGGGAAAACTGGAATCCCCGACCTCCTGAGATGAGCAGCCACCACTGCCATCACCTTTGTGAAGACTCGAGGTGCGGTAGTAAGACCAAACGGGAGGACCGCAAACTGGTAATGTTGCGACCCAACCGTGAAACGGAGATACTTCCTGTGCGACTTCAGGATTGGGACATGGAAGTACGCGTCCTGCAAGTCGAGCGACACCATCCAGTATCCTTGCTGCAACGCTTGAAGAACCTGCGCAAGGGTCAGCATCTTGAATTTCTCCTGTCTCAGGTAAAAATTCAAGATTCTGAGGTCCAGGATCGGACGCAATCTGCCGTCCTTTTTGGGGATCAGAAAATACCGGGAGTAGCATCCCTGACCCCTTTCCTGCTCTGGAACCACCTCTATTGCACCCTTCTGAAGCAAGGCTAGAACTTCTTTCTGCAGGAGAAGCAGATGGTCTTCCGAGCAATAACCTTGGCAAGGAGGATAAGGGGGAGGAAACTGCCTGATCAACTTTTTTGGATTCCCTGTCAGCTGGAGACTGAGGGAAGGCACCCGAAGCATGCTTAGAACATGAAGCCTGCTTCTTCAATACCTTCAAATTCATCAGAAGAAGAGTTAACTTCACCTTCTTCCACCTCTGCTCGATATCTCCCTTCCTCCAACACCCTCTGGGCCTCCCTTCTCTCGGTAAGGAAAGCCCCTGTCTCCCTTGAAGTTTGATTAATAATAACTAAGTTTTGTAAGATTAGATAGGTAATTACTCACGCGGCTTTGGAATTCTAACTCCCTCGCTTTAGATTTATAAATACTAACGTTTTAACATAGCGCGAGAATAGTAAGATGCAAGAAAATAGTCTTAATTTGGAAAATCTTGAATAAACTTGAAACTACACACCCGCTTTTGCAGGAACGGTTTCGACTAAACCTAACGGGATTAATTCTTAAATTTAGATGCCGGGATTGCAAGACCTTTTAAAATTCGCCTTTACTATCGAGCATTAAATGTAGTTTATAAGATGTTGAATGTGGAGTGGAACTCATTTTTTGAAAAAACGTCATCAATTATAATTTTATTTACAGATCGTATCATTGATCTTGATTAGAGACACCATAACAGACTAAACAACTTCTTATTTTAATAAAGATTGGACTATAGCCAGTAAATAAGGTGAGATTATGCTCTTGGATAATTTCTCATGCAAATAGAGAGTACAAGTTATCAAGTTAGTAATTTAATAGCTAACCGCTTTTCTTGGATCAACTTTACTCTTAGGAAAGAAAATGAACATATAAGAAAATCATATCAAGTGTGAAGAGTTACATTTAAAAAAACTTAATAAATTATAATGGAAGACGAGGTAATCCATGCTCCTATGTTGGAAACTATACAATAATTAATCAATAGTTAAAACATATAAAAACTGTGCCTTAAGAGTGTGTATTAATGGTACAGGCCCTATTTTCCTAAAACTTTCCCTAAATGTGACTCGATTTAATTTGAATTTTTGTATTCACGTGTACATATATTTTGTATAAATATTCTCTTGTAATTTAGGTTTTGTAGTGACATTAATGTATGATTATGATGAAAGAGAAAGTTCTCATTGTATTACATTTTGTTTATATGACAGCCCTGAAGAAGCGCAATTGGCGCGAAACACGTGTTAGCAAGTTCGGGCAAACTTTGTGAATTATCTTTGTGAACAGCTGATGTCTTAAAGAACTGCTGATGTCTTAAAAGAAGCAAGAATAACAATAACATCATGAAGTAAATCATTGAGAAGATCTATCATCTGTTTATTATTTGAAAATACTCAATACTACTGTTCTCCGAAGTTTCTGTGTTCTATATTTTGATAACACTGGTGGGGACCAGTGTCTGAGAGTAATGCGCCGGGCGATTTACCTGCAACCCAAAAATCTATTTAACATTGTTACAAGCAGGTGCAAGGTGCTTGTTTTATATTGTTTACATTTGAAAAATTGTTTATTGATTATGGCCAAACATTTTGATCAACGTGAATGTCTAGCCAAGGATCTATTCTCTGTAGCATTAGGGATAGGAAATGGGTCTGTTAAAGTAGCTAATAAAAAAAGTTTGAAAGAATTATTCATTAAACTAGAGAGACTCCAAAAAAAAGAGTCAGCGAAATGGTGGGATGCCATGACTCTTAGAAAGTATTTAGATTCTGAAAGGATACCGAGAGGTCTTAGAATCAATATTTTTCCTGCTGTAGAAGATCTTGACGAACAGAAAGCTGAAAAGTGGGAAGAGAAATTGAAAGCAACATCCAATGATCTCATGAGTATGTTGATTGAATTTGCAGAAGAGGAGAGAAAGAAATTATTAACTGAGATTGAGTCTATTAAGAAAGAAGTTGAGAATCTTAATTGTCCAAAAAATACTGCCAAAAACTATGAGATTCTAGATAAAATAATGGATTTCTATCAAATTGAACTGAAAGAAAAGAAAATAATTAAATTCTCTAGAGATGAGAGGGATTACAAATATGGAAGGGTATATACGTATGCCAGGAAGTTTGATGGGTCACTCCGAAATGACGAGCGTAACATTAGGACTCCTACTAGAGATATTTCCAGGTTAACAAAACTTGGAGATACATCTAGTACTGGCCTTAGTAGTAGTGAATCGGATTTGGATAAATCAAATAGAGAGGAAGTAGGAGCTGGAGCTAGATCTTCGTCTTTTTTAAAGGAACTCAAAAGGATTCGGAAAGTACATTTTCAAACAGGAGGGAGAGATCGAGAACAGGACTTGAGAGAAGGAGAGGTACGAAAGGAGGGGGGACTAGAACCTATTGTAGAAAACAGGAAATAAAGCACAAAGAGCTACAAGAGACTTACTGCTTCAAGATAGACCAAGAACAGATAAAGAACAAAAGGAAACAATTAGATTTATTACCACTTACAGCCTAGGTAATAATAAGGTCTTTACGTCCCTCTGTAAACACTGGGATGTTTTAATTCTTGACAAAGATATTTCTGAATTTTTGGGCCAAAGACCTAATATGGTATATAAAAAAGCTCCAACATTAAGGAATATTCTAAGTCCTAGTGACACATCAACTTACCCTATACAAGGAAGTGACAAATCAATACAGATTGAAAAACAAATGATACCAGGATCATATAGATGTAGTCAGTGTATTTGTTGCAAATATGTTACAGATAAAACTAAATGCATTGGTGGGTTCACTAACGGTAATCGTTTCAAAATAAAATCTTTTATAAATTGCAATACGAGCTTTTGTGTCTACATAATTACATGTGTATGTAACAAGTTATATGTAGGCTCATCAATAAGGAAGCTTAAAGTTAGATGGATGGAACATCTTCGAGCCATAAAAAATTGTGATCCTAAGTATCCATTGGCAGTCCATTTTAAAGAACAACATAGACGTAATGAATTGGGAGATATTCGTTTCATGGGCATAGATCAGGTCACCCTAGATAGGAGAGGAGGTGACTTAGAAGCCAAACTAAGATGCAGAGAAACCTACTGGATCAATAAATTACAGGCAGTTCAGCATGGTTTAAACGTTGATCGGGAAATTTATACTATGCTAGGTTGAGATTAGGAGTTTATGTTTTGGACCAACAACCAGTTATACAACCAGCTATTTTAACGTTTGCCTAATTTAACAGAAATTACTGTTTTGTTCTCAAATCTCATCCATTCTGTACAATGATTTAAATGCTGATGTTAAAAATGAAAAACTCAGGTTCAAGCTAAATGAGATAATGAATAACGTTATTACATATTGACATATATTTTTTCACTGCTCGCAGATCTTCTACATTCTGTATAATTATTTAAATATACATGGAATGGGAGTTAAATTCGAGTCATAGCTAGACTGACATGTCAAGAATTATGTAATTATAATTCACTCTTTGATGGTAACTTATGAGATAGCACACGAGATTAAGCGCGAGAAAAACTAGACGAACATCACCTTGTTCGTCTCCAACCTCGGGATAATAATACAATATGAAGTCTAATCGAGTCTTTTTGTAATACTCCCTACAATTGCTACGTTTCATATTTTTATCAGTTTACTTCTAAGCAAACTTGATTATGCTGTTTTGTTAATAAGAGACAAACTACTTTTGAGAGATGTCTGGGGCATGGTTTCTATTGTCGTCTAAATAAATGGATTAATGGATGTCATTAGTAATATGGGGTTTAGCACACACAACTAAAACGATGCTTTATCATGCAGAGTAGACAGGAGTTCGATACTCACCCCGCCGAATTTATTGTGAAAAAGTATATTACTACTACTTATATTTTGTTTAAAACGACCAATATTTCCTTTTTATATATTTTTAGAATATGTGAATACAAAAAGATTGCTATTAGATTTATACTCAGGTTAAAACAATCGTTATTGATAACATGAACGAATAATGAATCAAGTTAATTTAATAAAATAAAAAAAGAACGCTGACTTTTTCCCGCCGCTTTTCAAATTTGCTAATTGAATGGGGCTAGTATAAATAACGGTCAAGGCTCCAATAGTGCCCTACAGGTGAACATCAAAGGAAGGTTTTGACTCTAGGTGCTCTCTGATCTAACGGTAAGGAAAGCCCCTGTCTCCCTTGAAGTTTGATTAATAATAACTACGTTTTGTAAGATTAGTTAGGTAATTACTCACGCGGCTTTGGAATTCTAACTCCCTCGCTTTAGACTTATAAATACTAAAGTTTTAACATAGCGCGAGTATAGTAAGATGCAAGAAAATAGTCTTAATCTGGAAAATCTTGAATAAACTTGAAACTACACACCCGCTTTTGCAGGAACGGTTTCGACTAAACCTAACGGGATTAATTCTTAAGTTTAGATGCAGGGATTGCAAGACCTTTTAAAATTCGCCTTTACTATCGAGCATTAAATGTAGTTTATAAGATGTTGAATGTGGAGTGGAACTCATTTTTTGAAAAAACGTCATCAATTATAATTTTATTTACAGATCGTATCATGGATCTTGATTAGAGACACCATAACAGACTAAACAACTTCTTATTTTAATAAAGATTGGACTATAGCCAGTAAATAAGGTGAGATTATGCTCTTGGATAATTTCTCATGCAAATAGAGAGTACTAGTTATCAAGTTAGTAATTTAATAGCTAACCGCTTTTCTTGGATCAACTTTACTCTTAGGAAAGAAAATGAACATATAAGAAAATCATATCAAGTGTGAAGAGTTACATTTAAAAAAACTTAATAAACTATAATGGAAGACGAGGTAATCCATGCACCTATGTTGGAAACTATACAATAATTAATCAATATTTAAAACATATAAAAACTGTGCCTTAAGAGTGTGTATTAATTGTACAGGCCCTATTTTCCTAAAACTTTCCCTAAATGTGACTCGATTTAATTTGAATTCATGTATTCACGTGTACATATATTTTGTATAAATATTCTCTTGTAATTTAGGTTTTGTAGTGACATTAATGTATGATTATGATGAAAGAGAAAGTTCTCATTGTATTACATTTTGTTTAAATGACAGCCCTGAAGAAGCGCAATTGGCGCAAAACACGTGTTGGCAAGTTCGGGCAAACTTTGTGAATTATCTTTGTGAACTGCTGATGTCTTAAAGAACTTCTGATGTCTTAAAAGAAGCAAGAATAAAAATAACATCATGAAGTAAATCATTGAGAAGATCTATCATCTGTTTACTATTTAAAAATACTCAATACTACTGTTCTCAGAAGTTTCTGTGTTCTATATTTTGATAACACTGGTGGGGACCAGTGTCTGAGAGTAAAGCGCCGGGCAATTTACCTGCAACCCAAAAATCTATTTAACATATATATATATATATATATATATATATATATATATATATATATATATATATATATATATATATATATATATATATATATATATCCGTGCAAGTGCACGGTGCGCACGTATAGATATTTATATGCTTTTAAATGCTATTTTCTCAGAAACTGCTGAACACATTGACTCCAGACTGCAACTTCCCTGACCTGAGGACTACCTCTCTGCTAAATTTCAAGTAATTCTGTTCAGCCGTTCGGGCTGTACCTTCGACTAAAGGTCCTATGGAAAAATGCATTGGGAAAACGCGTTTTGGGACCCCCCTTTTTTCTCGGCCCCCGCTTGACGAATCACCCCGAGACTTTCAGGGTATGAGCTGAGCGGAGCGCCCCATTAGTTTTGAAAATTTCGCGAGGATTCGTCAACCGGCGCCAAAGTTATTCAAAATAGAATTTTGAGATTTCCTATGGAAACTCGGTCCTAACTATGACTATAATGTGTGTATATATATATATATTCACTGAAAAAACCATAGGTTTCAGACATGTTATAGTTAGCGGAAATTTTACTGATAAAAAACCAATGAAATTCCCCCGTTATAGTTAGTGCAGGCAACTATAACTCACGCGACCGCAATCCTCTGCTGATGCTAATACTGTATTTAGACACTTATTTGCCCATGTCTTCTTCCATACATTTTTAGCTATACATATATTACAAATATTTTTTTTTCATAAAGACACATATGTCATCAGCAGAAGATTGCGGTCGCGTGAGTTATAGTTGCCTGCACTAACTATAACGGGGGAATTTCATTGGTTTTTTATCAGTAAAATTTCCGCTAACTATAACATGTCTGAAACCTATGGTTTTTTCAGTGAATTTGCAAGGTTTTTTAAATGCTAATTCCTAACTATAACGTGTATGAAACCTATGGTTTTTTCAGTGAATTTGTACGGTTTTTTAAATGCTAAGTTACTTTACGCCATTCGTGGCGTGCGCGCCCACTTAACGCAGTTCGTTCCGTGCGCGCACGGTGCGCTTCGCGCACCGTGGGCGCACAGTGAGCACGCGGTGCGCTTCGCGCACCGCGCGCCCACTTTACGCAGTTATTGCCGTGCACGCACGGTGGGCACGCGGTGCGATGACAAAGCAAGAAAGCACGTCAACAAATCTGTTTCTGCTTTCCTCCGTGACTATGGTATGGGTGCCATTTACCACAACAACTTGCGTTATGACATGCAAGACATTTATAGAGAAGATGGTGTGCACTTCAATGATGAAGGGAACAGAGTCTTCCTCTTGAACCTTAGACTCTGCATCGGTACTTACTTGTAGGTACCACTAAAAAATCATTTCATAAACACAACGGCTCTTTTTAGAGCCCCCTAATATCTAAACACTTAAATCTGATTTTCATTTTTTTTTTTTTTTTTTTCTACCGTACGCTTACCGTAAGCTTACCGTACGCGTACCCCGTGATTTTTTTTAAAATCAATAAATGTTTTTTTTGTACTTTTCTGTCCTTCTTTGACCCCCTTACAAATGTTAGGGGGTCTGTAACTCTCCTCATTGCCCCCTTTCCTTGTTTTCACTCTTTTTTTTCAGAGTGAAATACACAAAATGGCGGCCGCCGCTTCCTGTTTTCGGCCGATTCGAATGTTTACTAAGATCTAAGAGCCAATCAGAATCGCGCTCGCGCACGCCACTGTACGCTTACCGTAAGCGTACGGTAAGCGTACCGTAAGCGGGCTCAGATATATATATTGATTTAAAGGCTATTTTCTCAGAATCTACTGAACAGATTTACACCAAACCTACAAAAGGCACTTCCTTCACCTAGGGACTACCTCTCTGCCAAATTTTGAGTAATTCTGTTCAGCCGTTCGGGCTGTAGCTCGTTCTAAAGGTCCTATGGAAAAATGCATGGGAAAAACGCGTTTTGGGACCCCCCTTTTATCTCAGCCCCCGCTTGACGGATCCCCCCGAGACTTTCAGGGTAGGAGCGGAGCGTAGCGCCCCACCTATTTTGAGAAATTCGCGAGGATTCGTCGACCGGCGCCAAAGTTATTCAAAATAGAATGTTGAGGTTTTCCTATGGAAACGTGGTCCTAACTATAACTACCTACTGGCGGCCGCCAGTAGGTAATATGTGTGTGTGTGTATATATATATTCACTGAAAAAACCATAGGTTTCAGGCACGTTATAGTTAGGAATTAGCATTTGAAAAACCTTAGAAATTCACTTAAAAAACCATAGCTTTCAGGGGCGTTATAGTTAGCTGGACTTTTCACTCGTACAAAATCATTGAAATTCCCCCGTTATAGTTAGTTCAGCTAACTATAACTCGCGTGCCCGCAATGCACTGCTGATGAAGTCACATATTACATCACTCATGACATGGTCAGTGACATCACTGATGACATCACTGATGACATCTCAAATGACATCACTGATGACATCATCCAGTGAATGTGTGTTTTTCTGAAAATTACATATGTTTTATATATGTATATCTCAAGGTCGATGGAAGAATAAATGGGTATATAAGTGTCTAAATGGATGATTTGTTTTTGAAAAATTGATTGTATAACTGACTGATTAAGTGTATCTTAGTGAATACATGGCTTAGTGAGTAATGTTTAAATATGTAAATAGCTGTATCAGTCTCTCACTTTGTGTATAAGTGGCTGCATGGGTTGGTGAGTAGCTACAGAGGGGCCGATTCCGATCCTGGAAAAAACGGGTACGAATCGTCGGATGGAGCGTTTTCTCCGTCCGAATCGTACCCGGGAAAAATACCTTACAAACATGCAAGTACGATTCGTACGGAAACACCATTTCCATACGAATCGTAAAAAACACCGACCGGCAAAAAAATACATACAAATCGGATCCGGGACACTGCGTACGCGTCATTCGCACGGAGTCAGGCAGCGTTTTACGGATCAGCAAGTACGATTCTTACCAACAGCACTTCGCACGGCAAAATGTTTACGGAACCCAAAAAGTGCCAGAAAAGCTAAGCACGCCGCGATGCACGACGAAAAGGGGGCCCGGTACGCACCGTACCTCCATCCCTACACGTCCGCACCGTACCCCCAGCCCCCCTGTACGTCCGGAGCGTACCTCCAGCCCCCGTACGTCCGGAGCGCACCCCCAGCCCACCCCGTAGGTAAGCGCCGTACCCCCAGCCCACCCCCGTAGGTACGCGCCATACCCCCAGCCCACCCCCGTAGGTACGGTGCGGACCCCCACCCCCGTAGGTACGGTGCGGACCCCCACCCCCGTAGGTACGGTGCGGACCCCCACCCCCGTAGGTACGGTGCGGACCCCCACCCCCGTAGGTACGGTGCGGACCCCCACCCCCGTAGGTACGGTGCAGAGCCCCAACGCTCCGTACCTACGGGGGTGGGGGTACGCTCCATACCGACGGGGGTGGGGGTACGCTCCGTACCTACGGGGGTGGGGGTACGCTCCATACCTACGCGCTGGGGGTCCGCACCATACCTACGGGGGTGGGGGTATGCTCCGTACCTACAGGGGTGGGGGTATGCTCCGTACCTATGCGCTGGGGGTCCGTACCATACCTACGGGGGTGGGCTGGGGGTACGGCGCGTACATGGGGGGGTGGGCTGGGGGTACGGCGCGTACATGGGGGGTGGGCTGGGGGTACGGCACGTACATGGTGGGGGGGCTGGGGGTACGGCACGTATGCGGGCACATGTTTGGACGTCTCCATGGTTGCTATGGGAGTTCGCACCGTACGGTGTTTTTTTCATACGGTTGTGCATTCGGACGGACGGGACGGATCGTACTTGCACGCTCGGACTTCAGTTTCCCGATTCGTACGTAAAACTGTCCGGGGACGTGTCGGACACTTTTTCCGACCCGAGGACGTGTCGGGGAATTTTCCCAATGCGATTCGTATGGATTTTTTTACATACGAATCGTACTTGCCAGTTTGTACGGGACTTGTACGATTCGTACGTAAAAAAATCCGGATACGATTCGTACGGGGAATATTTTTAACGGATCGGAATCGGCACCAGAGTGTCTATATAGGTTATTAGTTGGTTTTTTGAGTATCAGTATGAGTGTCTGAGTGTCTGTATGGTTCAGTGGGGGGTATTACGTAGTGCATAGGTGCATGAATGAGTGACTCACTGTTTGTATGTGTTGAAGACAGTATGTGTGCAGGAGTGTATGGGTGGATGAGTGTGTGCATGGGTGTGTTAGTGAGTGAATGACTGTCTCAATAGTGTCTTTATGAGTAACTACATATGTTTAAACTAGTATATGTGACTATTGGTGTATATAAGTGAGTATATGTGAGAGTGAGCGATTGAAAGAGTTCTTGTATGAATAAGTATGTGTTTCTATAAGTGATTGTTTAAAAGACTAAGTATGTGTAAGTTTCTGTAGAAGTAAGTGTGGTGGTGTGTGTATAACTGTATATGCAAGTAAATGGATGTTTGATTCTTTATTAGCATGAGTGACTATGTGTGTGAGTAACTCTATGGATGAGTGGCGTTGTGTAACAGGATGTATAGGTGCATGAGTACATATGATGAGTGAGTACATGTATGAGTGACTGTATAGGACTGTTGGTGAATGAGTGGATGTGTATGTGGATCTTAGAATTACTGAATAGGTTGTTGTAACTGGTATTGGTATGTCCATTGTTTTGAAATTTTTAGTTTCTATTTTTGAATGTGTGTATCAAAGGTTATATTAGGGGAGAGGAGGTCTGCCACTCTATCACAAGGATGATGTCATCAGTGATGTCATGAGTGATGTCATTTGAGATGTCATCAGTGATGTCATGAGTGATGTCACTGACCATGTCATGAGTGATGTAATATGTGACGTCATCAGCAGTGCATTGCGGGCACGCGAGTTATAGTTAGCTGAACTAACTATAACGGGAGAATTTCAATGGTTTTGTACGAGTGAAAAGTCCAGCTAACAATAACGCCCCTGAAAACTATGTTTTTTTCAGTGAATTTCTAAGGTTTTTTAAATGCTAATTCCTAACTATAACGTGCCTGAAACCTATGGTTTTTGTAGGTGAATTTCAAAGGTTTTTTAAATGCTAATTTCTAACTATGCCTACAGAGATAGGACATGTGAAGAAAGAAGAAAAAACGCACAGAAAGAAAAAAAAAGAAATGCAGAAAGAAGCAACAGAAGTCCTTAAAGACGAAGAAAAGTGCAGGAAGAAGGATAACGTGCAGAAAGAACAAACAGAAGAGCAGAAAGAAGCCTTGTTGCAAAATCAACCTGTACCCTCAACTTTTTCAGACGGATACTGGTGGTAACTGAGTCTGACTAACCAGTCCTAGAGACAGTGCTATGTTAAAAGACACTCAGAATACAGTGAAAACACCTACATACACTAGGGAAAACTATGCGTTGGGGTCCCCCTGTGATTAGCATGACCTCCTCTGTAAGCCCCTAGAATATAATAGGGCAGGGGATTAAAACTACCTCTTAAAACGCATCAAATGGCATGTTTGCACACGTCACCTCAGGCCCCGTCCCCTCCCTTCCCCACCGTGTAAACACGCCCTGTGGCCGTTTTAAGTTGGGAGATTAAGTCCCCTTAAATCTTGAGGGTCCCTAGGGTCCAACTAGACCACTAGGTACCTCCAGTAAGCGCCACAGAGCTGCGTTGCAGAGAGATGTAAGAAGGGGCACAGCCTAGACCACCTCTCTGCAACGCAGCTCAGTGGTGCTTACTGGAAGCACCTGGTGGGCTAGTTGGCCCCCAGGGTCCCTCAGGATTGAAGGGGAATTATTTCCCCAACTTAAAACACGCCACAGGGCGTGTTTGCACACGTTAACTCAGGCCCCATCCCCTCCCTTCACCACTGTGTAAACACGCCATGTGGCCGTTTTTAGTTGGGAGATTAAGTTCATTTGAATCCTGAGGGTCCCCAGGGTCCAACTAGCCCACTAGGTACCTCCAGTAAGCGCCACAGAGCTGCGATGCAGAGAGGTGTAAAAAGTGGCACGGCCTGGACCACCTCTCTGCAACGCAGCTCAGTGGCGCTTACTGGAAGCACATGGTGGGCTAGTTGGCCCCCAGGGTCCCTCAGGATTGAAAGGGAATTATTTCCCCAACTTAAAAAGCGCCACAGGGCGTGTTTGCACACGTTACCTCAGGCCCTGTCCCCTCCCTTCACCACTGTGTAAACGCGCCCTGTGGCCGTTCTAAGTTGAGAGATTAAGTTCCCTTGAATCCTAAGGGTCCCTAGGGTCAAACTAGCCCACTAGGTACCTCCAGTAAGCGCCACAGAGCTGCGTTGCATAGAGGTGTAAAAAGGGGCGTGGTCTCAGAACACCTGTCTGCAACGCAGCTCCCTGGCGCATACTGGAGATACCTGTTGGGCTAGTTGGCCCTCAGGGACCCTCAGTATTGAAGGGGAATTAAATCCCCAACTTACAACTGGCCAGGGGGCGCGGTTGCAGAGTGCTGCAAGGAGGGGGCGTGTCCTCCGGCGCGATGCCGGTCTTTTATTTATTTAATTTTTGAGAAGGAGGGCTGTGTGGCCCCCCCTTCTTTTCCTAATTTATTGGCCCTGGGGACCCCATCCCCCAGGGCCTGCACCCTAATTTTTTTTTCTGAAAAAAATAAATTTGGCCCTCCCAAGGCCTTAATCGGCCCCGGGGACCCCAACACCCGGGTCATGGCCTTTTTTTTTCTTAATTCTTTAGGAGGGGAGCTGCGTTGCCCCCCTCCTCAGGGCACTTATGGCCCCGGGGACCCCATCCCCCGGGGCCGGCCTTTGTTTTTTGTTATTTTAAAAAAAATATATATTTATAGAAACACCTAGGACATGCTGGACAAACCATATGTACCTATCACCATGACGATTTGCGTGATATTCATTAAAAGGCGACTATGCATACAATGAATCCATGTGGAATGTATTTACACCGCTAGTGAAGCTCTGACGTGTCTGACGCCCTACCGTGCCTAATCCCGGCGCCCCCGCCGGTGAGTACTCTCCAAGTAGACACCCTTGTTGTTTATTTATACAAACATGGGTAGCTATTGACGGGCACATTTAATACACACACACACCAAGCCATTCAAACGTGATTCCACAAAAATTCGACCAAACTATGCAAGAAACCCCCCTCACGGTTAATAAAACACACATCCACCGCCGGATGAGTAATACTTTTTATTTTACTCTCTGGAAAGGAGACCAACCTCACTTGAGAGTCACAGCGTGCTCCTGGCTGAGCCCAATGCTGTGTTACACCCACCAGTTCCCGATGAGTGCCACACGCCTCTGTGTTGTATTCCACCAGCTAGTGCGTATGCTATGACACTCTCTAGCCCATGTGCACTGTAACACCACCCCGTGAATATGTCACGCCACACTTGCCTTTGTACGGGTTATATTGCCCCATCTAACGTGCCTTCCTCGATGCCTATGTTATAATGCACAGTGCTATGCCATACATATTACAATCTGGGATCCATATCTTTGTCACAGTGCATATGCAATGTTACACTCCCCAGCACATACTTTATATTACAACTTTAGAGACTAGTTAGGTTACACAACACTGCCCTGTGCATATTACACTCCAAGGCGCATATCGCATAGCACGCGCTGGTGCCTGTGCTATCTCACGCTCTCCAATGAGTCATTGCGCACAATGTATTGCATATTATATTTCACGCCCCGGTTCATCTTATATTACACTTTTTGGTGCATAGTTTATACCATATACTATATCTAGTTTTCATTTTCAATCGTGCTCTCATGACTATGTTCTATATAACACTGTGTCCACCTACCCTTTTCACGGGCATTACATTTTGCGATGGGGGTGGAGGGTCAGGGGGTGTTTCTGCCAAGTGAGCCCGGAGTCACAGTCACAAACGTCCTCTTATTCCTGAATAAAAATGAGATTATGCTGCATAATTGTTCATATTTTAAGTAGTTCGCACAGACACATATTTTAAAAACAATAAAGTTCCTAATACCCACCTTCTCTGAACAGTTAGCTTGCTGCCCCATCCACCTCCTCCCTATCCTCTGTTGTCTGAATCCATGGACTAGCCTCCTCCCTCCTGCCATGCATGGTCTGATGTGCTGCCACCGCCCTCCATTTAGCATGATGTACCAGTCCACTCCTCCTGCCCTCCATTGCCCAATTCTATGGCCCATCATTGACCTCCTGCTAAGCCTCTGTGCTTAGCTTGCTGCTCATATTCTCCTTTTCCCTGCCCTCCGATGTCTTTGTGCATGCCCCTGCTCCATCCTTTTTGCCCACCATGTTCCATGGACCTGCCACTCCTATCTACTCTGAGTGTTCTGTTGAGCTGCCACTCCCCTCCCACCTGCCTAGCATTGTCAGATGACTGTAACCTGTCCCTGCCATCTCCACCCTGCCTGTCCACATGCCATGCCCCTATCTCCTTCTTCCTGTCCTCCATGGTCCATTTTACAGCCACACCCTTCTGCCCTCCCTGGTCTGTTGTGCTGCAACTGCTCCTCCTGCCTGGCCCATGCGGTCTGTTGTGAGGCCCCTTCCCCTGAACTCTCTTGTCTGTGCCCAGGTCCTGACCCTCCCTTCTATCCGCCATGGTCCTTTGTGCATGCCCCTGCACCCTCCTTCTTGCCCATCATAGCCATTGTGCTGCCACTAACCCTCCCGCTTGCCATGCATGGTCTTTTGTGCTGCCATGACCCCTCCCACCTTCCCTGTGTGGCCCGCTAGCTGCCCCTGACCCCCTCCCACCTTCCCTCCATGGTCTGTGTGTATGCCATCATAGTCTCACTGTTGCTCTCCATGGTGTGTCTTGTTTCTAGTGCCCATCCTGCCTGACCTCCATGGTCATCTTGCTGCTCCTGCCCTGCCCCCTTGCCCCAAGCCCTCTGTTTCCATGTGCAGACCCCTATTCCTTCCCTCCTGGCTTGTATGTTCCATTGTAATGCCCCTGATCCGTCCCTCGTGCCCTTTATGGTCTGTTATGCTGCAGCTTTCTCTCCTGTCTGTCCATTATGGTCAGCTAGCTACCATTGCCTCTTTCCCCTCTGTTCTCTGTTGTCCATGTGCATGGTCCTGTCCCCTCCATATTGCTTCCTATGGATTGTTGTGCTGCACTCCCGTCCCGCATGCCCTGTGTGGTGTATTGTGCTGCTGCAAACCCTGATGCCTGCCCTGTAGGGTCAGTTTGGTGCACCTCTCCATGTCCCTCCTGTCCTCTGTTATCCGAGTCCATGTCCCTACCCCAATTCCTCCTGCCTACCATGATCCAATGTACCATACTTGCGAACATTTTGAACTTGGTAAGAGGGAGATTTTGAAAAAAGACTGGGGTATTGATTTTCCCCTTTGGGTTACATTGAAAAAGAGGAGATTGTAGACAGGAGACAGATCAAATAAAGCCCATTTGAGCTTAAAAACGTTGGACGTTTCCTGACTGAAACGGGTCTGTTGGCATGTATGGTTGTACTACCACTGCCTCTTCCTTCTGCCCACAATGGTCTATTATATTGCCACAGCCTCTCTTGCCAGTTCTGTATTGTTGGTTTGTTGCCCCTGCCCCCCTTTCCACTGCCCTCCATAGTCTGTTGTGCTGCCATTGCCCTTCCTGCTTGCCCAGTGTGGTCAAATTGTTGCCTCTGCACTCCCCTACCTGCCTTCAAATTTCAGAGTCCATGCCCCTGGCCTCTGCCTCTCAACAGTATCCCAATGAACAATTAGATTGCTAACATTCTATATTTATTACAAAAGTGTGGAACGCCTGACGTCATCTTGATGTAATCAAAACTGTAATTCCTAGAACATTTCCTTTAGAAATTACATATATGAGAGGGTCTTATTTGCATCAAAATTATGGTTAGTGCTTTAAAAAACTAAAATGAGGACATATTTTCCGAGTTTTCAAATAGCGACAAAGAACTTTTAAATTATTTGTAATGTTTATGTTTTTTTATCCAGTTGACCACTTGATTAAATGTTTCACCTAGGGGAGAGGATGTGGTGTTACTTCCAGAGCTGCAGACTTTGCAACTGGGGAACCAGGTTGGAGTTTCTGCTTCAGCTCAACATTCTGTGATTCTGGTCAAATCACTTAATATCCCCATGTCTACAACCAAAATGAATTTGATCTTGTGTGATGTAACCAATGCTCATGTAAAGCACTCCAATACCTGACAAGTCTGCCCTATATAAAACTGCAAATCCACAAAAAATAAGTGTTTTGCACACTTCTGTCATTGGGCTACATGTGGGCTACATCTGGTTGATATTGGTGCTGCATTTGGGCTCTTTTGTCTCTGGTGGCCATCTTGGGAGATTTATTTGTTATGAAGTTTCCTAATTTCCTCATTTAGTGCAGTCTCCTCAGTAGGAAATGCTTTCAGTTTTTTATTTTGGTTCAATCAAGAAGGCATTCAGATGTGTCACACATTTGCCATAAATTCTGAATGTTAGCACTCTAGTTGCTCATTAGATCACTGTAGTAAAGCTACTGCTCACCAGGGAAGTCTGCTGCTGGTATTCAAAGTGCATGTTTCGGTCTGCATGTCAGAATTTTTTTATGAAATAGAAGAGAATTTGAGAAGTCTAAATGTGCCCTAATTTTTCTCTATGCAGCACTAATAATAATTTCTATGGCAAAATGAACCCCCTCATTTTGTTCCTTTATAAATTAAATGTTTTAAGTGTTACCACTTTATTCCAATCAAGATGGCTTCAGGTGTGCCATGCTTTTGTCATAAGTAAGACTGTTAGCGCTCTAGTTGTTCGTTAGAACACTCTGGGACATACTGTCATTGGGCTATACTTGGGCTACATCTGGGTGATATTTGGGCTACATTTGGGCTCTTTTGTCTCTGGTGGCCATTTTGGGAGACTTATTTGTTATGAAGTTTCCTAATTTCCTCATTTACTACAGTCTCCTCAGTAGGAAATACTTTCAGTTTTTTACTTTGATTCCATCAAGAAGGCATTCAGAAGTGTCACACAATTGCCATAAATTCAGAATGTTAGCACTCTAGTTGCTTATTAGATCACTGTAGTAAAGCTACTGCTCACCAGGGAAGTCTGCTGCTGGTATTGAAAGTGCATTGAGAAGTCTCTCAAAATGTGCCCTAATTTTTCTTTCTGCAGCACTAATCATACTTTCTATGGCAAAATGAACCCCCTCATTTTGTTCCTTTTTAAATTAAATGTTTTAAGAGTTACCACTTTATTCCAATCAAGATGGCTTCAGGTGTGCAATACGTTTGTCATAAGAAGGACTGTTAGCGCTCTAGTTGTTCTTTAAAACACTCTGGGAAGCTGCAGTAGAACACAAAGGCATCAACTGACAGTCTCTGCCCTTGTTGGATGTACATGTTTTACTGAGAACGTCAGACTTCATTCTCACATGACTGAGAAAGATAATGTGAATTTACAGAAAATATGCTCTAAGTTTAGCTTATAGATCACCTTCCATACCTCTGTGGGAAAAGCATGAGAAAATAGTTTTCTCTCAAATATGATTCATGATATCACAGCAGAAGGCTTTTTCACATGGTAAAATCACCTTAGAACACACCACAATTCCTAAAATGAGTATGGTACCATTAACAAATGATTTATATTGTAACTAAAGTCTTAAAACCTTCTATTAACTGCAATGCTTTTTAATGAGGTGCTATCATGTATATTGGTCCCAAGATGGCTGCCAACACTTTTTGGATGAAGTACTGACAGCCAATCAGATCTCACGATGAGATGTGTGGTTAGGCTCCGCCCAGATATATCTATCTTTTTAACTCTAATTTTCTCATGAACTACTGAACGGATTTACACCATTCAAGCAAAAGACACGAGTCTGAACTGAGGACTACCTCTTTGCCAAATTTGGTGTAATTCCGTTCAGCACTTCGGGCTGTAGCTGCGTCAACAGGTCCTATGGGAAAATGCATGGGGAAAACGCATTTTGGGACCCCCCTTTTTTCTCGGCCCCCGCTTGACGAATCACCGTGAAATTTTCAGGATAGGAGCAGACCGGAGCTGGCCAAAAGTTTGGAAAATTTCGCGAAGATTGTCAAGCGGCGCCAACGTTATTCCAAATAGAATGTTGCGGATTTCCTATGGAAAATAGGTCCTAACTATAACTACCTACTGGCGACTGCCAGTAGGTTATATATATATATATATATTCACTGAAAAAACCAAAGGTTTCAGGGGCGTTATAGTTAGGAATTGGCATTTAAAAAACCTTAGAAATTCACTGAAAAAACCATAGGTTTCAGGGGTGTTATAGTTAGCTGGACATTTCCCTCGTACAAAACCCTAGAAATTCCCCTGTTATAGTTAGTTCAGCTAACTATAACTCGCGCTCCCGCAATGCACTGCTGATGATGTCACATATTACATCACTCATGACATGGTCAGTGACATCACTGATGACATCACTGATGACATCTCAAATGACATTACTGATGACATCACTGATGACATCATCCATTGAGTATGTGTTTCTGAACAGTTTTAATATGTTTATTATATATAGGGAAAGGCCTGTTGAAAAATAAGTGGGTGTACAAGTGTGTGAATGTCTGTATGTGTCTGTGTGTTGGTGTATAAGTGGCTGCATGGTTTTGTGAATAGCTATATGAGTGTCTATATGGGTTATTGATTGGTTGTCTGAGTATCTGTATGGGTGCCTGAGTGTTTGTGTGGGTAGGGTGTGTGTGACTCTGTGACTAGATGTGTGGGTGGGTGATTCAGTGGGTGCATGGTTTTAAGAGTGCATTTGTGATGGACTGTATGGTTGGGTGAGTGTATGTATGGGTTTTGTTAGTGATTGAATGTATATCTCAGTTGTACATGTGTCAGTAACTACATATGTGAAACGCAGTGTATATGTGTGTAAAAGTATATAACTATCTATATGTGAGAGTGTGTGATTTTGGGAGTGGCTGTATGCGCCATAGTGCAAGGATATCTGTGTCATGTGCTGTTTGTTTTTCTGCAGGAAGACACAGAATTTGTTAGTATTTTTATGAGTAAGTGAACTTGAGTGTGTTTAACTGTATAGGTGAGTAAATTGGACTGTGATTAATTATTTGCATGACTGACTAGATGTGTCAGTACCTCAATAGATGATTGGCGGTGTGTGAGTGTCTATATAGGTGTATAAATGCACAGAGTGACTGTAAGTATGAGTGACTGTACAGGTGAGTGAGTGGACATGTATGTAGACCTAAAAGTCAATGAGTGGGTGTGTAGTTATTGGTATTGGAGTATCTATGGTTGTCAAAATGGGCGTTTGAAATTTTGAGTCGGTGTATCAAAGGTTATATTAGGGTGTGAGAAGATGCACTAATTTATCACATGGATGACGTCATCAGTGATGTCATCAGTGATGTCACTGACCATGTCATGAGTGATGTAATATGTGACGTCATCAGCAGTGCATTGCGGGGGCGCGAGTTATAGTTAGCTGAACTAACTATAACAGGGGAATTTCTAGGGTTTTGTACGAGGGAAATGTCCAGCTAACTATAACACCCCTGAAACCTATGGTTTTTTCAGTGAATTTCTAAGGTTTTTTAAATGCCATTTCCTAACTATAACGCCCCTGAAACCTTTGGTTTTTCCAGTGAATTTCAAAGGTTTTTTAAATGCCAATTCCTAACTTTAACGTGCATGAAACCTATGGTTTTTTCAGTGAATTTCAAAGGTTTTTTAAATGCTAATTCCTATCTATAACTTATCTCTGAAGATATCATGTTTAATGATCTTGATTGGATTTCTATTTTTTTCAAATTCAGTGTGTCAATTTCATTCATTATCTTTTTTTTTAAATACTTTTTTATCACCATTTTTTAAACTTATTTTTTCAATTAATTCTTTTAAAAATTAAAAAATATTATTTGAACTTAATGGGTTTTTCAAACATATTTTTTTATATTTTTCAAAAAAATTTTTTAACTATATGTGCAAAACTGTATTTTATATATTTTTTTCTATTTTTTGGGGTCCGCGCACCCTATGCGCACCGTTCTCGATCCTATCGCGTTGGATGCACGGATCCGCTCGCGGTGGGTTCGCGGATCCAAGGGAAAAAAAATGAAATTGTTGGGAGATAAAGATTAAGCTTAAGTGTTTTGTTCTTGAGTGGCTCTAAAAAGAGCCATTGTGTTCACTGAGAGTTTTTGGTAAACTCCTAGGGATAGTGGTGCTTGTCTAGAATCACACTGTGAGTCTGTGTGCATTTGGGAACCACTGTGAGAGAAGCGTTTGGTAACATCGTGTATTTGCTGACAGATAACTGTTTTAAAACCTGTCATGTTGTGAAGTTTTAGTAGCATTAGAAGACAGTTATGGCTTATGCTTTGATTAAATGAGTCAGGCTTTGACACAAAAGTGCAGTCTTGAAATATGTACTGGTCCGATCATTTTTGTCCACAGATTGAGAAAGCTAGGAAACATGTGAATAAATCTGTTTCTGCTTTTCTCCGAGACTATAGAATGGGGTCCATTTACAATAACAATCTGCGCTTTCATATGCAAGAGATGTATAGGAGAGATGGAGTACACTTTACTGAGGAAGGAAACAGAGTTTTCCTCAACAACTTTAGACTCTGTATAGGTAGTTACTTATAAGTACCAAAAACTCTCAATGAACACAACGGCTCTTTTTAGAGCCACTCAAGAACAAAACACTTAAGGTTAATCTTTATCTCCCAACAATTTCATTTTTTTTTCCCTTGGATCCGCGAACCCACCGCAAGAGGATCCGTGCATCCAACGCGATAGGATGCGTGCATCGTGCGCGCATTTCGCCGTTTTTTTTTTTTAAAAAGGGGGCCCCAGAGGGTCCTTCTGGGACCCCCTAAGCACCTCTAGAGGGTCAGAGTATTTCCACTCTGCCCCCTTTATATGTTTTACACACTTTTTCCCCTTGCTTCTTCAGCCTCGCTTCTACCGAGGCAGAAAATGGCCACCAGCAGTTCCTGGTTTCGAATGTAGAGAGACACTCGACAGCCAATTAGCATTCAGCACGCGATCGGGAGGGTGCGCGCTCGGTTCGGGAAGGATGCGCTTACGGTGCGGGTACGGTCCGCGGATCCTACGCGACCATAGATATCACTAACTTTTTTACCCTAATTTTCTCAGGAACTACTGAACAGATTCACACCATATATGCAAAAGACACGAGTCCGAACTGAGGACTACCTCTTTGCCAAATTTGGTGTCATTCCCTTCAGCGGTTCGGGCTGTAGCTGCGACAACAGATCCTATGGGAAATTGCATTGGGAAAACGCGTTTTGGGACCCCCCTTTTTTCTCGGCCCCCGCTTGACGGATCACCGCAAAACTTTCAGGGTAGGAGCGGAGCGGAGCTGGCCAAAAGTTTGGAAAATTTTGCGAGGATTCGTCAACCAGCGCCAGACTTATTGGGAATAGAATGTTGCGGATTTCCTATGGAAAATAGGTCCTAACTATAACTATCTACTGGCGACCGCCAGTAGATAATATATATATATATAAATATATATATATATATATATAAATATTACCTACTGGCGGTCGCCAGTAGGTAGTTATAGTTAGGACCCTGTTTCCATAGGAAATCCGCAACATTCTATTTTGAATAACTTTGGCGCCGGTCGACGAATCCTCGCGAATTTCTCAAAATAGGTGGGGCGCTACGCTCCGCTCCTACCCTGAAAGTCTCGGGGGGATTCGTCAAGCGGGGGCTGAGATAAAAGGGGGGTCCCAAAACACATTTTTCCCATGCATTTTTCCATAGGAATGGAATGGAATGGAATGGATGGAATGGATGTGGATTTATAGAGCGCGAATTGCTGCCCGAAGGCGTCCAAGCGCTAGAATAACCAGGGACCTGCAGAGGGGGCCTAACCGGGGTTAGTGGGGCAGATTAAAAAGAAAGGTTTTTAACTGTTTCCGGAATGTGGGCAGATTGCAATTGGCTCTCAGGTGCAGGGGAAGGTTGTTCCATGCCATGGAAGCGTTGTAGGCGAACGTCCTGCCGCCAGATCTGGATCTTTTTATTCTTGGTATCGTGGCCAAGAAAGTCTGGCTGGAGCGGAGGTTTCTGCTGGGGAGGTAGTGGGTAATTAGGTCCCAGGTAATCCTGGGGCCCGTATCCCAGAAGGCCTGATGTGCAATGCACATGGCCTTAAACAGAATCCTCTGGCGCACTGGTAGCCAATGAAGGTTAGCCAGCCCGGCCCTCACCGATTGTCTGCGCGGGATGTTCAGCAGCAGACGTGCTGCGCAGTTCTGCACTATCTGGAGTCTGCGTATGGTATATTCTGGGGCACCGAGATAAAGCACGTTGTTGAAGTCCAGGCGTGATTGTATTAGACCCTGTACAGCCACCTGTTTTGCCTCCACGGGAAGGAGGGGGAAGATTTTTTTTAACATTCTCATGAGTCCAAAACAGGCGGCTGAGAGTTTTGTGGCCTGGGTGCTAAATGATAAGGATCTATCCAACCAAACCCCAAGGCTCTTGATGTTGTTTTTTGGGGTAGGAGGAAGGCCTAGACAAGGGGGCCACAGGGTGTTGGGGAGGTAAGGATCCGGGGAACCTAGGAGCATCAGCTCCGTTTTGTCCCCATTCAATTTGAGAAATGAAGAGGACATCCAGCCCTTGACCTTCTCTAGGCATTCTTTGAGACCGCCTGATGCAGGCATATTGGCCTCCTGCGCCAGTGAGACCACCAGCTGCGTGTCGTCCGCATAGGAGATGATCTTAATCCCAAATGAGCGGACAATCTCAGCCAGTGGCCTCATGTATATATTGAACAATGCGGGGCTCAAAGAGGAGCCCTGAGGGACCCCACACTTTAAAGGTCTACAGGTGGACATAGACTCACCCTCAAAGACTCGGAAGTATCTGTCCTCTAGGAAGGATTTGAACCACAGCCAGGTTTTGTCCCTGATCCCGGCGTTGGATAAACGGCGCAGCAAGATGTCATGGCTGACCGTGTCAAACGCCGCACTGAGGTCAAGGAGGATCACTGCTACTGACCCTCCTTGGTCCAGGATCTTTCTGGACTCCTCTGTGACCATAAGAAGGGCGGTCTCAGTCCCATGTTTGGGTCTAAAGCCCGTCTGGGTGGGATCTAATAATTGTTGTTCTTCTAGAAAGTTTACCAGTTGGAGATTTATGAATTTTTCCAGAAGCTTACTCACCCATGGGAGCAGGGAGATTGGACGGTAATTACCAAGGTCAGTCGGGTCCAGGTTGGATTTCTTCAATAAGGATCTGACCATAGCCTGCTTCCAGGCGGGCGGGACAATGCCGGAGGTGATAGATGAATTTAAGACATTTCTAATGGTCGGCAAAATGAAATGTGAGGCCGCCATAATGATGTCTGGAGGGGCTGGATCGTCAGGGGATCCGGACTTGACTTTTCGGGCTATGGATTCAAGGGTTACAAGGTCTAAAGAGGGGAAATGGGTCAAGGTAGATAAAGGTTGTGGTGGGGAGGAGATTGGGGTTTCATTAGGTTGGGCTGACAGGGTGATGTCCTTATAGGAGAAAGCTGAGTAGATTTTATTCACTTTTTGATGAAAGAACTCAGCAACGTTATTACAATGGGTGGAAGATTTAGTGATTGGTAAATCGGGTGGGGGTTTTGTTAATTGTTTCACAATTTGAAAAATTTCTTTAGGCTTTGATTTAGCACTCATAATCTTTTTCGAGAAGTGGGCCGCCTGAGCAGTTTTAACTTCTGCTTTATATTTGCTGAGTGACTCTCGGTAGAGGGTTTTGACCTTTAGACAGGGCTACAGCCCGAACGGCTGAACAGAATTACTAGAAATTTGGCAGAGAGGTAGTCCTCAGGTCAAGGAAGTGCCTTTTGTAGGTTTGGTGTTAATCTGTTCAGTAGATTCTGAGAAAATAGCCTTTAAATCAATATATATATCTGAGCCAGCTTACGGTACGCTTACCGTAAGCTTACCGTACGCGTACGGTGGCGTGCGCGATCGCGATTCTGATTGGCTGTTAGATCTTAGTAAACATTCGAATCGGCCGAAACCAGGAAGCGGCGGCCGCCATTTTGTGTATTTCACTCCGGTAAAAAAGAGTGATATCTTGAAAAGGGGGCAAGGGAGAGAGTTGCAGACCCCCTAACATTTGTAAGGGGGTCAAAGAAGGACAGAAAAGTACAAAGAAAACATTTATTGATTTTAAAAAAAATCACGGGGTACGCGTACGGTAAGCTTACGGTAAGCGTACGGTAAAAAAAAAATACAAAAAAGAAATGAAATTCAGATTTAAGTGTTTAGATATTAGGGGGCTCTAAAAAGAGCCGTTGTGTTTATTAAGTGATTTTTTTGTGGTACCTACAAGTAAGTACCGATGCAGAGTCTAAGGTTCAAGAGGAAGACTCTGTTCCCTTCATCATTGAAGTGCACACCATCTCCTCTATAAATGTCTTGCATGTCGTAACGCAAGTTGTTGTGGTAAATGGAACCCATACCATAGTCACGGAGGAAAGCAGAAACAGATTTGTTGACGTGCTTTCTTGCTTTGTCAATCTGCGGACAGAAATGATTGGACCAGTTCCATTTTTGCCTTTGGCATATGTTAGAAAACACAAAGGCAGTTTTAGGGAAAAGTGAAAACAGTTGTGCAAAGGTGTCCTTCATAAGCATTTCCAGACCTACCCCAGTCAAAGTGCCTAGGTCATTGCCACCACAGTGCACTATTATGAGGTCAGGGTGTTGGATTTGCATGAAGGATTTCACCAATGGCATCAATTGGTGCCACTTTAACCCTCTCTGACCAATCCATTTAATGTCTACATTTGGCAAAGCAAGGTCTCTCACCATACCTGTTTTCTCTGCAAACTTTTCACTCCAGAAGACATAGCTGTGCCCTACAATCCACACTGTGAACATCTTCAAAGGAGAACTGGATGCACTCAGGAGGTGTCTTTCAGTAGAATGGCAATATGAAAAGAAAGACAGTTTGGAAATGGAGGCATACATATTTTTTTCAAAACAAAAAGAACTGATTGGCTGTTTCATACCATTCTAGAATAAAAACTAGGCTGTATGTGTAAATTAATAGAAGCATGTTTTGTATTGGTACAGAAAAATGTGTTACCAAAGAACAGTACTATGGATTTGCTGTTAGGTTTGAAAAGTCAAGCACTCTTGCTCTGTGGAATTGAAACATTGTGTGGCGAACTTCTGACCTGACTCCACACAGCAGTGTTCCATGAGCTGTTGCTATGGTAGCAGGCAGAAGTCAAGTTGGGGGAAGGGTACTAGGCAGAAGTCAAGTTGGGGGCAGGGTACTTTTGGAAAAGGGTTGGTTTTCAACCAATAGAAATGTGTGATTACATTTGAAAAAAAGGGGGAAGCACTGAGATTTGAAACTTACATGTATATGTGTGGAAAAATAGAGGGAAACTTTGCCATTATCTGGTTCTGCTGAGAGAAGAGAGGTGTAGAGAACAGAGATCCTGGCTCTGATAATCTGCTGTTTGAGTGCCACATTTCTTTCACAACTAACTAATTTTAAAGGTGAGGTTAGAGTTTGAGAGGGGATGTATATGGTAAATTAAGAAATGAATAATAGAAATGTAATTCTTTTTGTTGAAGTTGCGTTTATTATTTTCTGTTTTGGGAGAAATTTAAATGTGAGGAACATGTAAAATAATATGGACTATGTTTTCACGATAAATTAAGGTGTATTGGTATAAAAAATGAATAGTTTAAGGGTTTGAGGTTGGACTCAGTAATGCAAATACATTCAGCATCACTAAGGCTGGTTGCCCTTGGTGGAATGTAGGCAGTCACCCAGGTTACACATGTTGGGAAATATATCGGCAGAGATTTATTGTGTACAACTCTGGTAATTTTATATTTGCATTAGTAGGAAAAAGGGGGAGCGATTTTTTGGTGCAGAAGCAGACTCTTAGCACACACCCAGCTCCTTTCCATGTATAATCATGCACAGTATTCACAAGCGAGTGGGGTTTGAGGTTTCAGTCTGTAATGCAAAGACATTCAGCATCAGTAAGGCTGATTGCCCTTGCTGGAGTGTAGGCAGTCACCCAGGATACACATGGTGGTGGTCTGAAAAAGCAGTCTGGACATGGGCATTTAAAAAAATCTGAAAAGTGGATTCATAATGTGTCAGTCTGTAAAAGTGATTATCACTTGCCAAAAAAAAAGAGCAGTAAGTGTGCATTCAAATTGGCAAAGAAATTTCGTTTTGTGACTCATGTGAAAACATGACTCTGTGTGCAAATAGGAATTACAGGCAGAGATTTATTGCGTTTTGCTCTGGTGATTTCACAGTTGCATTAGTAGGAAAAAGGGGGAGCGATTTTTTGGTGCAGAAGCAGACTCTTAGCACACACCCAGCTCCTTTCCATGTATAATCATGCACAGTATTTACAAGCGAGTGGGGTTTGAGGTTTCAGTCTGTAATGCAAAGACATTCAGCATCACTAAGGCTGGTTGCCCTTGCTGGAGTGTAGGCAGTCACCCAGGATACACATGGTGGTGGTCTGAAAAAGCAGTCTGGACATGGGCATTTAAAAAAATCTGAAAAGTGGATTCATAATGTGTCAGTCTGTAAAAGTGATTATCACTTGCCAAAAAAAAAGAGCAGTAAGTGTGCATTCAAATTGGCAAAGAAATGTCGTTTTGTGACTAATGTGAAAACATGACTCTGTGTGCAAATAGGAATTACAGGCAGAGATTTATTGCGTTTTGCTCTGGTGATTTCACAGTTGCATTAGTAGGAAAAAGGGGGAGCGATTTTTTGGTGCAGAAGCAGACTCTTAGCACACACCCAGCTCCTTTCCATGTATAATCATGCACAGTATTTACAAGCGAGTGGGGTTTGAGGTTTCAGTCTGTAATGCAAAGACATTCAGCATCACTAAGGCTGGTTGCCCTTGCTGGAGTGTAGGCAGTCACCCAGGATACACATGGTGGTGGTCTGAAAAAGCAGTCTGGACATGTGCATTTAAACAAATCTGAAAAGTGGATTCATAATGTGTCAGTCTGTAAAAGTGATTATCACTTGCCAAAAAAAAAGAGCAGTAAGTGTGCATTCAAATTAGCAAAGAAATTTCGTTTTGTGACTAATGTGAAAACATGACTCTGTGTGCAAATAGGAATTACAGGCAGAGATGTATTGCGTTTTGCTCTGGTGATTTCACAGTTGCATTAGTAGGAAAAAGGGGGAGCGATTTTTTGGTGCAGAAGCAGACTCTTAGCACACACCCAGCTCCTTTCCATGTATAATCATGCACAGTATTTACAAGCAAGTGGGGTTTGAGGTTTTAGTCTGTAATGCAAAGACATTCAGCATCACTAAGGCTGGTTGCCCTTGCTGGAGTGTAGGCAGTCACCCAGGATACACATGGTGGTGGTCTGAAGAAGCAGTCTGGACATGTGCATTTAAAAACAATCTGAAAAGTGGATTCATAATGTGTCAGTCTGTAAAAGTGATTATCACTTGCCAAAAAAAAGAGCAGTAAGTGTGCATTCAAATTGGCAAAGTAATTTCGTTTTGTGACTAATGTGAAAACATGACTCTGTGTGCAAATAGGAATTACAGGCAGAGATTTATTGCGTTTTGCTCTGGTGATTTCACAGTTGCATTAGTAGGAAAAAGGGGGAGCGATTTTTTGGTGCAGAAGCAGACTCTTAGCACACACCCAGCTCCTTTCCATGTATAATCATGCACAGTATTTACAAGCGAGTGGGGTTTGAGGTTTCAGTCTGTAATGCAAAGACATTCAGCATCACTAAGGCTGGTTGCCCTTGCTGGAGTGTAGGCAGTCACCCAGGATACACATGGTGGTGGTCTGATGAAGCAGTTTGGACATGTGCATTTAAAAAAATATGAAAAGTGGATTCATAATGTGTCAGTCTGTAAAAGTGATTATCACTTGCCAAAAAAAAAGAGCAGTAAGTGTGCATTCAAATTGGCAAAGAAATTTCGTTTTGTGACTAATGTGAAAACATGACTCTGTGTGCAAATAGGAATTACAGGCAGAGATTTATTGCGTTTTGCTCTGGTGATTTCACAGTTGCATTAGTAGGAAAAAGGGGGAGCGATTTTTTGGTGCAGAAGCAGACTCTTAGCACACACCCAGCTCCTTTCCATGTATAATCATGCACAGTATTTACAAGAGAGTGGGGTTTGAGGTTTCAGTCTGTAATGCAAAGACATTCAGCATCACTAAGGCTGGTTGCCCTTGCTGGAGTGTAGGCAGTCACCCAGGATACACATGGTGGTGGTCTGAAAAAGCAGTCTGGACATGGGCATTTAAAAAAATCTGAAAAGTGGATTCATAATGTGTCAGTCTGTAAAAGTGATTATCACTTGCCAAAAAAAAAGAGCAGTAAGTGTGCATTCAAATTGGCAAAGAAATGTCGTTTTGTGACTAATGTGAAAACATGACTCTGTGTGCAAATAGGAATTACAGGCAGAGATATATTGCGTTTTGCTCTGGTGATTTCACAGTTGCATTAGTAGGAAAAAGGGGGAGCGATTTTTTGGTGCAGAAGCAGACTCTTAGCACACACCCAGCTCCTTTCCATGTATAATCATGCACAGTATTTACAAGCGAGTGGGGTTTGAGGTTTCAGTCTGTAATGCAAAGACATTCAGCATCAGTAAGGCTGGTTGCCCTTGCTGGAGTGTAGGCAGTCACCCAGGATACACATGGTGGTGGTCTGAAAAAGCAGTCTGGACATGTGCATTTAAAAAAATCTGAAAAGTGGATTTATAATGTGTCAGTCTGTAAAAGTGATTATCACTTGCCAAAAAAAAAGAGCAGTAAGTGTGCATTCAAATTGGCAAAGAAATTTCATTTTGTGACTATTGTGAAAAGAAATGTAGTAATATATTTAAATAAAATAAAGGATTTTTTTTTTAGTTTTTTTCAGGTATTGCTGAAGAGCAGTGAACAAAATTTAAGATGCCTACAAAATCCAGAGTTCAAAAAACTCACAAAAAAAACCTATATTTGAAGACAACTGGAGGACCAAAGTTAGTAGAAGATGCTCATGTTGGGAAAAAGAAAAAATCTTCTGGTAAGCAGAAAAAACAATTTCTAAAAAATATATTCAAAAGAATGAAAAATGTACAAAATGTCTGTACTGGAAAGAATGTTTTGAAAAGAAAAGGACAGGAAAAAATTGAGAATTTAGTTAATGCAAATATACCTTCTGCAACTGAAAAGATTTACATAAATAGAAAAACAGCGTTTAAAGAGATACGTAGAAAAATGTTTCAGAGAAGAGTTATGTCCAATTTGATAAAGGATGTGAAGAAATATAAGCAAAAGAGTAAGTTTTATAAAAGAAAAAAAGAAATTGAAGCCATTGCAGCAAAGGCATTAGAATTAAAAAGGAAACTATTCATTTTAATTTTGAATAGGATGCGTACATTAGACAAAATGGTTAATGTACTGAAATCACATAGCAAAAGGAAAAGAGTAGTGAACAGAACAAACTTTTGTAAAGTGTTTTTAGGAAAGTGGATGCATAGTTCAAGTAGTGAACCATTTTTTAATGAAGAGAGCTATTTTCAAAGTAATAGTTTGCTGCATGCAGTTGACACCAGAGGTCGTGCTTACGAAGTAAAAAATGGTTGCATAATGGAGAAGGAGATAATGGTTCCAAGAGATGAGGTACAAGTGATGGCAGATGAGGCTATGGGGAGACGTCCTAAAGCCCCAGTGTACACTTGGAATTGTAGTAGTATTTGCACTGTGCGTCAGGAATCTATTGACAAATTTCGTGAGTTTCTAAGAGAATATAGTAAAAAAAGTATAAAACAGAAGATTAAGGTGCTTCAAAGTCTAGATCCATGCAGAGTGAGAGAGAATACTGGTTTGCAGGGTCATTCTCTGGCTTGTCTATCTAGAAAAGTGTGTAATAGTGTTTTCCATCATTTTAGGATGCTGGCTGTTCATCATACTGAAATGAGAAAGTTTGTGAGACGGTTGTATTTTGCTAAAAGTCCAGCAATAAAGTTAGATGAATTGAATAGGGCTCTGTTCCGTGGAACGGTATCAGATGTAGAGAAGGTTGTTGATGAAATTCAGTTTTGTTACTTTGGTCCTGAACAAAACAGTGCAGAGAAGGACACAGTAAATGAGGAAGAAGTGGAAGAGAATGTAGAACCCTCTGTAAGTAAGACATTTAATGATCACATAACAAAATTTGCAATAATCTCTAATGAAAGACCAAATATTACTTGTATTTGTTGCCGCAGAACTCATTATAGAAAACAAACCAGGTATGTTGATCTCTACAGAAAGAGTAAAAATGAAGATAATTATAAGTGGAAGGATTTTGCCACATATATATTTCTTGAAAATTGTTTTGAATTGGGTGAAGTACAGCGTATTTGTAAATACTGTTACAACAAGTTAGAGGAAAATAGAATGCCGACCAGAGCTGTACATAATAATTTAGAATTGGATGCTATTCCTGCTGAACTTTCTGAATTAAATACATATGAGTCTATACTCATTCAATGTGTTCATCCGTTCCAGACCATAGTACGTATGGAGCCCAAAACTGGTAAATTACCTCCTTCTGATTTACTGAGAGGTTTAAAAGGTAGAGTGGTGTATTTGCCCTTGGATTTGAAAAAAAATATGGAAACTATTGATGCGGATACTTTGGAAACTGAACCATTAATTATTCTGGTTAATGGTGTACCTACAAAGAATAAGAAGATTTGGCAGGAGCTGGTAGATGTGCGGAAAGTACAAAGAGCAAATTTGTATTTGAAAAGGAATAACAAATGGTATGAATCAATTTATATAGAAGAAGAAGAAGAAGAAGAAGATTTACAAGAAGACACAGAAACACCAACTGGACAAATTGAAAAAGTGGACAAGTCAAAGGAAGAAGAAATTTATGAACATTTTAGCATACATCCTCTTCATTCAAAAGAAGTTATGGGAGACAATATTGATCTCTTTCAGATGAAGAAAGCAAAAGGAAGTCCCGTGAGTGTATGGGAGGAGAGCTTGGAAGCTCGATGTTTTCCCCAGCTGTTTCCTAAAGGAAAAGGAGGACGATACGATGAACGTCCGGAACAGATTCCAGCTTCTGAGTATCGGACTACAAGACTATATGCTGAAGATCCCAGATTTCGACAAAGTATTCCTTATTTGTTCCATCTTTTATTTGAAAGCGACTTGTCTGCACCGTCTTATGCAGTAAATCACATTTTAAAAAGTGGAGTACATTTACAAAATGTGTCTGCTAAGGATTTTATGGAGAAAGTGCAGCACCGAGATGATCATTTGGAAACACAACTGATCAATCTGATGGCTTGTCAGCGTGGGACAAATGAATATTGGTACCGACGCCATGGTGAATTAAAATGCATGTTACGGAATTTAGGAACACCAACATGGTTCGTTACCCTAAGCTGTGCGGAGTACGCTTGGGATGATTTACTGGATTTTCTACGAGAGGCAAATTCAAACATTAAAAACATCGAATACGAGACAGCAGGAGAACTGTGCTCATTGGATCCGGTTAATGTTTGCAGATATTTCAATCATAGATTTGAGGCTATGATGTCCTTCATCTGCAATAAAAAAAATCCACCTCTTGGAGAAGTAGTGGATTTCTTTTGGAGAAAAGAGTACCAGGCAAGAGGTGCTCCTCATATTCATATGCTGTTGTGGATCAAGGATGCCCCAAAGTTTGGAACAGATACTGATGAAGCAGTGTTATCTTACATTGAAGAATATGCAACATGTGCTATACCAAAAAGCACAGAAGAGAAAAAGTTAAAGGAGCAAGTTTTACGTTTCCAAAGTCATCGGTGTGGAAAATACTGTCGACGGAAATACAAGAGCAAAGATAAATACTACACTAAATGTCGATTTGGATTTCCTAGACCTGTTCTTTCAAATGGAAGAGTAAACAGTTTTATGTCAGCTGTGAGTCATACTATCACAAGAAAATCACCTAAGAATACCTACAACCTTAAAAGAAAAGAAGAATCAAAAAGTATAAATGACTACAACCCAGTCATTTTATCCATGTGGAACGCTAACATGGATATACAGTATGTAGCTGACAATTCCATTGCTGTTGCTCGATATGTAACGTCTTACATTACGAAATCAGAAAAAACAGAATTGAAGGAAATGTGGGAAGAGATTTCTCACGAGAAGACTGTCAGTAAGAAGCTGTTCAGTTTCAGTTTGAAGATGTTATCGCATCGAGAAATTGGATCCTACGAATGTTCAGATAGGTTATCTTCTGCAAGTCTCTACTCGAAGTCAAGAAGAATAATTTGGGCAAGTTTAGGCCTTGCAGCAATGAGAAATCGGGTACTAAAATCTGTTGGAGAAATTGAATATTTGGCCGAGAATGACCCAGAAAGTACAGATATTTTGAAATCAAACATGTTGGACACATATTATCCCAAGAGAAGTCAACATCTGGAGAACATGTGTCTCTATGAAGTGCTGCAGAACTACATTTATTCACGGAAAGCCGCAGAAGACATCAACAATGGAAAATATAAAGTCATTGGTGAGGAAGGATGTTTGGTGAAGCAAACAAAAGGAAGTTTGATAAATCACAGGAAGCTGAGTTGCGACACTACTGACAAGAAGGAATTTTACTACTTGGCTCTTTTACAGTTGTTTAAACCATGGCGTACAGAGGATGAACTACTGGGAGAATTTCAAAGCTATGAAGATTCTTTTAATGCTTGCAAAGACAGCATACAATGCAGTACATTCTCAAGTTATCTGCAAATGTTAAATGAAGAAATTGAACAGGAAACTACAATTGCAGCAGAAATAGCTAGAGACAGTTCTCAGGACAGCCAAAGTTCAGAAACACTCAGTCAAGATCCCCTAGGACAACCAATCGTTGAAAATGAAGCATCAATAGCCATGAATGAAGTGGAACCGGCTATGAATCAAGCTCCTGAAGAATTTGGTAAGACAACTGAACGAAGAGCAGCAACAAATTTATGAAGAGATCAGAAACAAAATTGATCACGGATTTCTACATGAAAAAAAAGAGTGCTCATGCACATCATTTCATCCAATCAGGATGTATGTAAGCGGACAAGCTGCAACTGGAAAAAGTTTCCTAATTAAAGTCATCAGAAGCTACCTACAGCAAAAAACGGATTCTACTTTGTCTTGTGTGGTTAGTGCTCCAACTGGGTTAGCAGCATATAACATAAAAGGAATCACTTTACATCGTTTGCTAATGTTACCAGTGGAGCATGAGAACAAAATACAATACAACAAGCTAACTGGAGAAGCATCCTTGGAAGTTTCAAGAGTCTTGAAGAAGATGCAAGTTCTCATTATTGATGAGGTGAGCATGGTTTCAAACTTAATGCTTGCCTTTGTGCATTTAAGAATGCAGCAAATTCTGAAGACAGACTATGACATGTTATTTGGTGGAAAACACGTCATAGTTTTTGGAGATCTTTTGCAACTTACTCCAGTTAAAGGACAACCAGTGTTTAATACTGTGACACATGAAGACACAAAGAAGTCATTGGGAAGCATCGGAAATACAAATATTTGGTCCTTCTTTGAGTACAAGGAACTTACTACTAATATGAGGCAAGCAAGCGATGAAGAATATGGAAGTATTCTGAAAGATATCAGAATTGGACTACTCACAGAAGTTGGCAAAAAAGCATTACAGAGTTGGCTGCTACATAATTTATTTCCAAAGGAAGAAATAGTTGCAGAGAAGATATACAAGAACATTGCAGAAAAGAAAAGTATCATCTGCTTAATGCCAACTCTACGTGAATGCTCAATATTCAATGAGGAGCTTTTGAAATTGGAAAAGGAAGAGATCAGGAAATTAGAAGCAGTGGACAAAATTGAGGATGGAAGAATTACTGTCACAGTAACAGGCACACTGAAAAATAAATTGGATTCACTAGAGAAGAACATTTCCAAAACAGCTGGATTAGAAAAAAATCTATATGTTTGCATGAACTGTAGAGTATTTTTAAGGAGAAATTTGGATGTTGAAAAAGGTTTAGTTAATGGAGCTATGGGAAGAGTTGTGGGTTTTATTAATTATCAGAAAAAAGATGGAATTGAATGTTTAAAAATAAAATTTGATCAGATAGAAGAAGTTAAAGACATTTGTCGTTGTTCAGTTCGTTTCATGCTTGTGAAAGACTTATATGTACGTAGGAAGCAGTTTCCGTTTTCGCTAGCATATGCTGTAACTATTCACAAGTCTCAAGGATTGACTGTAGATTGTGCATTTGTGAACATTGGTTCAACTGTGTTCAAAGAAGGTATGGCATATGTTGCTTTGTCACGAGTGAAAACATTATCAGGTTTATTCATGATAGACTTTGATGACTCAAAAGTTAGTGCTGATACAAATTGTGTAAAGGAGTATAATAGATTAAGAAGAAGCTATGCTCCTCATTTAGGTCAGTATCCTGTGTTGGAGAAACGTGTAGTTTCTCGTAAAAGGAGAAATGAGAATATCTGTGATGAAGATGTACAGAGGAGGAAAAAAAAGAGGAGTGATGTAATTGCAAGCAAAAAGAGTAAGGAAAAAGAAGAACAGGTTGTAGGATGTCATTTTGAAAATAGCTCTGGTGTCAACTGCTACGCAAATGTAGTTCTGAATGTTGCATTTTATCTGGAAAGTTTGCAAGAGCAGATAATAGTAAATCAGGGAAAAAGATTCTGTTCAGAGCTGAGTCTCCTTTTTCAAAAGCTGAGTAATGATAAAACTCAAATAGAAAGTGCTACTGAAATTAGAAAACTTTTAGATGTATGTTCAGGACGAACATAGTTTTCTCAAAATGAACAGCAAGATGCACACAAATTTTTGATGTTTTTTCTTCAGGTACTGGAAGAAGAAGAAGTTGCAATTGATAATTTATTTGGTCTCTCTTATAAATGGGAACATAGTTGTGAAAACTGTTATAATATATGTGGCTCTAATGTTGATAATGAAAGGTTTATTTTTTTGACATTGCCAGAGACTAAAACAGTCACTTTTGCTAAATTAGTTAAAGATGCTAATCATAGCATGCAATGCGGTGAGTGTCAATCTGACATGTTTTCAACATTAATTTTAAAGGAATACGGACAGTATGTAATTTTAATGATGCAACGATGTAGAGCTGATGGTTCAAAATTGGATACTTTAATAAAGAAGTTTACAGGACAGCAATTATGAATTTCAGGAAAAACTTTTGCAACTGTTGCAATAATTTTCCATGAAGGACCTACTGTTACTTCTGGACATTACACAGTTTATCTTAAATGTGAAAAAGGCTGGACACTGTGTAATGATTCCCAATTGGTTTTTAAGCAACGTTTGCCTTTTGATTTAGCAAATTCCTATCTAATCTTCCTGAAACCTAAATTTTAGAGAGACTTGGCAAGATCTGGACAAAACAATTTTACCATTTGATTGGATTACCATTGGAATTTTCAAAAATAAAGATTTTTTAAATTATCATTTGGCCTAATGGAAAGATAACCAATTGTAATGTGGACTTTTTTAATTTTTAATGAAACTTTCGAAAACCAAAAATTTAGAGAAAATCGGTAACATCTGCACAATTTAAATTTTGGAATGTTATTGGAGTGCCATTGGAAATTTTTTCAAAAAAGATTTTTTAAATTACTATTTGGCCATGTGGAAAGGTAACCAATTCTATTGTGGACTTAATAAATTATTAATAAATATTTAGGGAACCAATATGTTACAGAGAATCGGTGAGATCTGTACAAATAAAACTTTAGAATTTTATTGGATTACCATTGGAAATTTAATCAAAAAAGAATTTTAAAATTACTATTTGGCCTAAAGGAAATGGAACCAGATGTAATGTGGAGTTATTTGAGATATAATATTGTGATTATACTTCTGAAACAAACATATCAGACGGTATTTTAAAGAAATAAGTATTGATATTAGATGATATTTTTTTAGAATATTATGCATTTCTATAATGTTAAGTTTAAGTAAAAAGAGATTCTGGGCTTTTTTAATACAATCTTTGAGATTGTTATTTTTTTTTGCCCGCTGTAAAATGATGAATGCAATTGCTTTCACAATTTATAGTGAAATGCAATATATTCTGAAAACAGCAAAAATAAGGCAAAAATATTTTTTGATAAATATGTAAATATGTGTACTGTATTATAAAATGTTTTAAAAATATTAATACTTTTTTCTTTTTTTTCAGATTGATATAGAAAATTTTCGAAAACTAGAACCATTTTTAAAGCAATTTTTAAAAAAAACAAATGAATAAATATTTTTTTGAGTGGGTATGGTAAGTCAATAATAATAATTGTAGTCTCTCAAGGACCTTGTAATGTGATAATTGATTTTTAGTGTTTTTAAAAAAAAAAAAAAAAAAATTAAGCGCACCGTACGCGTACGGTTAAAAAAAAAAAAAAAAAAGTTTTTAAAAACATATATAAAAAAAAGATGAAAGATAAGGTTGGCTCTTAAAAGAGCCGTTGTGTTCATGCAGGGACAGAGGAAAGAAAGATTGGGAAAATTAGTCTGTGCGACAAGTGTGCTGATCTATTTTGTTGTTCACTAGGGAAACACTGGTCTCCCTATGACAAATTAGATCATGACAAGAGGCGCATCGAATATCAACCCTCAGAAATCGAGGGTTAATTTCCTGAGGGCCAGCAAAAGGAGATGCTCCCCCCACAGATGAAGGGCTCACCTGACCTGCAGAAGAAGGACTCAGCCCTGCAGATGATGGTCCAGGCTGAGCTGCTGTGGATGTGCTTGGTTGACTTACTGAAGGGTTACCTCCAAAAAGTCGAGCATGTGTCCTTTTGTGTACATCCTTGAGGTGCCTCATCATGGTATGATTCCCAAAGGAATACTTCCTGTCAGGATAACCTCTTGAAAGTACACGCTGACACAGCTTGCAAGTCACTAAGGGTACATTTACCTTTAGCTGGCCTTCAGGAAAAGTAAAATAATCCCATACATAAGAGGTCTTTTGTTTCCTCGCTCTCTGCCTCAAGGTAGTGCTGCTAGTGCTAGCCTCACTCTCAGAAGGGCTCTGCTGTTCTGCCATCGTATCACAAAGACAACCCAGCTCCTTCTCCTAAGGGATCACAAGCAGAAATGAGGGGAATGGGTGTGGTGTAGGAGAGTTCTAGAACTGAAAGTAGTTTCATCCAATCAAAAGTTGTGTTTCATGATCACATGACCTACCGTACGCTTACGGTACGCTTACGGTGCGCTTACGGCAAAAGTACGCATGCGCGTAAAAAAGACACGCGCTTGCGCGCATGCGCATAACAGTCACTACCCGACACTTCCGCGTAACGTGCGCGTGTAGCATACACGCGTACGCGTCCCACGCGGAGTACGCGCGGCTACGCAAATTGCGTAACTATACGCAAACAGCGTAGATAAATTACGGGCATTGCGTAAACCGTACGCTTACCGTAAGCTTACGGTACGCGTACTAAAAAAAAAATTAAAAAAAAAGGAAAAAATGTATTGCTAATAAATTTTACCTGTTTATTTTATAAAATATTTAAAAAAAAACATATTATAGAATTGTAAAAATTTAACCATAGTCTTAAAAAAAGGATAGAAAATTAAAAAAAATATATGTTTAAAAAATAGAAGAAAATAAAAAAATTAGCATTTAAAAAACCTTGCAAATTCACTGAAAAAACCATGGGTTTCACACACGTTATAGTTACGAATTAGCATTTAAAAAACCTTGCAAATTAACTGAAAAAACCATGGGTTTCACACACGTTATAGTTAGGAATTAGCATTTAAAAAACCTTGCAAATTCACTGAAAAAACCATGGGTTTCACACACGTTATAGTTAGGAATTAGCATTTAAAAAACCTTAGAAATTCAATGAAAAAACCAAAGGTTTCACACATGTTATAGTTAGCTGGACATTTCACTCGTAAAAAACCAATGAAATTCCCCCGTTATAGTTAGTTCAGCTAACTATAACTCGCGCGCCCGCAATGCACTGCTGATGACGTCACATATTACATCACTCATGACATGGTCAGTGACATCACTCATGACATCACTGATGACATCTCAAATGACATCACTGATGACATCACTGATGACATCATCCTAGTGATAGAGTGGCAGACCACCTCTGTCCCTTATATAACCTTTGATACACACATTCAAAAATAGAAATTAAAATTTTAAAAACAATGGACATACCAATACCAGTTACAACAACCTCTTCAGTAATTCTAAGATCCACATACACATCCACTCATTCACCAACAGTCCTGTACAGTCACTCATACATGTACTCACTCATCATATGTACTCATACACCTATACATCCTGTTACACAATGCCACTCATCCATAGACTTACTCACCCACATAGTCACTCATGCTAATAAAGAATCAAACATACATTTACTTGCATATACAGTTATACACACACCACCACACTTACTTCTACGGAAACTTACACATACTTAGTCTTTTAAACAATCACTTATAGAAACACATACTTATTCATACAGGAACTCTTTCAATATCTCACTCTCACATATACTCACTTATATACACCAATAGTCACATATACTAGTTTAAAACATATGTAGTTACTCAAAAAGACACTATTGAGACAGTCATTCACTCACTAACACACCCATACACACACTCATTCACCCATACAGTCCTGCACACATGCTGTGTTCAACACATACAAACAGTGAGTCACTCATTCATGCACCTATGCACTACGTAATACCCCCCACCGAACCATGCAGACACTCAGACTGATACTCAAAAAACCAACTAATAACCTATGTAGACACCCATGTAGCTATTCACCAACCCATGCAGCCACTTATACACAAAGTGAGAGACTGATACAGATATTTACATATTTAAACATTACTCACTAAGCCATGTATTCACTATGATACACTTAATCAGTGAGTTACACAATCAATTTTTCAAAAACAAATCATCCATTTAGACACTTATATACCCATTTATTCTTCCATCGACCTTGAGATATACATATATAAAACATATTTAATTTTCAGAAAAACAGCCATTCACTGGATGATGTCATCAGTGATGTCATCAGTGATGTCATTTGAGATGTCATCAGTGATGTCATGAGTGATGTCACTGACCATGTCATGAGTGATGTAATATGTGACGTCATCAGCAGTGCATTGCGGGCGCGCGAGTTATAGTTAGCTGAACTAACTATAACGGGGGAATTTCATTGGTTTTTTACGAGTGAAATGTCCAGCTAACTATAACATGTGTGAAACCTTTGGTTTTTTCATTGAATTTCTAAGGTTTTTTAAATGCTAATTCCTAACTATAACGTGTGTGAAACCCATGGTTTTTTCAGTGAATATATATATATACACACACAGACATCAGCTCCAGTTCCCCTCCAGTCCCTGGATACCAACACGAGGACTCCGATTTCAACTAGAAGAGATTTTCTTTATTTCTTTTCAGTTTTGGTTATATATATACCAATTACATATTAAAATCTATTAAAAAGCATTATATTATTGGGGGCGTGGCTAGGCGCCCGTAGGAGATGGCGGCGTTCGGGTGACGGCTCCGTCCGAACCGGAGGATACCGGCGGTTCGCGCACCTGTTTCCAGCAACGGAGGGAAGCCCCTTACACCGGAAGATGCCAGGCTCACTTTCATTCCCCTTTCGTTCCTAAGGCACAGCTATTTTGGACTTTACAGCCCATTTTACCTCCGGTCGCGGCTTGTCATCGGCCGCGACCGCCATTTTGTTTATTTTTGCCCGCGAACGCTTCAGCAGCGCGTCCTAGCGCGCATGGGAATCCTGGATGCCTCGTTCGCACTCAAATGACCCCAGCATCCTCTGAGGCACAAATGTGGCGGATCAATATTCTAAGGTGACTTTTCTTTATTTTTCTTCTGTAGGGGTGGCCTTTTTCATGGTTCTGACTGGAATTTTTGGCTCTCCTCACGCACGGCGGCCATTTTATGACTTGAGCGAAAAACTTACGTCTACAGTTTTTTGTCTGGCACGCCTCTACATTAATTTGTCCTTTGGAGCTTTTTTAGTCGAACGTTGAGATCATCTTGCATGTTTTGACTGGAATTTTCACCTCTCCTCATGAAGGGCGACCATCTTTAGGACTCCACTCTCCAACACCTATGAGTCCAATTTTTCGGCCTGGCATGTTTCTGTATTAATCTGCTTTCTGATCCTTTTTGAGTCGGGCAATAGGATATCTTAAGACCTCACGCTCCATAGGCGTGCTGATGGCGGATTGCTCCAGCAGAGTTCAAAAGCGTAATTTCATTAAAAATTCCAAGTTATTCACGGCACTAGCCCATTTGGAAGCTTCAACTGAGATGACGTCGACTGCGGACACCCCCTCACATCCCTCAGCAAAAGCGAACTCTAAGAGGTTAAAAAAGGACCCCCCTTCGCCTCCTAAGTCCTCTTCGCCCATCTCTATGGAGTTACTTCTCGAAGAGATACGGGCCTTGCGCCCTTACATGGAAGAGACTAATGCTAAGTTGCAGATTCTCACTGACAATTGGGCTTCGATGGACGAAAGAGTATCGTCGGTGGAGCGTGATGTCTCCTCTCTTCAGCACTCTGCGACCAAGGTCTCCCACATGCACACGCAGATTTCCTCTCTTCAGAAGCAGGTGGAGGACCTTGAAAATCGCAACAGGCGCAACAATCTCCGTATTTACGGCTTGGTGGAGGGTTGTGAGGGAAATGATCCCATCAGCTTTTTCAAGTCCTTTCTCCCGAAGCTTCTTCACCTACCCGAAGACACCTCACTAAATATCCAACGTGCCCACAGGCTTGGTCGAGCTTCCTCCTCTCCTTCCACGTCAACGAAGCCTAGAGGTGTAATAATGTACTTTCTAGAGTACACAGACTTGTTGAAAGTCCTCTTAGCCGCCAAAGCCTCCCCTCGCCTCACATGGTCAGGCTCCACTTTGTTTTTTGCGCAGGATTATGCCAGAACCACTGCAAACCGCCGTAAGGCCTTCCTTGATATGAGACCTGACCTTCGCTCCATTGGTGCCAGATATGGGCTTTTTCATCCTTGTCTATTTAAGGTCACTCATAATAACAAGACTACGACATATGAGGATCCAGCGCGCCTTCGAAGCTTCCTGAACTCTTGTGGTCAACATGACATGGAGACAGCCGGTCCCTCTTCCCACCCACCATGACTTGTTTTTGTAGTTGCAATTTGATCCTCTAATTTGTTCTGCTTTAATGCCTTTATTTTTGCAGGTTCTTCAGATTGTATGACTTCTAGTTAAGATTATATTTCTCATTTTATCGTCTGATAGTGTTGTTTTAGTTCCTCAGTTGGTCACATGTTTCTTTCTTATCTTCGTTGTGTTCGAGTTTCTAACCATGTTCTTTTTCTTCCTTCACAGATCATTGTTTTGCGTTCCGTTGTGTTATCTCTGGTTGGACGTCTCCCTCATCCCGATTGCCCTGCCTCTCCCAGTTGGCCCTACCTCCCTCCCCTCATCTCCACATGTGTTTCCGTTTGTTCCCAGTTCCTGATTGTATTTTTCCCATGCTACCCCTCGTAAGTACTCTTCATTCCTTATTTATCATGTTTTTTTACGTTCTTTGTTTTCTTATCTCACCTTTCCCCTCGTTGTTTTCAGATTTATTGGTGTCATTACCTCTTCCATGGTTCTTCTCCACTTCTCTTTCGCCATTCTTTCTTCTTCCCATTGTATATTGGCTCTCTTGCTTGTATTCATCTCCCTTTACCTATTTGATTCTCCCTCGGACCTTACTCATCATTATCTTTAAGAATTATTGTATCTTCTTATCATTCTTTCTATTTTCTTGGCTCTTTCCTATTTCTATGGCTTCCCTGGTTCCTCTCTCACTTTTTCTTCTACCCCTGTTCCATCACGTTAGTTCTCACCTCACTCTCTTTTTCTCTTGTGCCCTTACTCGCTGCGAGACATTTCCTTGCTGTCCTACCTTCCAATTGATCCATTTTTTGATTAATCCTTAATGTCAGTTCGAATTGTTTCCTGGAATGTTAAAGGTCTGCATTCTCCTATCAAGAGACAAAAAATCCTCTCTCATTTAGCCAAATTGAATGTAGACATTGCTTTTTTACAAGAAACCCATTTGTCTGACGTTGAGGCTGCTAAACTTAAGAGAGGCTGGGTGGGTGCTGTATTCTCATCTCCGGGTGATGGTAAGAGAAACGGTGTGGCTGTATTAGTTCGTAAATCTTTTGCTCATTTGCTCCTGACTTCTGAATCAGATCCTGAAGGTAGATGGGTGTACGTCAAACTTTCCTCAAAGGGCGCCCCTCTCTCCCTTCTTAATATCTACGCCCCTACTGGTGGTGATCAGATTTTTTGGCGTGCAATGGCCTCCCGTATCACTGAATATATTGATGATAATTTTATTTTAGCTGGTGATTGTAACCTTCCCTTTGACCCTTTTTTAGACAGAAACTCCAAGGTACCTTTTGTCCCTAATAAATCTCACAAGCTTTTCGCTCAAGCGATATCCCAACATAAACTCATTGATGCTTGGCGTCTCTGCAATCCTACCTCTAAAGAATTCACCTTCTACTCCCCGACTCACCATTCCCAGTCGCGTATTGACTATATTTTCCTTTCCCACCATTTGTCCCAATCCCTAACCCACGCTGATATAGGCCCCATCTTATTTTCTGACCATGCCCCCGTTTTGATAAACATTGACATCTTACCCAAATCCACTGGACCAAAGAGATGGCGCTTTAACAACACTTTACTCCTAGACCCCAAATTCTCCGCCTCCTTTGTAGATTTCACCACAGAATTTTTCACCACTAATGACACACCCACTGTGCCTAACCACGTTGTTTGGGACGCCTATAAAGCAGCAGCTAGAGGTTTTATTATCAGCTTTGTGGCTACCAAACGCAAGATTGCTCGTAAACGCACCAGTGACCTCCTTTGTACGATTAAAAAGTTAGAGCATTCTTTCTATACATCCCATTCGCAAGAAAATCTGACCGCCCTCATTGCTGCTAAGATGCAGTTTAACAAACAATCCACTGAGGATGCTTCATTGTATTTGTTGAAATCCAGTTCAAAATTCTATGGTGGTAAAAATAAGGCGGGGAAGATCTTAGCCAACTATTTAAAAGTTAAACAAAACAAACTGAATATTGAATCTATCTATGATGCTAATTCTGTTTTAAAGCATACAGATGTTGACATTTTAGAGCAATTCTCCCAGTTTTATTCCAAACTCTATTCTTCTGAGACGCACCCCACTGCTCATTCTCTTGCTACTTTCTTTGCCAACATCCAACCACCTTCCAATTTCCCTGTTGATTTATCTGCCCTTGAATCACCAATATCCGGTGATGAATTACTCAAAGCACTTCAGTCACTCAAGAAGGATAAGGCCCCTGGGCCAGACGGATTCACAGTTGAATTTTATCTGCATTTCTCCAAATTGTTGTTACCCAGACTCCACTCCCTTATTGATTCCTTCATATTAAATGGTTCTTCCTCAGGTACATTCTCAGACACCCACATTTGTATTATACCCAAAGAAGGCAAAGACACCCAGCACTGTAAAAATTACAGACCAATTTCTTTGGTCAACATTGATTATAAACTGTATGCCAAATCTCTCGCCATTCGATTAGACCCTTATCTTCCTGAACTGCTAGGCCCTGAACAATCTGGCTTCGTTAAAGGTCGCTTCATCACAGATAACACCAGACTTTTGTTTAATGTCCTCTCCAAATCCCCACAGTTCCAACACCCACTAGCAGCCATTGCCCTAGACGCAGAAAAAGCGTTCGATAGAGTGGAGTGGACTTTCCTCTTCTCCGCCCTTAAATGGTTTGGATTTGGCCCACATTTCATCTCCTTTATCTCCTTCCTTTATTCCAGTCCTAGAGCGGCGGTTTGCGCCAATGGTCTAGTTTCCTCTTTTTTCAATCTAGGTAGGGGTGTTCGTCAGGGATGCCCTCTTTCCCCTTTTCTTTTTAATTTGGCCCTGGAACCTTTTCTTTCAAAGCTTCGTCAGAATCCCAACTTACATGGTTTCCAAATCTCCCACACTAATATTAAACTTGCTGCCTACGCAGACGATATTCTATTATTCATGTCTAATCCCACAACTTCTATTCCCGCATTCCTAGCTGAAGTTCATGACTACTCCCAGATTTCAGGTTATAAGCTAAACAATGACAAGTGTGAGATTTTACCCCTTACTAAGTTCACTTTTAAACCGGACTTTATGGCATCCAATTTTACTTGGAGCCCCTCACACATCAAATATCTAGGTCTACACATTACTTCCTCCCTCTCCGACACTGTCTCGTTGTGCCTCAATAAATGCACCCAGAAATTATCCGACCTCACTTCCAGATGGCACCCATTATACCTTTCCTGGTGGGGTCGTCTTGATACGATTAAAATGATGCTCTCCCCGTTAGTCCTTTACACCATCTCCAACATCCCAATTCCTATCCCTGCTAAGTTCTTTAAGAAAATCAACACTATTCTCTCTTCCTTTCTTTGGTCCGGCAAAAAAGCACGTATGTCCCTGCTTAGATTGCAACTCCCCAAATCCGAAGGTGGAGTTAACTTCCCGAATTTTCCCGCTTACCACAAAGCATTCCTTCTGCGGCAAGCTTCCCATTGGCTGCAGGACCCTGCTGAGCCGTCCCCCTTATGGGTTGCCATTGAGTGACTTTCTTTATCCCCTTTCACTTTTGCTGAATACCTCTCATTCTCTCGTAAGCCTCACTTTTCCTCCATTCCTATCCACAAGTTTACCGCCAAGTTGCTTCTTTCCACCTCTCTAAGCCCCCCTTCCTCTACAGCAGAGTTTCTCAATTCCACTATCTGGCACAACAATAGTATAACCATCAATCGCAAGCCCTTTTATTGGAAAACCTGGAGACAGAGGGGTTTAATCTGGGTATCTCAGCTCTTCTCTAATTCTGATTTCTTATCCTTCTCCGTTCTCAGCCAACACTTCCATCTCCCCCGTTCTTTTGCCTGCAAGTATCTTATGCTTAAAAATGCAGTCATGTCCACTTATGCTCTTCTCTCTAACCCCCTCATGCATACCCATCCTCCAAATCATACCTCACAGCTTCATTCCTTCTTGCGCACTCACCCTACAGCCTCCTCAATATACCACTCATTTCATACGACTCTCACACCTAGGCCGAAGTCCAAAGTTGAGGAACAGTGGGAATCTGACCTTGCCATTTCTTGGCCCACCTCCCTTTGGGATAAATTATGGACCAAACTTCGCAAGACATCTAGAGCTGCTTCTCTTACACAAACTCTCTTTTTCACATACAACAGGCTTCTCTTTTCTCCCCAGGTGTTGAATAAGAGATTCTCTTCTACACCGGATCTTTGTTGGTCCTGTTCTGCTCCTAAGGCCACTCTCTTCCACATGCTTTTCTCTTGCACTTTCACGCAAAATTTCTGGACACTAGTCTGGGCCCAAATCAATGCCATATTCCGCACTACATCTCCCTTCTCTTTTGTCAATATTTTTTTAGGTAGCCTTTCTCCTTGTTGGGATGACACTGATCTTAATACGCAAATTGTTGACTTGTTGTTAGCTGTTGCTTTCCAGCAAATCACCGTCAACTGGAAAAACTTTACGAATATTTCTTTTAAAGCATGGTGGTACAATGTTTGTTACAATCACAGGCTAGATACTGCTTTTGTACACCCCCTTAGTTTGGCTGCTAAACGACATGATTTATGGCTTCCTGTAACCTTGTATCTAGATACCTGTGCTAAACGTTCCTCTCATGTTTCACCCATTCAGCAAGAGGTCTCTAAGCCTCCCTGAGTGATATTGCTTTTCATTTGTACTACTCTTTTCATATAAGCTACTTTATCGTTCATTATTACCAGCGCTGCTTTTTGTTACTTAGCCTTAAACTTCTGTTATCCTCTGATTAATTGTATATTTTCATTGCCATGTTTTACTTTTCTCCTCTAATTGAAGATATGTTTGTATTCTTTCTCATGTATTGACACCTTTACCTATCCAATAAAAACCTTTTGAACTTAAAAAGCATTATATTATAAATTAAAACATTAAACAACTTAAAACCTTTAAACTAAAATTTCCCCCTCCAGTCAGTGCAACAGGAGGGAAAGTGTTGGATAGCAGAGGGATAAAATTTACTATTCCCACTCCGGTCAATGGAGCAATAGGAAAAGTGTTGGATAGCAGAGGGGTAAAAAATTACTATTCACAATCCAGTGAGTGCAACAATAGGGAAAGTGTTGGATAGCGGAGGGATAAAATTTAGTATTTCCACTCAAGTCAATGCAACAGTAGGGAAAGTGTTGGATAGTGGAGGGGTAAAAATTACTATTCCCACTCCAATGAGTCCAACAGTAGGAAAAGTGTTGGATAGCGGAGGGGTAAAAATTACTATTCCCAATCCAGTGAGTACAACAATAGGGAAAGTGTTGGATAGCGGAGGGATAAAATTTAATATTTCCACTCAAGTCAATGCAACAGTAGGGAAAGTGTTGGATAGCGGAGGGGTGAAGATTACTATTCCCACTACAGTCAATACAACAGTAGGGAAAGTGTTGGATAGCGGAGTTGCAAAAATTACTATCTCACTCCAATGATTGCAACAGTAGGGAAAGTTTTGGATAGCGAAGACTCTTTTAACCTAATGTAAAAACACGTTTTATTTATTTATACTCTACAGTAAATTTAGAAATTAAACCATTTTAACTTATACCTAGAGCATTTTTATAATTTAACAAATGTCCAAAAATAATTTAAAAAACAGTGTGTATAAATTTCGAACTAATATAGTGCATGTAGAAAAACAGCTATCGTTTTTTTTTCATATAAACAGTGCTAAACCCAAAATATTAAAAAACAAACAAAAGTATTAAAACATATTTTAAAACACTCTAAGCAACAGTAAAAAGTGTTGGACATCTGGGTGTCTAGATTTACTACTCCAACTTGAGTCTCAGCAACAGTAGGCAAAGCTTTGGTTTTTGGAGGGGTTAGAGCAGTGCCAGACAGGCCGTAGCAAACACTGGGCATTTCCCCAGTGGGCTACCTGGTTGGGGGCCAGTTTTGGGCCCCTGAAGGGCTGTTTTTGTTGATGGGCCAGTTTAGAAGCATAGCTACAATATCGGCCCCCTGTAACAAAATCAGCCAAAACCTGCCCTGGCAAACAGCTCAGCCGCGCAGTTTGCCAGGGCTGGGTTTGGTTCCCAGTCCGGCCGTGGGTTAGAGTCATGATTCCCACTACAGTCTAAGCAACAGTAAGAAATGTGTTGGATTTTTGAGGGGTTAGATTTACTTTTCCCGCTCCAGCCTAAGCAACAGTAGCGAACATGTTAAACTTCTGAAGGGATGGATTGACTATTCCACTCTAGTGTAAGCAACTGTAGACAAAGAGTTGGACTTCAGAGGGGTTAGGTATACTAGTTCAACTATGGTCAATAAAACAGCAGGCTTTGAAAGGAATATATATGAGAATACAAGGCCTACTTAATTATTAAAAAACATATCAATACCTGTAAAAAGTAATACATTGTTGTTGATAGAAAAATAATTACTCTGTTATTTGACAAACATGTGAAACAATTGTGAAATGTAAAATGAAAAAAAATTATGTTTAATTTCAACCAAATTGCAAAATGATAAGATAAATACCAAATTCTTTATTTTAAATTAACATCAAAAAATGGATAAAATGTAAAACCAAAAATCATTACACTAACAAAATTTCCAAAACACTTATAATTAAATTCATTAATAATTCAAATAAAACACAATGATTACAATACAAAGTACAACAGTAAAAGTATACATAATCAATTACTAATTAATACATTACGTCTAAAAACAAATCATAATCAAAATATTCAATGCAACAGTAGGGAAAGTGTTGGATAGCAGAGGGGTAAAAATTACTATTTCCACTCCAGTGAGTGCAACACTAGGGAAAGTGTAGGATAGCGGAGGGATACATTTACTATTCCCACTCCAGTCAATGCAACAGTAGGGAAAGTGTTGAATAGCGGAGAGGTTAACATTTCTATTCCCACTCCAATGAGTGCAACAGAAGGGAAAGTGTTGGATAGCGGAGAGGTAACAAATTACTGTTCCCACTCCAGTGAGTGCAACAGTAGGGAATTTTTGGGATAACGGAGGGGCATTTAACCTAATTTAGATATCAAAATACCCATATAAATACACGTTTTATTTAGTTATACTGAACAGTAAATTTAGGAACCAAACAATTTACTTATAGTTATAGCATTTTAATAATTTAACAAATGTCCAAAAATAATTTTAAAAACTATGTGCGTAAATTTCGAACTAATATAGTGCATATAGAAAAACAGTTAACATTTTTTTTTTAATATAAACATTGGTAAAAACATAAACAAAAGTATTAAACATATATGTAAATACTCTATGCAACAGTAAGGGAAGTGTTGAACTTCTGGTGTTTAGATTTACTATTCCCACTTCAGTCTCAGCAACAGTAGGGAAAGCATTGGTTTTTGGAGGGGTTAGAGCAGGACCGGACTGGCCGTAGCAGGCAGAGGGCGTTTCCTCTGTGGGCCATTTTTGGGCCCCTGCATGGTCGTTTTAGTCCACTCACTTGAGTGGGAATAGTAATTTTTACCCCTCCACTATCCAACACTTTCCCTACTGTTGCACCCATTGGAGTGGCAATAGTAATTTTTATCCCTCCGCTATCCAACACTTTTCCTACTGCTAGACACCGCCATCCATATAACAATGTCTGCGGGAAGCAGCCTTTCCGTGGTGGCAACGGCATGTGGTTTTCTCAGTTGGGGGCCCATTGCGGGCCCCCAGAATGTTAGGGGGGGTGGGAGGGGCACATGGGGGGTACCTATGGTACCACCCTGCATTTGCCTGCACGACTTGGCAGGCACCGCGCGGTGCCTGCCATGTTGTGCATGCAAATGCACAAATGTCTTTTTTGCATTGCGGCGGGTGCTGCTGACAGCACCGCCCGCCGTAATGCAAAAAATGAGGCATGCGCCTGCCAGTGTGGCAGGTGCATCCTAATTGGACATGGGGGACTGCTGCACACATAGCAGGCGGTCCCATTTCCCGGGGCGATGGCGGGCGGACTTTGTCCGTCCACCATCGTAATAGACCCCTTAATGTGCAAAAAAGTGCTTATTCATAAAGTGCCCAATGTTGTATGTGCAATAATTTAATTTCAGTTAATACTATTTAAAAACATCTTAAAAGAATTTCCCAAAATTATGCTAAAATTTACCACATTGCAAAGTTAAGGCAGCAACTAAAACACTTAAAATCATTGCTTCATGATTAAAAGGTCTCTGCCCGTTGCATCCATATATAGCTTGATTTCTTAGATTCTCTTTAACTATTTCGTTTGATGAGCTTTCATGATATCATTAATTGACAGTATTCCCAAAGAAAATTGTGCATATCCTCAGTGTTGCTGAGAACGTTAGGTATTTTACTATCAAACTCCAGGATCAACTGGGTCTCCAACTGTCTTAATTGACGTTCTCTATTTACACCCCTCCGGGATATGGGAATGGCGTCAATTACATAGTATGTAAGACAGTTTACTTCATTATTGTGTGTCTTCTTAAAGTGCCTTGCGACTGGGTATGCGGATCACTATTAATAATGGCTCTGAGATGTAAAATTCTGACATGCACCTGCAGCGTCGTACTCCCGATGTAATTAAGGCCACAGTTGCATTTCAGAACATACACCGCATACTCAGTTCTGCAGTTAAATAGTGAATTCTCAGTCTCTTCAGATAGATCTTTTATTTCTTCACTGTCACTTCTAACAAAGAGACTTGTTCTTGGTCTTGCACTAGCTTTAGTAATCGCCTCTTTTCGAATTCTCTCACTGTACCCTCGTTTCCTGAGTCTATCCATGGTATCTTCCACACAGATATTAAAATCAGATTCTAGACTACAAATTCGTTTTAGCCTTAACACTTCCCCGTAGGGTATGCTCTTTATCAAGTGTTTCGGATGGGCACTGCTAGCATATAGCGTAGCATTGCCTGCTGTCGGCTTTCTAGATAGGGTAGTCTCAAACTTGCCGTTTTTGATGTAGGCTTTTTCATCTAAAAACTCGATATTAGTTTTACTCATATGCGATGTAAAATTAAGATTCATAGAATTGATGTTGATGGCCTTGATGAATTGTTTCGCTTTTATTTCATCTCCCTTCCACAATAGAAAAACATCTTCTATGTATCTGAGCCAATACAATACATGCTGATCAAATGTTTCATGATGTACCTCCCTCAGAACCTTTTCCTCCCACCAGCCAACATGAAGACACGCATAGCTGGGGGCTCCCATCGCTACTCCTCGTAACTGTTTAAAAGCATCTTTACCAAACATAAAATAGTTGTTGTTAAGGCACCAGGAAATAAGATCTAGTATCACTTTGTTGTGTTCATAGAATTCACAGGGTCTTTCATCTAAAAAGTGTTTAACTGCCCGTAAACCCATTTGATGGTTAATACTCGTATAGAGAGACTCTATATCTAGTGTAATTAGAAGTAGATCCTCTGTCCATACAATATCTTTGGTTTTCATTAGGAAGTCCCCTGTGTCTTTTACATAACTGGGTAGTTCTTTCACCATGTCTTGTAGGAAATAGTTGACGTATTGTCCGACTTGCTCTCCCACGCTGCTAATAGCTGAAATTATTGGCCTTCCAGGTAAGGGTGCTATGTTTTTGTGGACTTTCGGGATTAAATATAGTATAGGTAGGACTGGAAATTCCTTGTGAATGAATTTGTATTCCTCTGTTGAAATGAATCCTTCCCGTTTCCATTGTGCTAAATTTTTCTTTAATACTTCCCTTCATTTATTGTAGTCCTTTATTGTTGTTTTTTTCATAGCACCCTCCATTATCAAGTTGTATTTTTGCTTCCTGGATATAATCTTTTTTTGGATATAACACGATGTTGCCACCTTTGTCCGATTTTGTTTATTATGATTTCCTGATGTTCTCCCAGCTTTTTCATCAGTTTGGCATATTCTTGTTTTTTGTATTGTTTGCTCTTTTTCTTATGTTTTACTCGGTGGTAAAGTTTTTTGATGTCTTCAGTCACTCTTTCATGGAAAATGTCCACAGCATCTTTTGGCATAAGAGGGAAGCAGCTTGATTTTGGCTTGAATGGACTACTTCCAGCCCCTTTCTGAACCATATTAATTTTTTGTAGTCTTGTCTGTGTTAGGTCTTCTGACTAAGATATTGAAGATTGAGTTCCAGTTTCATTATTCAAATTGTGCATAGTCAGCAGAGTGGGAATGTCAGACACCTTGAGTGTTTGTCCTTCGTCAGCCCCTATGTCCAGTGTCATTTCTGATTGTCCCAGACCCGTTTTGATTGTGCAAAATATTTTAAGTTTTAGTTTTCGGATGAAACAGAATACATCGATTCTGGTATTTGCATAATCAAAGCTACTTTCTGAGCAGTAGTTCAGTCCCAGTGCCAACAGTAGTTCCACGGCCTTTGTTAGTGAAATCGGAGATAGATTAATTATTGTATTGTAATTTTTCACTGTCTCCTGTGCCATTGCGGCTTTTTCTTTTGCTTTGTATTTCCGCCTTTTTCTCCTGTCACGCTGTCTTGCCTTTTTTCTTTTTCGACAGGTTTTCTTTGTTGTCTCGGCCTCAGAGTTTGTAATCGCTCTTCGACTAAAAAATCCAGATCTTCACCCATACTCAATTTTGTTTTAGTTACCGCCATACTTTCAAATTCGGAGCCAGATTCGCTTGTCATAGATTCCATGTCAGCACTAGAGAGTTCCTCATTGGGAATCACTTTTTGTATCTCTCTTGTAACATTGCTTTTCATTTTGTCACTGTGCTGCTGTCTTCTGGCATTGTCGAATTTGCGAGCGAAGGTGAATATTTACCCATTATCATAATCTGCTTGATCACGCGCAAATTTGTGGGTTTTTCGGATTTTGATTTTCTCTTCATGCTTTCTTAGCCTTTCTTTAATTTCATCTCTTGATTTCTTTATGTATTCTGTAATTTCAAATTTATTGAGGTCCTCATTAACTCTGTCAATTTCATCCAGAATGCTTTTACGGTCTATCTCGGCATATTTGATTAAAATGTTCACTAGATTCATAGAGGCTGCGAGAATACTTTCTCCCCACTCCATGAGCATATTCAGATTTGGCTTATTGAAATTCGGGGCGACCCAAAGTTCAATAACTCGTGCTCTCAGAATCCAGTGTACGGGTAGTTTATTAACTCAAGGTTACGCATTTCGGAAGAAACTTCCTTGATCACACAATAAGTCGGGTGAAAAGCAGTGTAATATATATATTTATATTTATTTAAAAAACAATGTTTATTGCAAGTATACTCAAGTACACAATATTAATTACAATTGTCCTAATTACCATATTGTATACAATAAAACCTGCATTTTTAATTTTGTTATTCTGTTCCGCTATATTTATGCAGTGGTGATATTTTTGACAACATACTTATGTCACATGATATTTTGGAATCAATATTTGTTTCATTCACCATATTTAACATGTACCCATTTTGAAAATGTCCCTTTTCTCATGAAAAGTGTAGTTACAGAACTATTAGTCATTTTCTCTACTCCGGCACAAAGAGAACACAAACCTAATTGCAAAATGAGGAGCTTATGGAGGAGCCCCTTGTTACACTTTTGCCACGCCGTTGAGTCACTTTCTGTGAGGCTGCAGTGGCATAAATAATGCGCCATGTTGCACAATATTTACAAAGTGATGCGTCAGGTATAATGTATGTAAGGTGGGTGTTCCCCCGCAAAAAGCCCTGTAGAAGTGGCACAGTGAAATCTATCAGATTTCACTGTGCCACTTCTAGGATGCTACTGCGTCACAACCTTACGCCTGCCTCACAGCAGGCATAAGGGTGACGCAGTGCAATGGGAATAGGCTTCCCCCATGCATTGATGGAGTTGCATCATGCTTATGACACAACTCCAGCTGTTTCATGCCGAAAGATACGTCAGGATTCCTGACGTATCTGCCATTCCTTGCGACATGGTGCGACGTACAATAAATGCGGCACATCCATTATGTCGCAAGGAGGACACACTGAAAAGTGTTGCATCGCTGCTTTCATGCAGCGATGCAACACTTTTCATAAATGAGGCCCAAAGTGTTTAAGACTGTATGTATAAAATGTCCACTGCCAAAAACACGTTTTTCAACTTTGTGAAGGACTCCTATCTTTAACATGGGCACCTTTTAAGGTTTCTTTTCTCACAAAAACAGCCAGTACATGACCATCAAATTGTCCTTCTCTATTCCTGAACAAAGGATTCACCAGTTCTTTTTAGGAAGCCTAGTTTTATACCCCACACACACTGAAGTACAACATTTGGGCTCATTCCTCCCAAAAATTTTAACATTTTGAAAGATTCCTACAATTAAATTAGGCACATTCTGAGGGTTTTATTCTAGGCCTGGGCGGCATATTCCGTTCCGTTCGCGGAATTTGCGGAATTTTGGTAATTTCGCGTTATGCGGAGAACGCGAAATTGCACACAATTCCGCTTTCCGCGACTTCGCGAAATTTTTGCTTGTTCGCGTTCCCAAAATGCTTGTTCACGAGATATTTCTCCCCGAGCACGCAAACAGCAATTGTGAACAGGAATAAAGCATCGCAAACAAGCAATTCCGCGTGTTCGCGGAATTTCTGCGTGTTCGCGGAGATTTTTTACCGTTTCGCGGAGATTTGCGTAACGCGATTACGCAAATTCCGCCCACCCCTATTTTATTCCCATGAAAAAGACAGCTTTATGTCAGCCAAAGTGACTTTCTCTACTCTAACATTATGAGCATACCAGCTCAGTTCAGGAATACAATTTGTAAGACTCTTGTATATGATTTGCCATTAAAAAAAAAGACCATCAACACTGTGAAAGTCTTTTGTAGCTGACATGGGCACTTGTGAGAATGTTTAAGCCTTGTTTAAGGATTTCGATTTTACACTCCAAATATAAAAGGCTGAACAAATAGATGTTTCAACTTTCTGAAAGTTTCCCATGTTTCACCTACTCTTGCACAAAGGACTGCTAGCTCCATTCTGGAAATCCACTTACAGAATTTGTGCTCCGCAACACACAGTAAATGTTTAAAGCTTGTTAAACAAGGTTTATGTATATATATATATATATATATATATATATATATATATATATATATATATTCACTGAAAAAGCAATAGGTTTCACACATGTTATAGTTAGCAGGACATTTCACTTGTGAAAAACCAATGAACTTCCCCCGTTATAGTTAGTGCAGGCAACTATAACTCACGCGACCGCAATCCTCTGCTGATGACGTCAAATATTACATCACTGTATTTAGACACTTATTTACCCATGTCTTCTTCCATTAATTTTTAGCTATGCATATATTACAAATATTTTTTTTTCAGAAAGACACATATGTCATCAGTGATGTAATATTTGACGTCATCAGCAGAGGATTGCGGTCGCGTGAGTTATAGTTGCCTGCACTAACTATAACGGGGGAATTTCATTGGTTTTTCATGAGTGAAATGTCCTGCTAACTATAACATGTGTGAAACCTATGGTTTTTTCAGTGAATTTGCAAGGTTTTTTAAATGCTAATTCCTAACTATAACGTGTGTGAAACCTATGGTTTTTTCAGTGAATGTGTACGGTTTTTTAAATGCAAATTTTTTTTTGAGATTTTTGGTAAAAAATAATATCCAACCTATGTATAAAATAATATATGTACTATATCCTGCATTATGGAATGGTTAATTATTTTTAAATTAATGTTTACATACAGTTGTACATCACAGTTATTATCTTCTACAACTCTTGAAACTTGTATTTTTATTTTTATGCATTTTTTGCCGTGCGTGTACGGTAAGCTGACGCTACGCGCTCCGTACGTCATAAGTACGGTGCGCTTACGTGATACGATGCGCGTACGGTAAGCTGACGCTACGCGCTCCGTACGTCATAAGTACGGTGCGCTTACGTGATATGTACATGACGTACGCGTACACGCATGCGCGTTGCGCGGAACCAACGTCGCGGTTACGGGGGTGCATGTAATGCGCATGCGCGAGTGCGTCCTACGTACGCACTCCGTAAGTGCTCTGTAAGCGCATATTTACGTCACGTTTGCGCATGCGTACTTGTTTACGAGCGCGTACCGTAAGCTTACGGAGCGCGCACGGTAGGTCATGTGATCCACAAAGAACACTTTTCATTGGTTGAAACTACTTTCAGTTCCAGAAACTTCCCACACCACACCCATTCCCCTCATTACTGCTTGAGATCCCCTAGGAGAAGGAGCTGAATTGACATTGAGATACAAGGGCAGAACAGCAGTCCTCTTCTGAGAGTGAGCCTAGCAGCACCATCATCAGACAGAGAAGGAGGAAACAAAAGGATTCTTTTGTGTGGGAGTATTTTACTTTTCCAGAGGGGCAGAAAAAGGTCAATGCTCCATTGGTCACTTGCAACCTTTGTGACCGTGTTTTATCTAGAGGAGATCCAAGGAAGAAGTATTCCTTTGGAAATCACTCTATGATGAGACACCTTAGGGATAAACATCCCAGGACCTTTGCTCGACATACTGAAGAAAACTTTTCAGTAAGTCACCGGAGCCCAACCTCAGAAGCTCAGCCGAGTACATCATCGGCAGCTCAGCTGAGCCCTTCCTCTGAGGTGGGAGCATCACCTTCTTCAGCTCCTCTGGACATTAACCCTCGATTTCGGAGGTTTTCAATGAGGTGTACAACGTGTTGTGGTCTTATTGTTTTTGGGGAGACCAGTGTTTCCCTTATTAACAATAAGATAGACCAGCACGTTTGTAGACGTTCATAATATTCCCATTCTTTCTTTCCTCTATCCCTGTATTAACACAACGGCTCTTTTAAGAGCCAACCTTATCTCGCAATTTTTTTTATTTTTTTTTAAGCTTTTCTTTTTGAAAAAAATGTTTTGCCGTGCGCGTACGGTACGCGTAATCGCGGAATAGTTACGCGAAGTTCGCGGAATTTTTCTCGCGGAATTTTTCCGTTTACGCCGTGCACGTACGCTACGCGCATTCCGCGATTTTTCGAAAAAAATTTTAAATTAATTTTTGCCCTTGGGGGTCCTTCTGGGACCCCCTGACAAAGGCTAGGGGGTCAGGAACTGTCCACCCTGCCCCCTTTTCACGTTCTCCACCTTTGTTTTTCACCCCCTCAGACTGCGAGAGACAAAATGGCGGCCGACACTTCCTGGTTTCGACCGATTCGAATGTTTACTAAGATCTAACAACCAATCAGAATCGCGCTCGTGCACGGCGGCGTGCGCGTACGGTAAGCTTACGGTACGCGCTCGGAGCGCGCCTATAGATATATATATTGATTTAAATGCTATTTTCTCAGGAAATACTGAACAGATTTACACGAGACCTTCAAAAGGCACATCCCTGATCTGAGGGCTACCTCTCTGCCAAATTTCAAGTAATTCTGTTCAGCCGTTCGGGCTGTAGCTCGGACTAAAGGTCCTATGGAAAAATGCATGGGGAAAACGCGTTTTGGGACCCCCCCTTTTTCTCAGCCCCCGCTTGACGAATCCCCCCGAGACTTTCAGGGAAGGAGCGGAGCGGAGCACCCCACCTGTTTTGAGAATTTCGTGAGGATTTGTCAATCGGCGCCAAAGTTATTCCAAATAGAATGTTGCGGATTTCCTATGGAAACACGGTCCTAACTATAACTATCTACTGGCGACCGCCAGTAGATAATATATATATATATATATATATATATATATATATATATATATACATATATATGTATATGTATATGTATATATTTCTGGGGGTTTTGTGGATTCCAGAGTGCTTCTTAATCGCCAGTGGTGCTGGTTTGAGGCGATGCCACATCACGCCTCTAACAATTAAAAGATTCCACTTCTCACATGAAGAACTCAAATCTCTGGAATTATCCAATTTAATTCAAAGGCAGCATTCGTGAGGACATATATATATATATATATATATATATATACATATATATATTTCACCAAGACTCTCCGTTTTGCCGGGGGCCACCAACCTTGCAGGGCGGGCTCTTGTAACAGGAGCAGAGAATCCTGTGAATGTGGGTTTCACCAAAGCAAGAAGAGCCCAATTCCGACTTCCATTAAAGCTGACTTTATTTCGTCAAGAGCGTAGCAGGAATGAACTCACTCATTTATACCTAACATGTTTCAGCTAATCGCCTTGTTCACAGGTGAGTGTGTGTTTTCAATCAAATGATTACATGGCTGTTGCACAAGTTCCTACCAGCCCCAGAATGCACCACAATCATGGTATCGTAACGTGGCATGGTGCGAAATTCATTTATGCTGAATAGCGTTATTTTCAAAGCATCAATGTCACGAATATTACTGCCATAGTCCCCAGGTGCACACTGTTAAAATAATTTGCAAAGTGCATAGTGGCTGCCACGCTGTAAAAAATACTTGCTCAAACTGCGGAATCTTCAGAGACAGACCGAGGCCTCTCTCTTCTCCCTTTCTCGTTCACAGTGCCAAAATTCTCCTCGGAAATCCAATGGCTGGCACACAGACGAGCAGGTCATGCCCCCTCAATCAGTATTTCACCAAGACTCTCCGTTTTGCCGGGGGCCACCCACCTTGCAGGGCGGGCTCTTGTAACAGGAGCAGAGAATCCTGTGAATGTGGGTTTCACCAAAGCAAGAAGAGCCCAATTCCGACTTCCATTAAAGCTGACTTTATTTCGCCAAGAGCGTGGCAGGAATGAATTCACTCATTTATACCTAACATGTTTCAGCTAATCGCCTTGTTCACAGGTGAGTGTGTGTTTTCAATCAAATGATTACATGGCTGTTGCACAAGTTCCTACCAGCCCCAGAATGCACCACAATCATGGTATCGTAACGTGGCATGGTGCGAAATTCATTTATGCTGAATAGCGTTATTTTCAAAGCATCAATGTCACGAATATTACTGCCATAGTCCCCGGGTGCACACTGTTAAAATAATTTGCAAAGTGCATAGTGGCTGCCACGCTGTAAAAAATACTTGCTCAAACTGCGGAATCTTCAGAGACAGACCGAGGCCTCTCTCTTCTCCCTTTCTCGTTCACAGTGCCAAAATTCTCCTCGGAAATCCAATGGCTGGCACACAGTCGAGCAGGTCATGCCCCCTCAATCAGTATTTCACCAAGACTCTCCATTTTGCCGGGGGCCACCAACCTTGCAGGGCGGGCTCTTGTAACAGGAGCAGAGAATCCTGTGAATGTGGGTTTCACCAAAGCAAGAAGAGCCCAATTCCGACTTCCATTAAAGCTGACTTTATTTCGTCAAGAGCGTGGCAGGAATGAACTCACTCATTTATACCTAACATGTTTCAGCTAATCGCCTTGTTCACAGGTGAGTGTGTGTTTTCAATCAAATGATTACATGGCTGTTGCACAAGTTCCTACCAGCCCCAGAATGCACCACAATCATGGTATCGTAACGTGGCATGGTGCGAAATTCATTTATGATGAATAGCGTTATTTTCAAAGCATCAATGTCACGAATATTACTGCCATAGTCCCCAGGTGCACACTGTTAAAATAATTTGCAAAGTGCAAATTACCTTATATATTAAGGTATTTATAGCTTGTGAGCCTGGTTAGCTAGAAAGAGCCCCAAGTGTAGGTATAAGGAATACTTTGAGAGAAAGCAGAGCTTTGTGAGAAGAGGTCCATTTCATTTTGAATTACAGAGACATAAATTATAAAGATGTGCCAGTTCTTAAATCAATTTCTCTATTGTAATAATCCTAAAGTGTCAGAGTGAATCAGTATGGGGAGTTTATTGCAATCAGAAATACTTTTTTATCTTCTCAAAGGAGACTTGAATCGATAAATGGGGGCTAGAAAAGAAAATGAGAACTCTAATTCTTGGATTTTTAATGAAATGTAAACCTTCCTGGGTGAACACAGTTTAAATCAGTTAATGCTGCATTTGAAGTGGGATTCATAGATATGGGATAATCCAGTCTATCTCTAGTGGTGACTTGAATACCACTATTATCACATCATATCATCTCATGTGCATATATAAAGTGCACATGCACACCTGAGGGTATCTTGTTGCTGAATACCATATGTTTTTGCTATCCAAGTAAACAATACTTATTGTATAGACCTTGGAAGGAATAAAGTCTGAGTGGTAGCACCAGGATTCAGACATGTGAGAGACTGGTCAAACACATATCCCTCAAGTGGGTTAATTCATTTAATAAGCCAAAGGACTAATGCGATCTGTATGGGTTCTTCAACATACCTATCATTACACACATCACTGTGGAAACTTGAAAATGACTGTAATTACACATTATCACTATGGGGACTTAATCATCACTATAATTGTGCAATATCTCTGTGAGGACTTGTACACAACTATAATCACATACTATAACTGTGTGCTATCCCTGTGCATCTCATTAATCACACCCTCTCTCTGTGGGGACCTGGGCATGTCTATAATCACACACTGTCTCTGTGGGGACCTGGGCATGTCTATAATCACACACTATCTCTGTGGGGACCTGGGCATGTCTATACTCACACACTATCTCTGTGGGGACCTCAGAATGTCTATAATCACACACTATCTCTGTGGGGACCTGGACATCTCTATAATCACACACTATCTCTATGGGGACCTCAACATGTCTATAATCACACACTATCTCTGTGGGGACCTCGGAATGTCTATAATCACACGCTATCTCTGTGGGGACCTGGACATCTCTATAATCACACACTATCTCTGTGGGGACCTGGGCAGGTCTATAATCACACACTAACTCTGTGGGGACCTGGGCATGTCTATAATCACACACATTCTCTATGGCAACCGTGGTAATATTATAGTCACAGACCAGCTCTGTGGGGACTTGAGCATTCCTGTAATTACACATAAGCTCTGTTTTGGCTTGAGCATCATCAGCTTCACATTCTCTGTATGGGGCTATGTGAATACTGATAAGTAGTAAAGTTAGACTTTTGGTCTAAGTTTACATTGTTGAAACTGAAAAGTAGAAAAGTTCGATTTTTTTGTCTAAGTTTATGATTGTGAATCGGGCACTATTTTAATGAGGACTTGAACACAATCATCTTCATATATCTGTGGGACTTAAACATCGCTATAATAAGACACTATATTTGTGGGGGATTGAACAAAAACTATAATAAAACACTATCTTTGTGGGTCTTGAACATCACTGTAAAAACATATCATCTCTGTGGGGACTTAGGCATACCTGTATTTAATAAAAAAGCTCTGTTTCCACTTGAAGCACCAGGGGTGCCCTGAGGCACATGGTTAAGACTGATTTGCATATAACTGGGTCTGAACTGGGGTGGCAAAGTGAGCTAAAGAACAATGATGGATTCAACCCAGATCTGTGACTGGGGGTGAGTGGCTGAAAAGTTTCAACACTCCATCCATAATCTCCTTGTGTTTGCTTTGTTCGCCTTAAATTGGCAGGGTATGCCCAGACGTGGGTCCCTTGCTCACTTTGCCACTGGATTCAAGCTAGCCTGGCTGATGAGGGGGTGTTACCAGAAACCTGTCCCAGGATGCTTGTTTCCGGTTCAGGCAAGACCTGGCTTCGCAGTTTGGGCTGGACTGTTCCCATGAGGCACAGAGTCAAGACTGATTTGCGTATAGCTGGGTCTGAACTGGGGTGGCGAAGTGAGCTAAAGAATGATGATGGATTCAACCCAGGTCTGTGACTGGGGTTGAGTGACTGAAAAGTTTCAGCACTACGCTTCACATTTTCTGTATGGAGCTTTGTGAATATTGAAAAGTAGTAAAGTTAGACCTTTTGTCTAAGTTTACCTTTGTGACTCGGGCTATATTTTAATGAGGACTTAAACACAATCACCTTCATGCACTATCTCTGTGGGGACTTAAACATTGCTATAATAACACACTATCTTTGTGGGGACTTGAACAACACTGTAATAACACACTATCTTTGTGGGGACTAGAAAATCACTATAATAACACACCACCTCTGTGGGGACTTGAACATCTCTATGGTAACACACTATCTCTGTGGGGACTTAAACATCGCTATAATAACATACCATCTCTGTGGGTACTTGAGCATTCCTAGAATTACACACAACCTCTGTGTGGACTTGAACATCATTAGCTTCACACTATTTATAATGGGATTTAATTTTTGATTGTACACACTTTCTATGGAGACGTAAACACAATGATTTTCACCCACTATCTCTGTGGGGACTTGAACATCTATTTTGGCAAAAATGTAAGCAGCTAAGCAAGCTCTGGGTTCCACATGACCAAATTCCTTGGTTCCATATGTTAATTTCTTTATGTGTTAGTTCCCTTGTCTCCTAAGAGTTTAAGCACTAATGAATAGGTTAAATACAGCTTTAAGTCTCTTTCTTAAGCATGATATGATATTTTCTGGCACATTAACATAATCTGTCTTTAATGTATAACCCTAGTATATATGCAGCAATTCATATAAGAATAGATTATAATGTTGTTTGTGTATATTGTTGATAAAATAAACATTTAGCCATGTGCCTTCGACTGTATTCAATCACATATAGTGTTACGGACTAGGTCCCCACAAGGATGGTAGCACGTGTTCAAGTCCCCACAATGATGGTGCTGTGCGCACAATTAAATAACAATATATTTGCAAATTTGAAGCTGGATCCTGTATCATTAATTTTTTCTTAACATTTTTCGGTTATTAGTGTGTTGTATAAACATTGGGAAAGGTTAGTCCCCACAAGGCAGGTATTCACACAGAGTCCCCAAAAGGATGGTAACACATGTGTGTGTGTGGTTGTGTGTGTGGTTGTGTGTGTGGTTGTGTGTGTGGTTGTGTGTGTGGTTGTGTGTATGTGTGGTTGTGTGTGTGTGGTTGTGGTTGTGTGTTTGTGGTTGTGGGTGTGGTTGGGTGTGGTTGTGTGTGTTTGTGGGTGTGGTTGTGTGGGTGTGGTTGTTTCTCTGGTTGTGTGTGTGGTTGTGGGTCTGGTTGTGTGTGTGTGTGGTTGTGTGTGTTTGTGTGTGTGGTTGTGTGTGTGGTGTGTGTGTGTGGTGTGTGTGTGGTTGTGTGTGGTTGTGTGTGTGTGTGGTTGTGTGTGTGGTTGTGTGTGTGGTTGTGTGGTTGTGTGTGTTGTTGTGGTTGTGTGTGTGGTTGTGTGTGTGGTTGTGGTTGTGTGTGTGTGTGTGGTTGTGTGTGGGTTTGTGTGTGTGGTTGTGTGTGGTTGTGTGTATGTGGTTGTGTGTGTATGGTTGTGTGTGTGGTTGTGTGTGTGTGGTAGAGGGTGTGGTTGTGTGTGTGTGTGGTTGTGTGTGTGTAGTTGTGTGTGTGTGGTTGTGGTTGTGTGTGTGTGATTGTGTGGTTGTGTGTGTGGTTGTGGTTGTGTGTGTGGTTGTGTGTGTGGTTGTGTGTGTGGTTGTGTGTGTGACAGTAATACTAAAAGCATCTCAAAATAAAGGAACACAAACATCAAGTTTGTGGAAAGAGAAAGCACGTTGTAAGTCAAACGGGTGTAGCAAAGCATTAACACAACACCAAAACAAACAAGATCACTTAGCGAAGACTGAGTGCTGATAATGGATACACACAGCCCATCATCTTAAGAGTTCGATTGCAGCCAATGTGCACTCAAACCTACCCCCTTGTGAGTTGCACCCCATATTTCATGAGTTGTAACTTCTGCACCCACCATAGCGCTTTGAGATCTGAAGCGATACATAGGTCTTATCGATTAACCAGTCGCCAACATGCTGTGCCTTTAAAGAGAATGTGCCAAAAGTTTCCAGCTTCCTCATCATGTCCTCATGAAAGCGCCAACGAAAGGACTACCTGAATGGTGCAACGGGCATGAAGCAGCTGCTGCGATCAGAAATAAACACTGTGAACGTTGTCCGGTTTCACAGTAACATTTCCTTAATATTCTTTAAGTCACAAAACAGTAATACTAAAAGCATCTCAAAATAAAGGAACACACACATCGAATTTGTGGAAAGAGAAAGCACATTGTAAGTCAAACTGGCGCAGCAAAGCATTAACACAACAACATGTTCTTTGATGTTTGATGTTCTTTGAATGAGAACATCAAAGGGGCGCCGCGAAAGTGATCGCGGGCGAAAGTGAAAGTGATCGCGGGCGCTTAATGAGCATGACGAGGTTTGCCAGCCTCTGCTCCTAAGCGCGCGCCCGCGCACATGCACTGTAGCTCTAGGCTGGCCATGGTAGCATTTTTTGAGCCCTCACTAAAAGTCTCGCCAGAGCAGCGCATGCGCTGGGTCAGGCGAGACCTAAAAATCAGTAGGGGACTTGCCCTACAACTGTTTGCTGCTAAAGAAATCCTGACAAAGGGCCGGGGCTAGTAGCCTGTTACAGCTACATGCTAGCCCCAACCACAAGACAGGAGTATATAGTCTAAATGTGCTTTAATTCCCAAAGAAAACCTTACGGGACTGAAGTGAGCTCAGGACAATGGCTCCTGGCCAGAGAAGAATTGATGCAAGCTGTTCTTGGATTTGTAGTTTGCTCCTCAATTATGTTTGTTGATATTGTGAGAATACTGTTTTTAGATAGTGATACTTTCAATGCTGCTGGAGTTTGGAATAAAATTAACTAATTAATAATTCTCACCTTACATACTGGAATAAAGTATCTACAAGTAAGCAGGTTTACTAGTGCTGATAGACCATACGAAACAAACGTAAATAAAAAAACAAGAACTTTGGCGGGAGATTGATTACTTCCTCTGTGCTATGACGACGTACCACAAAAACAGCTCACCTAGTTAAATATTTTGTTCTGACATCTGTTGTGGCCAGCTTGTCACAAGTTAAAGCCCTGGAAAATCCACCGCAGCCTTAGGAGTTTGATAAATTAAGTGTCATTTGTTTGGCAATATTAGATAATTACAGTATTTGGAATCAGCAAACAAACGGTAGGAAGAATGTGGTGTTTTACACCACTTCTAGTTCTACTATTTTTCCTGTTTCTAGGTGATGATGTTGTAGGGCATCAAGATGTTGGTGGTTCCAGAGCTACATAAACATTTCATTAATTGTCAACCTAACATTCCATGAAGGTACTTTCCTTTGACTTCATCCAGTATCTATCTTTAAGGAAGAGAGAATTAAATGCAAACTAAGTCTCGGGGCTCAGAGTTATCGGCTAATATTTCTGCCCTTTCCTAGTCAAGCTATGCCCCTCTGTGGTACTGTTGTTTTACAGGCTTCCACCTTCAAAATACGAAGTAGCGCTACACTGCATTATTGTTGAGAAAGGAACTGCAAATTAGCAAAGTCCCACTCTTTTCATTCCTCATCTCTGGTAGACTGCAGATTATATAGAGGGAGGTGTATATTTCCATTAGCTATCATCACTGTCACATATGTAGTAAGCAAACGCACTTCAATTCCTGCTTAAATAAGCACTTCAGTCCACCTCCTTTATAGTTAAAATAATATTGGCACATAATTAAATGCCTTTTCTGGCTGGCTGAGCCTTTGTCTGGCACAGCGCTCGAAAAGCATTAAAAAAGTATGGCAACTGATCCTGAGTGTAAAAGGCAGGGTCAGTGAGCGTGGAGGAGGGATCAAAGGCGTGGCTAAAAAGAAAACAAAATGTTCTGCAACTATTTTGTTGGTTTTTCACCTTTAAGTAACTACATATAAAAGAATGCCCACCTTAAATGCAAAACAGATGCAAGTTAAACTAATCAGCGAGAGATTAACTATTTTACACTATGAAATATTCATTAGTTAGTGTGCTCACTGCTCATGTTTGTGTATGTAACAACAGTCACAGAATTGAATCCTGATTGGTGCAGTGAGGAATAGTGACTTTATATTTTTAGTAATACGGAGTTCCAGCCTGCGACAGATAGCCCTGTGAATCATAAAGTAATTGTAGCAAACGTGCCTTATACACAGTATTAAGACAGGCTGCCATAAAATTGCAAAAAAAGATTTAGAGATAACATTGAAAAAGTGTTTCCAAAATATAGATTTTAAAGTTAGACTGAATCCAGAGTAAACATTTTTGTAATGGTCTGTTAAAAGCTTGTATTCTTCAGGTCAGTTGATTACACTTGCAAAACCGCTCAAAAAGAGTACATCTTAATCCTCACAAGTGCAAGAGAACTCGTCAATTAAAGCCTTTACAGGCTTACAAGCAACCTTTACATTTGCAGAACACCCAATTACACACTTTTACTTTTCGGTCATGCAGCAGATAGCTTGGCAAGAAGGCATGTTTCTTGTTCACCTGAATATCTCTCGCACAACTTCACAGCACAGCCGACTCCCGCCATTCCACTTGTAATGTAATGTAATGTAAATTTAATGTAATGTAATGATCCATTGATAGAGCGCAAGCTGTCACTCCAAGGAGCATCATGGCGCTAAACGGAAACCAGGGATAGGAACTTCGAAACCTGGTAGACTGCTGACGGATTTGATAGGGACCTCAGATCAGAGTTTTGCAGAGAGACTCAGATGCGCTGAAAATCCAGGTTTTCAGAACTTTCCTGAACTGGGACTCGGAAGTAAACTAGCAAAGCTGTGGAGGAAACTTGTTCCATGCCTTTGAGCCCAGCACTATGAGTGACTTTCCTCCCTTCGTTGCCAGTCTAAAAGCCGGTATTTTTAGCAGATTGGCCTTTAAGGATCTTAAACTTCGGCAAGGAACGTATCGTTTAAAACGTGTGTGACGGTATTGAGGGCCCGAGGAGTGGAAGGCCCTAAAGGTGATGAGGAGGACCTTGAAAAGAATGTGTTTGTGAATTGGCAGCCAATGAAGTGTGTTTAGAGCCGCTGATGCAGATGATTTCCTGGGCCACCTCAGTACTAGTCGTGCTGCAGCATGCTGGACCATTTGTAGCCTATGCAGGACTGACTTATTGGTACCTGCATAAAGGCTATTACAGTAATCTAGCCTCAATGTAATAAGGGCTACGGCCACTGTTTGCCTTGCTGAAAAGGGGATCAGATCAAAGAATCTCTTTAAAGTTTTAATAATATGGAAGCAAGTTCCAGCAACTGCCAGCGACTGCTGTTATGACAGAGTAGTGTCAAATTTGATTGCCAAATTCCTAACCACATTTACTGTATTTGGAGGAGGGGTGGTATTTGCTGGCCACCAACATTTGGGTGAGAAAAGGTGGTCTTGGCCTAGAGGTAGAATTTCAGTTTTCTCAGAATTGCACTTAAGATGGTTTGCATTCATCCAACTGAAAGTTGCAGTGAGACATTTGCAGAGATTATTTTCCACCTGTGTGGTGTTATTCTCTAATACCAGGATAAACTGCGTATCATGCGCACATGAGATAGTATCAATATTGAAGGACGATATCAGCTTAATCAATGGAGTCGGACTGAAGCTCAATTCTTGCGGTAGCCCTGAGAGAAGGGCCTTCTCTTGTGATTTATATTGGCCAAGTGTGATCACTTGCATGCGATCTTGCAGGAAGTTTTTTATCCATGCCAGGACGGTACCCGTGAGGCCAAAAGAAGCAAGGCGGTCTAAGAGGATGGCATGTGAGACCGTGTTGAAGGCCACCGACAGGTCTAACAATACCAATACTGCTCTTTTGCCTTGATCCATAGCGGCTTTGAGATTTTCAGCCGTATACAATAAAGCCGATTCTGTAGAGTGTTGTGCTCTGAAGCCAGATTGATTGGGATGGAGCAAATTTGATTTCTCCAGGTAAGTTGTGAGTTGCTTGTTTACAAATTTTTCTGTCAGCTTACATAGACTTGGTAAGAGAGAGATGGGGCGCAAGTTTGATAGGGTAGTAGGGTCCGGAATTTGTTTCTTTTGGAGGGGCTTTACCGCTGCAAGTTTCCAATAAGCTGGGATCTTAGCAGTGGAAAGAGAGGAATGTATTATGTTGTTTATATTAGGGTTCACAGTATCAATCAAAGTGTGTAATAATACTGGCAGGCAAGGGTCAAAAGGGGAACCGGATTTTATTGACAGAATTGTCTGGTGCGATTTTTCGAGGGAAATTGGTTTAAAAATACGCATACAAGTTTTGTCCAGATCTGCCGACAGATCTTTATTAGTGAAGGTAAGGATAGGCGGAGGTAAATCTTTTGTAGTATGCGAACTTTCTCTTCAAAAAAATCTGCAATGTCATTGCAGAGACTCTGACAGGGGGGAATCTCTTGTTGTATGCTTTTAGGATTCGTAAATTGATTGACTATTTTAAAAATCATTTTCTGGTTTGCCTTGGTGTTATTAATTGCCTCAGTGTAGTAGGCTTTTTTGGTAGCCTTAATCAAAGCATGGTATTTCCTAAGGGCTACTTTAAAATTGTTTAGCTCTGTATCCTCATAATTTCGGCACCATCTGCGCTCTAATGTCCTGACCTGGCTTTGTAGTTCTTTTAGAGCTTGCGAATACTATGGGGCCGAGGGCCTTTTGCTTGGTCTGATTTGATGTGGAACCGGAGGTGCCAACCGATCCTTCAGGGCACACATCCATTGACCAAAGAGCTAGGTATCAGTGATAGGGTCTCCTAGAAGGTTAGGTCTACACTTCAGTGCTTCCGAGAGCAAATGTGGGTGAGATGTTAATTCCTTCCATCTGGGTTTGACCTGTTGAGGGGACTTGGTATTATTTTCCCTAGATGGGGGCTCCTTTTTTGACAAAATTTCAAAAGGGATAAATTTATGATCGGTCCATGTTTGCTCAACTGGGGGCTTAACCTTAAGAGTATTCAGGTTAGAGCAAATACAGTCCAGCGTATTGCCAGCACTATGTGTGGCATCTAAGGAGCATTGTTCTAGACCAAGTATATCCATTATCTCCTTGAAACAAGTTGCCCCTGGGTCATTTTGTGAATCCAAGTGTAGATTAACATCATCTAACACCGTAAGGTTGGAGAATCTAAGAGCTAATGTGCTGATTACTTCTCCAATGTTATCTAGAAAGTCTTTATAGGGTCCGGGTGGGCGGTAAAAGAGTACTCCCGCAAAGGAAAAGGAGTCATGTAGCTGAAGACAGAAACTGATGCCCTCTGCTCCTATTAAGTCAGGGAGTTGAGCTATGGAACACCTGAGGGTGCTATGATAGATGATTGCCAGGCCTCCCCCACATTGCTCTAATCTGTCCGATCTCTGAATGAGATATCCGGGGAGAGGGCATTCTCAATATATGGATTGCACTAGGCCTTTAGCTATGTTTTGGTCACAAAAAGACAATCAAGATTTTCATTAGTTAATAAATCATAAATGTAAAGTGAGTGTTTACCCATGGACCTAGCATTTATGAGGCCACCGCGCAGACTGCTCAGCGGGGCAAATTTTTTTACTTGGGGGGCCTGAGTGTGTTCAAAGATCTTTTTGCAGGTTTTACAGCTAATTGGACCCTCCCATGTGGCAGCATCTAATATGTTGTGACACATGGTGGCTGCTGAATTAAATGACAGTAAAAACTCCCTTGTAAGTGAGGGGCCTGACAGAGGAGATGTAGCGTTTCTGGCTCTTGGCCCGGTCCAGGCGTGGACGGGCGCAGACGAGCTTGCCCTCGGCGCGCCAGAGGCCGAACCGCTGCGCTCATCCGCCGTGCGTCGGTGCCATCTGCAGTTAATATTGCTGCTAGGCAGTCGGTAGGAGCAGGAGACTAGACCGTCTCTTTAACAAAATGGCCCCCGCAGAGTGTCCTACAGGAAGTAGGAAAATTTGAGTCAGGCGTTAGGTCGCGTTCTTGCCTCCCTCCACACAATCAGCACAAGCTGTGGTGGACCGGGGAGAGGAACGATGGCCACAGCGCTAAAAGCGGTGAGTGTGAATTAAAAACAAACAGTAGAAAGGGTGAACGTAAAAACTTCAACACCAAGCAATTTTAACTGAGCAATTTAAAATATACACAAGATCGTAATTTTAAAAGAAATGTCAAAAAGTACTGGTTGCAAAGAGCGTGACCCCACCGTGCGAGCTCTGCTGCTCACCCCCAATATATGAAGCAGCTATTCCGCTGCGCGTCGGCGCCATCTGCAGTTAATATTGCTGCTAGACAGCCGGTAGGAGCAGGAGACTAGACCGTCTCTTTAACAAAATGGCCCCCGCAGTGTGTCCTACAGGAAGTAGGAAAATTCGAGTCAGGCGCTAGGTCGCGTTCTTGCCTCCCTCCACCAAGGTTGCCAGATTGGGCTATTTTCCGCACAATTGGGCTACTTTTTCCCCAGTTGTGCGGGAAAAACCCATGCCTGGCGGGGGGCTACTTTTTGGGCTGGTTTTGTGACGTTGTGCGGAAAATACTGGCCTTGGGCGGGCGCCCACACCCACTACCACTATCACATGCCTCTCTGTCTCTGCCCTTGCCTAAACAGCGCGCCGCGCGGCACGGTCAATCAAAGTTTCAAAGTTGTTTCCAGGCCAGCAGTCAGCAAGCATTAGCCCAGCCCCAGCCCAGTCACAGTGAAGCCCACCCATCCCCCTAGGCCCCTACCCTGAGAGAGGCAGCACTGCACGTGACGTCACGTCTGCAGGGCAGCCAGCCAGGCAGGTTCCAGGTAGCATAGCAACTCAGAACTTGCCAACAACGAACCAACCCAGGAGACGCAACAGTCATTGGTCAATGTTGCAGTTGCCATTGCCATTGGCTAAGTAGTTGACTTGACTACTACACTACTAGTTGGTACATTGTTGCTGGTGCTGCCTGCGACTGCCGGGCCTGCTCACGTCACGTGTGCCACTGCCACACCAAGTCTGAGTCTTGTGTTAGCAGCAGCACAGTGCACACACACTCTACGGACGTGACGTCACACACGGAGAGAAGAGCCCCTGACAACGCACCACCTAACTTTTACCATACCCCACGTGTGGCCGTGGCAATTATTAGCCAATGTGGGGGGTCTCCAGGGCCGTCATGGTGTAACGCGCGAAAACGCTACCAATGACGGCCCTGGGAATGAATTTTAGGTCAGCCCCCACGGTTCTCATAAATGTGGGGGTGACGTGAGCACGCCGCTTTTCGGCGGCGGCGATCTACTACTTGACTCGAGACTGAGACTCTCTGTGACAGTCTGAGTCCGAGTCGTCTCTCCTCTGCTCAGTGAGTGCTGAGTTGCTGACTCTGCTTGCTGACGGTCGACGACGACGAGTGACTGTCTGTGCGGGACTGCGGACTCGGAGTCAGTGAGTCACAAGTGTCAGTGCGGGTGCAGCGTGCAGCATACATGCACAGGCAGGCAGCAGTCACGAGTCACCTCACAGTACTGTGCAGTAGCGGCGTTCGCGCAGGCAGGCACCAGGCAGTGAAGACATGTGAGACTCACTGAGGAGAGAGAGACAGAGTCACGAGTAACGACGAGTCGACGACACGAGTCCGCAGGCCCAGGCCCAGGCCCCAGGCCCACCTCGCTCCAGCTCCAGCCCCAGACAGACCAGCGGCTCCAGCCCCAGCCCCCAGTCACTCCAGCCCCCACCAGATCAGCCCCAGTCACTCGGAGTCCAGCCCCGCCAGCGGCCAGGCCCAGCCACTGCCACCTTGCCTGCTGCCAGCCTGCAGTGCCAGGCAGCGTTAGTGTCCAGTCTGACCGCGTGAGTCACCAGCGACCAGGTAAGTGACAGTGAGACATGATACATCATGACACAATCGTGTTTTAGCGGCGCGCTAGTGCGAAAGTCTTTTTTGGCGCCTCATCAATGACCTCTTTTTCAGCAGATACCATTACTACCAACCTCCAACAGTGCCTTCATGTCTGTGTTTTGCCCCCTATCATATGCATTTCATTTGTTGTATAGCGCTATTCATATCAGTGTAGGGTGTCACACACACAATATACAGAGACAATGAATCATACAAGTATGTCATTCAGTCTATAGGGAATGTCACATAAGTCAATGAGGATTACAAGGTGTAGGAATTAAATGTCATCCATACTGTTGGGCAGTATATTTTAAGAGGGTTTGGGCTGGGAAAGCACAAACTCGGGATTTAAAGCATACCCAGTGGTTGGGGGTTGGCTTTATTAATAAAAATGTATATCGGCCCAAACTCATCTGAGCAACATTAAAATAATGAAAGACTGGGGAATTTCTAACTATATAGTAACACAAAAAAAAGTTCTAACTATACCATCCATGTTTGTATGAAGCTCTTTGATGACAGTTCACAGGTCACTGTCCTATGTTAGGATTGTAATTTCTGAACTGCAAGTAACACAAGAATCTCTGTGACAAAGGCAGTAACCCACTGAGCTATCCAAATAAAATACAGCCTATCTGCATTTCAAAACTACAAACGGGCAAAGGGCTGCTCTCCAGCAGGATCATTAATCACCAGGTCGCTGGACATTTTTTATTGTTGCCTTGCATCCATGGCCATGTTATTGATAAAAACAATTTAAATGAAGCATATGCAAAGTATGTGCCTTGCTGGGCTTGTGCAAATTTTTGAAATAAAAACAAATAGTAATACATTCGAGCTGTAAATTGCACAGAACACTATTTATGCCTTGCTTATTCTTGGTTTTCGACTATAGTATTCTGAGCAGTGCCTGTTTCACATGACAAAGTCACAGGGAGAACTGGTCTTAAAAATGAGTAGCATTAAGGCAGGTGCCCAGTTAACACCCTCCCACCATCTGTATATTGAATAGAATGTATATTTGTCCAGGGGCGGCCTTAGGCATGTGCAAGCTGTGCACCTGCACAGGGCCACCAAACCCCAGGGGCCACCACGAGGAATCGGATACAATACATATTCGTGACGGCCCCTGGCAGGGATTTGGCGCATGAACGACTGAGGCGTGCTAAATCTAATGTGATGCACGCTGAATGGTTGTTCTTATACTCGTTTCCTTTCTAACCCAGTCTCGTCTTTGTGTGGGGTCGGCCTTGTTTCGGGCTCTTCTGGTAGGTCTTGTGCTTGTTTAGAACTTTTTTTCCAGGAGAATCGAGCTTGTTTTAATAGTCCAGATCTGGCACCTCCGGGGGCTCGCAAGCGCGCGCATGCACAGTGCCCGCGAGTCCTGCAGCGAAGGGGTTACAGAAGCACCATGCATCACTGGCGGCAGGAGGGGTGGCAGCACCCGTGCCCGGCTTGCAGCACCGAGACCGGCCGAGGCCATGCACCGGCGCGCCTAGAGACCCTGGGCAAGAAAGGCCGCCTTGCAGAGGATAGCATGCCAGTGTGCAACCTTTGGTGCCAGCTGCGAGGTGAGCAGCCCGAGGGTCAGGGCATGGGGAGGGGGAGTGAGGAGGTCAGCGTGTGCCACTGCAGAGTGAACCTGAGGGAAGGTGAGCCATTGGACGAGGGTGTGGGGAGCCCTGGGGAGGAGGGCAGATCAGGCATAGGAATGTATCCCAGCCCGTGGGGGTGAGGAGCCGGGGGCGTGGGGAAGGTTGGGTGAGGATGTTATTGTAGATGGTGTGTGCTTTGGGTCTGGGTGGAGGTAAGCCATGTGAGGTGGCGAGCTGGAGGTATTCTGGTGGTCATGGGAAGGGAGGGCATGATGAATCGTGAGAGAGAGCTTCTCTCTCACGATTCATCTCGGAGAGGGCGCGGGTCAGAGAGGTGGTCACCGTGCGCCAGGGGTAGGGAGTGGTACAGATCGGCGCTGTATGTTGAGGGAAATGTGAGTCAGGAGTGCAGGGGCGGTGTTTACTTGTGGCTGAGGGGAGGCATGGTGACTTTTGGAGGTGTAAGTTGGGAGGCACAGTCGTATTGGGGGGAAGAGGAGAGCAGGGTACGAGGTGTTAGACGTAATGTTAAGGATTCATTAAAATGATTACTTATCAACAATCATGAAAACAGAGTATGAAGCTGATACTTGTGATCTAATGAGTGATTCTGCCTGCACAAATCTTTTAAAACATCGAGTGTTCGAATGTACTTGGCATTTGGTTATGTCTGTTTATATGGTGTTGAGGCAGACATGAAATGCAAGCACCTATGGATGGACGCCTGGAATAGGATGGCAGTGCCTACCCATGTTAACTCAATCTAATGCCCTTTTGCAGAGACCTTGGTAGGAGACTGGCTTCTTGATCATTTCTTTAATTACATTCCAGTGCTTGTCATGTGACTAGCAGAGAAAACTAGTTTAACTAGTCCTCAGTTTGCAATTGGTGAAGCAGCCTTCTCTGTCCATACTAGGGGCATAGTTACCATTGGTTCAGCAAGTACAGTGGTACTGAGACCCAAAACCCTCAGGGGCCCATTGAACCCTGATAATTGCTATATTTTACTTCCTGAGCAGCAGCCAAATGGGCCATTTTCCTTGCGTATGCCACGGCCCATGGGGTCGTTGGTACGCTGTGCTAGTGATTCGTACGTCTGCTCGAAAGTTGTCTCCTGACTGAATGTTCCTTGCACATTAATTTTGCTTCAGTGAACCTCTAGTGCCTTTTCATAGCCTTAGGACTCACTGTAATTAATCCTTGTTTAATAGGTGCTCTGTAAAGCGAGCAGAACTGGTTGCTGGAATATGGCACTATACAAGAAACCTTAATTAAATATATTGTATTTTGTCTTTTGACAATGTGGTAAAGTGGACGAGTCTTTGGTTACCTGTAGGCTGTCTTCAGGATCAGTTAGTGACGTACTGAGACAGGTCTCTGTGTGCCATGATTTCAAGGTAGCTTACTCTCTTCCTGCTAAGGTCACATCCCAAATAGATCATGAACTATTCTCCAGGCTCTACTGTTCTCAGTGGACTGAGAAAACAGACCTTGTATGCCAAGTCACATGATCTACCCTATAGTTTTATAACACTCTTCAAATAAACCTTCCATATGTGGCTAGTCCTCATAATGTGTCATACATGTAGTGGGAAGGGTAATTACTATCAATCAGTCAGGGTTTGTAAAGCTCAGCTGCTTCACACATAAGGGTCTCGAGGCGGTGTGGGATTCATGCTGCTGGATCATGCTGCTTGTTGGTTGAACAGCGAGGTCTTGTGGTCCTTCCTGAACTGCTGGAGCGATGGTGAGGCTCTGAGGTGCAGGGGGAGGGTTTTCAGGTCTTCACTGCCAGGTGGGAGAAGTAGCGGCCTCCACTGTTTTATCAGCGGCTGCATTGGGTGGCTGCTAGGGAGACGGTTCTGGAACATATTTTCCTGGTAGGTTGGTGGAAATTCACTCGTTCATTAAGGTATGCTGGTCCTTCATTGTGTAGTCCAGGGAAGACATGGCTTGGCAGTTCGGGCTAGACTGTTCCCATGAGGCACAGGGTCAAGGCTGATTTGCATATGGCCATGTCTGAACTGGGGTGGTGTGGTGAGCAAAAAAACGATGGATTTAGGCCCAGATCTCTGTACTGGGGTGAATGTATGACATTGTTCTGCATTCTGTCCATCAACTGTTGTTTTTGCAAGAAAATAAAAATGACACATCAAAATCTTTCAGCAGCCGCCACTGCTGATTGTCTTCTTTTTTTTCCCTACCCACTGCTAGCCTCGCCCGCTGCATTGCAAGCAAAATGAAGAGAATTCGAGTACACAAATCTGGTTATTCGAAACGAAAGAGAAAGGTGGCTCAGCAGGCTTTCGTAGTGTCACAGGAAGGAGCAATCCTGAACTTTATCACCCAAGGGAAACCTAAAGATGGAGAATCCTCTGGCCAGAGTACTGCTGATGCACTAGGTAAAACAGGCGCTGACGACCATAAAGAACAAAAAAATGATGATATCCATGAGCAGAATGATACTCATGAGCAGACCAATGAAAATGAACAAGGTGACTCTGAAATTGATACAAACATGTAGCAATTACCAACTCAGGATGAGGATTATTACAAAAGACCCTCAGACAGAGAAACTGAAACATCATTCATCGGTCCATCAACATCTGGCATTCTGAAGGAGGTTCAGAGTTTATAGACGGATGATGCTGGTATTGAAGAGGAAGCCAAAGAGCAAGACCATGTTACAGACCCGTGTTCTGAATATGATTTATGTGATTGGAGGGATCCTACTTTGTGGCCGAACTCTCTTACGGATGTGCAACGTGTTTTTCTTGTTGAAAGGGGTCCCTCCAGAGACCCAGATTCTAAAACAAAGTATCCAAGTGATGAGCACTCAAAAAGTAAACGTTGTTTTTCTGTTACCATGCCTTTTCTGGACGTTTTATTAAAACACCTTCCTGAGCTCCGCCCCGCCCGGACCCCCTCTTCTTGGGCCCCCTACCTGCGCTCCCTGCACAGGGCCACCATGAGCCTAGAGCCGCCCCTGATTTGTCGTTAAAATTGGTTCTGATGTCGATTTGTGCTTCATTGGACACTTGCTAATTTGGGCTGGTTTTTGGGCTGGAACTGGTCTGATTGGGCTTATTTTGGGCTTGTATTTCAGCTGCATTGGGCTTGGGACGGGTCTAAAAATCTGGCAACACTGCCCTCCACACAATCAGCACAAGCTGTGGTGGACCGGGGAGAGGAAAGACGGCCACAGCGCTAAAAGCAGTGAGTGTGAATTAAAAACAAACAGTAGAAAGGGTGAACGTAAAAACTTCAACACCAAGCAATTTTGACTGAGCAATTTAAAATATACAAAAGATCGTAATTTTAAAAGAAATGTCAAAAAGTACTGGTTGCAAAGAGCGTGACCCCACCATGCAAGCTCTGCTCTGCTGAGCTCTGCTGCTCACCCCCGATCCATGAAGCAGCACTTCAGGTTAGTCGTCTCAACTTTAGGGCTTAATGCCCTCGACGGTTGTCTTTTCACACAAACTAGGGGAACTGTTTAGTCAAATTAAAAAATGGGCACGCCGTGTTCTTCAGATACCAACCATTTCGACTAATGATTTGGCATAATATGTGCCTCCCAACGATAGAAGCTCAGAACAACAACTCTCCTGCTAACGCATGCGATCAGTAAAAACATGGAAGGGTGACAGGTCCACAGCCTGCTGGCAGAAGCATCCCACAATGGTCCTCAATGCCCTTCACGAATCCACCTTGAAGGACATCGCAGTGTCAGCGGTAACATTAACTCTTACACTCCTTCGGCAGTATGGAATTATACATTTAGATAATGAAATACAGCAGCATTAGTGTATTACACGACAATTCTTTCAGGCATCCTGGAAATATTTAACATGCACCGTCTTCTCTCAGATCGGTCATGGCATCATAACAACTATCATCTATGGACCCTTGCCCTTAAAAAAGACATAGCATCTTGCAACATGCGTTGACCTTTCCTACAGTACGACTATGCAACCGTTTTACCATACCCTCAGTTCGGTCGTAGCTTTGAGCCTTTAATACACGTGACTGCAGAAGTGAGACAGTGACTAGATTGAAAGTTAGCTGTCATGCATGAGAAATCACAAAGTATGAAGTCTGCATGGGACAGCAATATTTTCACAAAGCAATTCCTCCATTGCAAATATGATTCTAATCCAGACTATGAATGGATCTGGCCTCACACTGGCACGCTTTTCAGGCTTCACTCTTGGTACCACGCCATCACACTTTATGCAGCCTTCACTAAATATAGTGTGCCTGATGCCCATTGTTGTACCATTACTTGTCACTAAGCAAATCTAATGTCTAAGCACATCTGTGTGAACCAAGTTCTGTGTACAGTATCAACTGCAGATGCCACACACTTCGCCAGCATTACCTAGCGTTGCCCAAGAGTATCCAGAATTGTATCAATATTGTCAAGTTTACAGACAGCTCACTAGGTGATGTGGGAAAATAGCTCAACTCTACCCACAATGATCACAGCATAAGGTCCCTAAGCTTACCAGTGTCACATTTCTTATGAAATTTTGATTGTAAATTTCAGTTACAGTCAGATTTTGGCCTTTCAACAACCTTGCCCCAGTTAGCAAATTGGAAGACTACAGTCAGAAAATGAAAGGCCTCAACACTTTTCAGGTGTTTCCTCTATGCCAGAAATTCCAAGTAAGCAAAAGTCACACAATTGATGGACGGAATGCAGAACAAATCAAAACATTCACCCCTAGTCAAGAGATCTGGGTTAAATCCATCATTCTTTTGCCCACCATGCCACCTCAGGTTAGACATGGCTATATGCAAATCAGTCTTGACCCTGTGCCTCATGGGAACATTCCAGCCTGAACTGCCAAGCCAGGTCCTCCCTGGACCGAAAACAAGCATCCTAGGACCGGTTTCGGGGTTTCACCCCTCTTCAGCCAAGATAGCTTGATTCCAGTGGCACAGTGAGCCCAGGACTCACGTCTGAGCATACCTGGCGCACTTAGGGCGAGAAAGCAAAAGACACACAATTGATGGACGGAATGCAGAACAAATCAAAACATTCACCCCCAGTCAAGAGATCTGGGTTAAATCCATCATTATTTTGCTCACCGTGACACCCCAGTTTAGACCTGGCTATATGCAAATCAGTCTTGACCCTGTGCTTCATGGGAACAGTCCAGCCCGTACTGCCAAGCCAGGTCCTCCCTGGACCGAAAACAAGCATCCTAGGACCGGTTTCGGGGTTTCACCCCTCTTCAGCCAGGATAGCTTGATTCCAGTGGCACAGTGAGCCCAGGACCTGGCCTGGCAGTTCGGGCTGGACTGTTCCCATGGGGCACAGGGTCAAGACTGATTTGCATATGGCTGGGTCCAAACTGGAATGGCATGGTGAGCAAAAAAACGATGGATTTAGGCCCAGATCTCTGTACTGGGGTGAATGTATGACATTGTTCTGCATTCTGTCCATCACAAGCTCCTTTTGCATTTGTCACCCCGAGTGGGACGGGTATGCTCGGACGTGAGTCCCGTGCTCTCCATGCCACTGGAATCAAGCTATCCTGGCTGAAGAGGGTTGAAACCCCGAATCCGGTCCTAGGATGCTTGTTTCCAGTCCAGATAGGACCTGACCTGGCAGTTCGGGCTGGACTGTTCCCATGGGGCACAGGGTCAAGACTGATTTGCATATGGCTGGGCCCAAACTGGAATGGCATGGTGAGCAAAAAAACGATGGATTTAGGCCCAGATCTCTGTACTGGGGTGAATGTATGACATTGTTCTGCATTCTGTCCATCACCAGTTCTTTTTGCAGAAATACCGAATCGGCTCAATTATTGCTCCTGGTGGCTTTACAATCTATCCAAGGAGCCTGTATCTCAGAGTTTGGAGCTCTCATTTGGAGCTGCCACGCCTTATTTCTCTGCGCCTAAGCAATAACTGTTTCTACTCCCATTTGAGGTTCAAACCATCACAACAAACCTTCAAAGGCCTCTAGTGCTTTTCCCTTTTGCAGTACTCTTGACCTCTATTTAGGAACTGTTGCATCTCTTAGAAACATCATTGGGTTAACGCTCTGTACATAAGAAAACAAAAAGCAGCTGAGAATACTGCCTGAAATGCCCAAGCATCTACCCTTTCACATTCCTTACTCACTCTCTCTTTGCCTTCAAGCCACATGCCAGAGGGTGAACGGGAACTCAATTAAATTAAATCCAAGCAAGACCAAGCATGATCATTTTAGTAAGCTGCAACACCTTGTAAACGCTGATTAGTGATACGTTTGTTGTCCACCCAAATTCCATCAACGGTGTCGTACCGGGTGCAGGATGTGTTGGAGTGAGGGGTTGGAATTTCAAAGAATGAAGGAGTTGAAGGTAGACTGATGGATGATCTGGGCATTTGGTCAGACAGAAGAGAGGCAATGATTGATACCCCAGAGAAGAACAACTTTAATTATGTGATAGATGATACATAGCCCAAATATGGTGTTAAGAACTGGTGAGTACTGTTCTGTAGGATGCCATTATGCCTGCTTAGTTTAAAATTGTTTACGAAGGTTTTTCTTGTATGTAGCTGTTGTAAAATGTATACATTTTAAAAAAACATATAATATGGGCACTTCTTTTCTATCATTTATGCTTGTTCACGGATCTTTTCCATAAAGATCAAAACTTAGCAGTCTGCCTCTTCAGGGTCAGACTGGTCTACCGGGAAATATGGCAGTGCATGAAGGGCTGGTCATATAGACCAGTTTGTGGGACGATTTTGTAGCTGTTTGTAGGTCTATTATACCTGGTGGACTGGTTTTTACTGATAATTTCCCTATTACCACAAGCATTGCCTGCTGCAAACACAACAGCATGCAGTGTCCCACACCTTGCACAACACCTGCATAGCGTGTTTCTACCAGTTCAAAACTGAGCTGATTTGCAAATGTGGCCACTTTTTTAGCTAATTCATTCTTCAGTGGGGGACTCTTTTACTTTGGACCTGGGCGTATTTTCTGTTCCAGTTTGATAATGCGTCTCATCGTGTGTGTTAGAGAGAAAAAAACACTTCTCATGTGTTGTTGACTTGATATTTGGCTTCCACCAGCAAAAAGAATACCAAAGGCCTTGCGTTTAGTTCATAAATCTACCACTATCTATACCTCTTTGGAAAATAATCGCCTCCATACAAGTTCTGAATTACACTGATTGGTGGCAGTCTTTCAAAATGTATGTGACATGTTGGTTACAAACGTGGCACTGAGAGTGAAAGGTTTAAAGTTCCATGTTGGATTATATTTTTAAAAGATCAAAGTATCCAGACGGTAGGAGGAATGGATATTATTCGAGAAAGTATATTATGTGAGTGCGCCTCGCTTGATGGAGCCATTTTCAAGAAAATGACCTACAACCACAATTTACAAACTCCTTTTGTACAGGCAGTTACCTGGCTATATTTAAGAGCCATCCCAAACACCTTTTCCAGGCGAATACACCAGCCCTGCAAGATTTTGTCAGAAAGAAAGTCATACATTGAGTGTTGAGTAGTGACTCCACTTTCACTCTATTTCCCCACCATTTACTGCCTCCCTTTAAACAGGTGGACAGTTAGATACTTTACAGAAAAATGCAATAATTCTGATTGGTGCATCTACAAGAGTACTGCCCTTCTACATATTGTACTGTGCGCCAGGGCTGCTTTGGAGTCATGGTTTGTCAAAACAGACATAGTGGCTGCATCGCTTGAGTTGCAAGGGAACAAGAGTACAATCATACTAAGGACTATTAAGCTTTTCCTGCCGCTACAAATAGGTAATATTAACGTATAGTCCAAGAACTTCATGATTCTGGGGTTCACCATTGTGACAGCATTTTACACCTCTGCCTAATGGCTAGAACCCCCAACTCTATCCAAAAAAATCCCACCAAAAAGGTTCTGCCCACAGTATTCTCATAATGCACCTAGTACTGTCAGACATAAACCGGGATTTGCACATCTTCAAGAGTTTCGCCCAAAGTGACCACAGCTCCATCTCCAATATAGCAAGCAACTGAATAGACAAATTGGGTTAATGGCAGACCCACATTCCTAAAACAGGCCTGTGCTAGACCCAACACGGCCAACCTCTTTTCATACCATGCAATTAATTGCAGGTTGTGCCTACAGTACTCAGAAGCCCTATGTAGTACTTCCTCTCCATGATCGTCTGTCACTGATGTAAGCCAATTACTGTGTACGTTGGTTCGAAGTCTTGATCGTGTTGATCATTCCACCTTGAACGCCATCACTGTCCATACATAATACGTATTTTTCTCTACTTCAATCACCATACTAGGATTGAACGCTGGTTCCCCCTGTCAAAACTCTGACGACTCCTCACCACCTTTTGACCCGAAGGTATTGGAGCGCACAAAACAAAGTCCCAGAGTCATGGCAAGGGAATATCATTCATCCCATTTTCAAACAGGGGGACCGTCGTAACCCCGCTAATTACAGGCTGATATCCCTAATAGACGTTGAAGCTAAGCTCTACGCCTCCTGCATCCTAACACAGCTACAAGATTGGATAGAAGAGACCAATATTATCCCGAAGTTCCAAACAGGGTTTAGGCAAGGAATGGGTACCATTACAATCTTGGCCAGTCTGTCGCTCTTAATGGAAAAAGTATTAACTGAGGGCTCCAGACTATACGCTTGCTTTATTGATATAAGGTCAGCTTTCGACCGGGTATGCAGAGAGCGCCTATGGGCAAAGTTGATCACCTGGGGATTCCCGAAACCCATGTTAAACGCCATAGCCACCCTGTATAATAACACATGGGTAAGAGTCAAGTTAGGCAATGGCGGTAGTATAACCTCGAGGATTTTGACGCACCAAGGTTTAAAGCAAGGTTGCGTGTTGGCCCCAAGCCTTTTTAATGTTTTCCTCTCGGACATCAGTAAAGTTTTGGTTGCAGCAGAATGTCATCCGCCGAGACTGGCTAACAATCCAATCAACTTTTTACAATACGCGGACGACATAGTAGTATTGAGCAAATCACCAATCGGCCTACAAAGAGCAATCAATAAATTAGCGGAATATTTAAAACAGGAAAAGCTGGAATTAAATAAAGGTAAAACCAAGGTTGTCCGACTAGTGGAATCAAGCAAACTCAACTATAAATGGACGGCAAACGGGGATACGGTAGAAGAACAACCATCATATAAATATCTGTGAATTTCAATTGAGCAAGGACTGAAACACAAGGAGCAAAAAGTAGTAAAAAAAGCAAAAGCCCAGTCATTAATCTTTGCATACCGGCTACTGAAATCCAAATTGGAGTGTCCCAATTACAATCATCTACTGAAGGTTATGGCAGCGCAAATCCTGCCCACCTTGTTTTACGGGCTGGTTACTTGGCGTGGCAAGGAGGCTGACTTATTAAATGCAATGCAGACAAGAATTTATAAAGCCGTCTTTAACCTGCCAAAATCTGCTTCTCCTTTGCAGATACGGCTAGAATTTGGCCAACAAAATCAAAACTTCCGGAGCATGAGCGGCTTCGTGAAGCTTTGTAACAAATTTCGTTCTGCAAATCAGGAGACCTTGGACCATCTATGCTGGGAAGAAATTATGTATCAGGCGGACAATAAATCCTTGAGCACTTGGGGAAAGCATCTGAAAACTTGCTTGATAGAACTCGATCTAGAATCATCATGGGAAACTAGGATGGACAAAGCTGATTTAAGTAGTTTAATTAACAAGGCAGCCAAAATGAAATCCTTCTTGGAAGACCAAAATTTAATGGCCAAACGCCGGCATGGGTGGACAGTTATTGCGTCCTATAAATCATTAAAACCACAAGCATACCTATCCTCTCATTTCAGCGGGTTTCTAAAGAAATCCTACATGGACTATCGGATGGGCCAGCACGTGTCAAAAGATCTACTCCCCTCCTGGAAACAGAGCTACCAATCAGAAAAATTCTGTCTATGCGGATACAAAATAGAATTTCTAGCCCATATTTTTTGTGTATGTCCAGCAGTAATGGCTCAGAGACGACGGTACTTACAGCAAATTTTTAATGTCCTAAAAGTTCGAACTTGTAGACAAGCAGTAATTAGTTGGCTGGGAGGATCCTCCATGATCCTGGCATGCAGGGGAATCAAATTTTTGGGGGCGGTAAGGTTTCGCCTGAAGCAATTAGAGCAGGAATTTCGTGACATCGGAACCCTTAAGAAAAAAAAAATAATAATAATAATAACAAACTGTGCAAATAAATAATTTAGATTTCATAGAGATAGAATGTCCCGAGCTTGAATCAAACTTTTTACAATTGTATTTAACAAGTTTTATGGGACTTTGGTGACAATGATTAGATGTTTTTATGATTTTTTACAATTTTATATATATTTATTCATACATGTGGGTATTGTGATAATTTTAACAAATTATACAATAAAACCTTTTGACTTGACTTGACAATGGGGAAATCTACCACGCATTAAACCAAAAGGACTCTCCCCAATTGTGTCATGGGAGGTAATCCTATAGGACCAAATCAATTTATCTATTTCATCATCCCAATTCTTATTACCTTTCTTTGCTAATTGTAAAATGCCTTTTAAAACTCTATTAACCCTTTCCACTACTGAATTACCCCTTGGATGAAACAAAGCTGTGAACTTCTGCTCAATGCCAGTGTTTTCCATAAATGTACTCATCAAATCAGACTTGAATTGAACCCCGTTGTCAGTCAAGATGCACGCTGGAAAACCTTCTCTCAAAAAACATTTCTCCAAAAAACAAATAACTGTTTCTGTGTTCACTTTCGTTACAACTTCAACCTCAATCGATCTTGAGAATAGGTCCACAAGAACTAAAATGTACTTAGTGACGCCATCTTGCCACTCTAAAGGACCCACTATGTCTAAAGCGACTTCTTCCCAAGGTAAATTTGGGCAAGAAAGAGATGACATGGGGGGATTAAGTGTTTTCTGTGCCTTGTCGGAGCATTCACAGTTTATACACTCCCTTACAAATCTTTCAATTTCCAAATCAATTCTTGCCCACCAATGCAATGCTTTAATGTTCCTCTTAGTGCGAGAAACTCCTGGGTGTCCTTCGTGACCAATGACCATAATTTTGTTTCGCATACCTTGTGGGGGTTTAATTTTCCCACCTCTGCATACAAAATCCCCATCAAGGCTCAACTCATCACGCACTTCCCAAAAAGCTCTCAGTGCCATATCCCGTTTGCAATCATTAGACCAACCTTGGATGACTCTATTTGTAACAGTCTCCAAAATTTTGTCCATGCTACACTCCTGGTGCCAATCATTTTTACGCAAACCAGAAGTGTCATCAAATACACCTGCTACCGAAAACTCACACCAAGGATCCAAATCAATTTCTTTCATGGGTAAAAGAAGTCTACTGAGAAAATACGCTATGACATTTTTTGCGCCAGGTACATACTTCACCTCATACACAAAATCCTGGAGTCGCATAGACATTCTTGCAATTCTCGCTGAAGCTCTAGACAAACCCTCAGTCGTCAGTAGTTTCATAAGAGGTTTATGGTCTGAGCGCAACAAAAATGTATTTCCCCATATAAACTTCCTAAAATGTTCCATGGCCCAGACACAGGCTAAAGCTTCCCATTCTATTACTGAATATTTCTCTTCCGTTGGAGAAAGAGAACGAGAAGCAAAAGCTATGATTACTTCTTTCCCCTCATCCGATAATTGAGATAAAACCCCGCCTAGACCTGTACCACTAGCATCAGTCATGACGATAGAAAACGCCTGTGGGTCAAAACCGTGTAAGGTGGGAGCATGAGTAATCGCTTCTTTAATGCTCATGAATGCGCTCTGACATGCAGTAGTCCACTCAAATACGGCCTTATTTTTCAATAAGGTACGCATTTCGTAAGCCTTTTTAGCAAAATTATTAACAAACTTCGAATAAAAGTCAGCTAAACCAAGAAAAGAACGAAGTTCATCTTTAGATTTTGGTGGAGGTGCATTGAGAATGGCTTCCACCAAACTACTTTTGGGTTTTATACCTGAACAACCAATTTCATGTCCTAAATAGGTAACTGACTTTTCAGCAAACTTACATTTGCTGCCTTCAGCCACCAAACCATTATCTCGGAGAATGGACAACACTTCTCTTAAGATCATATCATGGTGTGTTCTATCCTTCCCCATAATTAAAATGTCGTCTAGGAAGACTGCAACTTCTTGGATGTGGATGAAAAGGTTTGCCATAAGCCTCTGAAACACTGCAATGGCTGATGCCAAACCGAAAGGCATGCGTTTAAATCTGTAACAGCCAAATGGAGTGCAGAAAGTGGTGAGATGCTGATAGGTCCAATGTGGAGAACCACTTTGCATTCCGTGTTACAGATAGCATTTCATCAATTCTTGGAAGAGGAAACTGGTCCACTAAGATATTGTCGTTGAGATATCTTAAGTCCACGCATAAACGGGCCTTGCCATTAGATTTGCGTGCTACGACTAATGGAGAAACCCATTCAGCAGCTTCTACCGTTTCAATGACCTTATTATCTAACATCTTCTGAAGCTCCGCTTTCACTTCATCTCTGACAATAAAAGGAATGTTCCTAGCCTTATGAATCTTGGGAGTGACCCCTTCTTTAAAGTGAATCCAATGTGTAAATCCCTTTAATCTGCCCATGCTATTGCTAAAAACTTCTGGAAAGTCTTGTAAGACCCACTTCTTAGTGTCTTCCCCATCGCAGGAGACTAATACTTGTTCTTTGCTATTCGGATTCAGGATGATGTCTAATGATTTCTGATCTTTCCATCCTAAAACTGATGGGCCCTCTCTGGCTACATACAACTTTCCCACAGCTTGTCTTTCTTTAAACCTGAAAATTAGTGTTCTAAAACCTAACATGTCTATTTTGTCCCCCGTGAAGCTTTCAGCAGAGACATCGTTAGGTTCTAACCATTCACCCATTTTGCTAATGAACTGATTCTTCCATATCTCTTGTGAGACTATGGTGAATGGAGATCCAGAATCAGTAGCTAATTGGACTACAATGCTCCCTATAGAGACCATGCACAAAGGTTTAGAAGATGAACTACCAGTGATATTCAGTACCACTTTCTTTTTTTGGACACAATTCACCTGTACTTCTGCATCACTGGCAGTTGAGGAGCTATCATCATCCCCTTCCTGAACGCACTTTACTCTTCCTTTAGAATTCTTTTTCTGTTTACGTCTACAGACTCTAGAGAAGTGTCCTACCAGACCGCATTCTAAACACTTAGCCGATTTTGCTGGACACTTCTCATAAGCTGCAGAGTGTGAATAACTCCCACATCTATAACAAATCATATTGCCAACTCTTCTAATTTCTACATTGTCAAATTTTTTTTCCAGTGAAGTCTGATTTACCTTTATCAAACCATGTGTTTCCGTTATTTTTGTACACGATTTTTTTTCCACTCACCTTGCCTACAATTTCACCTGTGCTAGTTTTATCATGAGAAAGTGTGGCTTTAGCACAACGCTCTGATAGTTCACCTTTCTTAACGATGGTAATGATGTCTTTAAGACAACTTTCCCCTTCAATTCACAACTTATCCTGTAATGTTCTATTCTTAGTGTACATGACAACCTGGTCTCGGATAAACTCGTCATGCAGTTGAGCAAACCTGCACTTGCTCGCTAATTTCCTTAATGCAGACACATATTCCTCTATAGTCTCATGTTTTTCCTGTTTCCTGTGGAAGAAAGAATGTCTAGTGACAGCAATACACACAGAGGGAGAAAAATGATCATCCAGATCTAAAATTGCTAATTTAAATACATCCAGATCACCCTCTGATCTCTCAACCTTGTTCAATTCATTAAAAATGCGTAAACCTTCAGGGCCTAAAGAGTACAATAACATTCTCTTTTTCCTTTCGGGTGAAAATGTTCCACTGATGTCCTCTAAATTTGCAATGTAGTTGATGAAATACTCCTTCCATTCCAACCATGCTACTACTGGTTCACCACTAGTCTCTCGCATATTGAAAAGTTTCTTTTATTTTAAGGTTGCTAGTGATACTAAAGTTATTAGTATATACAATAAGGTGTAAAGTACTCGAAGACGCACAGGAGATGTATTTAAGTACTTTATTCCAATATTCGCCAACACGGGCTCCAGGAATGTCTGGAGCAAGAACTACGTTTGAGAGGCTGCGTGATCAGCTGTCAACTGTCAACGGACAGTTGCCAGCTGATGACCTCACAGCTGGTACGGGATCCCAGCTGGGACAACAGATAAGCGAAGAGATAAGGGTGTCCGCGCAGGGACATAACTGTGGAAATCACAACATAAGGTCACAAAATTCACCAGAGGTATGTTTGTATGAGCTCAGTTTCATTTTCAACTGATCCCATGAGTCCAATCTAGCGATTACATACACACATTCCACCGTACTGAGAACATTCAATAAGAACATCACACTGGCAGACAAGACAGCAGGAGCAACCGCGGGGGGGCGTGGCTAAGCCAGCAATGGAGTCAGACGTGTTTGTGTAGAGCTCCGTCGCAAGCTCCCTTACCTGGCCACATAGATCCAGTAGCAGACATCCGGAAGGGACCACTAACTTCCACGCATGCCCTGGGAACCGGCCCGATGCTCTGGTGATTAGAGAAGTGGCGGTGGACGCGAGAGACCACGCTGTGCCCCTCTGACTCCGGGGCCGCCTGGTGGATCTCCATTGCCTCGGGGGCGCCGGTTACGCTGCGTCAGGGACTGGCTCCGCCCACTGGGCCCGGACCTGTGGCACAGCTCTTATCAAGTGTGCTGGCTGTCTCTACCGCGATCGGAGTGGACTGCCACTTCAACATTAAAAACGTTTTTGAAAAAATTGTGTGCATATTTATATAGCGTGAACTCGACCCGAAGGTATTGGAGCGCTTTACATGAGCACCGTATTTACATTACACATTCAGGCATGGGGAGATTACGTGATTTGCCCAGAATCACAGGATTTGGACGCGACCTCGAGGCTCGAACCCTGCACCAAAGTCGGCGGACCACATCCTCCGGTGGTGGCGATCGTTGGTGGAGCGGCACAACTCTGGTGCAGTCACTTTCCCCCCTCGAAGAAACATCTGGGCTGCCGGCGTGCCGGCCCGACATTCCTGCGGCCTGCAACCTCGGGGCTGTGCTCCACGGGTGCCTCCTCCCCTCCTGCTGTGTCACGCTCTCTTGGACCATCGAGGCGGAGGGGCAGCGCAGCGGTGAGTGGACTCTGCTGCGCGGACTGTGGGCGCTGGTGGCAAGGTGAGCGTAGCACCTAGAAACGGCGAACATTGGCAGCGGAGCACTGAGGCTGAGCCTGATCTCATGGTCAGGATCCCACTGGTGCATCACCTTAAATCCTGAGGAGCCCCGGCTGCTGTCGGACCTGGGCTGCGCTACGCTGGGGACTTGCCTCACATCGTCTTGACTGAGGCCTTGCGCGCTACTGATACTCACATGTCATGGCACCCATTAGGATAGGGACCTCTAATATACGGGGCATACACAGCCCATTGGGTCGCTATCTCATTTATTCATACTTGAAACGTCATCACATACAAATAGCTCTCCTCCAAGAGACACACTTGACTAAACCAGAAGTGACATGATTATACAGGCGGTGGAGGGGACAATTATACGCTACGGGCTATTCGGCCTACGCACAAGGGGTCTTGGTATGGGTGAGACCGGGGACTCCCTTCCATGTGGTGGACTCCTTCATAGACGTGGAGGGCAGGTAGGTCATAGTTAAGGGCGCTCTGGACAGTAGGCCGGTAATCATTGCATCACTGTATGCGCCCAACTCCGATCAAGCTGCTTTTCTAGAACTGATCTCTCACAAACCTGCCGCATGGCATGATGTCCCCATGGTGTTAAGCAGCGACTACAACAGTGTCTTAGATGTCTCGCTGGACCACTCCTTTCCTCCCCTACCTGGCACAGCTACGCATACTGCCATAAAAGCGTTAAATAAGTGGGCTACACAATGGCACTTATCCGACGCTTGGAGGCATAGAAACCCGCAAGACAGAGTGTATTCCTATTACTCGGGGGCGCACGGTCTCCATGTACACCTAGACCGTTTTATGGTGTCAAACGTTTTTTTGCCAAGTGTTTCTGGGTAGCACTATATGGGGCGGATGCACACAGACCATAACCCGCATATGGCGGAGCTCAAGTGGGAGTGCGGTGTGCTGCCAATCCCTATCTGGCACCTCCAATCGGATGTTCTGCTTGATGCGCCTTTCCGGGACTTAGCTACTACCATAGCACAATATTTTGACGAAAATGCAGGCACAGCCTCGTCGCCATTGTTGGAGTGGGACGCCCTCAAGGTAGTCGTGAGGGGGCATTGTTTGGGAGCACAAGTGGGCATTCAAGTGCAGCTAGAGAAAGATTTCACTATTTTAGAAAGAAAGCTGGCGTCCAGCAAACAGGAGGCAACTGAGGGGTCCCCGAGACAACTTGCACGTCTTAGGGAAGAACACGCTCGGCAGCTAGAGCGGCTGCGATGTCTTAATTACACCGCGCATTCGGCACGGACGCATCACATGGGGGACAAAGTGGGGAAACTGTTCACGTGGTTGATTCGCCAAGATGAGTCATCGAATCCTGTGGCTTCAGTGCGCACGGCACAAGGGGTTATAGTGTACACACAGCGGGACATACATTGTGAATTCTTAGCGCATTATCGGGACTTATACAAATCCTGTGCACAGGCCACGCCCATGGAGCTGCAGCTCTATCTTGAGGGGATCGCCTTGCCACACCCTACGCGCGCCCAAAGAGCGGAACTGAATGACCCTATCCTTTTAGAGGAAGTCTGGGACTGCATATTCTCGTTGTCCAGAGGGAAATCGCCTGGACCTGATGGTCTACTGACAGAATTTTATAAGGCCTACGTACATATATTAGCGCCACAGCTGCTAAAAGTGTATGAGACAGCAGTAGATGACTCTGCACTTACAGGAACACAAAACAAAGCCCTGCTGGTATCTCTCCTCAAACCCGACAAGAACCCTGAATCCCTAGGCTCCTATCGCCCGCTGGCACTCCTGAACACTGATTACAAGATCTTTGCATCGATTCTCGCTAAGCATTTATCGCCTTCAGTAAAGGCACTGGTACACCCCGATCAGAACGGTTTTGTTCCCGCCAGAAGTGCCTCACTTAATATACGCAGTTTTTTTCAGGTACAGAAATACGTGCTGCACAGATGGCCACGCTCTGGCTGCCTAGTACTAGATGTGAAGAAGGCCTTAGATTTTTTAGAGTGGCCCTACCTGGCAGCAGTGCTCCATAAATACGACCTAGGGGACCACTACATGAGCATGGTCCAACTGCTATACCAGCAGCCTATTGTCCGGGTCAGGACCGGTTGGCTTATTTCAGACCCCATTCCAGTGAGACGAGGGACGTGCCAGGGATGCCCCCTGTCCCCTGTCCCCGTTACTCTTTTCCCTAGCTATGGAACCGCTGGCGATGCTACTTCGCAGTGATTGTGAGGCATGGGGCATCCAGTTAGGAGACGGGATACATGCCGTTTCTCTATATGCCGATGATCTGCTCTTGTATGTGCGCGACATCAATGACATCCCCACGTTTATAGCGGACATGCTTAAGGCGTTTGAGGTGGTGTCTGGCCTTCGGGTCAACTGGGCCAAGTCGGGAGTTTACCCCTTTAGCGAAGACACGGTTGAAACGGACGTGCTCCTCGATGGCTCCCTTCTCATGTGGTACCCCACTACGTTTCGCTATCTTGGCGTCTTCATATACCGAACACCCATTGATTTGCTGGAGGGCAACTTAACCAGAACTGTCTCAGCTGTTAGGGCCCAAGTACAATTTTGGAAGTCCCTCCCACTGAATGTTATGAGCCGCATTACCCTGATAAAGATGATTATCCTCCCAAAATTACTATATTATTTTACGAATCTCCCAATCTATGTCCGGACCAAGGTCTTCCGCGAGCTGGAAAGCATGTTCCGTGACTTAATCTGGAACAAAGGCAGGCCCGAGTTGCCTTGTGGAGACTATATGCCCCTACCAGCCAAGGAAGATTGGCAGTTCCCAACATGGAGTTGTACTATGTAGCGGCCCAGCTCCAATGGGTGACGAAGTGGCTGAGCGGCAGGAGTCTGAAAGGTAAAGCAACCCTGCAACAGTCCTGGACCCAATCCCAGATTTATCATCGATTCCATCCCACTGCCAAACCTCCACGACCATCCCAAATACACTTGGAACTGGCGCAATAATGCAACAGAAGGAGCTTGCACCTCACCCGAGCAACAATCCCTTACGCCCGATACTGCCGCTCTTGGGCATAGATACCCTGGGTGACCTCTACATGGATGGTACATTACTACCCTTTGAGGCACTGGCGGGAGACTACGGCTTACCGGCAAGGCAATTTCTATTGCACACCTCACTTACAAGGGCCCTCTTGGCCTCCTGGGGGGATATGGCGACTGAGCCAATGACACATCTGCTACTACAGTACTTAAATGTAATGGGTGCGGGATCACATATAGTGCACTAGCTGGTGACAGTTCTACTTACACACACAAAGAAACCAATGCTGAGTCTCTGCGCATGCTGGGAAACGAATAGAGAACAACCATGGACGGAGAAGGAATGGAGTGCTGTCCTAGCCAGCTCTTCATTTATACCGAGAAGTTTCAAATTTAAGCTTATACAAATATACATTATACAGCGAGCGTTCCTTTCACCCGACAACATCCATGGATATTTTAACATTGCCACCTCCGCGTGCCCGAGTTGTTAGCAGCTTAATGCGAATCTGTTACACATGCTCTGGTCCTGCACCTCCTTACAACTTTACTGGCAAAGAGTAACTACGGCACTTGCACTCTGTACTGACACATCCCTGCCACATACATGGGAAGTTTGCATACTGGGGCTATATGCCAGGTTCAAGAAAAACAGAGTCACGTCCAGATTTCGAGACCTGGGTTTGATAGTAGCGAAGCGATTAATCACAAAGAGGTGGAAACACAACCCCCCCCACCCCCCCAAAAGACAATCAGCTGGGAAAGATCACTCACGATATGGGCACAGGCAGAAAGCACAACACTGCACAGAGAGCAAACAGAGGGGCTCCGCAAGTATCCAATAGCGCAACACTGGGATACCATACTCACAACCTTCACACATGGAAAGGACAATGACAATGACAGTGCCCCCCCCCCGACAGTACATAATTTGAACATTGGAGGCCCTGAGTCAACAGACGTGCTGTATCCATTGTTAGTACTGCGACCTATTATAGTACAGCATATCCGTGGCCCGAACCCGCCGCTGGGAGTTTCCTCTAGTCCCCGATCAGCCAATCAGAATGCCAAGCTCCTCCCCACCGTCATGAGTCATAGCGCCACCCTGGCGAGCCAACATAATATCATGTACGAGACGCACATACTCATGCTCAGTCGTGCTACGTTCCCCTTTTTTCTTTCGATGGCAGTTTCTTCAATAAGTTATTAGTTCTATGTTTCAGATTATATATGTCTTATTGGCACCTTTTGCAGATCTCCCAGTGTTATACTGAAATGGACGCACATTCACAACCCCCATGTAAGTTATTACTGTACACTCCACGTAACAACTGACTGGATTCATACTAGCTGTGCTTGCATATCACACAGACATTATTATCTGTAAATGGGGAATTAGAATGCAGTAGCACAAAAAGAGAGTCTCATGCAACTGTTTATTAGCATAGGCAACCTGTAGAGGCGTATATGTACAACCGTGTATTGTAACCACACTTTTGATATACACCCCAGTTATATGCATTCTTCTACAATGTCGATCCGTATAAGTATGCATGACACCTCAGATGACCCTGGATTGTTAAAAAAATGTAAGAAAAACAATAAAGATATTTAAATAACAAAAGACAGCAGGAGCAACCGCAAACATATATCAAGACCATATACACATCTACTTCTTCACAAAAACAGCACGCTCAACAGCCCAATGTGCCACAAGATCCTCACAAAATGCAACATAGACACACGGAAAAAATTCAGCATAGAGCCACATAAACAATGTTTCTTCAAAGAAGACATGCAATAAGGCAAACATGGTATAGTAGCCAGTAGCTACAAGTGCCATAATCCATGGCAAATATCCCACCTTATAGTCAAAACAGGCAATCAGGAAGGTAATCACATTAGTGGGTATCCTATTGTCTGAAGTGTGAATTTCATACAAGGCAAACTCTCACCCACCAAAGTAAGTGATGTAGCATCTTACCCTGTCTGGGCACTTTTCAATGACTACGCCACACATGGAAAGTAATTATACAGATCTTTGTTGTTCAGTTAGTAAGCAAGAATTCGATGTTCTAAACCTGCATTCACTTCATTACCCTCCAACGCTTATGTCACAGGTCTAAGGAGTCCATCAAGAACCAAAAGGTTTCCATTAGTCTTTATTTACACACACTACACCTTCCCCTTTGTTAAGTAAAAAGTTACAACTTTTTACAGTAAATAGATATATAAATAATTATAAATACATATGCACTTATAACTCTTTAATGAGCGTTCATGGCAGTTGGTTCACACGTCCTGATTGGGTCATGGGAAACCGGGAGCTGGCAATCAAAGTGTCAGTGATCTCAATAGATGAAGTGGAAACAATAGCAGTTAAAGGATCATTAATTGTCTGTCTGGACCCAGTCTCTACGGTGACAATGATGTTTGGTAAGTGATGAGCCACAAGTGAGAAGACTCTCTAGTAAGGAACTTCCCTCAACGTTGGGCCAACATTATGTTTCCTTTGGTGGTTGTAACGGTAAAGGGCTCAGCCTCAAAAGGAGCATCAGATTTTTGTTTCCTAGATTGTCAAACTAGTACTTGAGCTCTTGAAAGTGATACCTTTCACATGACGTCGCTTGTCAGCATAGATTTTCGTTTAAGGTTTGCAACCAGAGTCTTCTGTGCAAATGTCTTTCTCAGTCTTTGATCTAAGGTTGGTCCATTGAGGTTATTTGGTTGTCATAACTCTCCCAAACATTAAGGTTACAGGGCTTCGCCCTGTAGTCTAGTTAGGGGGGTCAGTCGGTAAGTTCATAGCATGCTATTCAAGCTAGCCTTAAGGTTGAACTTCTAAAATGCAGAACTCTAAACAACTTTCTTTAGAGTACTCATGAATTGTTCAACAAGGCCATTGGCCTGGGCCCAAGAGGAGTGCTTTTCTGATGCTTTATGTTGAGATGGCTGAGAAAGTCTCTGAACTCTCGACTATCGAAGGGTGGGCCATTGTCAGATTTCAAGATCACAGGGCACCTCATGTTGCAAAAATGCTCATCTAATATTTCAATAACCTTTTCATGAGTGATGGATGAAAGATCTTCTACCAATGGAAAACAGGAGTATTCATCAATAATGACCACTAGATGATGTCCATTGTCAAGAGCGTTGTATTCAAACCAGCCTTGAGGTTGAAATTCTAAAATGCAGAACGCTAAACAACTTTCTTTAGAGTACTCATGAATTGTTCCACAAGGCCATTGACCGGGGCCAAAGAGTAGTGCTTTTCTGATGCTTTACGTTGAGATGGCTGAGAAAGTCTCTGAACTCTTGACTATTGAAGGGCGGGACATTGTCAGATTTCAAGATCACAGGTCACCTCATGTTGCAAAGATGCCCATATAATATTTCAAAAACCTTTTCATGAGTCATGGATGAAAGATCTTCTACCAATGGAAAACAGGAGTACTCCTCAATAATGATCATTAGATGATGTCCACCCAAAAAATCAACAGCAATTCTCTCCCACACATGGTTAGGCAATTCTGACATGTTTAAAGGACGTTGAGTAATGTGTGATGAAAGACAATTGCATAAGTGACAAGCCTTTAACCCCTTCGCTGCTAGGCCTTACCCCCCCTTCCCCCTCCGGGCTAAGCCTTTTTTGGCTATTTGGGGTAGTTCGCGCTTAGAACCCTGTAACTTTTTGACCACATAAGGTATCCACGCCAAGTTTGCGTCCTTGTGGTTTGTGGATTCCTGTGGAGGGGACCCAGAAATTAGCCAAAATACAGCAAAATGTTGTTTTTTGGGGGGAAAAATGGAAAAAAGTGCTACAAATGAAAGCGTCTGGTTTTTCCCTGCAAATGGTATCAAAAAAGGGTTTATGGGGCTGAAATCACCATTTCCCCAGATTTTAGGGAATGATAGACTTTCGACAGAAAACCAAAATGTTTTACACAGTTTTGGCATTTTGCTGGGACATAGCCTATTTTTGCTATTTTTTGTGCTTTCAACCGCCACAAATTTCCACCCACCCCGCGTTCCCCAAAGTCTTCCAAGAAAAATGGTATCTCACTTGTGTGGGTAGGCCTAGTTTTCTCCCTGGAGGTACTAGGATCTCCCCATTTTCAGACAAAAACCTACTCTAAAAAGGGCATATCATAGCCCATGCCGTATTTTATAATCATACCAAGATGGACTAATAGCCTGTGTCAATAATATTTGGAAACAAGGCTAACATTGCACAATTAACCGCTGTAGAACAAAGGGGCGAATGAACCTATTTTAACTCTTGCAGAAGGTTTATCTACTAAAAAATCCATCTACCTTCCAGTTGGATGAGACATTACTGAAATGGAATTCCAAAAAAGCAAACTTTAGGATCACCACAAAAAATCATTGCTGCCTTTATTTAGTACCCGAGATCACTCCCTCAAAAGGGAAAATGTACATGTATAATGAATAAGCCTTGAAAAAGTTACCGCAAGTAACGAAACACGTGTCCGGGGCTTCCAACTGCCATCACTTGGAAGGCTCTAGAAATAGGACCTTTATTTTGGCAACTGTACTTGTTTCTTTTGTTGAAAAACAATGTTATAAGCATACAACACAGAGTCACATATGATTCATGTTTATTTGATGTATTTTTCCTGTGAGTAAACATACAGAAATATTTGAACAATTGGGCTTTATATAAGTGACAATATTGTAGCAGACTAATTCAGAGTCTGCTTATGTTAACTATTAGAGTGGCGAGGTACAACATTTTGTGTAAAAAATACAATAACGAGTGTCATCTGAATACTCGTCAATCCAACATCCTTGGTAGTGTGATGTTTCTGTCGTTGTTACCTTGAGGGGACACCGTAACTCATAAAAAAATTAAAAAATTAAATTAAAGAAATATACCATTGACGGACTGATGAGCGACTGTTTAGACCACCACTACCGTGTTGTGATATTGCCAGGATGGGGTGACTTGACTGGCTCTCACCAGGTTCTGTTACCCAGAATCCATTGCAAACCTCAATAATTGTAAAAAAAACAAATTTTCCTCACATTTCTGTGGTGGAAAGTTCAGGAATCTGCGTGGATCCACAAATTTCCACCTACCTCATGTTCCCCAAAGTCTTCCGAGAAAAATTGTACCTCACTTGCGTGGGTGGCTCAAGGACCTGCAACAGGCAAGGGCCCAAAACCTATTGAGGCAACATCAAAATTACCTATCACAAACCAACCTGGTTTTGCAAGGGGGGGTCCCATGAGTTTTTGTCCCGGGGATCGGTGGCCATCTAGGGAAACCTACCAAACCCACAACTTTCTGGAAACTAGATACCCGGGGGAGTCCAGCGAGGTATGGCTTGCATGGGTACCCCATCATTCTCCTACCCAGAATCCCCTGCAAACCGCAAATTTCGCTGAAAAAATCACTTTTTTTCTCAAAGTTATGTGTGGGAAAGTTCTGGAATCTGCGTGGATCGACAAATTCCTCCCACCCAGCGTTCCCCCAGGTCACTCGATAAAAATGGTACCACACTCGCATGGGTGGGTCAAGGACCCGCAACAGGCAAGGGCCCAAAACCTATTGAGGCAACATCAAAATTACCTATCACAAACCAACCTGATTTTGCAAGGGGGGTCCCATGAGTTTTTGGCCCGGGCCTCGGCGGCCATCTAGGGAAAAAAAACACATTTCTGCGAACTAGACTCCCGGGGAAGTCCAGCAAGGTATGGCTTGTCTGGGTACCCCAACATTCTCCTACCTAGAATCCCCTGCAAAGCGCAAATTTCGCAGAAAAAATCACTTTTTTCTCAAATTTCTTTGTGGGAAAGTTCTGGAATCTGTGTGGATACACAAATTTCCTCCCACCCAGTGTTCCCCCAGGTTTCCTGATAAAAACGGTACCTCACTTGTATAGGTAGGCATAGTGGCTGCAACAGGAAATGGCCCAAATCGTACTGTGGAGACTTCAAAATTACCTATAACAAAACTACCTGGTTTTGGGGGGGGCACCTGAGATTTGGGCCCCGGGCTCGGCGGCCATCTTGGGAAAGTACCAAACCCAAACATTTCTGAAAACTAGACACCCGGGGGAGTCCAATGAGGTATGACTTGCGTAGATCCCCCAACGTTTTCCTACCCAGAATGCAATGCAAACCTCAAATTTAGCTGAGAAAACACATTTTCCACATATTGTTGTGTGGAATCACCATGCCGGCACAGTTAGTAGGTTTTCTTAGAAGAAATGTACACCTTGGCAGAGAGACAAAAAAGACTACTGCACAGCCATCTATTCCTCAAGCACACACACATACTGGTTGGATTTCGCACGAGGGCGAGTGATGGTTCAGTATATTACATTTTATTAACAAGAGATTTCACAAAAATGAAATGCACTGTCAGTAATTGAAAGGACAAAAAACGGAACCACTGACTCGCAGCTCGTGAGCTGCAAAGCCACGACAAGGCACCAACTGCTTTACAGGCCATTCACACACCTTTCATACAAGATACACACAAGACCATTCACACCACCAGGCACAAAACCAACACATTACACCATTCACAAAAAGGGACAAGGTACACCCTGCTTGACAAAAACAGAAAAGACAACTATTTCTGCACAACCACCTATTCCTCAAACACACATACATACTGGTTGGATTTGGCACGAGGGTGAGTGATGGTTCAGTATATACAGTTGTATTAACCAGAGATTTCACAAAAATGAAATGCACTGTTAATAATTGAAAGGACGGGAAACGGAACCATTGACTCACAGCTCGTGAGCTATAAAACCACGACAAGGCACCAACCTATATGGACATTGCGAGTTGTCCTTTAGCCACCCAATTAGGAGATACCCTGAAAAGCTTAAACTTGACGCAAAGAGTATTATTTCCAACTCATGCAGCCGGCCATATCTTAGACCTCCTCTTTACTAATGACCCGGTTATTCAGGTGGAAGAGCCCCTACCTGTGACCTGGTCGGACCATATGTTAGTGACATTTAGGCTGAGCAGGAAGGTCTGTGACAGCCACAGTAGGTCTATCACAGAGAATAGAAGGAACTGGAGGAAGGTTACGCTCGAATCTATGGGGGATGAATTACATAACACCTCCCCCGTACTGTTTGGGAATCCCACTCTTGATGCTCCTCTTTTTAACTTGTGGATCAACGCAGCCCTGGATAAATTGGCACCGATTAGATCATTTAAAGTGTCTAGGAGTAAACCATCAGCACCGTGGTTTCATATGGAGCTCCGTAGAGAAAAAAGTCGATGTAAGAGACTTGAGCGAGTCTGGAGAAAGGACTACGAACCCTCAGCTAAGTGTGTATACAAGGCCGCACTGAGAAAATTCCATACCTTGAAACGCAGGACTATGAGGAACTTTGTGGCAAAACAGATTATCGATTCTGACAATTCCCCCAGAGAGATTTTTAGGATAGTAGAGGGTTTTATGAAACCTCAGATCTTAAAAAGCACGATCTTTCCATCTTTGGCTCTCTGTGAGGAACTTGCTGCATTTTTCCACAACAAATATCTGACCATTTATTCTGCTTTTCCGGCTTTGGGAATGCAGGACGTGGTAACTTCTGACACATCAGACAAATGGTCAACTTTTCGCCCTTTTGAGAAGGAAGTATCTCTGAAGGAACTATTGAAAGTTAAGTCAGGTTCTCCTCTTGACCCCTGTCCTGCCAGATTCTTTAAACTACTAGCACCCATGCTTAATGACACCTTGAATTTAATTTGGAACACCTCTTTGGAGACTGGAATTTTTCCATCTGGCTGGAAAAAAGCCTTTGTTCGGCCAATCCTCAAGAAAGAGGATGCCGACCCAGCAGAGCTAAAACATTTTAGACCTATATCCCTACTGCCGGCTCCAGCAAAAATCCTAAAAAAGGAAGTCCAAAGGCAACTTTCAGACTTCTTAGAGTCTAACAACCATCTACATTATTCCCAGTCGGGTTTTAGGGCAGGATATAGCACAGAGACAGCCCTCCTGGAGGTGGCAGAGTCAATTCGCGAAACTCTTGACGTAGGAAACTGTGCTATGTTGGTGCTGCTGGATTTATCCGCAGCTTTTGACACGGTCTCCCATAAGATCCTCCTGAATATGTTACACCATGTAGGAGTGACGGGGGCAGTGTTGCGATGGTTTCTTTCATTTCTTGAAGGAAGGTCGCAACAGGTATTTCTACATCCTTATGACTCCAGCTCTAGTCCTATGCCGTATGGGGTTCCACAGGGTTCTGCATTAAGCCCTACACTTTTTAATGTCTATCTTGCACCTCTGGCGGCAATTATAAAAAAATGGGGTGGGCATGTTGTCTCGTACGCAGATGACACGCAATTTGTCTTCTCCTTTAAAGAACAAAGCGAGACAACCTTCACTAATTTTAGACAGTGCCTCTTAAATATTTTTTCCTGGATGACAGATAGCTGCTTAAAGTTAAACACTGATAAGACTGAGGTCTTATTTTTCAATCAACCAACTCCGCCACGTACCGAGCTATGGTGGCCAGCGGAGCTACATCCTCCTCCGCTACCTGTAACCTCGGCGAGGAATTTGGGTTTCAGGTTTGACTCCCAACTCACAAGTAAGGCACAAATTAGTAAACATACAGAAATATTTGAACAATTGGGCTTTATATAAGTGACAATATTGTTGCAGACTAATTCAGAGTCTGCTTATGTTAACTATTAGAGTGGCGAGGTACAACATTTTGTGTAAAAAATACAATAACGAGTGTCATCTGAATACACGTCAATCCAACATCCTTGGTAGTGGGATGTTTCTGTCGTTGTTACCTTGAGGGGACACCGTAACTCATAAAAAAATTAAAAAATTAAATTAAATAAATATACCATTGACGGACTGATGAGCGACTGTTTAGACCACCACTACCGTGTTGTGATATTGCCAGGATGGGGTGACTTGACTGGCTCTCACCAGGTTCTGTTACCCAGAATCCATTGCAAACCTAAATAATTGTAAAAAAACCGAATTTTCCTCTCATTTCTGTGGTGGAAAGTTCAGGAATCTGCGTGGATCCACAAATTTCCACCTACCTCATGTTCCCCAAAGTCTTCCGAGAAAAATTGTACCTCACTTGCGTGGGTGGGTCAAGGACCTGCAACAGGCAAGGGCCCAAAACCTATTGAGGCAACATCAAAATTACCTATCACAAACCAACCTGGTTTTGCAAGGGGGGGTCCCATGAGTTTTTGTCCCGGGGATCGGTGGCCATCTAGGGAAACCTACCAAACCCACAAAGTTCTGGAAACTAGATACCCGGGGGAGTCCAGCGAGGTATGGCTTGCATGGGTACCCCATCATTCTCCTACCCAGAATCCCCTGCAAACCGCAAATTTCGCTGAAAAAATCACTTTTTTTCTCAAAGTTATGTGTGGGAAAGTTCTGGAATCTGCGTGGATCGACAAATTCCTCCCACCCAGCGTTCCCCCAGGTCACTCGATAAAAATGGTACCACACTCGCATGGGTGGGTCAAGGACCCGCAACAGGCAAGGGCCCAAAACCTATTGAGGCAACATCAAAATTACCTATTACAAACCAACCTGGTTTTGCAACGGGGGTCCCATGAGTTTTTGGCCCGGGCCTCGGCGGCCATCTAGGGAAAAAAAAAACATTTCTGCGAACTAGACACCCGGGGAAGTCCAGCAAGGTATGGCTTATCTGGGTACCCCAACATTCTCCTACCCAGAATCCCCTGCAAGCCGCAAATTTCGCTGAAAAAATCACTTTTTTCTCAAATTTCTTTGTGGGAAAGTTCTGGAATCTGTGTGGATACACAAATTTCCTCCCACCCAGTGTTCCCCCAGGTTTCCCGATAAAGATGGTACCTCACTTGTATAGGTAGGCATAGTGGCTGCAACAGGAAATGGCCCAAATCGTACTGTGGAGACTTCAAAATTACCTATAACAAAACTACCTGGTTTTGGGGGGGGCACCTGAGATTTTGGCCCCGGGCTCGGCGGCCATCTTGGGAAAGTACCACACCCAAACATTTCTGAAAACTAGACACCCGGGGGAGTCCAATGAGGTATGGCTTGCGTAGATACCCCAACGTTTTCCTACCCAGAATGCAATGCAAACCTCAAATTTAGCTGAGAAAACACATTTTCCACATATTGTTGTGTGGAATCACCATGCCGGCACAGTTAGTAGGTTTTTCTTAGAAGAAATGTACACCTTGGCAGAGAGACAAAAAAGACTACTGCACAGCCATCTATTCCTCAAGCACACACACATACTGGTTGGATTTCGCATGAGGGCGAGTGATGGCTCAGTATATTACATTTTATTAACAAGAGATTTCACAAAAATGAAATGCACTGTCAGTAATTGAAAGGACAAAAAAACGGAACCACTGACTCGCAGCTCGTGAGCTGCAAAGCCACGACAAGGCACCAACTGCTTTACAGGCCATTCACACACCTTTCATACAAGATACACACAAGACCATTCACACCACCAGGCACAAAACCAACACATTACACCATTCACAAAAAGGGACAAGGTACACCCTGCTTGACAAAAACAGAAAAGACAACTATTTCTGCACAACCACCTATTCCTCAAACACACATACATACTGGTTGGATTTGGCACGAGGGTGAGTGATGGTTCAGTATATACAGTTGTATTAACCAGAGATTTCACAAAAATGAAATGCACTGTTAATAATTGAAAGGACGGGAAACGGAACCATTGACTCACAGCTCGTGAGCTGTAAAACCACGACAAGGTACCAACCTATATGGACATTGCGAGTTGTCCTTTAGCCACCCAATTAGGAGATACCCTGAAAAGCTTAAACTTGACGCAAAGAGTATTATTTCCAACTCATGCAGCCGGCCATATCTTAGACCTCCTCTTTACTAATGACCCGGTTATTCAGGTGGAAGAGCCCTTACCTGTGACCTGGTCGGACCATATGTTAGTCACATTTAGGCTGAGCAGGAAGGTCTGTGACAGCCACAGTAGGTCTATCACAGAGAATAGAAGGAACTGGAGGAAGGTTACGCTCGAATCTATGGGGGATGAATTACATAACACCTCCCCCGTACAGTTTGGGAATCCCACTCTTGATGCTCCTCTTTTTAACTTGTGGATCAACGCAGCCCTGGATAAATTGGCACCAATTAGATCATTTAAAGTGTCTAGGAGTAAACCATCAGCACCGTGGTTTCATATGGAGCTCCGTAGAGAAAAAAGTCGATGTAAGAGACTTGAGCGAGTCTGGAGAAAGGACTACGAACCCTCAGCTAAGTGTGTATACAAGGCCGCACTGAGAAAATTCCATACCTTGAAAAGCAGGACTATGAGGGACTTTGTGGCAAAACAGATTATCGATTCTGACAATTCCCCCAGAGAGATTTTTAGGATAGTAGAGGGTTTTATGAAACCTCAGATCTTAAAAAGCACGATCTTTCCATCTTTGGCTCTCTGTGAGGAACTTGCTGCATTTTTCCACAACAAATATCTGACCATTTATTCTGCTTTTCCGGCTTTGGGAATGCAGGACGTGGTAACTTCTGACACATCAGACAAATGGTCAACTTTTCGCCCTTTTGAGAAGGAAGTATCTCTGAAGGAACTATTGAAAGTTAAGTCAGGTTCTCCTCTTGACCCCTGTCCTGCTAGATTCTTTAAACTACTAGCACCCAGGCTTAATGACACCTTGAATTTAATTTGGAACACCTCTTTGGAGACTGGAATTTTTCCATCTGGCTGGAAAAAAGCCTTTGTTCGGCCAATCCTCAAGAAAGAGGATGCCGACCCAGCAGAGCTAAAAAAATTTAGACCTATATCCCTACTGCCGGCTCCAGCAAAAATCCTAAAAAAGGAAGTCCAAAGGCAACTTTCAGACTTCTTAGAATCTAACAACCATCTACATTATTCCCAGTCGGGTTTTAGGGCAGGATATAGCACAAAGACAGCCCTCCTAGAGGTGGCAGAGTCAATTCGCGAAACTCTTGACGTAGGAAACTGTGCTATGTTGGTGCTGCTGGATTTATCCGCAGCTTTTGACACGGTCTCCCATAAGATCCTCCTGAATAGGTTACACCATGTAGGAGTGACGGGGACAGTGTTGCGATGGTTTCTTTCATTTCTTGAAGGAAGGTCGCAACAGGTATTTCTACATCCTTATGTCTCCAGCTCTAGTCCTATGCCGTATGGGGTTCCACAGGGTTCTGCATTAAACCCTACACTTTTTAATGTCTATCTTGCACCTCTGGCGGCAATTATAAAAAAATGGGGTGTGCATGTTGTCTCGTACGCAGATGACACGCAATTTGTCTTCTCCTTTAAAGAACAAAGCGAGACAGCCTTCACTAATTTTAGACAGTGCCTCTTAACTATTTCTTCCTGGATGACAGATAGCTGTTTAAAGTTAAACACTGATAAGACTGAGGTCTTATTTTTCAATCAACCAACTCCGCCACGTACCGAGCTATGGTGGCCAGCGGAGATAAATCCTCCTCCGCTACCTGTAACCTCGGCGAGGAATTTGGGTTTCAGGTTTGACTCCCAACTCACAGGTAAGGCACAAATTACGCATGTCTCCTCTCAGTGCTTTTGGAGACTTAAGGCATTGCGTAGATTTCTTCACTTCCTACCTATGGACTGTAGGAAGTCAGTGGTCTATGCCCTAATTACTTCCCAACTTGATTACGCTAATAACCTGTACATTGGTCTCCCTGAGTATCTGATGAGGAGACTACAGCGTATCCAAAATGCAGCGGCCAGGCTCATCAGAAATGTGCCACTACGATATCACATCACTCCCCATTTGCGCAGCCTACATTGGCTCCCAGTGAGAAAAGAGTTCAGTTCAAGGCACTTGTTTTGGCTCATAAAGCATTAAGAGGGGTAGGCCCTCACTATCTGAAGCGGAGGCTCCAGAAATACCATCAAGCAAGAACGCTTAGATCTAACAGCTGTAATCTCTTGGTCATTCCTCGCTTTAAGAAGGCAAGGACAGGTGGTCGTGCCTTTTCCGTCAAAACAGCGGCATTATGCAATACACTGCCGAACGATCTGCGACTGCTAGATGCGGAACTGCCTTTTAGGAAGGCCCTCAAAACCTGGTTGTTTGGGCTACCCTAAAGACAGCTGCCCCCTCTGGTCTATCTTTCCCTCCCCTCAATCTGGATGCTAGCGCCGGGACACTTCAGTTGGAAGTAGCCGTGCGCTCTAGAATTGCTAATAATAATAATAATAATAACCTCTTTACAGGCCATTCATACACCTTTCATACGTGTGACACATACAAAACCATTCACAACGCCAGCCGCGGGCCCAGCACATTACAACACTCACACCAGCAGACAGCGCCATTCAAGGGCCCATCACTTTCACACGCCCACATTCCTGACAAGGCAACCACACCAGCTCACGGATTGCATGGAGTGGCGTTTGGCTAGCAGTGTGTGTAGTGACCAGCAGCAAGTCACTACTCACACACCGCCAGCCAAACGCCAGTCCACCCACACCGCCAGCACAGCGCAAGTCCACCCACACTGCCAGTCAAGCGCCAGTCCACGCACACTGGCAGCCAAGCGCCAGTCCACGCAACCGCCAGCCAAGTGCAAGTCCACCCACACCGCCAGCCAAGCGCCAGTCCACGTACACCGCCAGCCAAGCGCCAGTTCACGCACACCGCCAGCCAAGCGCCATTCCAAACACACTGCCAGCCAAGCACCAGTTCACGCACACCACCAGCCTACACACACTGCCATCACATTTAGGATCTTTTTATACAAAAAAGAAAACACAAACAAATTGCAAATAGATACAAATGTACTAACACAAAATCTGAAACTAAATACATTCCACAAATGCCAACCTTGAAACTGAACAAAATATTTAAACAATAGAGACCAGGCAGTTCACTTTACCATTCATGGATGGTCCCAAAAATTATTTTCCGTGTGGTACATTTTAAACAAGCAGGCACATACAGCCCAGGGTTAGAAGGACACTCGTGGCAGTACATACGAGTCTCCTTCCGCGTACCTCTTTGCCACAAGACTCTACATCTCCTACTGGGAAAGTCTTCTGAGGGTGTGGGAGGAATGTGATCAGGAAAGTGGTGATCTTTCAATCTAGCCACATCCTCCACTACTCCAACTCTAGGAACACTTGCCTGTTCCACTAAAACAAGGCTGCCTATTACAGACTCCTGAAACTTAGCAAAAGTCATCTTTGACTCAGGACAAGAATCCTTGAATACAACAAAACCATTAAAGTGGAAAAGATGGATAGCCAACTTCTTATACCAAATGTAAGCCTTACGAAGAGCAGCGTAAGGTTCCAACCTCTGGTCTACTCTGTCAACACCACCCATGTGCCTATTATAGTCTAAAATTCACACAAGTTTGCACGCTTAGGCAACCTGACCCCAAACAGTCACAGGTGAAATGCTTTCATCATGGATGGTAGTCAGCATGTAGACATCTCTCCTGTCTGAAAACTTCACAGCTAGATGTTCCTCGCAACGCAATGCACTGCACAGTCCCTGCACAAGCTTTTGACAAACTAGTTCTTTAGGGAAACCTTTACGGTTAGAGAGGATTGTGCCACAAGCAACAGTGTCCACTTTTGCCAATTCCCTGATCAACCGCACACCAGTGTAGAAGTTATCTACATATAAATGTGACCTTTGTTAAAAAGTCCTCGACCAATTTCCCACACAATTTTCTCAGTCACTCCAAAAGTGGACGGGCAACCAGAGGGGTTAATCTTGGATTCCTTACCGGTGTACACCCTGAAATTAGAGACATATCCAGTTCTACTGTCACACAGCATATACAGCTTAATTCCATAGTGAGCCCTCTTACTAGGAATGTATTGCCTAAAAACCAAGCGGCCCTTGAATAAGACCAAAGACTCATCCACTGTTATTTCTTTCCCTAGAGCATAAATCTCAGAAAATTGATCTGCAAAGTGATCAATGACAGGCCGAATCTTGAAAAGACGGTCTCACTCAGGGTGATCTTGTGGCAACGCTAAACCATTATTGACAAAATGCAGCATCCGAAGCAGAAGCAAATACCTATCACGACTCATGACTGCCGAAAATATAGCCGTTGCCATCAAGGGACTAGTAGACCAATAAGAAGACATTGATGGCTTCCTTAGCAAGCCCATCAAAAAAGTTAAACCCAAGAACTTCTTCATCTCTTCCAGATTTGTGGGAGTCCACCGGGTAGCTCTAGAATGAGGCTTAAGGCTGGCACTGTTGTCCCTCAAAAACTGTTCGGCATACAAATTAGTCTGCTCAACAATCTCTGCCAAAAACACATAGTTCATAAACAACTGAAAAAAATGTATCGGCAAAAACATTTCTGTATTCACTCTACACCCTGGAACACCAGTAAAGTCTGGCAATGCCAGCTGCACCATGCCTGGGGCAACCCAGAGGTCATCACTTCCAACTGGAAGCCTTGCAGCCCCAGGCTGCAACCCAGATGCCTCTTGCTGCACTATCGGCACATCAATGTCCTCCTCTAAAACAGGCACTTCATCCGCACTAAGAGCCGCTTCATCCGCACTGAGAGTAGCTTCATCATCCGATGATTCCATGTGGAGGGAAAACCCTCTGCCTCAGATGCAGAGTCAGTCTCCTAACCATGGTCAGAGGAAAACTCAAAAAGCATACCAACAACCTGCTGAGCAGTAATCCTGCAGCTAGTCATTATCCTTACTAAGAAAGGAGACTGCACAAACAAGTCAACAACAACGAACACTGTGCAAAATAAGTAAGTAAAAAAAATGTGTGCCTTTATCCTCTCTTTTATTATACAGTTAATTAAAACCGTAACATACAAACATCATATTGATACTTAATAAAATGTAAGGATTAAAAATTGTATACACATTATAAAATCTAGCAATACAAAATAAATGTCAATTCCAAAAGCAGCATTTCATGTTGATGGCAATATATCACATTTAGCCGTTTAGTCCAAAAGGAAAGTGTATAGTGTGGAAGGCAATAACAAAAGTGTCCCAGTGCTTGTTACTGATAGTTAACTTTCATCAAAGTTCATTTGTACAATAAGAATAGAACTTGTCTGTTTCTTAGTGCTGGGCATTGTGCAGTGCAGTTAAAATAATGTTATCAAACTTCCCAGCCCTTGCTAGAACTCGGGCTGAATTATTACTGAAGCACAGATCAGATGCTTCCCTGCAATGTCTCAGTAACTTTTCCTGATAGACTGGGACCAGTAGACGTCGACGGTCGTTAGCAAGATAAGGGCAACAACATAGCAGATGTAACCAAGACTTATGTGGATAATTGCAGAGCCTACATGTTAGCTGACCATTCCTCCGAGCCCACAGCAGGTTAAAATCATGAATTGGAAGGGCTAGCAGCCTCATATAAATAATTTTATTGCAAGTCTGTGTTTGAAGAGAATAATTAAAGTATGGTTGTGGTTTCCCCTTGATATACGAGGCATCTCCAGAGCTGCCTTTATCACAAAGATCTACATACTCAAAAACTATACGATTCACTTGCAAGAGAATTGGGGTGAGGAGTTGGCCTAACGGCTAGGGCGGTCGACCTCGAACCTGGGGAACTGGGTTCGAGTCTCGGCAATGACGCTGAACATCCTGTGATTCTGGGCAAATCACTTAATCTCCCCGTGCCTAACAAAAATGAATGTGTGTCCTCATGTAACGTAACTGGTGCTATGTAAAGCGCTCTGATACCCGATTAGGGTCAAGTTTGCGCTATATAAAACTCTCTAAAAAAAAAAAGAGACAGCTACATTCACTAGCACCTACTCTACAGAGAGACAGCAAAAACCAACGATATCCCACTAGAAAGAAAAAAACAAAACCAATTACTCACAAGACAACAAAATACACATCAAGCACAAATGCAAAAAGTTTGTGACACTCAAAATACAGAAGCCAAACATACTGCTATTATTACACCATTTGCAAAAAACACATTCATGCAGAGAAATGAAAAACATTTACATTGTACAAAAAAAAGTCTCTTGCCAAACACATGCAACTACACAAACAGCAGAACCACCAGTAACGAAACCGCAACTTGGAACAGTGTAAAGAGAATAAGCCTTGAACTAAAACAAAAAGGGAGAAATAAACCATTACAATTGCAATTCACAAGAAATAAAACAATTAACATTATAACACGCTATGTCACTACCCAAATGGTCAATCTGCCAGATGGGCCTTCAAATAGGGCTGAGAAAAATGGGGGGTGATCTTTCCCAAGGGATCGGGTGATGTTGTCTGCCAGGCTGATCTGTCCCCCAGGTGGTGCAGAAAACAGCAGACAGAAATGTGCCCCCCTTGCTAAAGAAATAAATTCCTGGTGCCTAGTAGGGTTTTCTGCCTCCCCCCTCGCTCCTAGAGCAGAAAGGCCAAAAAAGAGGCAGATCTGTCCCCAAAAACGTTAACCAAATTTTACCCCATTGGAAACAACCATGTCTCTTCCATTACACACAAAACAAAATCCCTGGTGCCTAGTGGATTTTCTGCCCCCCCCCCCCCCCTTGGGGCAAAAAGGCTAAAAAAAAACAGGCTGATCGGCCCCATGGAAGTGACCCTTGCCCAAGGGGTCGCTTCCATTTTCATTTTCAATAACTCGCTGGTGTCTAGTAACAGATAGGCCAAATAAACGGGCCGATCTGCCTCCGGGGGGGCAGAAAACACATTAAAAAAAATATGTCCCCTGTAAGCGACCCTTGCCCAAGGGGTCGCTTCCAATTTATTTATTTTTAAATCCCTGGCTCTAGTGGGCTTTTCTGCCCCTGCTGGGGCCAGAAACGCCCCAAAATGTAGGCGATCTGTCCCCAGGGGGGCCATAAAGTCTTAAAAATGAACAAGGCCCATAAGGAAGCAACCCTTGCCCAAGGGGTCGCTCCCATTTAAAATTTAAAACACTCCTTGGTGTCTAGTGGGGTTTTCTGCCCCCTCGGGGGCAGAAAGCCAAATAAACAGACCGACCTACCCCCAGGGGGGGCTGCATATACTTTAAAAAAAAATACTGCACCTGGAAATGACCCTTGCCCAAGGGGTCGCTTCCATTTTAATTTTTAAAACATCCCTGGCTCTAGTGGGCTTTTCTGCCCTCCCTGGGGCCAGAAACACCAAAAAATGCAGGCGATCTGTCCCCGGGAGGGGGGTGCAGAAAAGTCTTTAAAAAAAATGATCCGCCAAAGGAAGCGACTTCCAATTTAATTAAAAAAAATTCCTGGTGTCTAGTGGGGTTTTCTGCCCCCCCGGGGGCAGAAAGGCCAAATAAACAAACCGATCTGCCCCCAAGGCCCCTGAAAGTGACCCTTACCCAAGGATTCGCTTCCAATTCATCCATCCCATCGCTTCCTGATGACTTCGGCACGCGCTGTGCATGCTGACGTCACAGGATCGCCGAGGGGGGGGGTCGGGGTGGCATTGGAAGCTCTTCCGCTGCCATCCCCCTTTGTGGCACGATGTTGGGCTGCCCATGGGGGGAGCGCCAGCGCTTCCCCCATGGGTGGGTTCCATGACGGAGCGGTTCCGTCATGAGCACATGCCCACTGTGGCTCATGACAGAACCGCTCCATAATGAGCACTGAAAGGGTTAACTCTCTTTCAACCCTTTCATCGAGATGAGGAAACTAGACTCTGTCTCTAAGAGCTCTCTTTGTGGCAACTATTCCTCAGTGTCCTTCATGGGTTACTTCAACTACTTGTTGTCTTAGACTCTCTGGAATGACAATTTGTGTGCCTCGCAAGATGAGGCTTTCCTAAGTTACAGGCAGTTCATCACCGACATTTCTGAATTTTAAGTACTCACTGTCACTGTTGAGCGGTCGAGAGTGCTGGTTCCAAGGTTGGTGAGCAATAATGCCTTTCAATTTCAGCATGTCACTATCTTTACGCGTAGCAGTGACAAAATTATTTCGAATGACATGGCAGCAGGTATGCTAGAGTTTACAATGCAATTTATAAAGCCTTCGACTGTCTAAAATGGGGTACCGCAGCATTGTAATGGCACGCTTGAAAAATAATCAGCAGGGTTTTTATTCTTTCCTGGATAGTGAACAATTGTGTAGTTGTGTTCTTGTAATCTCAAACCCCAACGTTCAATATAAGGCAGCATCTTGACTTTAGGATTGCCAAATATTGTCAATAACGCTTGATGATCAGTCACTAGAGGAAATATTCACAAGCCCACCCCAATGCTAATCTTTCTTTCTTAGGTTGTGAATACGCACGTTCAGTTTGTGACACGCTTTTACTAACTTAAGCCACGATATGCCTTCAGGCATTTGGCTGACCATTGTGTTGTCCAAGAATTGCTCCTAACCCGACAAGGCTAGCAGTAACTACAACCTCTGCATGGAGCTTGGGATCAAAGTAGGCCATTTCAGTGGCATTTTTGATGGTTCGTTTGATTTTGTTGAAACTTTCCTCACACTCACGTGATCACTAAAACACTACATTATTTTTTATCAGTTCTCGTAACAGTGCACTGACCGTGGCAAAGTCTTGTATAAATCTAGAACAGTAACTGGAGATTACAAGGATTGAACGTAACATATAAATGTCTTGTGGGGGAATAGCAGTAGATTGCACTTGCAGTTTAGCTGGATCAGGTGTCAAAGCCCCATCAGAAAAGTACTGGCCAAAGAATTTCAATTTTGTCTTATGAAATTCACATTTGTCAACATTCAAAGTCAAGCCAGCATCATTTAGAAAATGACATACTTGCATGAGAGCTTTGTCATGCTTTTTCTGAGTAGCTCCTAAGACTAATATGTCACCAATATAGTTGAAGGCATTTACTTCAGACTGTATGATACGTCGAATGATGTCTTGGAAAAGTTCTGCAGCAGAGGATACACCAAAACTCAATCGCTGACTAATGTGTGTAGAAAAGGTTGTAATGTACCTGCATTTCTCTTCAAGTTCCAACTGGTGATATCCTTTGTTTAAGTTCAGTCAAGAGAATAACTTTGCATTATTCAATTGAGTTATTATACCCTGATGAGAGAGTCGATCCCCTTGTTGTGAACATCCGGCATGTGCTCCACTTGCAAGGAGATTTGGTTTACAAGGAGCCATTCCCATATCTGCTGAGCAAGAAGGGAGAGTGCTGGAGATCTCGTGCTGCCTTGCTTTCTGAGGTAAAACATTGTTATAGTATTTTCCATTCTGACAAGCACTGACACACCCTTTATCCAAGGCAGGAAGGCTTTCAGACCCAGTGATACTGCTTTAAGCACCAGAATGTTTATGTGGCACTCTGAGTTCTCTTTGGACCACTTGCTGTGAAGCTGCAATTCTTGAAGGTGAGCCCCACCATCCGTCCATTGACGCATCTGAGGTCATCACCAGCTGTGGCACAATGTGAAGGAAAGAGAGACCTTAAGAAAGGTTTTCCTTGGCCATCCACCAACCCATTACGGCTCTCATTGTGGCTTAAATGTGAACCTTATCGTTGAATGAGCCTGGAGACTGAATCCACTGTGCATCAAGCTGCTCCTGCAGCGGTCACATGCGGACACGGCAATCGGAAATGAGCGGGATGCGAGAGGACATCATCCCCAGCATTGATTTGTACTGCCTCACAGAAACAAACTTTTTGGGTTGAAAGAAGCTTTGTTGTACTCAGAATACGCACTGTCCTTTTTTGAGTGGGAAAGGCATTGCCAAGATTTGTTTCGAGACGTGCACCTAGAAAGATCAATGATTTGGTTGGAATAATTGATGATTTTTCCAGGTAGATGTGAAGAACAAGAGACTGAAAGGACGGAGCCTTTATGAGCCAATCATCCAGGTAGGGGAACACCTGGTGACCGGAACGTCTTAAAAAGGACACTATTGGTGCCATGCGCTTGGTGAACACCCTGGGAGTGGATTTCAAACAGAGTGGAAGCAATTTGAATTGATAAAGGCGCCCTGCCACCTCAAACCTTAGAAATTTCCCATGCTGAGGATACATGGGAATATGAAAATAGGCGTCAAGGAGATCGAGAGAAGCCAGATAATCCCTTTTTTCCATTAGAAGAAGAATCTCCTGAAAAGAGAGCATCCTGAAAGATTGTTTCTTGATGAACTTGTTCAGCATTCTGAAGTCCATTTCCTGCCTTCTTTTTCAATTTTTCATTTTGATGAGGAAGAAGTGAGAATAAAACTCTCGATTTTGATGTCTGAGGGGTACTTCCTCTATGGCTTGCTTGAGAAGAAGTCACTGTATCTCATTTTTTAGGTCTGGAAGGTGGCGCTGCAGAACTTTGTGTGGTGGAACATTTGGAGGATGCTGAATGAATTCCAGAATGTGGCCATGCTGGAAGAAGTGTAGAACCCATTTGTCTGAAGAAATGTAGTTCCATTTCAGAAAGGATGCGTAGAAGACGAGATTGTGGCGTGGGACTCTGGTGGCAGGGGCCTGATGAACTTCATTGCCTCCTATTGGTGTCTTGGGACTTTCCAGCCGGTTGGCAGGGATGTGGAATTCCTATAGCCTGACGCCCAGGACATATTGTTTGGGGTAAAGGGCAGGAAGTTTTGATGTGTATTTTGTCCTTGGGACAAGTAGGCCCAACCCCCTGCAGCACAAACCCTTTGGCTGCCACTTTGCAGTACCACATTATGGATCAGGGAAGGGGACTGTCTGCAGTTAAGGTAATATTTATGTCCATAAGTTAATGCTGTTCAAACTTGTATTTATGGTTCATTAATTGAAAGCAATCGCCTCACTGGACGTCTGACTTTAAATATCGTCTCATCCTGGAGATAATGTGGGACGGACGTATGGATGCGATGAATTTTTAAAGCAATGGAGGTGCTGTTCACTAAGGGTTGAGTGTAAGAGGTACACACCCTGTGGCATGGTGAAAGCTGGTATGCGGGCCCTTGGCTTCCACCTGTCACTCGATATATAAAGTCAGACGTCCAGTGAGGTGATTGCTGACCTCGAAGCCCTGACGAATTTGCCGAAAAGACATACAGGCAGTGAAACATGTTGGCCTACTTTGAATCGGTTTACAACATGCTGTGTTTTTAATCTTGAGCAAGCTCACTATTCGGATTAAAAAGGATCAAAACACAAGTGTGAGTTCTAGCTCAGTTTTACTGTTTTTTGAGACATACTGTCTCCTGTATATCACGGGGTCTGTTTTTTCTTTTTCTCCTTGAAGATATTGTTATCACTATTTTCACCTCTTTACACTTCCTTTACTGGACACAAATTTTCTTTCTATATGAGAAAGGTATCGATGATGGTAAAAGCGTGGCAAGCTGGTGAGAATCTGCCAGTAGCTCCTCTGGTGTTGCGCACGTGAGGTGCCTTCTCATTTTCTCGCACATTTTCTTGTGGTACACATACACCTGTTTGTTGAAGGTATGTTTGTGAAGAGTGATCTGGCTTTTATTTCTGTTTCTTTTATATAAAATATTAAAAACAGTGGGCAAAGAGGACTGGATTAGATTGTGTACTTGATGAAAACAGTTGTTAGGTTGAGGTGGATACCCCTCCACACCGGTCCTACTTAAAATAAATGGATATTGCCCGTTATAGCCAGATATTTTGTTGTTTAATTAATTGAAGGGTGGAGGGCGATCTGGCTATAATATTCCCTCTTAAGCTCCCTATTTTGAATGGTTTTTGTAAAACCTTATTGGTGTGGGAGCTGCTGGGCCCTCACCATTATAACAAACATTGGCAAAAGCAAAAATAGTTTTTGGTCTCAAAAACACACACTGCCACAGTAGTTGATGGCACTGAACAAAACTACTTTGTGTGCCGATATGCTCCTTGTGAAAGAGCAGACTGCTGTCACTCACAGTGAAACCAGCTGATACAGAGAGAGAGAGAGACAGAATTTTAATAAACACAAAAGGTCATTGTCAATGCCAGACCAAATTAGGTGCCCAATTATTAAAGAAAGTCTCAAAAGTGTACCCATGGTATATGTCCTTGCATTAAGTGCAGGAATATGGCTTTCATGCATTCCCAAGTGGTTCCAAATTGATCAAGGATCCTTCGGGGTGGAGATGTTTAACCCCACTCGCATCACACACCCGAGGGGGTCTGATTGGTGGCCAAAGGACCACGTATCGAATTTCACCAAATTATGGATCCGAATACCCCTTGAGAAAGAAACCAGACCTCTGATGAGGACAGAGTGGCCCAAGGCCCTTCTTGGACAACAAGTCTGGATTGACACCAAATCTAGACCCTGAATTACTGACCTTTCTATTCAAAACAGGTAGAGATCCTAGGAAAGGACTGGAATGCTGTTTCAAACAGTGTCAGGATTGAGTACTGGATACTCTTGGGCCAATAGCTAAGATCATGGACTTGGCAGAAGAGGCATCCCTGAAGGGCACCCCAGTAGATGTGGAAGTATGAGGGGATGGCGTCAACGCACATAATGCCTCTTTGGCAATGCCAATGCAGGTCTAACATCAGAGCGAAGAAGGGCAATACTCATGAGAATAAACCCCACATTTGGGGACCTTGCCACTAAAGATGTCCAATGTGACCCAAATGGTCTTCTCTTTGAAGAAAACTTTATTAAGATTTTGGAAAAATATGTGTCCACTTTTTCAGTCTTCAGTAAGGCACAATCAAACATGAGACGGATGTCCGGAGGTATAATTTTTGGAAGGGCTGACAGGATGGGACTCGCTGTCAGCCGTGGACAATACAGGTCCCCATATTTCCAAGCCAACGAGGATATGGAAGACATTTCCGAGGACACAACTCCTCCTTCTTCCCACAAAGAGGCAGAAACTTCCGCACCCGTGGTGGGGGCAGAGGCAGATCCCAAGGCTATGGACAGCAAGGTAAGAATGCCTCCTCTTTCTGCTTTTTCCTATACAAGGGTAGGGGAAAGACTACGCTTATTCAGCCAAAATTGGACATTACTAACGAACGACTGATGGGTATTAGAAACCATAAAGGGGTTCAAAATAGAATTCAACACAAAACCCTACCAAGCACGACAACCCAGAGAACTAACCTTAGATCAAGAGCAATCAGCTCTAGTAGACACAGAGGTGAACCAGATGTTATTAAAAATTGCTATTTGCAGTGTGACAGACTCAGAGCAGGGTTTTGTGAGCATGATCTTTTTAGTGAATAAAAAAGACAAAGGCTGGCACCTGGTCATAAATTTAAAAGAACTGAATACCTTCCTATTTTACAGACATTTCAAAATGTCAAATATTCACCTCTTAAGAGACATCCTACAAAAAAAGGGCTGGCTTGTGAAACTGGATCTAAGACACCTACTTCACAATACCTATGGACAGGGACTCTCAAAAATATTTAAGATTTGCATGGAAAGGAATAACATACCAATTTCATTGCCTTCCCTTTGGCCTCTCCTCAGCCCCATGGTGCTTCATCAAAGTTCGAAGGACAGTAGTTGCTTTCTTGAGAAGGCGGGGTGTCGCTTAGTAATCTATCTAGGCGATATGCTTCTAATGTCACAACATCAGAAAGACTTGTTAAAACAAATGACTTGGACTGTAGACCTTTTAGAAGGGTTAGGCTTCATCATAAACATAGAAAAATCAATAATGATACCAACTCAAAATCTGGAATTCTTGGGGTTCCAGGTAAATACCACTACAAGGCAATTGCAACTACCAGCCAAAAAGCTGTTGAAAATAAAGAAAGAGGTTTCTTATGTTCTGTCCAAAGACTTAGTCTACGTGAAATAGCGAGAGTAGTTGGGCTTCTATCCTCCTCTATTCAAGCAGTGTCACCAGGCCCGCTACACTACAGAGCCTTACAAAGACTGAAATCTTTAGGTTTAAAGAAGGGCCTATGGTATTCAGATAAAATGCCCTTATCGCAGGAGGCCTGAAATGACCTCCTGTGGTAGTGGAACAATCTAGATAGCTGGAATGGCAAGGCAATCTTCAGGAACATCTCAGAGCATACTGTGGAGTCAGACACAAGCAATTTAGTTTGGGCGCCAAAATGGGAAAGATAGAGACAGGAGGGAAGTGGTCCCAAGAGGAACTTCCACTCCACATAAACTGTCTAGAAATGATGGCGAGCTTGAACGCTCTGATGAGTTTCAAATCCACTCTGAAGAACAGTGTCATGCTAATCAGGTTAGACAACTTCACCGCAGTATCCTAGATCAACCACTTAGCGGGGCAAGATCAAAGATACTTGTGGACCTAGCCAAGAAGATTTGGTACTTCTGTTGGAGCCCAAAAAATCATACTGAAAGCAGAATTTATTCTTGGTTATCAAAACACATGAGCAGATTGGAACTCAAGGTTCCTCAAGGATTCATGTGACTGGACATTGAATCCCATAGTCTTCAAGAGAATTCAAGATCTGTGGGGCCCCTTTCATGTAGACCTGTTTGCCAGCAGACTCACTTTTCAGGTCAAACCCTATTACAGCTGGAGACCATATCCCAACGCTCAAGCAGTGGATGCCCTGGTCCCACCCTGGAACAATCAGAATTGTTATGCATTTCCCCCATTTGCTCTAATCCAGAGAGTTCTTCTGAAAGTTAGATCAAAACAAGGCAGACTAGTACTAATTACTCCATTCTGGAATATGCAAGTTTGTTTTCCGGGAACGATGGAACTAGCAATAGACGTACCACATTTTAACCCTGGGAACAGTGGCCTTCTTCAAGGACAGGAAGGAGAAGAACATCCTCTCCTCCTAGAAGGCAACATGAACCTTCTTGCTTGGAAGATTTCAGGAAATCTAAGAGATACTCAGGCATTTCAGGAGAGGCTAAAGGTCTACTGGATGGGTCATGGGCACCAGGAACAAAGAGAAGATACACTGGGGTTTGGAAAAAATGGTGTAGTTGGTGCCTACAACGGTATTTGGATGGATCCCATGGACGCTCCTGTAGTAGATTTAGCAAATTATCTCGCAGGTTCATTTAACTCAGGCCTATGTTATAGAACAATCAACTGCTACAGATCAGGCATATTGATTCAGACCCTCTGATCCGAAGGGTAATGAAAGGAATTCGAATTAAACGTCCGCCAAGAATGTTACCCTGATTTTCAATCTTTGTTCTACATGGCCCGATAACTCTTCTCTTTCAAAAAAACAATTGGCAACTAAACTAGCAACCTTACTCTATCTGATATACTTTAGAAGAATCTCAGATGTTAAAGTGTTAGAGATTTCTAATAGATATTATTCTCCAGACGGAGTGCATTTTGAACTATGTAAATGGACCAAAACTATGACCAAAAGCATTTTCTATCCTTGTTTTCCAGATTATAAAAAAAACTATGTGTAGTGGACTGCATGAAAATCTATGAAAAATAATGTGTAACATTAAACCAAAGGATGAAAAACAACTAATAATTTCCTTTGTTAAACCATATAAAGCAGTATCTACAGCTACCATTGCTAGATGGGTTAGATTAATAATGTCAGAAGCGGGAATAGATTTGTCAAGATTTGGGGCACACTCTTCCCGTGGGGCTATGGCCAGTAAGGTTTTCTGGGCCAGAGGATCCCTTTCTGATATCTAAAAAAATCTGCGGACTGGTCGAATGCATCCACGTTTGCACAGTTTTACCTTAGACCTGTGGAACATGTGAGCAGTACAGCGTTAGAAAGGTTTAAACATGCATAATGGTAGTCTGCGGTCTTGTAATGAAATGACGATTCTCCAATTATCATGCAGAGAGAATCTTGATTTCATTAAAGACAAGGGAGGCTAACTTTATCCCACCCACCACACCCTGGTGAAGATTAACTACATTTCTCTGATTCAGAAACAGACTTTAACTGAAGTATAAACCTATGTAGTTTTATATTTAGTACTAAATATAACACTGTATTGTTTAGAATAACTTATAATTTATTTGTTATTACTTATAAGTATTTAGCTCCGGATAAATCAGAATTACCAGTTTTTTCTCTCCATTTCTTACGGATACTTCTTCTTTGTGAGAATTACTTCAGTATCTATGCATTTAGACTAGATGAAGTAATTTTAAAGAATTTATGGCTCTCCGTCGCAGCTCTAAGAGGATGATGCCTAGTTACCATGACCTTATATATATTGTTCTTTGGAATGCTTTTATTCATGATGTAAAGTGTTCTTTAAAGGACTGCATGTTAGGGCAGCAATAAAAGTATATTGCATAATGTTATCCTCCGTTGTCTTTAATGAAATCAGGATTCTCTCTGTATGATAATTGGAGAATCGTCATTCCCTACCCTTACCCCAAAAGGACTCTTGGGGTGCCTGTTGCTGGGGAGTTGTTGCCTGTATGGCAAATCCCTGGCAATGCCTCGAAAAGGTGACATTGTTGTGGATACTGCTTTGTGGGTTTGGAGAGACCAAGGGAGCACAAAGTAACTCTCCTCTCTATGAAGCACTCAAGGGCAGAGTCGGCCTTCTCACCTAAATATCAAGGACCATCAAAAGGCCTATCCATTAGTGAACAGCTGAAATTGACTGACCTGAGGGTGAGGCTAGCAGAAGAAAACTATTTTCCCCAAATGCTTCAATCCTTTTTGACTTTGTTCGGGGGTAGTAGGAAAAGAACTGGGGTAAATTTTGCTAGTTGAGACCTGCACTACCAGGCTCGCAGGATCATGGTGCTGTGTTAGAAAGGCTGTGTCACCCAGACCAATTCTGTTTATAGATGGGCAAAAGCAAGGTTTGCACCAAGAGCTCTTTAGGGTGTTGATCAGGGCTTTCTTGAGTGGAAGTAGGGGTTCAGATGAGGATTGTCCTGGTTGTAACACTTCAGAGAGAACGTTGTGTTTTTTATCTCTATGGAAGGCAATCACAGACCTAAGACTTCGGCCGCTCATCTAATGACCATGGCAAATGGAGTACAAGGAGTGGTGGTAAACAGGTCAGTGACCCATGGGAGAAGCTAAATCAAGCTGGACAGCCTAAAACAAAGCCTGCAAATAGAAAGCAAGAAAGCAATCAACTGTCCTATCTTTTTATGTAGGGAGACTCTGCATTTGCAAAAATACTACTCGTAAAATACCTTTGGCAATGACAAACAAACATAAACTTACACAAAAGCGAAAGTTTACCTTCATGAATCAGGCTCATAATATCTAGTTCTAAGCACATCTAGTGATTCAGAAGATGTTTTCTGGCTCAATATAAAGAAAAGGTTTTAGTGCTCACAAACACTTTAATTTACCGATTTAGAGAGTTTGAAAACATTAAACCTCTTTGGAGTTCTGGGGCCCTATATGTCCACAATAGTAAATAAACAACGTGTATCTTGATATTCCTTTAAAAACACATATATGTTATGGGTTTAAGTAAATAGAATTGACTTAAATTTATTCCAGAAACATGCTTTTTCCTTTTACATTTCTACAACCATGCCAGGAATATTGTAGAGTGGAGCTTAGCAGAAGCTGTTCTAGGCAGAATTACCCCTTTAGTGGCTCTAGAGATGAAAGAATTAACTTATATTAGATATTGACATTTTTGGATATTTGCCCTAATCTTGGTTTGCAATAGGTATTTTCTGTATTTGTTTTCCTCTGTTTTTTACTCACAGTTGCACCGAAGAACACCTCACCGCCTTCCTTAGCACTACCACACCACCAACATCAACAGATGCCAACCCCTCAACACGTTACATTCACTGATGGATCTCCAACTCCGCCAACACTCTGGCACCCCTCAAGAAGGCAGCAGGCAAGCAACACTCTAAGAAAGCCAGCTGGTTCACTCCTGACCTCCACAAGTCCAGACACACCTGCAGACAACTTGAGAAGAGATGGAGGGACAACAAAACGCTGTAAACCCACGCAACCTTGAAAACCGCTGTCAACGCACACCACCTTCTCCTCCACAAAACAACAAAGAAAAAGGCCCACCAAGACAGAATCAACACCAAAGCAAACAACAGCAAAGTACTCTTTGCCATCGCCAAGGCGTTTGACAGGCTCAACAACGAGACCACAGACGTCCCACCCTCCCAAGACCTCTGCAAAAAACTTAGCACCTTCTTCCACTACAAGATCAGGTAAATCTACAACAGCTTCAACACCCAAGACCCTGCCCCAACGCCCGTCACCACCGCACGCAACCACGCCATACCCAAACAGATCCTGCTCAACTGGACTCTGCTTACCACAGATGTAACACTCAAGACCATGAAGAGCATCCTCTCTTGAGCCCCATTGGACCCTTGCCCTTATCACATCTTCCATAGAGCAGTCACCTCCAACACCATCAACAGCTCCATCAAAACCGCCACCATCCCTGATGACTGGAAACAGGCCGAGATCAACCTCCTGCTGAAGAAGCCATCCGCCAACCCGATAGACCTCAAGAACGTCAGACCCATCTCCCTCCTCCCCTTCCCAGCCAAGGTAATTGAGAAGGCCATCAACACCCAGCTCTTGGAGTTTATCGACGAGAACCATGTCCTGAACATTTCTCAATCCCGCTTCTGAAAAAAACATAGCACCGAGACCGCACTCCTTGCCAGCACCGACGACATCCACTCCCTACTGGACCACTGCGAAACCGCTGCCCTCATCCTACTGGACCTCTTGGCTGCCTTTAATCCCGTCTCCCACCGTGCCCTAATCATGAGACTCCACGTCACTGGCATCCACGGCAAGGCCCTGGACTAGATCCACTCTTTCCTTACCGGCTGAACACAGTGAGTCAGACTACCTCCATTCCTCTCAGAACCGACAGAGATCAGCTGCAGAGTGCCACAGGGCTCCTCCCTGAGCCCCACACTCTTCAACGTCTACATGGCCCTCCTCACAGCCATCGTCAGAAACCAAAAACTCAACATCATCTCCTACACCGACGACACCCAGCTGATCCTCTCCCTCACCAATGAATCCACAGCTGCCAGTACCAACTTCCATAGCGGGATGAAGGCCGTGGCCACCTGGATGAAAGATAGCTGCATCAAGCTCAATTGGACAAGACCAAAGTACTCATTCTGGGAACCACCCCCTCATCCTGGGATGACTCCTGGTGGCCCCCAACTCTGGGAACCCCTCTGTTAGGTCCAATGACCTTCATAACTGCCCAGCAGGGGTGATGGGAAGGTAGTTCTTCTATTCCCTTTTACATTGCCTCCCAAAGAGTGCTTTATGATCACTGTTTTGCAAGGAAACTCATCGGGGAATGGGAGAAAACAATAATAGCTGTGATGTACTTTGGAGATGCGCTTGTCAGGAAACCCTCTGAGACAGTGCAGATCTCTAAGGTGTCATGGACCCGTCGACCATACAGGACAAGACCTGTGTGTATTATAGGAAACAGAAGGTGAGAAGACATACACGCAAATGACACATTCACAACACTGCAATCTGCTCTTGTTCCTGTGTACTCACGTCCACCTCTCTCACAGCATGCCTTGAACAACTCAGCTGGAAGTTCCAGCTCTTGCGAGTCGTACTCTCCTCCAGGAGATATGAGTGTAGAAAACAAGGTAAGAGAACAGAAACCAATGCAGGAAAAGAAAAGGATAAACCCAAAGTGCAGAAGGAGAATCTCTCCGGCCCTCTGCGTTTGGTATCTCCAAGAGCAGCTCTCTTTTGCGCCACAGGAGCAGTTGGAGAATTCACAGGGTTAGGGGTTCACGAGGAACGCATTACCTCTGCGCCCTCGTACAGTCCCCGTCACTGTGAAGAAGCAAGAGAAGCAACACGGCTAGCCATCCGGGCACCGGCAGCCATCAATGCCCGGGACGTTCCTTTTACCGTCCAGCAGGGAAAACACGGCCCACTCCGTTGAGTCTCAGGTAAGAACCCACGCAGCTAATGCCAGCAGCAAAGAACAAGATGCGCTGAAGGACGACAGTGCGTAGGATGCAGTATCCGTGGATCCAGGAAAGCGCGAACAGGGTACTGCGCTGGAAATGGTCACTGGGTGCTAGGGTTTGAGCACAAGCTTAATAATTCTTAAGAACCAAATAATCCAGGAGACGCCAGGAAGTGGAGCTCCCAGCGTGGCTAGCGAACACAGGAATCAGATTGTCAAGCACCTGGTCCGAGTCCAGGATGGGCTTATATCCTGCCGTCAATCAGCAATTATTTTCCGGTGACTCTTCATGTCTCGATCCCTGAGGCTGCTGGGAGTCGTAGTTCTTCATGCACACATGCCTCCCAGTGTACCCCTTACATGTGTGAACCTTCTGCCAGAGACCAGCATGACACCCTCCCATCCTCACAGATCACACTCACAATGAACCGCCAGATCAACGCCGTATCCTCATCCTGTTTCAACACCCTCTACCTTCTCCGAAAGACATTCAGATGGATCACCACAGAATCCAGAAAGACGGTCACCCACACACTCATCACCAGCAGACTCAACTACAGCAATGCACTCTATGCCGGCATTACCCAGAAACAGATCAGGAATCTACAGAACATACAAAATGCCGCAACCAGACTGGACCTAGACATCCCTCGCCGCAGCCACATCACTCGATACCTCTGACAACTCAACTGGCTCCCAGTCAACAACAGAATCGCCTTTAAGCTCCTCATACATGCCTACAAAGCTCTCCATGATGCAGGGCCAGCATATCTGAACAACCGCCTCTGATTCCATGAACCGCCAGACAACTTTGCTCTGCCCAACTTGCTCTGGCCACCATCCCACGGATTCACAAGACCAGAACCAGAACCTGAGAAAGATCCTTCTCCTACCTAGCCCCCAAGACATGGAACACCCTGCCCCTCCACCTCAGGTATTCCCCATCACGGAGCCAAATCAGGAAGGAAATCGAGACTTCGCTCTTCGACTGAACCTCCATGCCCAGACAGATCAGCAGCCCCACCCTCCCCATTCAGTGCCTTGAGACCTTTATGGGTGAGTAGCCATGCTTTACGAACCTCTGATTGATTGATTGATTGATTGATCGATTGATTGATGTTTGGAGTGCTGACATGTGAGAAGAGCTGTTGCTGTACACATGGGGCTGTTTAACCCCTAACACCAAATTCTCAAAGAATTTGCTTGAAGCTTTGCATTGTGCTGCCTTGTTATGCTAAAAAAACAGATGAATTCAAAATTGTTCAGTATACAATCTGACAGCGTGCAATAAGGCTCACATCGCTGCACCTTTAATGTTAATTGAATGGGAATTGTTTTCGTACAATAGCGTATCCTAGTCAGGAAGCAGACCTTCATCTCAGCATGCATATTCACATTATGCCAGTTTTATGAGTCCAATCCCTTAGAAAGACAAGATCACTATGCCACAAAGGGTGGAACACATTAAATGGGTCATAAAGAGGTGCACAAAGCAGTCGATGGGACAGCTGTCTGCTTGTTTTGATGCCCACAGCCTTACACACAATTCTGAGCTGTCAGAAATTGTGTTGGATTCACAAAGGTAACTTTCCCTTTTGAGTAACTTTAATCTTTTAAGTAGGTTTACTACTTTTTGGTAATCAGAACCTGCACTTTTGTAGTAGCTTATACTTTTGTACTGAGTTACACTTTTGGAGAGACTTACATTTTTGTAGTAAGTCTAGTACTATCCATTGTCAACCACAGGTCCTGCAACAACCTTCCATAAAAATAGTGGCGTTATGGACTTAAAATAGAACCCCCATAGAAAATAATGTTAAATTAAATTAGATTATTTAAATATATGAATATATATAAATTGATGTTAACATATGTGAAAATAGTACATATTTATAAGTATTTAATAACCTATTTGTAATTAATTTTATACATTGCTTTTAATAATTATTAATGCACATTTAAAACCCCTTTTTTAATCAGGTAGGAACTTATGTTTTAATTTAAGCTTCAGAAAAATAGTTTTAATTTAATATAATTCCTTTAATTAAAGTTTTAATTCAAAATTAATGTAATAGTGCTCTGTATTTATTATGTTGTTCTACATCTAAAGTGAAAATAGAAAATGAATATACATTAATGTTTAAACACTTTTAAACCATTTTTCCTATACAAGTGTGGATCCACGGCCCTAATGCTGAGTCTCCCTTTGTAGTTGTTCAATAACTGCTTTACAGAGTTGGACTAGGACATTATTGACTCCAAACTTACTGTACCCAAAGAGCTTGGATAGGAAGCTGACATCTATATCAGTCCCAGAGCATCAAGGAAGGTACCTGGAAGAGGGGACCACTAGAAGGATGGGCAGGGTTCCCAACAAAAGAAGGTGGGGAGGGGGGGGTAGAGGAAAACAAAAGTTCTTCAAATGAGTTTTCAGGACAAGGAGTTCAATCCAATCCTGGGCAGACGAAGGGTGGGGTTAATGAGAAGAGTTCCCTGGGCTACTCCCGACTCCCAAGTCTCAGGTTCCCTAAAGGTAGCTGTGAGTCCAGCTATGCCGGTTGACTGTTAGGAAATGATCTTGAGAGCATACCATCTTAAAATAGGTGGCACTCAGGTCCCACTTGGAGATGTTGGGGTTACCAGAGTGGGTGCTTATGGCCATATGGTCCATTGCATCCCAGAAGAGGAGTCTAAAGGACTTGACACCTGAAACAGTGGCCCAGGTGCCTGCCAACAAGACGAAGTACAGCGGGTGTGGGAAACTCACCCAGGAAATTTCCAATGTCTGGGAGGAGACTGAACCTAGGAGCAATGTCCCAGAACCTACAGGTTAGGGCATTGCTGCAGTGGGAGATCTACCTGAGCTAGATAGATGGCAAGCTCAAGAAGGACCATCAAAGCAGAGTTCTGTAAAGCTCAAAAAGAGTGCCCCACTCGTGAGTGCCTTCCTTATCTATTGGGAGAATAGTCTCCTGTATAATGAGCCTATGGTCCCTGAGCGTGATTCAACCCTTGTTTTGGCAGCCCACTAGTGGTGCAGGGCCTTCCTACAGGGATTAGCTGACTACATCCCCCTGGTAAAACATCTGGGCAACCCAACACCTTTGACTGAACGGTCACCCACTTCTATTAGCCCTGGATGAAGACTCATGCAGATAGATGCATTCAGCCCATCCTGTAATACCTGCCAGGCCAGTAGCAAGTCAGGAGAAAAGAGTAAGAGTCCCCTGCATCCATTACCTTGAAGTGGAAACCCCCTTTGAAAGGGTGGGTATTGATATTGTTGGGCCTCTGGAGCCCAAGACTGCCTTATGCAACATGTTTACCCTAGTCTTGCTGGACTATGCCACAAAGTATCCTGAGGCCATACTTCTGATGTTGGTGACTGCATTAGTGGTTGCCGGGGCACTGATGGAGATATTTATTCATGGGGGTTTTTCCAAGGAGATGTTGTCTGACAGGGGCACAAACTTCATGTCTGCCTAAATAAAGTCCAGGTGGGATGAGTGTTGGGTAACCTACTAGTTCTCCACACCATACTGCGCCCAGACAAATGGGCTTGTTGTGAAATTCAAAAGACCCTGAAAGGCCTGATTATGGGCTTGTCAGAACCATGGAGGTGTTAGTGGGACATCCTTTTATATGCTTGTTGTGTGCTTACAAGGAAGTGCCTCATAATGGAGTGGGGTTCAGTCACATTGAGCTTCTGTTTGACCTTCCTGTCAAAGGACCTATCAGTCTTGTAAAGGAGGGGTGGGAGCAAGCTCCCAAGAAGCTCCCCATATTTTAGATGAAGTGTTTATGGAAAGAGGCCATGGATAATTTGGAAGCCAACCAGGAGGTAATGAAACCAGAAGGCCACTCTGTTGGAGTTTCAACCTGGTCAAAAGGAGGGGGCAATGGAGCCTGTAGTACCCTGGGCCTTGAAGAACAAGTAGACCAGGCCCTATGATGTGAAACAAATGAGAGGGGAGGTCACTACCTGGTAGACCACTGAAGGGTCCTGCATGTGAACCTCCTCAAATCCCATTTTGAGAGGTCTGAGGTCACAAAGGTCTTGTTGTCAGATGGAAGTGAGGAGAAGGAGAACGAACCTCTCCCAGACCTCCTGTCTTCCAATGAGCACGATGGATCTGCAGAGAGTGTCATTCTCTCCTCCACAATGACTCCAGAACAGGAGAGATAATGTTGCCAGTTGTTGATGTGATTCTCCCAGCTTTTCTCACTAACCCCGGGTCTCACTCACTGATGTACCCATGATGTCGACACAGAGGACAGCATGCCTATCAAGAATAAGACCTACAGGTTGTCTGCTAAAATGAGAGCCAGCATCAAGGATGAATATAAAAGTGGGGGAAGATTCAATATGGTGTATCAGAGGCAGGAATCTGGACTAACTTTTTACAACATACATTTTGCCTCTGACACCATTGATCACAACGTTTGTTTTATCGGCTAGTCTGTTTAATGACTGCGATCTGAAAAGCAATTTTTTCTTTTACTTATCAACTTTTTGGCTGGATGAACACTACTCGTTAGACATACACTTATTATATACATAAGACAGTGACATATATATTTACATTTATACAGTGACTTCAAAACATGTCTTATGTATATAATAAGTGTATGTCTAACGAGTAGTGTTCATCCAGCCAAAAAGTTGATAAGTAAAAGAAAAAATTGCTTTTCAGATCGCAGTCATTAAACAGACTAGCCGATAAAACAAATGTTGTGATCAATGGTGTCAGAGGCAAAATGTATGTTGTAAAAAGCATCAAGGATGAGGCTTCCAAGATGTTGGATTTGAGGGTGGTTGAGCCCTCCTTTAGTCCCTGGTCCAGTCCAGTTGTATTCATACCAAAGACTGCTCCACCGGGCACTACCCCAAAATTGAGGTTCACTGTGGGCTAAAGGGGTCTCAATGTAGTCACTAAGGCTGATGCTCACCCTGTCCCCAGCCAGATCTGCGGATCTTATTGATTAGTTGGGGGCTGCCAAGTTTCTGAGTACCAGGTCCTGGCTAGGCTACAAAACATCAAGTCAGTCTACATGGATAACAATGGTATTTTCAGCTGAAGCTGGGATGACCACCTGCACCACCACTAGGAATCAATTAATCAATCAATCAATCAATGCATTTATATAGCGCACTACTCACCCAGAGGGTCTCAAGGCGCTGGGGGAGGGGGGTCCGCTACTGCTCGAACAGCCAGGTCTTGAGTTGCTTCCTGAAGGCGAGGTGGTCCTGGGTCAGGCGGAGGTGGGTCGGGAGGGAGTTCCATGTCTTGGCGGCGAGGTAGGAGAAGGACCGTCCTCCTGTGGTGGCTCTTCGGATGCGGGGGACGTTGGCGAGGGCGTGGCCGGTCGATCGAAGCTGGCGTTTGGGAGCGTAGAAGTTGAGGCGGCTGTTGAGGTATCCTGGGCCTTGGTTGTGTAGGGCTTTGTGTGCGTGGGTGAGGAGTCGGAAGGTGATTCTCTTGTTGACCGGGAGCCAGTGCAGGTCTCTCAGGTGTCCGGAGATGTGGCTGCGACTGGGGATGTCCAGGATGAGTCGTGCTGAGGCGTTCTGGATTCGCTGGAGTCTTTTCTGGAGTTTGGCGGTGGTTCCGGCGTAGAGGGAGTTGCCGTAGTCCAGACGGCTGGTGACGAGGGCCTGGGTGACCATCTTCCTGGTCTCGGTGGGGATCCACCGGAAGATCTTACGTAGCATGCTCAGGATGTTGAAGCACGACGAGGAGACGGCGTTGACTTGTCTGGTCATGGAGAGGGAGGAGTCCAGGATGAAGCCCAGGTTGCGTGCGTGGTCTGTTGGTTTGGGTGCGCTGCCTAGGGCGGGGGGCCACCAGGAGTCGTCCCAGGCGGAGGGTGAGGACCCCAGGATGAGGACTTCCGTCTTGTCCGAGTTCAGTTTCAGGCGGCTGTTCTTCATCCATTCGGCTACTTCTTCCATCCCTTCGTGAAGGTTGGCTCTGGCGGTGGCGGGGTCGTTGGTGAGGGAGAGGATCAGCTGGGTGTCGTCGGCGTAGGAGATGATGTTGAGGTTGTGCTGGCGTGCGATGTCTGCGAGGGGGCTCATGTAGACGTTGAAGAGGGTTGGACTGAGCGAGGAGCCTTGAGGAACGCCGCAGAAGACTTCGGTGGCTTCAGATCTGAACGGGGGGAGGCGGACTCTCTGTGTCCTTCCGGCGAGGAAGGAGCTGATCCACTCCAGTGCCTTCTCCCGGATTCCGACGTTGCTGAGTCGCTGCACTAGTGTACGGTGGCAGACAGTGTCGAAGGCCGCGGAGAGGTCTAGGAGGATGAGGGCTGCTGTTTCTCCGTTGTCAAGCAGTGCTCGGATGTCATCGGTGGCTGCGATCAGGGCGGTCTCGGTGCTGTGGTTGGCCCGGAAGCCAGACTGCGAGAGGTCGAGGGAACCGTTCGTCTCGAGGAAGGCGGCCAGCTGCTTGTTGACGGTCTTCTCGATGACTTTTGCAGGAAACGGGAGCAGCGAGATGGGGCGGTAGTTCTTGAGGTCGGTGGGGTCGGCTGATGGCTTCTTTAGTAGAGCGCTGAGTTCGGCGTGCTTCCAGCTCTCCGGGAAGGTAGCGGTGTCGAAGGAGGTGTTGATGATGTCCCGCAGGTGGGGTGCGATGACAGCGTCGGCCTTGTTGAAGACGTGGTGAGGGCAGGGGTCGGTAGGAGATCCGGAGTGGATGGAGTTCATCATGCGGACGGTGTCTTCGGTGCTGATCGGGGTCCAGGTGCGGAGGGTGGTGGTGGGGGGCGGTGGTTCGGTCATGGCGTGCGTCGGTTGAGTGCCGAAGCTGTTGTGTATGTCCGCGATCTTGTTGTGGAAGTAGGAGGCGAGGGAGTTGCAGAGGTCTTGCGAAGGGGTGATGTCGTTGTTTCCGGCGTTGGGGTTGGAGAGCTCTTTAACGATGTTGAAGAGTTCCTTGCTGTTGTGTGCGTTGTTGTCCAGTCGTTCCTTGAATGCAGTTTTCTTGGTGGCGTGGATGAGTTGGTGGTGTTTTCGGGTGGCGAGCTTGAGGGCAGTCATGTTGTCCGGTGCTGGGTCTCTGCGCCATGTTCTATCGAGGGCTCGGCAGTTCTTCTTGGAGCTCTTGAGTTCGCCGGTAAACCATGGGGCTTTCTTGCTGCCGGGTCTGCTAGGCGGGGTCTTCAGAGGGGCGAGGTCGTCTGCGCAGTTGCTGATCCACTTCGCGAGGTTGGTGGCCGCCTGGCTTGGGTTCATTGTGCTGGCGGGAGGGTTCGTGCTCAGGGAGGTCGCGAGCTGGTCGGCTGTGATCTTGTTCCAGCTTCTGCGTGCAACCTGTTGCTGGTGGTGGTGGATCGTGGTCCTTCTGAAGCTGAAGTGGACGCAGCTGTGGTCCGTCCAGTGGAGTCCGGTGGCGTGGCTGAAGGCGATGTCCTTGCTGGATGAGAAGACTGGGTCGAGTGTGTGTCCGGCGTAGTGGGTGGGGGTGGTCACCAGCTGCTTGAGACCGAGGTTTGCGAGGTTGTCCAGCAGGGTGGTGGTGTTGCGGTCGTTGTTGTTCTCCAGGTGGAAGTTGAGGTCCCCGAGGAGGATGTAGTCAGCAGAGGGGAGGGCGTGCGGGCTGATGAAGTCGGCTATATCTTCGCTGAATTGTGTGTGTGGTCCCGGGGGTCTGTAGATGAGGGCGCCTCTGAGGGTGGTCTTGGGGTTGATGTGGACCTGGAAGTGCATGTGCTCGGCGGGTGCGAGGGTGTCGTTGGTGTCGGTCGTTATGCGGATGGTGTTCCTGTGGATTATGGTGATGCCTTCTCCGGTCTGGTTGATGCGGTCCCTTCGGATGATCTTGTAGCCGTCTGGGATGGCGATGGCGATGTCGGGCGCTGAAGAGGCGTTCATCCAGGTTTCCGTGAGGAAGGCGACGTCTGGTGAGGTTGTGTCGAGCAGGTTCCAGAGCTCGATGGCGTGTCTGTGGACGGAGCGGGTGTTGAGCAGGATGCATTTCAGGTGGCTGCTGCTGTTGCTCGTCTTGGTCTTGGTCGGTGCTGGAGTAGTGCTGGTCCGGATGCAGGTGAACTTGCAGGCGTTGCAGCAGAAGGGTCCGTGGGTGTGTCTCGGGGTGGCTTGGTAGCATCCTGGGATTCGGCCGGCGTTGAGTGCGTTGAGGGTGGCGGCGTCGTACGTCCGGCGGGTGGGCTGGGGTCTGCGGGTGCCGGGGGTCCTGGCGCTGGGCACGGGCCAGGCGCGGATGGGCGCAGACGGGCTTACCTTTGGCGCACCTTTGGCACGCAATCGGCGTGCCCGCTGCACGTCAACGCTGCGCGTGCGCACGGTCGCCATTTATGGCGAGGTGCGAGGGAGGGAGGAGCAGCTGGGAGGCGGGAGCGGGGAGGGCACAGAAGGAAAAGGGGGCATGTCCGTGCTCACGGCGGCGGGAGGCGGGGAGCGGGGCGGGTGGGCACAGGGGCGACTAGGGGGTCACAGCCCTGGGGGGCACACAGGTACAGAAAGAAAAAGGGGGTACAGTGCCTAAAAGAGGCTACAAGACAACAAGTAAGTAATGTAAACACAGTTAGCGCAGGCGCCCACACCGAGCGACGGCGGGGGGCGTGGTCAGCAGGCAGGCTCAGCGAGGCTGAGGGCAGCGGCAGGCGGGGAGCACACGCTACAGCTGGTGGCCGTGCGGCGCGGGGGTGTCCTAAGAATAGGTCACACTCACCTGTGCCACACGGTCGCCATTTATGGCCAAGTGCGAGGGAGGGAGGAGCAGCTGGGAGCGGGGAGGGCACAGAAGGAAAAGGGGGCGTGTCCGTGCTCACGGCGGCGGGAGGCGGGGAGCGGGGCGGGTGGGCACAGGGGCGACTACGGGGTCACAGCCCTGGGGGGCACACAGGTACAGAAAGAAAAAGGGGGTACAGTGCCTAAAAGAGGCTACAAGACAACAAGTAAGTAATGTAAACACAGTTAGCGCAGGAGCCCACACCGAGCGACGGCGGGGGGCATGGTCAGCAGGCAGGCTCAGCGAGGCTGAGGGCAGCGGCAGGCGGGGAGCACACGCTACAGCTGGTGGCCGTGCGGCGCAGGGGTGTCCTAAGAATAGGACACCCCCGCGCACCGCAATGAGAAAACCTGTTTATCAAGGCCAGATAGGGCACGGATCTATTATATATTTTGGCCACCAAGTTTTCAAAGGCAATGCCCAGCCTCTCCATCCCAAGATTCAGACCATTATAGCTTGTGACCCACCCAAGACTCAGACCCAGGTGAGAGCTTTCTTGGGCCTCACTGGGTATTGCAGGAGAATTGTTAAGGACTATGGCACCATTTTTGCCCCCTGTCAAGTTCTCAACTGGATTTTCAGTGGGAGAGGCCACGATGTAAGGTCCCATCCTCCCTATTGACCAAGATGACCCAACAGTATTCAAAGCTAACCCAGATTGAAGGTGAAGAGGGAAATGGAAGAGGGGAGTCACACAGGTACTAAGTCATTTTTAGAGAATTGCGATTCTCTTAATAACATGACAAGAGAATCTGGATTTCATTAAAGACATGGAGACTAACATTATGCATTTTCTTTTAATGCCTTCTCCAAGCAGCCCCTTAGGAGCAATACATCATGAAGTGAATCAGATCTAGAATAGAATCTTCCAGATGTACAATTGCCATGCACACAGTCTGCCTCTTTTAAATGCGAGGTAATAAGGTAAGTCTTCTTCTGTATAACATTTTCTTTATTTTTCTTCTTTCTTCTCTCTTTTTCTGTTGTGCATTCCAAATGGATAGAAACAATGAAGACTGAATGAAGGGATCACAGAGTTAATTCTTTCTGAGCATCTTCCTTGCAGAAACAGCAGAATAGATGAATCAGTTATGTTGAGTTATCTGAAATAAGAAAGAGTATAAGTGCTCTGTTGTCATGTAACTGAGAAAGGTGTAATATCAAAGCAGGCAAGTTATACGAATTTTTTAACAATCCATCTAAAAAAGGTTGTATGAAACTTTCAACAATACATTGTATAAAGGTTGCATCATAAATCATGCATCTATTGTTCAGTAATTTATTTATCCACCCACAGGAAGGGAAGGGTGGGATAATGTTAGCCTCCGTGTCTTTAATGTTATTAGGAGAATCGCAATTTCATTACAAGACCGGAGGCTACCATTATACCTGTTGGTAGTTTTGTAACACTACATCTGATATATGTTCAATAGGTTTACAGTAGTGTTTAGCAAAAGTGTTCGAATTTGACCAATCAGCTGCTTTAAGAATGTCATCTAGATTACCCCCTTTCCAAAATGATTTACAAGCCATAGCACCCCTATTGAGTGTGCTTGGAACCTTTTTAGGTCAATACCAGTACTTGCATTGCATATTTAATCCATCTTGCTATAGAAGCTAATGTAATGGGTTTGAAGGGTTTGACGAAAAAGATAAGTAATTGGTAAACACCATGCGCACGATGTTCACTCATTCTTGCATCATATTCTTTCATACAATCTACCACACAAAGTTTTTTGCATGCATTAAACTTTGGGTAGAAAATTGAATCTGACATAGTTTAGTTCTCTAAATAATCTAAAAATTGACACCAAGGCATCATAGACTCTATAGGTTACTTCTAGTGCTATAGCATCTGATATTCTATGGCAGGGTATTAGGCAGAGTAGAGAGGCTAGTTTTATGGAAAGTTTCTTCTTATCTTGGTATCAGTTCTCAGGCCAGGTGGTGAAAAGGTCTGGTAGTAACTAAACATCCCATAGGGTTTTGTATTTAGGTTTAGGAGGTCTCCTTAGTCTGATACTTTTCATAATTCTGCACATTATGGCATTTTACCTGCTGGTATTGCCGTTTATGAGAGTATGGCCTGCTGAAATAGCTGATCTGTAGCAATTAATTGATCTGTAAGTAAGCCCTCTCTCATATTGTTCAACTAAAAAGTTTGCTACATGTACGATAGGAGCCTCCACAGAATCCAGGCTCCTCTCCAGGCACCAGCGCACCCAAGATCTCCCGATGCCATTGTATCTATAGTGGGTTCCAGAAGCCCATGACTCTTGGAGGAGTACAGTAGCTTGTCTCGAAAGGTCTGTGATTTCATTAGATTTCCTTACACTTTCCAGGCAAGAAGGTTCAAAGTCCCTGTCTGGACTAGGGGATGTTCCCTTCTGTATATATGTCGGCTGGGGGTAGAAAGGGTATTTCGCAGGCTAATTCCAAACTCATCAGGAACCACTCCCGGGAGGGCCAGAAAGGGGTTATTAGTACTAAGGAGCAATGGTCTTGTCTCACTTTCTGAAGGGCTCCCTGGATCATTGCAAATGGGGGAAATGCGTATGCTGGAATTCCTTTCTATGGTTGGAGAAAGGCATTTACTGCTTGAGCACCGGGGTTCTGGCATCCAGCTGAAATATTTCTGCAGTTGGAATGTCAGTATGCTTGTGAAAAGATCTATTTCCAGAGAGCCCCAGAACTGATTTAGAGTTCTGAAGGCTTCCACGTTGAGTTTCCAGTCGCTGTGGTCTAGGAGTGATCTCGAATTCCAGTCTGCAGTGATGTTGCTTTTCCTCGGTAAGTATTCTGCTTTCAGGGCTATCTTGTATTCTAGAAAGAACATCCAGGATTTTTTGGCTAGATTCGATAGTTCTGAGGATTTTGTACCCCCTAAGCGATTTATGCATGCCACAGCCGATATGTTGTGCATTTTTAGAATAACTGATCTGCCTTGTAAGGATTGTTTGAAGCTCATCAGAGCGTAAAGGCCAGCAGTTAACTTTAGGTAGTTTATGTGGTGTGAGCTCTCTGTATAGGACCATAGACCTCCCATGTTCTGATTCTGTGAGCACGCTCCCCAGCCATGAAGACTCGCATCTGACTCCAGAATCAAATCCGGGGAGTTTCCAAAAATGGCTTTGCCCTTCCAGGTATCTAGATTCTCTAACCGCCAGTTCAGTTCTGATATGGCTTCGTGGTCTAGGGTTACTTTGTCTCTGTACCATAGTCCAGCACAGAGGGCTTTCGCCTTCACTCTTTGAGGGGCTCGATAATGTAAAGGTCCCGGAAAGATAGCTTGGATAGAGAAAGACAGGAGGCCCAGGAGTCTGGCTAGTTCTCTTAGGGACAAGAGGTCTCGTTTTAATACAAGTTGTATTTCTTTGCGTATTTTCGTGATTTTCTTCTTGGGTAGTAGTGAAAGTGATGTTACTGTGTTTACTGTGAATCCCAAGAACTCCAGAAATTGCGAGGGAGTCATGATAGATTTTTCTCAGTTTATTATGAAGCCAAGGCTCTTTATAAGATTTACTGCTGTATTCAGGTCTTGAAGAATCTGAGGGTGGTGTTGGGACATATTGAGAATGTCATTGAAATAGACAATCAGTCGTATCCCTCTTTCTCTCAAGAAAGATGCTATAGCTCTCATTACCTTGGTGAAACACCAGGGAGCAGAGAATAGCCCGAAGGGGGGAGCCTGTAATTGGAATAGATGATGGTTCCATGTGAATAGGAGGTAAGGTTGGGATTCTGGGGCTATGAGGATTGTGAAGTGGGCATCTTTCAAGTCTAACTTCACTAGCCAGTCCTTTTCTAGAAACATGTCCCTGAGGAGGTAGATATCCTCCATTTTGAAGTGCCTGTAGGTGAGAGATTTGTTAAATTCTCTCAGGTTTATGACTGGTCTCCAACCCTTGTCTTTTTTCTCTACCAGAAAGAGAGTGCTAACGATTTTCATACGATCCCATGGTACTTCTATAATGCTCCTTTCTCTATCATGGACATTACCTCTTACTCTACTATTTTCTGTTGTTCTGTGGTCCGTACTAGGTTTGTTGGGGTGAGGATTGTGTCAATGTTTTAGAAAATTCTATTTTGAAGCCTTGAATGGTTTTTAAAACCCAGGGGTCTTGTGTAATTGTTTTCCAAGTCTGTAAAAGGAATCTGAGTCGACCTCCCACCTATCCCTGGAAATAAGAAGAATGAGGGGTGTTGGTACTCACTCTGGAAATTACTGGAGCCTTGTCTGCGTGCTCTGAATCATCTAGAGTGGTAGGGTTTTCCTCTGTGGGGGTAGAATGGTGAGGGGATATTCACTTGGTAAGGTCTACCGAAACATCATTGTCTGTAGTAGGGCCTTTGGTAGGCATGGCCAATAGAGCGGCCCCTTGTGTCAGCTCTGGCAAAAACACTAGGGTCGAATACTCAGCACATGCTGTTCTGAGCCTTGTCTAGGGCTGTGAAGGTTGCAACTTATTTGCCTACGGTCTTGATCATGTCCACTCAGAATAGGAGTCCTTTGGGGTTTGCTGAGGGTTCTTTATCAGCCATGTCACTCAGTTTAGGGTTGATCTTGGTAAGGAGTACTTTTCGTCGCTTTGCATTTATCCCTGCATTCGCGTCCCCTAATAGAATCAGGGTTCTCTGACTCCATCCTCTTAGTAGATCTAAGTCTAACGGTGTACCTTTAATGTGGCTGTCTTCTGCCATATCAATTATTTTAGTCAGTGGGCCTAAAATATCAAGCATGCGATCCTGGCAGGCCTTCAGTGACCTTTCCATGCCCTACCTGGGGTTTCTACCCAGTTTGAATAGGAATTTAATTAATTTTGGGTCAAGGATGGGTGTCAGGCATACCTTTTCTAGAATCACTAGTCTGAGACATTCAGGCTTTAGGTTCTATCTCGTTTCTCTTTCTAGGGGATTCCTATTCCATCTTTTTATGAATTTGGCTACATGATCTTGTGGCCGCCATTCTGAGCTCCTCTGATTTCTGATATTATGTGGCGAGAACATCTCACCCAGTGGGTTGGTTATAATTTCTTTAGAGGATGAAGGAGCTCTTCCTCTGATAGGGGAAACTCAAAGTCTAGATCATCCTGGTCTAGGTCAAGGATATATTCATCCAACGGGTTCATGATTTGGTGGCCTTGTGGTACAATTTTAAGATCTTGTATATCATGACGAGCACTTAGATATTGTGTGCCGTTTTTGACACCTTGATAGGTTGTATTGCTTGATACTTTTGAAGTGTGTAGACCTCCCTTATAGTTTGAGGTGCTTAGACCTCCTTTTTATGATGAGATGCGTAGACTTCCCAAATTATTTGAGGTGCTTAGACCTCCCAATGTGCTCATCGGGCTTGTTCTTTCAATGTTGTTTTTCTTTAATCTTTTGCCCCCTTTTTCATTGTATTCCCTGCTTTTGCCGGTCTGGGTTTCAATAGTGCCATCTTCTTCCTCAATTAAGGGTCTTTTGGTTGACATGCACTGGTTGAGCGTTTAACGCATGCAGGTGCGCATCTCTTGTTGAATAATCTTTTTAATTTCTTCGTTATTGATGTTAGGTGTAGGTACCTCAAGATCATCTGATTCTACCTAAATCAGACATGTTATATTTTATATCACTTTACGGGTTGTAGTACTAAGTAATATATAGAGATGTCTTAGAAGACAGGCAACCTGACTTATTAGAAAGGTTCAGAGGAGCTTATGTAAATTAAGGCTTTATTAGAGGAGCTTATGTAAGTTAAGGTTTTGTTACATCAGGTCTCTTAAATGTTATGCTCCTTTACTGTAAATTGACGTTTTTGGTGTAAAATTAGCTTTTGGGTACTTGCGGTCGTAGTCAGCAGCTGATCACGGGAGCGTCCAACTGCCAGACTTCCTGACATTGGATATGCTATGAGCGATCAGCTGTTGATTTACTGCATTGCCCAGGTAGCCCCTCAACTACATCAGGTTGCCTGGGAAACGCTTTAATTAGCACCCAGGGCAGCCTCGTAGTTATTAAGGTGTTCCTGGGACACTTTTATGTCGTAGTCTCCTCCAGCTGCACCAGGAGTAAAATTAGGGCATTGTTGGGGGTCTTTTCTCAGTGTCTGGGGGTGTTGCTTGCATCGGATTTGACTGTAGTGGTCTCTGTGTGCTGCATGTGCAGCCCTTGCTAAGGTACTTTCCTCAGATTTCCTTCCGACGCGTCGTTGCTGAAGCGGCAGGAGGAGACACAATTAAATGCTATTTATTGAACCAGAGTGAGTACTCTGACCCGCGACAGTGGTAAAAGTTTTTTTTTTAAATACATTTTTTATCTTAATTATTGATTTTCGTTTTTGGAGTTCCTCACTTGTCTGCATTTCAGGGAAGCCTGTGGTTGTGTGGAAACGCAGGGTGAGGTCCAGGGTGAGAACGGAGAGGAGGGGGGGGGGCAGGATTTCCATAAATTAGAAATCGGTTAGGTGTGAGCTGAGTTTTAAGATGAGTTTGAGGCCAAAGAGGCACAAGTCTTTTCAGAAAGATATACAAATTAAGTTGTAAAGGGCAAAATTCTATTCAGAATGGTATACAAATTCAGTTGAGAAAACATAATGCACATGTAGTGGTGGCCCATTTTAGAAGATTAAGGTCATACATGAAAGTGAAGAGAAAATTTACTTATCTTCCTGGAGCCGCATTTAAATGAGGCAAACTATCCTATGTGCATGGCTATTGTACAACTGGAAGATTCTTTTCTAGATGTGTTTCACATTACGATGTGTTGCTTCTAAGTGGCTTGTTGGAAGGCGGACCCCGAGGAGTCGGTGAGACCACCAAGGGGGGGGCCCTCTCACTGCACGAAGTAGCCGAGCGCTGCCGAGAAGTCTCCTGAGAGATCTTTCTCCTATCCCGTACTAGCACAGTAACACCACCACACCGGACTCAAGGAGGTTGTCTCAAGACAAGCAATTCTTTATCATCAATAAAAGGTTACGAGTTCAATATTTACACGAAGGGATCGAGGGATCCACCAAAAGTCTCAATGTCTCTTTGGAAGGGTAGGGGTAGCGGGACAGTCTTTGGCAGGAATGTGGTACGAGGGTACCTGGGGCCCAGTTCTTATCCTCACGCTGGAGGACCTCCGATCTCGGAGGGGTCGAGCCGCGACGGCGTCAGCAGGGCTCTGGCATACAGTTCGGGGAGAGCCGCGATTCAATCAGCAGGGCTCTCAAGATGGTTTCTGCTCAGCTCGAGCCGCGACGTCGTCAGCAGGGCTCCGAGGAAGGTTCCAGCGAGGTTGGGCCGCGACAGCGTCTGCAGGGCTCCGATGTTCCAGGTGGTTCAGAAAAGGGTTCACAGGAGGGAGCCGCGACGCAGTCAGCAGGGCTCGTGATGGTTCCGGCAAGAGTTCGTCTCCGTAGGGTCAGCCGCGATTCGATCAGCAGGGCTCTCGACTCCGGGATACAACTGCCGAGCTGTGGTGGGGTCGCCCCAGATATAGGTCTGGAGCCCTTTGATGTCCGGACCTATGCGCCCGAGGGGGCGGAGTGGCCGGGTGGAGGTGGCCAGACGCCCAGCAGGAGAGGCGCCAGGCCCATGGGAGTTTGCAGGGTGATCACACCTCGAGAGGGGAGGACAGTTGGGGGTCCCATCGATACTGTCCTCCGCCGGGGCGATGAATGGTTCCTGCGGCACCCCCTGGCCAGTTCGTGGTGCCTCGATGTCGGGGCTTCGCTGGGGTCGAGGCTGGGTTGAGCGGGGTCGCGCCGGCTGGGGCACGGTGTGACGTGGATGCCAACAAGATGGCGGAGCCACGAGGAGTATGCGACCACGTGCAGCTCCGGGTGAAGGGCCTTGGTGCAGTCCAGACGGGTGGCCCGTGACGGCCGGGGCGGGGAACGGCCACAATCCAGGGGGTTAAGGACCACGCCACGAGGCCAGGTCCAACAGGCGTCCCCCCCAGCCGAAGGCATGGAGAGTCACCCATCTCCTTGGGGATTCTCCTCGTCAAGGCGGAAGAAGCGGGACAGGCCGTCGGCGTTGGCGTGGTCATTGCCGGGCCGGTGTTCGACGTCAAAGTCCATCCCTTGTAGCGAGATGGACCATCGCAGCAGCTTGGGGTTCTCGCCCCGCATTCGCATTAACCATTGCAAGGGCCGGTGGTCGGTCTGGACCCGGAAGTGGGCGCCAAAGAGGTAGGGCCGGAGCTTCTTGAGGGCCCACACCACAGCGAAGGCCTCGCGCTCAATAGTGCTCCAGCGTTGCTCCCGGGGCAGTAGTCGCCGGCTGATGAAGGCCACTGGTCTGTCGAGCCCCCTTTCGTCAGTTTGGGAGAGGACGGCCCCGACCCCATACTCGGAGGCGTCCGTCTGTACCACGAACTCCTTCTGGTAGTCCGGGGCTTGCAGCACCGGAGCAGTACACATGGCCGTTTTGAGGGTGTCGAAGGCTGTTTGGCAGCGGGGTGTCCAGTGTACCTTCTTGGGCTGTTTTTTGGACGTTAACTCTGTGAGGGGGCCAACAATGCTCCCATAGTCCCGGATAAACCGCCGGTAGTATCCGGTGAGGCCCAGGAAGGCCCGGACAGCGGTCTGGGTAGTGGGGGGTTCCCAGGTCTGGATGGCATCTATCTTCGCTTGGAGGGGGGCCACCTGCCCGCTCCCCACTTGATGGCCCAGGTAGGTCACGGATCCGTGGCCGATTTGGCATTTGCTGGCCTTGATTGTGAGCCCGGCCCGCTGGAGGGCGGCCAGGACGGCCTCCAGGTGGAGGAGGTGCTCGGCCCAGTGGTTGCTGTACACGGCAATGTCATCTAAGTAGGCCGCGCTGAAGGCCTCAAGCCCGGCCAAAACCTTGTTCACCAGTCTTTGGAAGGTGGCCGGGGCGTTCTTCATTCCGAAGGGCATCACCCGAAAGTGGTAATGCCCATCCGGAGTCGAAAAGGCGGATCTTTCTTGGGCGCCGGGGGTGAGCTGGATTTGCCAGTACCCGGCGGTGAGGTCCAGCGTGCTCAAGTAGCGAGCGGCCCCTAGGCGGTCGATCAGTTCGTCGGCCCGGGGTATCGGGTGTGCGTCCGTCTTGGTTACTACATTCAGGGCTCGGTAGTCCACGCAGAATCGCAACTCCGGGGGGTGACCGGGAGCTGCGGCCTTGGGCACCAGGACGACAGGGCTGGCCCACGGGCTGTCGGAAGGCTCGATGACCCCCAGGGCCAGCATCTTCGCTACTTCGGCCTGGATGCAGGCCCGCACTCGGTCAGGCACCCGGTAGGCTCTGTGTCGTATGGGGGGGTTCTCCCCGGTGTCGACGTCGTGGACGCACCAGTGGGTCACCCCCGGGGTGAGAGAGAAGAGGGCTGCGTAGTCCCGCAGTAATCGCTGGCAGTCGTTGCGCTGCTCCGGGGTCAGGGACGAGGCGAGTTGGACCCCTTCGATCGATCCATCGTGACTGTCGGATTGCAAGAGGTCGGGCAAGGGCCCGGAGTCGTCCTCGCCCCCCTCGTCGGTCGCCAGCAGCAGGCTCAGTTCGGTCCGGGCGAAGTGGGGTTTTAGCCTGTTCGCATGTAGGACCCGGAGGGGGTTCCGGGGGGACTCCAGATCGACCAGGTAGGTGACGGGACTTTTCTTCTCCACCACCTTGAAAGGCCCGGTCCACTTGTCCTGGAGGGCGCCGGGTTCGACCGGGGCCATGACCCATACTTTCTGACCGGGCTCGAATTCTACCGTAGAAGTGTTGCGATCGTACCACCGCTTCATGTCCTCCTGGCTGGCCTCGAGGTTGGCTTCGGCTATGGCTCGGAACTTGCGGGTCTGGTTTCGGAGGGTCAGGAGGTATCGGTAGACGTCAGGAGGGGCGCCTCGGGGCTTCATCTCCCAGCCCTCCTTGACCAGGCTGAGTGGTCCGCGGACCGGGTGCCCATACAATAGTTCAAACGGGCTGAACCCCAGGGACTTCTGCGGGACCTCCCGATAGGCAAACAGGAGGCAGGGCAGCAGGACATCCCATTTCCGCCTGAGGGGTTCTTCCAGGCCCTGGATCATCCCTTTCAATGTTCGGTTGAACCGCTCAACCAGTCCGTTCCCCTGAGGGTGATATGGGGTCGTGAACTTGTATGTGACCCCGCATTGTTGCCACAGGGACCGCATGTACCTGGAGATAAAGTTCGTGCCACGGTCGCTCACCACTTCGCTGGGGAATCCCACTCGGGAGAAGATCCCCATCAAGGCCCGGCCTACCACAGGGGCCGTTATAGTTCTGAGCGGGACCGCCTCCGGGTACCTGGTGGCGTGGTCCACGAGGACCAGGATGAAGCGGTGGCCCAGGGCGGTTTGGGGGTCCAGGGGTCCCACAATGTCGATTCCGACTCGTTCAAACGGGGTGCTGACGGCGGGAAAGGGCTGGAGGGGGGCCTTGACCCGACCCCCCGTCTTTCCGCTGGCTTGGCAGGTCTGGCAGGACCGGCAGTGGTTGTCCACATCTCTCCGCATCCGGGGCCAGTAGAAGTGGGTCACCAGACGACTGTACGTTTTGTCTTGCCCCAAGTGTCCGGCGAGGGGCACATCATGGGCCAGGTTGAGAAGGAACTCCCGGAAGCGGAGGGGGACCACCAACACGCGGCCGGCCCCGAGTTCTGCCACTTTCTGTTCACTGTACAACAGGCCCTCGGCCCAGTAGATCCAGTGGGTGCCGGTCTGGTCACCGTTGGCTTGCGCGGTCGCCTGCTGTCGGACCCCTTCGAGAGAGGGACAGGACTGTTGCTCTTGCTGGAACTGCTCTCGGGTGGGGCCCCCTTCATGTTGCCATTGCGTCAGTTCTGGTAGGGCGCTCGGAGAAGCCATCTCTTCGGGGGAGGATTCGCTGGGCCCGGGGTCGGTGTCCGCCTCCTCCTCGCTGCTGGCGGGAGGGGGTGTGAGCCCCTCGGGTCGGGCAGTCCCGGAGGTCGAGGAGGAGCGGGGGGCCTGGGCGGTCATGGACCGGGTGATGGCGCAGGCCCAATCAGCCAGTCCCAACATTCGGAGGTGCTCTCGTCGTTCTACTTGAGCCCAGGGGGAACTCTCCAAGTCGTTCCCCAGGAGGCAGTCGACCGGGGCGTCGTCGCGCACCGTCACCTTCAGCAGGCCCGTCACCCCTCCCCACTCGAAGGGGACCAGGGCCATCTGGCATAGGCTTTCACTGTTGTCGGCCGTCCGCACAGGGCACAGCACATTCGGTAGAATCTGTTCAGAGGTCACCAGGTGGCAGCGGACAGCGGTGATACTGGCGCCGGTGTCGCGAAGGGCTTCGGCCCGTTGTCCGTTGACCGTGACCTGCTGCCGGTACTTCTGGGTGTTGGTTGGGATGGGGGTGCAGGGTACCATCTCTCGGCTACCCAGGCAGACCAGGGACATGGCTGCCGGCTCCCACTCAGTGTTTTCTCGGTTGAGGGCCTCTTCTTCCTCCTCTCCCCCCAAGGCGGCGGCTGTCAGCTGCCGGGGCGGGGGCCCGCCGGCCCCGTTTCTTCGGTTCAGGGGGCAGGCCGGGTCGCTGGCACAGTGTCCGGTTTGTTGGCAGCCATAGCAGGTCACTGGTGGCCGTGGTCCGGGTCGGGCCGGGCCCACCCTTCGCGCTAGGCTCGGGGAGAGATGTGGCTGCGGTGGCCCTCGAGGGGGGCTCCTGGGGGCCCCAGCGGGAGGGTCTCGGTTCCTGTTCGGCCCTCCCCCCCCACCGCGCTGGCGTGGGGGTCCGTTGGGGTTCCTCTGGTACTCCCCCATTGAGCTCCGGGGGACCCGGGAGTTGACCCATCGATCGGCCTCGACGGCAAGTTTTCGCGGGTCGGTCATTTTGCTGTCGAGGAGGTGCTGTCTCAGTTCCACGAAGCAATTGTTGGAAAGATGTTCCCAGACGATGAGGTCGACCAGTTGTCCGTAGGTGGTTACTTTGCTGCCTTTGATCCACCCTTCTAGGGCCCGACTGAAAAAGTCCACATATTCCACCGATGTGGTACCCGGGATTTTCTTGCAGTCTCGGAACCGCTGGCGGTACATCTCCGCTGTTAGCCCGTAGCGGGTGAGCAGGGCCTCCTTCATGTGATCGTAGGAGGTCATCACCTCCTCCGGTAGCTGGAGCAGCGTGTCCCGCCCTTCACTCAGGAATCGCCCCCACAGGCCTGCGCCCCAGTCTTTTCGGGGCACCCGATGGGAGGTCATGGCCACCTCGTAGGCCTTGAACCATTGTTGGATATCGTCATTCTTGTAATACTCCTTGACGACCTCCTTCGGGATATGCACCTTGGCCTCGGGGGGCGGTAGAGTGTCTCTAGTACTGGGGGTGTTGGTCCCTCCGTTCTTGGCCTTGATCTCGAGCTCCTTGAGACTGCGCTCGTGCTCAAGAGTTAGTTTTTTTTCCTCCAACTCCCGGTGTCGTCTCTTCTCTTCTATTTCTTCTTGAAGGCGTAGCTGCTCGAGGGCCAGTTTCTTTTCTGCCAGCTGGAGTTCGCCGTCCAGCCGCAGTCGGGCGAGCTCTAGTTCGTGGCTCCGGACCTTTTCCCGCTCTCGTATTTCTTCCTCGGAGAGGCCGGTTTCTAGGCTCTTTCTTCCTCCGGTTGCCGGGGTCAGTGCGGTTGCTGTGGTCTCCGTCAGGGGCAAGGGCCCTTCTTCCTGGGAGGGGCCTGCCCCAGCCTCCAACCATGCCCTCAGAGCTTTCTGCATCTCTTCCTTGGTACCGAGGCTGGTGGTTGCAATGCCTTTGTCTCTGCAGAACTGTTTTAATTCTTTGTGCGTATATTCTTCCAGCCGTTCGGGCTGGAACTCCATTGTCGCGTTGTTTTCCTGGCTGCTCATGATGCTATTCGTTTGGATGGGTAGCTAGTGGGTACTGGCTGGTACGTACTGCGTTCGGCTCGGATCCCGTCGCTGGCCACCAAATGTTGGAAGGCGGACCCCGAGGAGTCGGTGAGACCACCAAGGGGGGGGCCCTCTCACTGCACGAAGTAGCCGAGCGCTGCCGAGAAGTCTCCTGAGAGATCCTTCTCCTATCCCGTACTAGCACAGTAACACCACCACACCGGACTCAAGGAGGTTGTCTCAAGACAAGCAATTCTTTATCATCAATAAAAGGTTACGAGTTCAATATTTACACGAAGGGATCGAGGGATCCACCAAAAGTCTCAATGTCTCTTTGGAAGGGTAGGGGTAGCGGGACAGTCTTTGGCAGGAATGTGGTACGAGGGTACCTGGGGCCCAGTTCTTATCCTCACGCTGGAGGACCTCCGATCTCGGAGGGGTCGAGCCGCGACGGCGTCAGCAGGGCTCTGGCGTACAGTTCAGGGAGAGCCGCGATTCAATCAGCAGGGCTCTCAAGATGGTTTCTGCTCAGCTCGAGCCGCGACGTCGTCAGCAGGGCTCCGAGGAAGGTTCCAGCGAGGTTGGGCCGCGACAGCGTCTGCAGGGCTCCGATGTTCCAGGTGGTTCAGAAAAGGGTTCACAGGAGGGAGCCGCGACGCAGTCAGCAGGGCTCGTGATGGTTCCGGCAAGAGTTTGTCTCCGTAGGGTCAGCCGCGATTCGATCAGCAGGGCTCTCGACTCCGGGATACAACTGCCGAGCTGTGGTGGGGTCGCCCCAGATATAGGTCTGGAGCCCTTTGATGTCCGGACCTATGCGCCCGAGGGGGCGGAGTGGCCGGGTGGAGGTGGCCAGACGCCCAGCAGGAGAGGCGCCAGGCCCATGGGAGTTTGCAGGGTGATCACACCTCGAGAGGGGAGGACAGTTGGGGGTCCCATCGATACTGTCCTCCGCCGGGGCGATGAATGGTTCCTGCGGCACCCCCTGGCCAGTTCGTGGTGCCTCGATGTCGGGGCTTCGCTGGGGTCGAGACTGGGTTGAGCGGGGTCGCGCCGGCTGGGGCACGGTGTGACGTGGATGCCAACAAGATGGCGGAGCCACGAGGAGTATGCGACCACGTGCAGCTCCGGGTGAAGGGCCTTGGTGCAGTCCAGACGGGTGGCCCGTGACGGCCGGGGCGGGGAACGGCCACAATCCAGGGGGTTAAGGACCACGCCACGAGGCCAGGTCCAACATGGCTGATTGGAGTTAGCATTATAAGAAATATGCATAATGTTAGCCTCCAGGTCTTTAATGAAATCCAGATTCTCTTGTCATGCTAGTAAGTGAATTACCTCTATCTGTAGATATATAAATGTCAACTGGTACTATCATATATCTAAAGATAAAAAGGAAATAAAGAACTGGTGTACATGTAATAGAGGTCATAATAGAACTTCATGAAATGTTAATCATACAATGATTATAGCATACCTCATGTATTAATAATGTCTTCCTATTTTAGACTCATGGGACATGGCTGGAAAATCAAATATATGAAGAAAAGACAAAGTATATACAGGTACAGTTCATTACTACATGCGCCTCTGATTCAGCCATATAACAATGCCAAAAACACCAAAGAAAAATGAAAAAATAACAAGCCTTAAGCAACAGCAAGGGATAAGGCTGTGAGTTCAATGTAACAGTACATAAGTAACCATTTCAATATGCTCAATAGTAATTTCAGTATCTCTGTGATTCCTTTAGATAAGCAAGAAACAACACATCTCTCACAGAATCCACAGTAGCTGTGCAACAGAGCTCAGAGTCAGATAAGGTTTCAACTTGAAACAGTTCATGCAAGATTTGCAAAGCGTGTTAGCACATTACTCAGACAGAATCTGTAGGAACTTGAAACTTGCTTTAGGAAAACAGGCCCTATGCACCATGAAGGAACGTAGCCACAATAAGGAGTTGATGGAGGATGATGCAACCAGCGAGTACGACCAGGAAGTGAAGGTAGGTGAAGTGACTACAGGAAGCTGCAGGCCAAAAACAACTAGAACGCCAAGCAGCTTCTGTTGATGCCCATTTTATTCATTACATACTCCACCCCTGCTGCACTCAGACGATGGCTCAGGGAAGCGACAGGCATGACACCCCCTTAACTAATCTGACTTCCAAGAAACAGTCCAAAAAGGAAATCTGAACTAAGGTGTGCCACAAGGCATTTGATATGATGAAGGAAGCCATGTGCACAGCACCAGTGTTCAGAGTCCCTGCCTTCTCTAAAGATTTCCCAGTTCATATGGATGCCTCAGAGCATAGGACTGGGGCTGTCTTGTTACAGCTACAGCTAAACAATGAGGGCTTGGACCAACCTGTATTCCTTCATGAGCATGAGACTACTTTTCAAGCAACCCAGGTGGAATACAATTGGGAAGGATTTGTAGTGGTTTAGGCACTGAAGAAGTTGAGACCATACTTGTTTGGGACTCACTTCTGAGTTCAGACAGACCACAGATCCACCCATATGGCTAATGCAAATGCAGGGTGGGAATCTAAAACTGTCCATCTCCCTAAAGGGTATGGACTTCACAGTGAAACATTGCCTTGAGATTGACCATGCCAATTCAAATGGTCTTTCCAGGTTTTATGGCCTTATCTATAACCTTACCCGGTATTTGTAAAGCATGAAATAATCACCCCAAAGGGTCTCAAGGCGCTGGGGGCCTTTGGGAAGATTAAGCAAGTTATTGCCCAGAGTCACATGGTTCTGGGCTGAGCTGCCGCTAGGACCAGGGATCGAACCGTGAGCCCCATGCTCCGGAGACAGCCGTCCTGGCCGCTGTGCCACACCTCTCCCACCCCCTGGAGTGTGGGTAGTTCTCCTTGCCTTCTGTTGGGTGGGACACACGTTGGAAATGACCATCTTGTGTGTGGTATTCCTCCAGATGTTTGCCTTCTATTTCTGAGCCTGTTGCTGTTGGCCATAGAACTCTGTGCACTTTACCCCTGCTAACCAGTGGTTAAGTACTTGTGCACTCCCTTTCAAACAGGCAAAAATTGCTATACACTTGATTGGCTCACGTAATTTGCTTGTAAGTCCCTAGTAAATGGCACCACCTGTACTAGTGGACAGCAGCACTCATACCACCCACTAAAGTAGCACTGCAACCGGGATGGGGGAGTTTTAAACTCCCATTTCGGCCTGGCAACATGAACTTTTTTCTTGGCCTAACCCTTCATTTTTAATACTTAAAAGCCCATAAGGCAGAGTGCATGTTATTTAAAAGTAGGACATGTATAGTTAATGTTGCACATGCTTTGGCAGTGAAAAAAACCCAAAGTCATTTTTCACTGTGGCAAGGCTGGCTCTCCCATAGGAACACTGGTTTATATTATTACATTTAATAAGTACTAAATTCAGTGTGGGAATAGGTGGACAAATGTTTCAAGGATCGTTTCAATAGTGATTTAAACTCCAACTTAATGGTTGAATCATATTGTATATCACTAGTCTGGCAAAGGCACATTTAGAAAGTTGCCAGTTTCTTGCCTAAAACCAAAAGGCTGTCCTGCCAGTGTCCAGCTGTCACCTGCCTCCCAATAGCTCACCTGTGGTGAGATGTGTATTGCTTCCAGGCAGTGGACAAATGGCTCTGGGTGTGAGGAGGTGGGTCTCCTCCATTTACAGGATGGCCTGGGGGTGTGCCCAACCCCTCCCTCAGGTTCAAAGGATGCCTACCCTGTCACTGGCAGATGAAGTTCAAATCTAGGCCTGTATCCTTTGTGTTACTCCAGGTAGGCTGGCTACACACACACAGTGGAAGGGGAGGAACTCATCAGAACTGGTTCAAGGGATTGAAAAAGTATTTCCCCCACCCACAGGCTGGCACTGGGCATACATGTGTATCCCACAGACCTCTCCTCAGAACACTCCTGGACCTGTGAAGAATCAAAAGAAGGATTTCCTTACTTTCTGAATCCTGAATTATGACTTGTACTGCTTACCTTGAGCCCAGGACCCCAGAGGTGGCCCCAAGGGTCAGTTGGCTGATCTCCTGTTTGGCCTACAGGTACACAATAAACTTCCAGAGGCCTCTCTCCCTGCAACTGCCCAGCTGACCAGTTCAATTCAATTCAAAAGACCTTTATTCGGGTTTCATAAAATCCATAAAAGTACAACAAAAAACAATACATTTACACAATGATACAATCCATAAAAACACCACAATCACAACAATTCATCTTCAAATATACAACTCTCATAAAATAATTTTCAGGGATTTTCCATCATTTTGCGTGCGTGTACTATTAATCTCAGAAAAGTGCTAGTACGGAAGATTAGTTCATCTGTGTCCAGGGAAAATAATAATGAACAGGATTCCCCCAGAGAAAGGGGTCTTAATTTTCTAAAATAAGGAGTTAAAAACCAATTGATATATTTTAGATAAAATTTGCAGAAGAATAGGAAGTGGATGTCATTCTGTTTACTAGTGCCATCACATGGGCAGGGATTGTATTCTACTGTGTGATGATACCCCAGAGGGAAAGCCAACAGGAATTTTACAGAGCCTGCCCATAAACGAAAAAGCAACGATCGTTCCCAATTGGACATGGGGAGAGTTAGATAGGATGGTAGTGGATACCTACACAAATCATACCCCATATATGTGGCAACAGAAGATTTAAGTGACTCCCTCCCCATTCTTTCTGAATTAAAAAGTGCATAAAGTGCTTGTTTAACTACAACCTTGTCATTATTCTCAATTCCAGTAGGTTCTGAGAAAAGATCGCCTTTATCCACGGCACATAATGTTTTGGAAACTTCGGCTAACCAAGGTATTAACATACAGTGATCACATTTTAGGCAATCCATTATAATGTTTTTTGTTAGGGTCGCTGAGTTATTTGTCCAGATCCTAATCCAAAATAGGGCTGGTCTGGCTCTAATAAAATCGCAAACGTAGGGGAGATTTATATCTTTATGGCAGATGAATTCAGAAGCAGAAAAAGGATATTTTCCTGCAAAAACGGTTTTCCTCACGCTGAATCCCTGGGTTTCTCCCTGAGCCCCAGACCTCAGCCCCATACGTAGCCACAGGAATGCACTGTAATTTAAAATTTTTTAAGATGGCCCTAGTGGCACCTATTTTCTTCGGACGTGGGAGGCTCAATATAGAATTGGTGGCTTTCGAGAACTTGCCCATGGCGTGGGCAGAATGCCCACTCCATGAGCCGTTCGCAGCGAAAACCAACCCTAAGTACGGAAAAGAGGTTACGGATTCTAGTTTATCCGAACCTACATTTATAGTGTTGAGCTTCCTTTTCCCAGGTCCACAAGACATGATAAAAGATTTTTTTAAATTTACACGTAGATCTAGTGTCTCCATATGCTGGACGAATGCTCTGACGAGCAAGCGAAGAGCATTAGGAGTGTGGCCCATAATGACCGCATCATCTGCGTATAATAAAACTGGTAGTGGGTTCCCCTGGATAATTGGAACATCTCTCGTCACTTGTTTCAAGGCTTTGGCAAGACCGTTAATATAAATAATAAATAGCAGAGGTGCTAAAACGCACCCCTGCCTCACCCCCTACCTATTTTTATGGGTCCAGACACATCACCACCAGACCCGATCCTGACTTGCGCTTTGAGGTCAGTGTGAAGATAGGCCAGAAAGTTTACAAGAGTTTCGTCCAGACCATAGTTAGAAAGCATAAGCCATAATTTGGATCTATTAACTAGGTCAAATGCGGACGAAAGATCCATAAATGCGAGATAGATTGGGCTTGATCGAGCAACATTATACTTATCAACAATCAATTTCAAGTTTAAACATTGATCCACCGTGCCCACACCGCTCCTAAATCCCATCTGGCACGGATCCAATAAATCTGTATCTTCAGTCCACTCTATCATCCTGTTATAAATAACTCGTCCAAGGATTTTTAAAGTATTGTCCAGGAGCGAGATTGGACGGTAGTTGGCTGGGTCTGACCTATCGCCGTTCTTAAAAATGGGAACTATGGTACTAGTGGCCCAGGTGTCAGGCATAGGCACCATGGGTAAACTATTAAAAACATTAAAGAGAATTGGTGCCCATAAATCCGTATTATGCTTAATATTATCTATAGGAAGTCCGTCGGGACCAGGGGCCTTGTTACCAAGGCTCTCTTTGATGGCTGTAACTATCTCAGAGAGGTCAATCTTAAGACTGCATGACACCTTCAAAGTAGGGATAATTACTTCTTTAGAAGGAGTAGCATATATTTTAGCAAAATGGGCCTCCCAGCTACTGCTAGTAATGTTACAGCTAATTGGGGATAAGTGTTTCCCCATGTCTCGTGTCTTCCTGACAGCTGACCAGAAGGGGCCACTGCTCTTCAAATTTGCGCTCACAACCAGTGTTTCCCACTGTTCTGTCAGCAGGGCAGCCTTCCTTTCAGTTGTTTTTAACTTATAATTTTTCCTGGCCAACTGTACCTCTAATGTGCACCTTGGTTTGGAGGACAAAGCTTTACGTAGTTCCCTGTTTGCCATAGAGCAAGTTGTATCAAACCATCTTGGTTCTTTCGCTATCTTTGGCAGTGGGGCTGACAACAATTTTTTAATTACTAAACACAGTTTGCCAAAATCAGTGATTATTCTATTATTATTTCCATTTAAAAGTAGACAAGAGTTGATTAAATCAGAATGGTCATTCCGCACATTTTCTAAAATAGCTCCGCTATCAATTCCCCTCCATTTTAGCCGCAGGCCATCACCTGATGGTGTAATGTCTCTTGCGCCATTAAATTTCGCATATACAGGGCCAGAGCCTAAATGCAAGGTAACTGTGAGGGGGTTATGATCGCCAAATGATGTCTTTATCACCTTGGATTCCAACACACGGTCCAGTAAATCGGAGGACATAAAAATAAAGTCAATGGTTGAACAACAATCGCGCCCCCTAAACGTAGGGACATAGTCCATACCAGGTGTTTGAGGCGCTTCCATGGCATTACTAAGGGTGTGTTCGCTTAGTATCTTTGCTAATTCAAACCCCCTTTTTTCAGCTTGGTCTATAGTGTTGTTAATGTCCTTAGCCCAACACTTCTTTATTAATTTGGCATTAAAATCTCCGCCGATTAGAATCCCTATCCCCTCCTCTGATTCCAAGTTTGTTTCCAATTTCCTTAAAATCTTAGAGAGGGCTATATAGTTTGTATTGGGTGTGGAATAAAAATCATTATTATAAAAGTTAATTATATAAATCCTGGGTTTTAATTTCAACTCGAGAACCTGAATATTCGGGTTTCCTTCTGATAGATCTTTGATAGTACCTCCCATCAATGTGCTGACACCTATAAATAATCCTCCCACTGCACGGACAAAAATAGGCTTGCTTGAAGTTACACTAAAGCAGTGGTAGCCCTCAATAAATAAATTGCTAACAGCCCATGTCTCCTGGAACATAACAATATCTTTGTTGTCCAGTAGCTTGATCCATTGAGGGTCAAGCAATCTTGGTTCCAACCCAGCAACGTTCAAGCTAAGAATGGACAATTTGGAACGTTTTAGGACACAAGAGGCATTATACCCACTAGGCTGCTTAGGTTGAGTTGGTAGGGTAATTATGTTCTCATGTGTAGCTAGGGACGTAGCCGGGGCAACGTATGGTGCCATTATCTCAATATCTTTACATTGTATATAATGAGGGTTTTCCCTGGTGGTGATAGGTACATCCTCACTCCCTCTATTTCTTTTCCCCAGTCAATCCTGACATTCCAGGTTGGAGAGAGCATATTCAAAACGATTATGCGTTGGTATGTTATATATATACCTTGGCTCATTCTGGGGCATATTAACATTTTGCTTGGGCCTTTCATAGGGTCTCTCCCTTGGGTTGAAATAAGAGGGAGTGGGGAGAGGTAAATGTGACATTTGATGTAGTGGGGGTATAATCCGGTGGCCTAATAAACGACCATTCCCAAAGTTAGTATTGAGATCTTGATGAGGATATTCATAACCATTTATAATATTGTGGTTCATACCTGGTTGATCTGCTAAAAAATTGATCCCAGGGTTAGAATAAAAGTCAATTAAATGTCTATAAAAATACCCAAGAGAAAGCAGAGTAGTATTGAATTCCCAAGGTGAGGGCAATGGGGCTTTTGAGAGTGTAGATTGCACCCATTGTGGGGATCTACAGTTTATAATTATGCAATCTCCTTCAAACTTTTTTCTCAGTGGGCCCACCCACCCTACTCTCTGGGTGTGGATAATTTCCCCTGCTCCTTCCATTGGAAAATTGCAATTTGCAGAAAGCCAATGGAGAGTTCTATTTCTTAAGCTTGTATGATTTTCCTCTTGGGTTTCCCTCAGTTTTGGGACATTGGCTAAAACCAAGACATACGGTCCGCACTCTGGGGGTAAGCTGATGCGGGCCGGAATCTGTCTCGCATTAGTCACTTCAATTATGTCGGGCTTGTCAGTCAAGTGGTGTTGGTCAACATCATACACTTGTGTCGTTGGTGGCCTATTGCTTATAGCAGTAAATTTCTCCCTTCCTCCGGAACTAACTGTCTTAGTTGTTTTAATATCAAATACCTGTCTGGATAAAGGTTCTGAGTTTAATTGATCTTTACTTCTACTCGATTTGGATGTTGAGGGAGAGGCATTGGTCTGCACTATACTTTTCTTGTTGACCATAGTATGTTGTGATTTATCTGTGTTGATGTTAGTTGTACCAGGGTGTGATATAGTTATAGGATTACACCCTGTGCCTAATTTTAACACATGATCATCTAATGCCCTCAACCTCTTGTCGATATTAAGGACTTGTTGATTAATAGGTCCTAAGAGGGTGGTTATTAGGGTCTCCATTCTCCCCCAAAATCCTTCATTCCCCAGCAGTGCATTAGTTAATGAAGTTTGTTCATCCTTTTTACTAAGATACACTTCGCTATGACCATTGTTTTGTTCTACGGAATTGAGAGGCCTCCTCAGTTGAGGGCGCCCGCCATTATCTCTACGTTTGTCTACTGGTGGCTCTGTTTGTTTCCCTTTACGCTTTGCTTTTTGTTTTCTTGCTTTCTGTCCCCTTGTTCGTGCTGGTGTACTATCACTTTTTTCCCTATCTATAATCGATACAGTCGTATCTGAACATAATTCTATCCCTTCCAAGTGAGCCTGCTCGTTAACTGGGGATGGGATAGTGTCAGCGCTCTTATTAGCACTTGATCTTAACATAGACGGGGTTAGTGAAAGTCTGTTATCCATTGTACAATGGTTAGGGGATACTGTGTCCAAGGTTATGCAGTTCACATTAAAGTCAGTGCCTGGTAGCCCCGCGTAAGATGTTATATCCGATGTGGCAACCAGGGAGTCCAGTGTATTATCCTGCAGCAGAGGTGGTTGCAAGCTTAATGGGAGCGAAAGGCGCCTTTCTGTATTTTGAATAGCAGAAGCCACAACACCGATTGTCCTCTGGAGCATTTTATCAATAGCGGTCAAACTGGGCAATGGAGTAGGGGCGGTGGCAGTAGAAGAAGATGTTGGCTGCTTACGAGTAGATTTAAGCACAGGTGGAGCTTTTTTCCCCATCTTTCAATATATGTTTGAGTATACTACACAACAATAATAATTAATTAATTCCCAGTCACAGTATGTACTATACTCACACACTTGAAGATCTCTTACGACTAAACCCCGACTTTAAGTGGGCCAAGGGGGGTTGCCCGGCCCGACCTCCAGCGACCACGGACGGCCACAGACGGTCCCGCCCTTGTCCCGGGCTTAGCCCGGCGCTGCCCGCGCGCGTCCCGCGACGTGGAGGGAGCCGTGAGCTTTTGAGCGCCTCCGGGCGCGTTGGCGGCGTCAGCGGCCGCAAGGATTCCTGGGTGCTGTAGTCTCTCCCCCTGCTCTCGTCCGCGATGTTCAATGGCGGCGGCGGGGGAGACGCACAGCAGAAGAAGCCAGGGAGTTATGTCGGCAATGCGGAGGTAGTTGGGCAGCAAGATTTCTCCCCTCAGGTAGGCAAGCCTCTGGACAGGTAAGTGACCCGCTCCCCCGAGGGAGCCGCGAGCTTTTGAGCGCCTCCGGGCGCGTTGGCGGCGTCAGCGGCCGCAAGGATTCCTGGGTGCTGTAGTCTCTCCCCCTGCTCTCGTCCGCGATGTTCAATGGCGGCGGCGGGGGAGACGCACAGCAGAAGAAGCCAGGGAGTTATGTCGGCAATGCGGAGGTAGTTGGGCAGCAAGATTTCTCCCCTCAGGTAGGCAAGCCTCTGGACAGGTAAGTGACCCGCTCCCCCGAGGGAGCCGCGAGCTTTTGAGCGCCTCCGGGCGCGTTGGCGGCGTCAGCGGCCGCAAGGATTCCTGGGTGCTGTAGTCTCTCCCCCTGCTCTCGTCCGCGATGTTCAATGGCGGCGGCGGGGGAGACGCACAGCAGAAGAAGCCAGGGAGTTATGTCAGCAATGCGGAGGTAGTTGGGCAGCAAGATTTCTCCCCTCAGGTAGGCAAGCCTCTGGACAGAGGTGGCCCCAAGGGTCAGTTGGCTGATCTCCTGTTTGGCCTACAGGTACACAACAAACTTCCAGAGGCCTCTCTCCCTGCAACTGCCCAGCTGACCAGTTATAACTGGACCTGCCCAAGACCCTGCTGCTGGCCTCTGCTGTAGTGCGTTCTAACTTCCAAGTGCTGCCCCTATGTCCTGGACCCTTGGCTGGTGTTAGAGAGTATGCCTCCTGTCCTCAAACCACAAGAAGTGAGACATAGAAACTTTTTGGCGACTTTCTGCCTGGAGAACCGACAGAGGCCAGGGTCGCTGTTGAAGGTGTAGCCGTCAAATCGCAGGTCGGCCTTAACTTGATGGTTTGCCCTGCTGAAGGAGATCCGTAGAAGCCTCCAACATAATGGAAGCCGAGCCGCATCCAATCAGTGCCAAGGTCTTCACCCGCTCAGATCTTTCCCTCCTTCGTCGATTACTGTATCGGGACCCCACTCTTCAGCAGCCTGCAGATCCAGCTTACAGCCGTACTATCAATGTGTCAATGACCATTTTTTCTCCATTGACGTTTCTAAGCCAGAAGGTAAACTTTCACTGGGACAAAGCTTGTCTCTGTATCTGATGGACAGTCCTTCATGGTCGACCTTAAGTTTTAACTTTGACCTGGCCTAGCACAGGTCAAAGTCAAACACTAAGGCACTAAAATGTTTAAAACTTTAAGAGTTCATATTATTGGATTTTTGTCATTTTGTTGTCATTCTAGTTACTCAAATATTCTCTTTTTTTATTTGGTTTGGGATTTTTCAAGTGTGATGTTTTTACTTTACTACTGTTTGAGTGCTGCATAAATACCTTACACATTGCCTCTAAGTTAAGTTTGACTGTTTTGTGCCAAGCTACCAGAGTGTTAAGCACAGGTTTATTTAGGGACGTCATTGGTTCACTGTGACAAGAACGGTAATTATTATTTGAATTGAGTTCTCACTCCTTTGACCTAACACTTCAATTTCTTGCAATATTTATTCATAATAGTTACTATTTTAAATCATCTCATTTAATTTAAAATGATTTTCAATAGTGTTTTATTTTATGTCCCTACCGCCATTATTTTCTATAAGAGGGTGTTGCAGTCAGGAGCCCCAACGGACCCCTGCCCCCGCACATCTTCCACAGAGCCTCCGCCGCCATTGCACCAGAACTACGACGCACCATCAATGCCACCTTCGAAACCGGCACTTTCCCCAACAACTGGAAACGCGCAGAAGTCAGACCCCTACTCAAGAAACCCTCCGCAGATCCTACGGACCTCAAGAACTACCGACCCATCTCCCTCTTCCCTTTGCAGTCAAAGTCACAGAGAAGACGCCAACGAAATTCATCAAAGAGAACTCCATCCTTGACCCCTCCCAATCTGGATTCCGCAGCAACCACAGCACCAAGACCGCCCTCCATGTCGCCACAGATGACATGCGCATTCTCCTCGGCCAAGGGCACACTGCGGCCCTGATCCTACTCAATCTCTTTGCAGCCTTCAACATCGTCTCCCACCGCACACTCACAGCCAGACTCCACGACACCGGCATACATGGAACCGCCCTCAAATGGCTTCACTCCTTCCTTGTTGGCAGAACCCAAAGAATCAGAGTCCCGCCCTTCCTCTCCGAACCCACAGAGATCAACTGCGGAGTACCCAAAGGATCATTGCTCGCCCCACGCTCTTCAACATCTACATGGCACCCTTCGCTGCTGTAGTCAGACAGCACGGCCTCAGCATGGTATTCTATGCCAACAACATTCAGCTCTCCCATCCTCTCCCTCACCAAGGACCCCATCACCACCAGACTCAACTTCCAGGAAAGAATGAAGGGCTTCACTTCCTGGATGAACAGCAGCCGCTTGAAGCTCAACTCCGAGAAGACAGAGGTCCACATGCTCGGATCCTCCCCCTATGCATGGGACAACACCTGGTGGCTCACCGCCCTCGGCAGCCCCTCCACCCCACGGACCACGCCCAGAACCTCAACATCGCACTCGACTTCTCCCTCTCCATGACACAACAAGTCAATGCAGTTGCCTCCACCTGCTTGAACACCCTCCGCATCCTCCGGAAGACCTCCAAATGGATCCCCCCGAATCAAGAAAGACCGTCACCCACATACTCATAACCAGCAGACTGGACTACTGAAATGCCCTCTACACCGTGATCAACAAGCCTCTGCTCTGCAAACTCCAGACCATACAGAACACCACAGCCAGACTCATCCTCGGAATCCCTCGACACGAAAAGATCACACAACACCTGTGAAAACTCCACTTGCTCCCCGTCGAGAAAAGAGTAGCTTCCAAGATACTCACCCACAACTACAAATGCTTCCACAACACCGGACCCCAATATCACAATGACAGAATCTCCTTCCACGTTCCCAAGAGAAACCTCAGATTCGCCGACCTCACCAAACCACTGTGCATCCGCAGAGCTAGAACGGGTGGAAGAACCTTCTCCTATATCGCGGCCAAAACCTGAAACGAGCTCCCGGTTAACATCAGATGCGCCTCCATAATGCATATCTTCAGGAAGACCCTCAAGACCTGGCTCTTCGACTGACCGGAGATGCTCCCCTGCCCCCCACGCCTTGAGACCCTCACAGGTGAGTAGCGCGCTTTATAATCCCCTGATTGATTGGTTGATTGATTGCAGTACCAGTTGTTGGTCAGTGTCGTACTACAAAAATGTAAGCTACTACAAAGGTGTACGTTCCTACAAAAGTGTAAGATACACATGTAAGTTACTAGGAAAGTGGAAGTTACGCATGTAAGCTACTACAAAGGTTTAAATTACTTCAAAATTGCAGTTTGTGAATAGCACAATGTAGTAAGTTTTGTAGTTCTACTGTAGTAGTATAAACTTACTACAAAGTAAACTCTATGAATGTCTACCCCATGCCCTTGGCAGTCTGTAACCATTCACGCTTTACTACTCCAGGAGTAGTCGCAAAGTATTGTGCCTAATTTGCAATTCACAAAGAGGGAGAACTAGCTCTTTGCTGTCCCACCTCATTGTGACTCACAGGAGGACACAATGTGTGTTTTGTCTATCCACAATGGTGATTCCAAATGGCAATGCACATTGTGCATTCCGAAGTAGGACAATGCATTCACATAGTTAGCTGTCATAGCTATTCCATTTGGTATGAAAGGAAAGGGAAGCATTCAGCTAGTGTCTCTAGGCCCAATGCCCGAGGCCAGATGTGGGCCGGTTTCCCCACCTGCAGGCGAGCTCTGAACTTGAAAGGCTGCAGCAGCAACTCCCCAAACTAGCACAGACTGTGGGTCAGCCCATTGTTGTTCTTTGGTTGGATGATTGTTGTTCTGTAGAGAATGACAAGGAACAAGCCCGGCAGGCAAAACATATGGTGCACCTTCTCCTGCCAGGCCATAGGGCATCGCAGGGTTTGAAAACAATGGCGAACAACGGCGGACCAGGTAACCGCACTTTCCTGCTATGTTCCCTTAGTAATAATATCCACAGTTAGTCCAAAACAGTGTGCATTTGCAACTCCTGCACCTGCCGTCGTTGGGTGCCAGCTGCTAAGCAGAGAAAGAATTAATGCAAAGTTGGAGTGATGCACTACTCAGAAGCAATTTCTCAATAAGTCTTGTAGGCTTGTTTTGTTGTATCAATAAATCCTTTATTCTCAATGTCATCCGACAGTAAAAAGTTCCAGCCAACGCGTTTCGTCCATTAAAAAATGAACTTCTTCAGGGCTGTAAGTTACTGTAATGTAAAAAAAACATAAATATATATACAAACATGTAATTTCACTCGACACAAATCATAACTTAAAAAAAAAAGATAAAAAATAAAGGAAAAAGGACACCAAATGGCAAAGGGCATGAGACACAATAACAACGTAAAAAACACAAAGAGAAAAAGAAACCAGAGTCATATGGCAAGACCTAAACGCACATAGTCAAACATATAAAGCCATATGTGAACAAAAGATACATATATAAAGGCACTCAACAGTCTCCTCGGTATGCGTTTGTAGCGCATTTCCAGGGCATGAAATAAACAAATAACACCACACACAGGGACTAATTATGGCCTTGTGAGAGGATCTTTCCCATTGGAAAGATAAAGGGAACGGGGAGGTGTTTTGGGTAATGTAGGTCCCTTGTCATATGGGGAGATCTCTCTCTGTGGGAAAGGCAATCGGGGTACATGGCGATGGTATGCAAAAGAATGGCAAGCAAAGTAAGTTGTGTCTGTACATACCAATGGATGGTGTGTGATCAGTGGGCAGAGATAGTCCGTGAGCAAAGAGCGAGGTAGTTCCGGTGTGCTCGTGAAGTAAGTTGCCAACAATGTTTAAGAAACACGCAAACTAATGCAATAGTGAAGGCCTCCTTGATAAGGGCCAGCACTGGGTGGTTCTGAGGAAAAATAACAGAGTACCAATAAACAAACAGTAGGGGGGAAACAAAGATTAAAAAAGAAGTCAAGGTGCAGAGAAAGAAAAGAAAGGTGGCGGAGCGGGCAGTGGAGTGAGGAGTGGGGTGACGTGGTGGGCACGGAATTGTGCTGGGAAACCATCGCGGAAATAGCGGTGACAATGCGCACACGTGTGACAGCGTCAAAGTAAGGAATGAACGCGGGCCAAAGCCGAAAGTCCTATGGGTCATGAACGTTGGTTGGACACAAGGTCCGCGATGGGCGCGTGACCCAAAAAAGCAGAAGAGGGATAAGAGCGACTGTATATGTGTGTGTGCACCACCGTGCGTGAAACATACGTCGGGCTGCATGGCAAGTAACCAAATGGCGATGTGGCTGGCAAGAGGTTTACGCCTTCGTGGGCTGTGCACTTGTAAGGCCAAGCGACGGGTGGCTAAACGTGGATGCTGCTGGCATAGTGGTGGCACCAGACTGGGCGGTGCCCATTTAAGGCCAAGTGGCGGGTAACATAAAAAGATGCAGCTGGTAGGAAAGTGTAGTAAAAGGCAAAAACGCAAGAGGAGCGCTTATGTATGAGCTGCTGAGAAAATTGTAAAAATACAGTAGCGAGGGAAGAAAGCCTGAAACTGGGCAACCAAAGGGTGGGTGCATATTGAAAGGTGTGAAAAATGAGGGAAAGGTTCGGAGGAAGGAAAAACCAAAAAGTGACCCAGAGCGCATCCAAATGGATGCTGCTGGCAAAGTGGTGGTGTCAGAATGGGCTGTGCCCATGTGAGGCCAGGTGGCAGGTGACTGAAAGAGAACCGGCTGGTAGGAAAAGTAAAGTAAAAGGCACGAAAGCCAAGGGGCGCCTGTTTATGAGCTGCAGATGAAAATAAATGGTGAAAATGCAGTAGCAGGGGGAGAAAGTCCGTGCCTGCCACCGGGTACAAGCAGGACAACCAAAGGGTGGGTGCATAGTGAAAGGCACGAGAAATGAGGGAAAGGTTCGGAGGAAGAAGTGAAGTGAAAGCCAAAGACGTGACCCAGAACTCATCAAAGTTGAGGCCCGGGAAAGAAAGTGAGTGCGCGGGATCTGGTCTGTGCGTGATTGTAGAGAGAAAGGCTCGTACCTGGGGTGTAGAACGCTTTTTCAGTCCTGCTCAAATTCAATTGATGCCAAAGTTGGCGACCATGTAATATACGCCTGAAGCGCAGGAAAAGGAAAGGGGCAGACGTGGTGGAGCGACTGAAGGATACGTAAGGGCCTCTAGTGGCTGATGGAGGGGCGGATGTATCTGTGTATCTGTCAGCACGTCTGACAAGAGTAAGCGTCAGCACAAGTGGTCAAAGACCAGGTGAAGGTGGTCCACCTTTTGTGTTTTTTACGTTGTTATTGTGTTTCATGCCCTTTGCCATTTTGTGTCCTTCTTCGTTTATTTTTTATCTTTTAGTTTTAAGTTATGATTTGTGTAGAGTGAAATTACATGTTTGTATCTATATATTTTTATGTTTTTTTACATTGTAACTTACAGCCCTGAAGAAGTTCATTTTTAAATGAACGAAAAGCGTTGGCTGGAACTTTTTACTGTCGGATGACATTGAGAATAAACGATTTATTGATACAACAAAACAAACCTACAAGACTTATTGAGAAATTGCTTCTGAGTAGTGCATCACTCCAACTTTGCATTGGCATCACAGGGTTTCCTCACCTCAGGAGATGCTGCTTCTGAGCAGCAGAGTTCACACTACCCTTGCAAGGGGAAGTGGACGAGGCTATCAACGGAGGAATGTATGGCAGTATTCCGCATGCGTTTAACACGCATGCCTTCTGAACGCCGTCATTAGTACGAATGCGTCTTTAGCATGCATTCGTTCAGCACACAACGAATTGCCTCAGGGGGACACTTGATATTTGAATAGTTTTATTTACCATTCCACTTCCAGTCTGCCCAACAGTAGGGAAGGGGTTGGGCCTTAAATCCAACATCATTTCACCAATGCGCCCCCTTAAATGAAGTTGTTGTAACCACTTGCGTGCTGAACTTATGTGTGCTAAAGATGCAATCGTTCTATTGCCGGCGCTGTGAAGGCATAGCGTGATTCCAGCTGTGTCCTAAAGAACGTTTCCTATCAAGGGAGTTCTGCTTATGTCCCCGCAGTGGATGGCCACACTCCCATTCATGGTGGCCAGACGTGGCATCCTTTGTGCCCTACCAATCTTCAATCTCAAACCAAAATTAAATGGGAAAGCAAGCCCCAGCTTACCTGTGTATTGCAGATTTGCCACTTAATGGAGAGGCTTTGTCAGCATATACTCAGCAATATTTTTTGCTCGGCCTTAGAGAAATTGCATTCCAGCCTTTCAGCTACCTTAATCAAATGATGGCCCTACAGCCAGTATTTAGGATTTGTCAGGGAGCTCAAACGTTTTATCATGTACTTGTGTATTTAAAAAATAACATAAACCCATTTAAAACAAAACAAGTGAAACTGAAAATATGTATGACCTGCGGTTTAATAGTTACAACATCCCAATGATTTATGTGCACTCTGCTGGGTTGTGTAAGTATAACCTGAAGGCTTCATTCTTGACAGGTCAACGTAACCATGAATCTTTCTAAGGTAGAACAATAGGTGCTACAAAATGGTAGACAAAGATAAGGAAGGCACTATGTAAAAAGTCAAATTGTTTGCACCTTCCCTTTCTTGCTTGTTTTGACTCTGTTGCAGCAATATCTGCAGCTCACTTCATTCTTCGTTACTGAACACACCACCCTCCTTTTATCACAACACCAAACCACAGTGCTTAATTTCAACAATTGGTTGCTAGTGGTTGGTACCACCAGTCATTTTTGGGGACCAAGGCTTAATGTTTATCATAAGATTTTGACCAGAGCAACAGAGAGAAAGGTAGAAAAAGAGAGGGAACAGGTTGATAGGAAAGCAGTAAGAAAGGAGGAATGAAAATAAACATGCAAGAGTGAGATAAAAAAACAGGAAGTGTAGGATGGTGAACGAAAGACGGAGGAGGTGAAACCAAGACTAGGCTGCCTTAGTATTAAGCAGCCCTGCATTCAACACATTCAGCAATGCCCACCCACAAGAAAATGTGTGCCCTTGTCACTAGTAGGTAGTTATAGTTAGGACCTAGTTTATATAGGAAAAGCGTGTTTTGTTTGTTAATAACTTTGGCGCCGTTTGACAAATCATCATGCAATTTACAAAACTAGTATGCCACTCGCTTCAGCTCCTGTTTGGCAAATTTTGTGGTGATTTGTCAAGCGGAGTTGAGGGAACTGGTGGGCCCCAAAACGTGTTTTCCCCATGCAATTTGCCATAGCGATTTTAGACACGACTACAGCCCAAACCGCTGAACAGAATTACACCAAATCTGTCAGAAAGCTAGCTCTTGGCCTAGAAAGATTCCTTTTCGTAATTTAGTGTAGTTATTTAAGAAAAAGAAATATAGATATCTATGGACGGGAATCCTTCTTGGATCTGACTGATCTCATGCTGGGATCTGATTGTCTTCCGACACTTCAACCAGGAAGAGTTGGCGGCCATTTTTGGTCTCAGACTCAGCCAAGTTCCAAAATAAAAGTTTTAAAAAAGAATAGGGGGCAGAGTAGGAATACCCTGACCCCATAGGCCTGATGCTGGGGTCTATGAATCGTAGCAACATTTTTTTTTAAAACAAGCGTGATCTTCCAGGGCCGGGCCGTGCAAATATAAAGGAGGGGCCCTGCGAACGAACCAGCACTGAGCACGGCCAAAGGGTGCTCATGTTGGTGGCCTATTTTTTTGCTTCTTTCACTAGGGCCTATCTTTTCCTGCTTTTTGTCCACACTGAGGGATCTGTCTCTTCGTCTCAGCACTCAGACTGAAAATTTGGCTCTTCCATTCATTGGTCATTGGTCCATGGTAGGAATCTTTTTTTATTAAAAATAGGTAGGTGTTTGAATCTAGAAAGTTAGGCACTTTTCTTAAAATCTAATTTCAACATAGATGGCAAAGCGTGTAGAATATGAGGTTGCCATCTTTTTCGGGTGCCTAAGAACTGCTCAGCAACTGCAAAAGTAACGTTTTATATTGCGCCTACCACAGCTTTCCCATTTCTTAGTCTTAGTTATTCTGTGCAGAGACTGTATCTACAACATGTATCTATGATAGGTTACACACAAATTTCAGGAGCAAGCGCTTAACCCGAAGAGATATCTTTCCAATCTGAGAATAGTAGAGTTTCTCGGAAATCAGAGATGTGTTTCAGATATTGTAATACTGGACAAGCTAACAACAAAAGGCAGGTCCATTTGACAATCTGAAGGCAGTGGCGTAACGAAACTTGAGGGGGCCCCCCTGCGAAGAATATAGAGGGGCCCCCCCCTGGCAGTTCAGCTCACCACCTACCACTTTGCCCCACAGCCCAAAAATCTGATATATTTTGATTTGAAACCTCAAACATTTAATGAAATGGTTCTATATTGTCTTTAGCAAAGTTTTTTTAAGAAAGTGGGAAACACTCTTAACATATAAACTTCGCCATTTGTAACATCGCGAAGAGCAGATTATTTAACTGAGACAGCAATTAGAGCAATGCCAAGGAGCGATCCTATTGTCTCAGGAACCACCTATCGCTAAAGAACAAAGAACAACCATGAAGGGTCGGAATTAGAATTTATATTGATGGGCAAACTTGAAAGTCTAACCTAAACCTGCAATTTCACAGACTCTACTGACATATACATGAGTACACAAGCTATAAAACAGTCTCCTGCCAACTCTAAGAGAAAAAAACATGAATTTGTGGGCATGCCACACACTTGTGACTGTCCAGTGTTGTGCATGATAGGGGGTGTACTCAGCTAGGTAATTTCATCCATATAATCAACGTTATTGGCAGGAGGTGCATGAAGTGATCAGTGAGGTTCTGGCAGTTGTTCTCCGCCCGGAAGCACGCAGGTGCCTTTTAAACATCTGAGAACCCACTGATCTCAACACTTACACAACACAATGGGTTACACTTGGACTTATGGAGGCCAAGAGGAATATCGCACAGTCCTGGGGAGCTTTGCATACACCCACAATAGCAGATTGGAAGAGAGACCTCGACTGGTGTATGCACAGGAAAAAGACAGTCTACATAGCCCAAGGTTGCCCACATAAATGGTCTAAGATTTGGGACTCCTGGAACTCGTATCGTGGGAATAAATGTGTCCCACCCCGGAATATCGACTGCGATGATGTCGCTTCTCCATGACACCCAATGTAATACCCTACTGTTCTTGTGATTGTAATTGGTCTCCACTGTGTTTTCAAATGTCTTATCCACTGTACTGTAAGTTTATGTCGATACATATAAATAAAAAGATATGTAAAAAAAAAAAAGTGTTGTGCGTGATAATAACATGAACTGTGGAAGCAATTCAAATTTCTACCATCATGTCTTTATGAGTAAGCAGGACAGAAACAGGCAGGCAAGAGGCTGAGGATGAAAACTGCTTGGGTGTTTCAGAACATTGATGCGAATGTTTTTCAGTTTGTAAACAATGCTAATTACAAGATTTAAGGCCTACGTATTACAAACAGGTGCAATCAACACCATAAATAGCACACAATGTAGTATTAAAACAAACCATATCAGCAAGTACCTAATTACAGAATCTATACAAACTGTAGTTGGTAAAGTAAAGGAAAAAGTGCAGATACTTTCAAAGTGCATAATAAAACAATCACCAGTCCAGCAATATACAAAAAAAATCAAGCATGTTTTGTAAAACAATTCCCCTTTACTCTTGCATCAAGGTGAAAATACTTTTATAGTGCATGATAAAAAAAAGTCCAGCAGTATTAAAAAATAAAGCCAGGTTAGTCTTATAATTCTCTCTTTGGTTTGTGCATAAAGGCACACTTGTATCAAAGCAACTGACAAATACAGCACCAATAATCAAACCAGTGTAGGCAAACAATTGCCTTTTTGAAGGCACACATATTTCAAAGTGACTGGTAAAACGATAACAAGTACAGCAGGCAGCAGGATACAAAAATCAAACTAGTTTAGCCAACCAATGCCCCTTTGGTTTGTGCACGAGGGTGCAAATATTTCAAAATGACTGGTAAAAAAATAACAAATATAGCAGGCAACAGCATAAAAAAGAAAAATCAAACCTATTTAGTCAAACTAATTTGTCTTGTTTGTGCATGAATGCACAAATATTTCACAGTGACTGGTAAAGCAATAACATGTTTAGCAGCAGAAACATCAAAAACAACAACGCCCCTTTTATTTGATCATAAAGGCACACACTTTTTAAAGTGACACATGGTGGTGCTGTATATCGAATTTAGAGATGCAGACAACAACTGTTGTCTATTCATTTAATAAACCGTAAAAATGACTAATCCTTGCCACTCAAGCCATTCTTATAGCACTGGGACATGGAATATTCTGAAATGTCACACTTGTAGGAGTGTGATGGTTAGTAGGTATGTTGGTACTGGCATTTGCAGCACTAGATGGGGCATTAGGTGTTGCAAGCTGCAGTTACCTCCTGACGAGGGCCCTAGCAGTTATTTTTTTTTACAAATTAAGCACTACTCTGAGGCCACTGTTCATCCACGTCGTGGTGTGAAATATTTGGAGGTACATGCACAGTGTGCTTGCAAGTGTACCTCATGTGAGTATTGTACGGCGTGGTGTGCAACTCGCTCCTGGCAGCCAAATATGAATGTGGGCCAGTAACACAATCATCCCAAGTATAGAGGGAACTCCCAAAGTTGCATGGTACAGGGTGCCACTGCCGATTGTTCCTTAGACTAAGCTCTGTCCTCACAGCTGATTGGAATGATTACAGAAGCAGGGATGCTGCTCACACTGTATTATGTGGTCCTCTTCACCAGAACTCATCATCAGATGGAAGATCAGTCTCTGCTGTTATTGACAACCTGAGCTACGTAATGTCACATGATGCAGATATCAGGCCAATGTGGTCACCTGAGACCTCACACCAAGGATAGGGGAAGTAATCAGTGGTGACCTTCAGACAGCAATCTGTCTGCCAAATACCATGGCATTGTCTTCTGGGGTGCTCTATTCTAGGCCTTTGGCTTCTTTGTGGGTTTCAGGTCAAGAACGAGAAGCTACAACTCCAGGGGATAGAGATTCCTGGCTGTTCTGAGGGTAACCAGTGACCATAGCGAGGTCAGTCCCATCCACATTTAACATTGTCATTTACAATTTGCAAAGCTCATTGCGGGAACATTTTCATTTTAGACCTTTGTGTATTTAAATGTTAGGTTTTTACCACCAGTAAACCCCAAGGATGACACATGCATATTCGAGGCTGCTGGTTTCTTATGTAGGTTGGAGGACTTCATAACTTTGTCTGAGGATCATCAGGGTTTATTTGCATTCAGTCCTAGGGCCCTTTGCAAATTACAAAAAGAACTTCATAGCTGAAAGGAAAGGGGATAGAAAATGGAGGGAGGACAGCAAGAGTTTAGTGATGGCATAGTATACTAATAAAAACAAGCATTGGCAATGCCAATAGCTCTGCCTTTAAAGTGATAAAACATGCAAAGACCAGCTTACACAAGTGTGCAATTATGTAGGCGTGTGTTTGCATGTGCTAGCATGTTAAAGCCAGATCTATTGGCATTGTTAGTGATCATTCCTAATGCGTATTCCTGCTCCATCAGGTGAACAAAGTAGGTTGGCGTGTCTGTGCATGATGCAGCACTGGCTATGGGAATTACATTTGATCTGTTACGATCACTTTATGTTTTCATCCTCAATTTGGTTTTGAATTTTAATTTACTAGATATTACACATTTAGATAGTAAACTATGGGTATTGTCATTCAAATGATACCTCCATTGTGACATAATGCACAGCGGCCCATGCTGATTACATCTTTTGCAGGCAATCCTTTTCATGTTTTTTTCAGTTCTCCCAAAAAATAATTTCCTTCGCTATGTGCAAAGCTAATTGAGGCACACACAATACTACAGCAAGCAAAAAGAACTCTAGATTTAGGTAAGCCACAAGTACACCCCAAACATCCCATCAATATAGCCATGCTGGCCAAGCAAATCATTTATATGGGAAAATGTAACAAATAATAAAGGCATCCAGCGTGCAGCAGACAGCAGTGTGCAGCACACACTAAGCATAACCACACCTCCTTGGCAAGTGAGAAGAGGCATCAGTGGGTGTAAATGAACCTGAATCTAAAGAAATACACACACAGTAAGCCTTTGGAAATAATTATGTAACAAGTGAAATCTGAAGAAAAGAGCACTGCAAAGAATGGAGTCAGTGAGAAAAAACACAAGGAGGAAAGATAAATAGGAGGAAAGACAGAAAAAGAAGTTTAAAAAAACACAGGGATGGAGAAAAACGAGTGTATAAATAGAGAAAAAAGTGAAAGTAAAGAATAAAGAGAGCAGGCCCAAGTTCGGAAAGAAACAGACCAGGAAGAAGAGAGGCGAGCTGAGGAGCATTTGACTTGATGCCACCTGGCCGTGTTTGCTTCAGCTACAAACAACTCATTTTTGCACTCCAAAGGCGTTTCAAGGTTACCTGAGGCACAGAGATCAAGAGCAATTAATATTAAAAAAAAAAAGGCAAAAATGTCCTGCCGTTATTTTAGTAATGAGGTGATGTGGGAGGCTGTGTGAATGCTGAGTATATGAGCAGGGTTGGATTGGGACCACAAATTGGCCTGGACAACCCGTAAAAAGTGGCCCACATTCGAGGAGTGCAGCTTTTCACAAAACATTGCTTGGTTAATATCAGGCATCTCATTTTTGGAGAAATGCGGGGGTAAATTAAGCATTGTAAAGCTTGTAGGGTCAGGACTGGAAATACTGCAGATGTTAAAAGTGAATAATCATAGCAGTCTCAGCACCGTGTACAATGTAGTGCGACAACCATTCCCAATCAACTGTGCCTTTGACCAAAATTACCATATAAATCACAAATTGAACACCAAGCCAAGGGGGAAAGGGGCTAGGTCAGGATCTTTGGGAAGAGAACAAAAAGAAGGGACTCTGAAAACCTCTTCCTGATGATTTACTATAGAGGGGTTTCAGAGAATAAACACTTTCATTTTCAGTGGCAGCTCTCCCTTGTGTCTGCCCCCTTTTTTAGCTCTCACCTGATACCGTGCATGGCCTGTCGCTTGCAAGGCATTTCGCAAACCTACAGTGGGCTTAGAGCCTGCCCATCGCTTACCTTTAGTTTGCTTTATCATCATTTTGATTTGCTTGCAGACTTCCCTTACTCTTTGTTTATTTGTCCCTCTCCTGAAGCATGACCAAGTACTTGTGTCCGTCCACTGCTTGTGCATTTGGAGCTACTTTTTTCATTTTGTTGAAGTACTCCATAAGAGTGCATGGTTTTGAAGGCTGTCTCCCTCCTGTGCTACTCTCCACCCTTCCTTACAGATGTGCTTTTGACCCCCTTGCTGCTGTTGCTTGCACCCACTTACTGTCTGTGTTATTGCTTGTCACCACCAGCTGCACATGCGGTTGCTTGCCCCCTTCCACCCCATGCTGCTGCTTGCCTTCAGTTGCTGTCTGTGCAGTTGCTTGCCCCTCTCTTCCTCCGGATTGTTGCTTGCCCTACCCACCCTGCTCACCCCACTACCCTCTCTGTGCTGTTCTTCCTGGCCTCGTTCCATTGTCCATGTTCCCTCTTCACTCACATGGCATAATACAAAAATGCTAGGGCGTGGCCAGTGCTGGCTGCATCAGAGCTTTAAAAAATAAATAAATACATATATATATATATATAGATAGATAGATAGATAGATAGATCAATCCCTACTCCATCCCTCCTGTTGTTGTTTCTTTTCCCCATCCCTGTGGTTACTGCTTGCCCCCACCGAGCTGCTATTATACAAAAATGTCCTATGACGAGGACACCAATGGCTTGGTCATAGAGCTTTTTTTTTCAATTTCAGGCATGCAACACAGAGCAGCGTCGCAATATCACTAACAGATTGACAAAGCCAATAGCTTGCGTAGCTGATATCTTTTAGCTTTGCCAATGCTTGATTTTAATACTAACAGTGTTGTATAACATATTATTTACTTTCACTACTAAGAAGACTTTACTACACCCAAAGAAACCATTATATCAGCTTTAGAATAAAGAAAATGGAGAAAAAAAGAATACGGTTCTATTCCGATGCCTTGCATTTGCATGCTGCTCCTTGATGCTAAGTCATAGCTCTCTCCTCTCTGTGCTACAGTGGAAGGGTTGTAAGCTATGAACTCCATGTAACAATAGGATCTCTATGACAAAACTAGTAACCCACATACTTATCTACATAAAATACAAATCTGCAATCAGCATGTTACATGTTGTGCAGCAAGCACATTTACCCTCCGTGTGAACTTAAGAGGAGCCAAAACTGTTGTCAGATAAAGCACAGATCTTTCAGGCAAGAACTTTTATTGGTGTTTGAAAAATTGAACATGTGCAGGTAACTTAATTATTGGAATTGGGGAAGCTCGGCCGAGGTTAAAATGTTCTCAGCCTCTGCACACTCCCACACCCTGCATGGCCTGAATGTGATGGCTTGTTAGAGAGGTCAGCTGAAACATATTGCTTCTGCGCTGGGCTAGCGCCTTAAGGCTGATGTGAGAATGGCCGAAAAGGTAGAGCAAAACCTCACCTCTCAGCAAGGCCTGGGAATACTACCTGCACTCCCCCGCCTACAACAGAAAAAACACAACTTTTAGGCTGTCGAGCAGTCCTAGGGCCCAATGTCCGCAACACCTGGCCTGGCCTCCACAGTCCCCTGTCTATCAAGGCACAGTGTGGCGGAATGGCAGAATGGACTGTGGAATAGCACTGCTTGTGAGGTCTGGGCTAAGGTGACGATGGCCCAAAATAGTACAGCCACAAAACTAGCCTCTCACTTGTCGCAGCTCCCCACCTCTAAGCACAGCATTTTGTGCTGCAGGCTTCTTACAGATTCCATAGTAGCCTAGTCAGGTAGCCATAGTGGGGGCAGGGAGGCCAGTATGATATTGTGGGTGATTGTCCTCCATGAAACCGGCGCACAGGTGGTATTTAGGCATCGTCCGTCCGCCGAATGCCCGCTTTGCTAATCCAACCCTCTTTTATTTAATTATTGCTGTGTATGAGTACAGTCAAACCAATGCAGCGACTACTGTGCTTTTGTTAGGCTCCTATCCCTCTTCTTTCATGTGATGTCAGCCCCAGGCCCCTGAGGCCTCCCAGAGGCTCAGAAAGGGGGACAAGCAACCGCCTCCTCTTAATTAAGTTTTCCACCACCCACCGGACTCTGGTCCACACCGGGGGGTATTTATTTCAGTAGCACACATTTTTTAAGAAAAGGTTTTTGGGCCCCAGAAGGGGTCCTTCTGGGACAACCCTCCCCCATGCCTAGGTGGTCAGGGTATCCTTACCCTGCCTCCTTATGTCTTTTTTGTAACTTTTTTTTCAGGACTCGGGTCTAAGTCCTAAGTCCTAAGATGGATGCCGCCACATTGTTGCTGATGTGGTGGCAGCCAATTAGATCTTATCTTGAGATCTGTCAGTGCTGCAGAGCTTCAGCGGCATGATCGATCAAAAATGTTTTGCCTTAATTGCTCAAAAACTACTGAACGGCTTTACACCATATCAGAAAAATAACGCTTTTGGTACAAAGATCTTGATTACTGCCAAATTTGGTGTAATTCCGTCCAGCAGTTTTTACAGTTTCAATGTTCAATTTTACTATGGAAAAATGAATGGGGAAAAGTTGTTTTGGGGGCCCCCTTTTTCTTGGCCCCCGCTTGACAGATCACCTTGAAACTTACCAGGAAGGAGCTGAGGTGGACAAGACTTTTTTTGTGGAACGTTTCGTAAAGATTCACCAAATGCGTCAAATTCATTAGGAGAAAAAAAAACATTCCTATGGAAATGCAGACCGAACCATATATATATATATATATATATATATATATATATATATATATATATATATATTACTTTTCTGCCATTTACTTATCCTTCTTATTATAACAAACACAAGCCAGAACCTCTGATCCAGGGGTTTGTTCAATGATTTGGTTTGTGAGTTACCACACGATATCTTGATCCATCAAAAGCACAACTGTAATTGCAGGTTTTGGTCCATCTTTTAGCAACAGACATCAGAGGTGCAACTAGAGCCAAATTTTGGGGGGGGGTGAGGGGGATAGGCTAATAAAGTTTTCCGGGGGGAGGGGGGCTAATTCTATCAGCAATAGGCAGAGTGGAGATGCAGGGGCACTAAGAAGGAGTGAAAAAACAACAAAGCCTCGTTAACAAGTAAATTGTCTTTTAAAGACCTGTTAAGTACAGCTGCAATAAGTCGGACGCCAGACCAGCCAGCCTACAGCAGCTCAAAAAACAGTGTTTAATTTGTATCGGAAGTAGAATGAATGACTTGGGCTCCTGGACTCAATTTTGGGGCATGGGAATTGCTTTTTATCACCTGACTAGATCCAGAGTCAACAAGAGAAAGGCAGCAAATCGGAAAAGGAGAAAGAAAAGATGGGATGACAGTGACAAACGGTGAAAGAGAAAAGGAAACTGCACGAGTGACAGCAAGAGACAGAAGTGTTGGGTGGTGAAAAAGACACTGCTTGGTTTTCAGTAACTTCACATTTGAGAGCTATGCTGGTGGTGGGCTCTTAAAAACTACTCTGGCCCCGTCGCTAGCTTACTTAGTTAATTATTTGTTTCTCTTCTTTATTATTTTCATACAAATGAAGCCCAATCTTAGGTATCTGAGCCCAAACATTATTTGAGCGCCTACACACTAAGCGCTATAGTTTCTTTGTCAGTTCAGAGTTTGTTTATGCTGCTGCAGACAAGTAGGGTAGATCGTGCACGTAGGTGGTGCAGAGTGCACAGCAGGAAGTGCGGAGAAAGCAATAAGGCTGTACTGAAAGTGTGGACAGTTAAGTATTGTAGGTACATTGCACTACTAGGCCAAGGTCACAGGAGTCAGACCCCGGGGCTTGTGAGCGTTCGATCTAAGTCGTATTCCAGGAGAAAGAGCCCACAAAGCCAACTGTAAATTACCTGTTTATGTGGCAGTGAGTTTATGCACCGTGTGAATTTTGGCAACAAATGATTAACTTACCATGTAAATACAGTATTTATAAATACTAGTACGGTCAGCCCGAATGAGCCTTGGGGGAGGGGGGCGGGGTCGGCCCCAGATGCCCTCAGTTCTTTTGTAGCAGTTGCCTCGAGTGATGAGATTGGGGTTGGGGGGGCTGAGGCTTGAGCAGACACCTCTATTTTGACAATGTAGATTAACCATTGACCACGCAGTGTCCCAGGGAAGGTGGCTCAGCACGCAGCAAAGTCGCCAGAGAAGCAGCAAGGACACACGAAACACACAACAGACGGATGATTTGGTGAGGATGTTTTGCAATCGTAGCCTGGAAGACCCTTGTAACTACTAGGAATGCAATTTTAATTATGGCCTCAGTCACCTTTCAGTGCCCCCTGCCCGCCTCGTGCAGTTTACACTGCGCTGCGCATGAACATTCCAGGCCAGCTCTGCCCCACCCCGAGGCTGAAGACTATGAAGCTGCGCTCCACGCAGCATTTCATTTATTTGATTGGACTGGAGCTTGTGGCGCATAATATTTAAACTACGTCTACGTCCCAGCGCTGTGCGTGCCGCGGACCCTCCTCTCAATGACTACTGGTGATGCAATCTACTGCATGATTTCGATTTGCAGTTTAAAAAAAAAACGTTGTTTGTTTTAATTTGACTATTTCTGTTTATAAGTACAGTCAAACCAATTCAGTGACTACTTTGTGCTGAGGGGGCCCCTAGAGGTCGGGGCCCCCCCGCAACGCAGGGGCTGCGGGGGCCTTTGTTACGGCCCTGTCTGAAGGGCTGAGTGTAATTGCGGTTTCTACAACAACTTGCTTTTGTAAAAAAAAGTGAGCACAAAAAAAGTACAGCTGTACTCATGCGATAAACCAATATGCAATGTACAGTATCTGAATAATAGTAGGGTGAATAATTAATCGGAGGGGAGTGAGGCCTTTGTACTGCAATGTGATCATCGTACATGGTAGCTTCTAGTCAGGGTGGGATATTCAAAATGGAAAATGTTAACCAGATGTAGAGCTGCCTATGATATTACCAACAAAAAGTGCAGGGAATGTTTAAATGTAAGTGTGGAACAACTCAATCTGATATAGGCATGTTTTTCAGAAAATATATTCAATAATCTAGGAAATTCCCTGCCGTTTTTTTAAATAGAATCTGCCATAAAAATTACCACCAGGCCTATCCTGACTGTCCATTTTCTTGACGACTTTTACCACGAAGATCCCAAAATGTTTTTATCTTTACAATTACTCGCTATTCATAACTGATGTCTTTTTTTTTGCTACATCTTTGATGATAGAAGTAGTTCCATGCTTTTACTAATTAGTCTGTGTAACATATGGTCTAATGTTGCTACTGAGTCTTATATCAAGAGGCATTCTTCCAAAGATGCAAAGAATTGGCTTACAATGGTGAATATGAACCAACTATCTTGAGTTAGCTCCAAACTCCCACCTCTCACAGCTCCCGAGGGGTCAGGGGGGGCTACTTGATTCAACACAGCTGAAAGTATGGAGTGCATATTGCCCTGTAACATTCCCCCCTCCTTGATAGTCTCCAATGCCCTGCAGAGAAACATTATTATTAACCAACAAGGGGGTCAAAAGCTCAGGTACCGGGGTAGAGCTGTCTGATATCTCAACTATTTCCTCCAATAAATACCTTTTTAAGGCTTGGTATACTTCCAGCCAACTGTGCTGATGCGTGAGTGCTGACTACCTGTATATACATTATACGAGAAGCGAGCAAGCGGATACTGTATCTTACCTCAGTTCTCCAATGACATCTCCCAGCTCTCCAGGGGACTGTGACTGTTTCCCCAGCAGAGTAAGTCCAGTAGCCTCTGGCCACCGCAAACAGCATCTCCTCTGCACAAGCACGTCCGCCAGTGACCATAATACTGGAGTCAACTCCCCTGTTACTCCTCTCAGAAACCAGCAGTCCAACAGGCTTATCCTTTTGAAGATCTTTAAGCTTCCTCCCACCCTCCTCAGACACTCCCAGCTGTAATTCCTGCCTCCAAGCACAGTATGCATGTAAGTGTCAGGCGGGGAATCCATTTAAGGGTCAGAGCGGGTAAAAAACAACTCCAAACCATTCCTTGGCCCTGCTCTTCAACAGTGCTGCTTTCTCGAAACCACTTGCAGCCTAAAACAGTAGCGATAGGCTACACGCTCCAGTCAGCTGCTGAAAACGGAGCGCCATATTTGGGGGTGGAGTCAGTAGTCACATGACCAGACCAGGCATTGTGGCTATCTACAAAGATGAATTCCAAAGAGCTTGATTTAGTGGGGTCTGCCGGAAAACAAGAGGGCTCACGTTATTTATCAGCACAGAACTTAGCAGTGTTTTCTCCCCCTGTAGAGCAATCTTCTGTTGGAGCAGAAAAACTTTTTCCACTTTTTTGCAAGGGGATTAAGTCTTCAGTAGCTCCCAGCTCACTCTCTAATATGGGCAATGGCTCAACTACTAAATAAGGTGGTACCTCAATGATAGAAGATATACAGAATACCTGGTTAGGTCAGATATGAGCTCCCCTACTAAACAAAGGGTCTATTGTGTGAAACTATTGCAAAGACTGCCCCTCCTTTAAAAAAAAAATCGTTAGCAGAGCTGAGGGTACAGAAGGTTCTTCAGCGGAGGCACAGGATGTCAAAGCTTCTCAAATGTCTTTGGCCCAAAATCTTGGAATGCGGATAACAAAGATGGAAATGAAAATTGAGTCTTTTGGGACACTCCTGGAAGGAGCAACCTCCAAAATGTTAGGGCTTGAAGATACCCAGAAAGCACTGGCTAAACTAAACTCTACCCTACAAAATTAACTTGCCTCTGTGAAGCTACAGCTGGTAAAGCAAGAGAATCATTCTAGGCAGTGCAATCTTAGGTTTGTGGTGATACCAGAAAGGCAGGAGGGAAAAGTAACCTCAGCAAGAGTTCATGGATGACTTGATTCGGACCAATCTACTACCAGGTAACACAGAGGATTTGATGATAACTCAAGCTCACCGGGTTCCATTTCAGGAATATCCAGATGTATCAATATAGCGGACAATGCTTATTAACTTTGGGGATTATCAGGTGCAAGAAAAGATGTTGAACTCTGCAATCAAACAAAAGGGTATCATAATTTGGGAAGGCCAAATTATCTAGGTTTTCCCTGACGCCATGCAAGACTTTCGAAATCGCTGAGGGAGTTCCGAAAAATGATATCCTTATTTCAAGCTGCGGGGGTCAAGCACAAATTATACAACCAGGTAAGCTTGGAACACTGATTAATGGAGAATTCAGAGTGTTTAATGATGTTCAGACGGCTCACAATTATGTGCATTTGATACAACCCATGGAGAAATGATGTGCTGGTTTCATGAATATAATGTTCTTTTTGCTATTTACATTCTTTTTTTTCTCTTTTTACAGATTTAAGGGGGAGAGCTTCTGGGGTGGGAGGGTGAAACCACCAGGGCCTATTGCAGGGGCAAGCATTGCACCAAATGGGAGGAGGAGAGTTTGTGAACAAACAACAAGGTCATTATGAAGGGTGGGAAGATGGGCTTGGAGGGGCCGATTGGTTGGAAAACTGGATGTGCAGAGAAGTGTGGATAAGGGGGTGTGGGGTGACCTGAGAACTCCAAAGGGGGGTCTGGCTGAGTGTCTTTATGGGGATAAAATGGCTTCTTGCAGCGAAATGTTGAATTCAAGCCGGAGTGCATACTGGCGGTTTGGTAGGGTCCTGTTGCTGCTTTCGAGAATGAAGTTTCAGACCCGGTTATGTCAAGTGGGATTGTAGTAAGGTATTGTAGGATACCTTCTGTTAGTGTAAATGGGTTAGATAACCTGCGTAAGCGTCGAGCTGTTTTGGAGTGGCTTATGACGCGGAGGGCCTCCTTGGTCTTACTGCAAAAAGCGCATATTAAGAAGGCTAAAATGGCATCAGTCAACTGGTCTACTTTTCAATTACTTTGTTATTCATTGGGTCACATCAATGGGTTGCAATATTGGCTAATGAGGTATTTAAAGTTCAATTGGGGCAGGTGGCAGCGCACTGCAAGGGAGCCTGGGTGGTGGCGGAAATACTGATTAATGATGTGAGGTATTCTAATGTCTCTTTCTATGGTGGAACATCATTCCTTGATGCAAGAGGCTATACATTCTTCTCCCCTCGGTACTGTTCAGATTCAAGGATAGATTTTTTTCTTATCTCTAAAGAGATATTGGTTCCTCAATTATACCTATGCTGTCCGGATTTAGGTTTAAACCTATAATAACTGATAAAACCCCACCAAAAGGGAAATTGCCCCACCAGTGTAAACATATAAACACTGAAAAAACACCTGCACAACCACAAAATAAATACCATTCAAAGAAAGGAAAAGAAGAGTGAAAGAGTCATTTTTGTTCTTCCTGAAGGGGCCAATACAATATAACTTCGTTATACAAGCTAGCAGCAAGAAAGACTGGGCTAACATTATTCTGCTTGAGTTTTGTTGTTTAGGGATGTCACTAAATTATTGTTTCTTCTTCCTTTTGCCTTTTTCAGTTTAGTGGTCTTTGGTCTAAAGATGCCGGGATAAGAAGCATGTTTTAGGTCTTTTTCAATTATTTTATAAACTGTAGAGAATCTGGAAATATCAAAATCATATTTGGTATTTTGGCTGATTTTGAGTCTTATGCTGATAGGTAAAATGGCTGGTTTCATAAGAATCTTTCCCAATATGTCATCACATTTACCCACAGAAAATGGGTAAAAACCCTTGATACATCAGCCCCCAGTTTCTAGTGAGTCTGTATTGATAGTAGGTGAATTGCCAACACCCCAGGCTTTAAACATTCAATGCAAGGTTTAGTGACAAGTATATGTGAAAAGAGTGCTATCACTAAGCTAATGGGATAGTGGGAAAAACATGACACCAGACTTTTGGAAAACATGGAACGCAGTGTCACTTGGAATGCTGCTGCTATAAGGTTCTTTCCAAGTTCAACTATGATTGGAGTGATATTGTTTGTATTTGCAGTGATTCAGCTACGTATATAAAAAAGTTGTGTGATGACCTGACAAAATCGATACCTGAACTGAAAGTGCTTCCCTGTCAGAGATCCTTGCCACTTGTTAGATGGTATGCTGAAAGCATCTTTACAATCTTCAGAGTTAATGAAGAATTCTATTAACTTTTTTGTCCATTCTGGTGAACTGTTTTGTTATGCGCGGTAACTGAAACGCAAATATTTCTCATTTTGTGCTTTGTGTGGCATCAAAGAAAGTCATCCAAACTTTGTCACTTAGCTGATGGTCCTCAGTCCAAGGGGCTGTGAATGCTGTATTATCCATGTGGCGAACGTTTACAGTATTTTAGTTGAGTGATGATGCCAAAGGCGAGAAATGTGAGGATCTTTGGTCTCATATTGATAGTGATGTACTACATTCTTATATTTTTACAGGAAAACAAAACTGCTGTAGTGTTCATAATAAAAAAAACTAGAGTCTGAAAACACCTTTGTCTGCCAAGTGTTCAGCATAATTGGTGTATAAGTGTAACATCTCCTTGAGAGTAAGCTAGGCGACACACTTGGTGACTTTGGAACTGCAACATGTTCCATGTTAGATTGCTTGCCACTTGGTAGGCAAAGCAACGTTGAAGAGCAATTCAGAAACCTGACAGGTTTTGCTGATACACAAACATTGTTGTCCTTGTCCTAGCATATGTCGATTCAGTGTGTTTGTTCACAAATAAAACATTATTTATGTGTATCTTGTGAGTATTTATAAAACTGGAATAATGACAAACGCAGCACATGATATATAGGATTTAGTATTTGCACTTTAATGAGCATAGTGATTTTTACAGGCATTGTCAGATGCAGATAAAGTAATTGGGGATTATTTTCGTATCAAGAATGATTTTGAAACAATGTAAGTTGGAACTTTGTCCCAATGTACTCCAATATGGTGAAAAACGTTGATCAAGTTAAAAGATGGGAAGCGGTCTAGATGTTGTAAACAGAAAATGACAGAGGGTCATGCAATGAATACTATTTGTTGTTTTAAAATTCATGTTGGTTGGGATAACAGGTTTGCCCGGTTTAAGGCAGAAACCAAAACGGGTAGGCGTCCTGTGTTGCGGAACATGAATTAAGACATAAAATAAAAAATGGACGACTAAAGAGAATGGGCTCACCAGAGGTTCTTGGCTGTTTTGCGGAGTGAGTGCAGCTGGATCGCTTCAGACGAATGGTCACTGTGTAGGACTGCACACACACACACATATATATATATACACACACACACATATATTACCTACTGGCGGTCGCCAGTAGGTAGTTATAGTTAGGACCACGTTTACATAGGAAAACCTCAACATTCTATTTTGAATAACTTTGGCGCCGGTCGACGAATCCTCGCGAATTTCTCAAAATAGGTGGGGCGCTACGCTCCGCTCCTACCCTGAAAGTCTCGGGGGGATCCGTCAAGCGGGGGCTAAGATAAAAGGGGGGTCCCAAAACGCGTTTTTCCCATGCATTTTTCCATAGGACCTTTAGAACGAGCTACAGCCCGAACGGCTGAACAGAATTACTCAAAATTTGGCAGAGAGGTAGTCCCTAGGTCAAGGAAGTGCCTTTTGTAGGTTTGGTGTAAATCTGTTCAGTAGATTCTGAGAAAATAGCCTTTAAATCAATATATATATCTGAGCCCGCTTACGGTACGCTTACCGTACGCTTACGGTAAGCGTACGGTGGCGTGCGCGAGCGCGATTCTGATTGGCTCTTAGATCTTAGTAAACATTCGAATCGGTCGAAACCAGGAAGCGGCGGCCGCCATTTTGTGTTTTTCACTCTGAAAAAAAAGAGTGAAAACAAGGAAAGGGGGCAATGAGGAGAGTTACAGACCCCCTAACATTTGTAAGGGGGTCAAAGAAGGACAGAAAAGTACAAAAAAAACATTTATAGATTTTAAAAAAAATCACGGGGTACGCGTACGGTAAGCTTACGGTAAGCGTACGGTAAAAAAAATAAAAAAAAATAAATGAAAAGCAGATTTAAGAGTTTAGATATTAGGGAGCTCTAAAAAGAGCTGTTGTGTTTATGAAGTCATTTTTTTAGTGGTACCTACAAGTAAGTACCGATGCAGAGTCTAAGGTTCAAGAGGAAGACTCTGTTCCCTTCATCATTGAAGTGCACACCATCTCCTCTATAAATGTCTTGCATGTCATAACGCAAGTTGTTGTGGTAAATGGCACCCATACCATAGTCACGGAGGAAAGCAGAAACAGATTTGTTGACGTGCTTTCTTGCTTTGTCAATCTGTGGACAGAAATGATTGGACCAGTTCCATTTTTGCCTTTGGCATATGTTGGAAAACACAAAGGCAGTTTTAGGGAAAAGTGTAAACAGTTGTGCAAAGGTGTCCTTCATAAGCATTTCCAGACCTACCCCAGTCAAAGTGCCTAGGTCATTGCCACCACAGTGCACTATTATGAGGTCAGGGTGTTGGATTTGAATGAAGGATTTCACCAATGGCATCAATTGGTGCCACTTTAACCCTCTCTGACCAATCCATTTAATGTCTACATTTGGCAAAGCAAGGTCTCTCACCATACCTGTTTTCTCTGCAAACTTTTCACTCCAGAAGACATAGCTGTGCCCTACAATCCACACTGTGAACATCTTCAAAGGAGAACTGGATGCACTCAGGAGGTGTCTTTCAGTAGAATGGCAATATGAAAAGAAAGACAGTTTGGAAATGGAGGCATACATATTTTTTTCAAAACAAAAAGAACTGATTGGCTGTTTCATACCATTCTAGAATAAAAACTAGGCTGTATGTGTAAATTAATAGAAGCATGTTTTGTATTGGTAAAAAAAAATGTGTAACCAAAGAACAGTACTATGGATTTGCTGTTAGGTTTGAAAAGTCAAGCACTCTTGCTCTGTGGAATTGAAACATTGTTTGGCGAACTTCTGACCTAACTCAACACAGCAGTGTTCCATGAGCTGTTGCTATGGTAGCAGGCAGAAGTCAAGTTGGGGGAAGGGTACTAGGCAGAAGTCAAGTTGGGGGAAGGGTACTTTTGGAAAAGGGTTGGTTTTCAACCAATAGAAATGTGTGATTACATTTGAAAAAAAGGGGGAAGCACTGAGATTTGAAACTTACAAGTATATGTGTGGAAAAATAGAGGGAAAGTTTGCCATTATCTGGTTCTGCTGAGAGGAGAGAGGTGAACACAACAGAGATCCTGGCTCTGATAATCTGCTGTTTGAGTGTCACATTTCTTTCACAACTAACTAATTTTAAAGGTGAGTTTACAGTTTGAGAGGGGATGTATGTGGTAACTTAAGAAATGAATAATAGAAATGGAAATTGTTTTTGTTGTAGTTACACATGGTGGTTTCATAATGTGTCAGTCTGTAAAAGTGATTTTCACTTGCCCCGAAAAAAAAAAGAGCAGTAAGTGTGCTTTCAAATTGGCAAAGAAATTTCGTTTTGGGACTAATGTGAAAACATGACTCTGTGTGCAGAGAGGAATTATAGGCAGAGATTTATTGCGTATTGCTCTGGTGATTTCACAGTTTCATTAGATGGAAAGGGGGAGCGAATTTTTGGAGGAAGAAGCAGAGTCTTAGCACACACCCATGTGCTTGCCATGTATAGTCATGCACAGTATTTACAAGCGAGTGGGGTTTTCAGGTTTCAGTCTGTAATGCAAATACATTCAGCATCACTAAGGCTGGTTGCCCTTGCTGGAGTGTAGGCAGTCACCGAGAATACACATGGTGGTGGTCTGAAAAAACAGTTTGGACATGTGCATTTAAATAAATCAAAAAAAGTGGTTTCATAATGTGTCAGTCTGTAAAAGTGATTTTCACTTGCGCCGAAAAAAAAAGAGCAGTAAGTGTGCTTTCAAATTGGCAAAGAAATTTTGTTTTGGGACTAATGTGAAAACATGACTCTGTGTGCAGAGAGGAATTATAGGCAGAGATTTATTGCGTCTTGCTCTGGTGATTTCACAGTTGCATTAGATGGAAAGGGGAGCGAATTTTTGGGGGAAGAAGCAGAGTCTTAGCACACACCCATGTGCTTGCCATGTATAGTCATGCACAGTATTTACAAGCGAGTGGGGTTTTCAGGTTTCAGTCTGTAATGCAAATACATTCAGCATCACTAAGGCTGGTTGCCCTTGCTGGAGTGTAGGCAGTCACCGAGAATACACATGGTGGTGGTCTGAAAAAACAGTTTGGACATGTGCATTTAAATAAATCAAAAAAAGTGGTTTCATAATGTGTCAGTCTGTAAAAGTGATTTTCACTTGCGCCGAAAAAAAAAAGAGCAGTAAGTGTGCTTTCAAATTGGCAAAGAAATTTCGTTTTGGGACTAATGTGAAAACATGACTCTGTGTGCAGAGAGGAATTATAGGCAGAGATTTATTGCGTCTTGCTCTGGTGATTTCACAGTTGCATTAGATGGAAAGGGGAGCGAATTTTTGGGGGAAGAAGCAGAGTCTTAGCACACACCCATGTGCTTGCCATGTATAGTCATGCACAGTATTTACAAGCGAGTGGGGTTTTCAGGTTTCAGTCTGTAATGCAAATACATTCAGCATCACTAAGGCTGGTTGCCCTTGCTGGAGTGTAGGCAGTCACCGAGAATACACATGGTGGTGGTCTGAAAAAACAGTTTGGACATGTGCATTTAAAAAAATCTGAAAAGTGGTTTCATAATGTGACAGTTTTGTGACTATTGTGAAAAGAAATGTAGTAATATATTTAAATACAATAAATGATTTTTAGTGTTTTTAAAAAAAAAAAAAAAAAAAGTACGCGCACCGTACGCGTACGGTAAAAAAAAAATAAAAAAAAGTTTTTAAAAACATATGTAAAAAAAAGATGAAAGATAAGGTTGGCTCTTAAAAGAACCGTTGTGTTCATGCAGGGACAGAGGAAAGGAAGCATGGGAAAATTATTCAAAGCGACAAATGTGCTGATCTATTTTGTTGTTCACTAGGGAAACACTGGTCTCCCTATGGCAAATTAGATCTTTACAAAATGTGCAATGAATATCAACCTTCCGAAATCGAGGGTTCATTTCCAGAGGGCCAGCAAAAGGAGATTCTCCCCCCACAGATGAAGGGCTCACCTGACCTGCAGAAGAAGGAGTCAGCCCTGCAGATGATGGTCCAGGCTGAGCTACTGTGGATGTACTGGCTCGTCTTTCTGAAGAGTTACCTCCAAAAAGATGACCATGTGTCCTTCTGTGTACATCCAGGAGGTGTCTCTTCATGGTGTGATTCCCAAAGGAATACTTCCTGTTAGGATTACCTCTAGAAAGTACACGCTTACACAGCTTACAAGTCACTAAGGGTGCATTTACCTTTTGCTGGCCTTCAGGAAAAGTAAAATAATCCCATACATAAGAGGGCTTTTGTTTCCTCGATCTCTGCCTCAAGACAGTGCTGCTAGTGCTAGCCTCACTCTCAGAAGAGCTCTGCTGTTCTGCCATCGTATCCCAAAGACAAACCAGCTCCTTCTCCCAAGGGATCACAAGCAGAAATGAGGGGAATGGGTGTGGTGTAGGAGAGTTCTAGAACTGAAAGTAGTTTCAACCAATCAAAAGTTGTGTTTCATGATCACATGACCTACCGTACGCTTACGGTACGCTTACGGTACGCTTACGGCAAAAAGTACGCATGCGCGTAAAAAAGACACGCGCTTGCGCGCATGCGCATAACAGTCACTACCCGACACTTCCGCGTAACGTGCGCGTGTAGCGTAAGCGCGCACGCGTCCCACGCGCAGTACGCGCGGCTACGCAAAGTGCGTAACTATACGCAAGCAGCGTACATAGATTACGGACGTTGCGTAAACCGTACGCTTACCGTGAGCTTACGGTACGCGTACTAAAAAAATATTTTTTTTTAAAAAAAAGTACTGCAAATAAATTTTACATGTTTATTTTAAAAAATATATTTAAAAAAACATATTAAAGAATTTTAAAAATTTAATCATAGTCTTTATAAAAGGTAAGATAATTAAATTAAAAATATGTTAGAAAAAAAAAAAAAAAAAAAAAAAATTAGCATTTAAAAAACCTTGCAAATTCACTGAAAAAACCATGGGTTTCACACACGTTATAGTTAGGAATTAGCATTTAAAAAACCTTAGAAATTCAGTGAAAAAACCATAGGTTTCACACACGTTATAGTTAGGAATTAGCATTTAAAAAACCTTAGAAATTCAGTGAAAAAACCATAGGTTTCACACATGTTTTAGTTAGCTGGACATTTTACTCGTAAAAAACCAATGAAATTGCCCCGTTATAGTTAGTTCAGCTAACTATAACTCGCGCGCCCGCAATGCACTGCTGATGATGTCACATATTACATCACTCATGACATGGTCAGTGACATCACTCATGACATCACTGATGACATCTCAAATGACATCACTGATGACATCACTGATGACATCATCCTTGTGATAGAGTGGCAGACCTCCTCTCACCCTAATATAACCTTTGACACACACATTCAAAAATAGAGACTAAAATTTTCAAAACAATGGACATACCAATACCAGTTACAACAACCTCTTCAGTAATTCTAAGATCCACATACACATCCACTCATTCACCAACAGTCCAATACAGTCACTCATACATGTACTCACTCATCATATGTACTCATACACCTATACATCCTGTTACACAATGCCACTCATCCATAGAGTTACTCACACACATAGTCACTCGTACTAATAAAGAATCAAACATACATTTACTTGCATATACAGTTATACACACACCACCATACTTACTTCTACGGAAACTTACACATACTTAGTCTTTTAAACAATCACTTATAGAAACACATACTTATTCATACAGGAACTCTTCCAATCTCTCACCCTTGCATATACTCACATATATACACCAATAGTCACATATACTAGTTTTAAACATATGTAGTTACTCATAAAGACACTATTGAGACAGTCATTCACTCACTAACACACCCATACACACACTCATCCACCCATGCAGTCCTGCACACAAGGTCTGTTCAACACATACAAACAGTGAGTCACTCATTCATGCACCTATGCACTACGTAATACCCCCCACCGAACCATACAGACACTCAGACTGATACTCAAAAAACCAACTAATAACCTATATAGACACCCATGTAGCTTCTCACCAACCCATGCAGCCACTTATACACAAAGTGAGAGACTCATACAGATATTTACAAATTTAAACATTACTCACTAAGCCATGTATTCACTAAGATACACTTAATCAGTCAGTTACACAATCAATTTTTCAAAAACAAATCATCCATTTTGACACTTATATACCCATTTATTCTTCCATCGACCTTGAGATATACATATATAAAACATATTTAATTTTCAGAAAAACCCACATTCACTGGATGATGTCATCAGTGATGTCATCAGTGATGTCATTTGAGATGTCATCAGTGATGTCATGAGTGATGTCACTGACCATGTCATGAGTGATGTAATATGTGACGTCATCAGCAGTGCATTGCGGGCGCGCGAGTTATAGTTAGCTGAACTAACTATAACGGGGCAATTTCATTGGTTTTTTACGAGTAAAATGTCCAGCTAACTATAACATGTGTGAAACCTATGGTTTTTTCACTGAATTTCTAAGGTTTTTTAAATGCTAATTCCTAACTATAACGTGTGTGAAACCTATGGTTTTTTCACTGAATATATATATATATATATATATATTATCTACTGGCGGTCGCCAGTAGATAGTTATAGTTAGGACCGTGTTTCCATAGGAAATCCGCAACATTCTATTTGGAATAACTTTGGCGCCGGTTGACGAATCCTCGTGAATTTTTCTAAATAGGTGGGGCGCTACGCTCCTACCCTGAAAGTTTCGGGGGGATTCGTCAAGCGGGGGCTGAGAAAAAAGGGGGGTCCCAAAACGCGTTTTCCCCATGCATTTTCCCATAGGACCTTTATTCCGAGCTACAGCCCGAACGGCTGAACAGAATTACTTGAAATTGGGCAGAGAGGTAGTCCTCAGGTCAGGGATGTGCCTTTTGCAGGTCTGGTGTAAATCTGTTCAGTAGGTCCTGAGAAAATAGCATTTAAATCAATATATATATCTGTAAGCGCGCTCCGTACGCTTACGGTAAGCTTACCGTATGCGTACGGTGTCGTGCGCGAGCTCAATTCTGATTGGTGGTTACATGACTGTAAACATTCGAATCGGTCGAAATCAGAAAGTGTCGGCCGCCATTTTCTGTCTCTCGCTCTGAAAAACAAAGGTGGATAACGTGAAAAGGGGGCAACGAAGAGAGTTGCAGACCCCCTAGCGTTTGTCAGGGGGTCCACGAAGGACCAAAAAGTACGAAAAATAAATGTAATAATTTAAAAAAAAAAATCGCGGAGTGCACGTATGGTAAGCTTACCGTACGCGTACGGTAAAAAAAAATAAAAAGAATTAAGAATCACATTTAATATATAAATGTAAGGACCCCCAAGGCAGAAAAAAACAATTGATATTTTCGAAAAAATGGCGAGGCGTGCACGGCACGAAATGCGCAACCTGGGCGCTCGGTGCGCGAAGCGCACCGAGTGCCCACAGCGCGCAGGGTGTGTGCACGGTGAAAAACCAGAAAAAAAAATTAAAAATAAATACATAACTTAGCATTTAAAAAACCGTACAAATTCACTGAAAAAACCATCGGTTTCACACACGTTATAGTTAGGAATTAGCATTGAAAAAACCTTGCAAATTCACTTAAAAAACCATAGGTTTCACACAAGTTATAGTTAGCTGTACATTTCACTCGTAAAAAAACAATGAAATTCCACGTTATAGTTAGATCAGGTAACTATAACTTGCGCGACCGCAATCCACAATGTGTCATTTCAGATGTCATCATTGATGTCATGAGTGATGTCACTGACCATGTCATGAGTGATGTAATATGTGACGTCATCAGCAGTTTATTGTGGGCGCGCAAGTTATAGTTACCTGATCTAACTATAACGTGGAATTTCATTGGTTTTTTACGAGTGAAATGTACAGCTAACTATAACTTGTGTGAAACCTATGGTTTTTTTAAGTGAATTTATATATATATATATATATATTGATATATAAATATATTATCTACTGGCGGTCGCCAGTAGATAGTTATAGTTTGGACCTATTTTCCATAGGAAATCCGCAACATTCTATTCCCAATAAGTCTGGCGCCGGTTGATGAATCCAAGCAAAAGTTTCCAAACTTTTGGCCAGCTCTGCTCCGCTCCTACCCTGAAAGTTTTGCGGTGATCCGTCAAGTGGGGGCCGAGGAAAATGGGGGGTCCCAGAACGCGTTTTCCGCATGCAATTTCCCATGGGATCTTTTGTTGGAGCTACAGCCCGAACCGCTGAACGGAATGACACCAAATTTGGCAAAGAGGTAGTCCTCAGTTCAGACTCGTGCCTTTTGCATAAATGGTGTGAATCTGTTCAGTAGTTCCTGAGAAAATTAGGGTAAAAATGTTAGTGATATCTATGGCCGGGGAGGATCCGCGGACCCTACCTGCACCGTAAGTACACCCTCCCCGAACCGAGCGTGCACCCTCCCGATCGCGCGCTGAATGCTAATTGGCTGTCGAGTGTCTGTCTACATTTGAAATCAGGAACTGTTGGCGGCCATTTTCTGCCTCGGTAGAAGCTGGGCTGAAGAAGCAAGAGGAATAAGTGTGTAAAACATATAAAGGGGGCAGAGTGGAAATACTCTGACCCTCTAGAGGTGCTTAGGGGGTCCCAGAAGGACCCCCTGGGGCCCCCTTTTAAAAAAAATTAAAAAACCTGCGAAATGCGCACAGGGTGCCCGCATCCTATCGCGTTTGGTGCACGGATCCTCTCGCGTTGGGTGCGTGGATCCAAGGAAAAAAAAATTGAAAAAAGACAAGAAATCACTTTCTACACTGAAAGGTAGGGTGTATATTTCTGTTTTTTAAAGGCATGATTCTTATTGGTTAACAAAAACTGATTTTAAGGAACATTATATATGATAAGCTGATATGTTGAAAAGTCAAGCACACTTGCTGTCTTGTTTAGCAACATTGTGTGCTGAACTTGTGACCTGTGTGCTCAGTGCAGTGTTCCATGACCTGTTTCTATGGTAACAGGCAGAAGGCAGATTGGGGGAAGGGTTGAAATGTATTTCATTTGGAAAAGGGTAGAAATGTTTAACCAATAGAAATGTGTGTTTGCTTTTGAATTTATGTGTGAAGGATTGTGATTTGATGTTTACATGTATATGTGTGGAAAATGAAAGGGAAACTTTGCCATTCTTTGTGCACAGTGCAGAGATTCTGTAAAAGAAAATCTGGTGTGTGACTGATATCTGGTGTGTAACTGATATACTTCTTAATCTACAAAACAACTTGGAGGGTAAGTTATTTAATTGTGAGGGGATGTATGTAGACTATATTGATTTTAATCAGACTAATGTATTTCTCCTGCTAAAGTGTAGGGAGTACTTTTTTTCTCTACAATCTTATTGACAGTGTGTGTGCATGTAGAAACCATTCTGTGATAAGCATTTGTGTTTTTCATGTGTTTGCAGACAGATAACTGTGCTGTTTTTATATTTTGGTAGAATTAGAAACCAGTCATTGTTTATGAATTTGTGGAATGAGTTATGTTTGTATACTAAAATGTAGTACTCCTTCTAGATGAAGAAATGTGTTTTGGTATAGTGCAAGGGATAGTGTTGTTTGTCTAGAATCACACAGTGAGTATGTGTGCATTTGGGAACCACTGTGAGAGAAGCATTTGGTAACATCGTGTATTTGCTGACAGATAACTGTTTTAAAACCTGTCATGTTTTCAAGTTTTAGTAGCATTAGAAGCCAGTCTTTGCTTATGCATTGATAAAATAAGGCAATGCTTTGACACTAATGTGCTGTACTTTAATATGTAGATTGTGTGTAGTCTCCTTACCCCTTGCACAGTAGTGAATTAGTTTTTGTAAGCTGCTAGGGATAGTGTTGCTTGTCTAGAATCACACTGTGAGTCTGTGTGCATTTGGGAACCACTGTGAGAGAAGTATTTGGTAACATTGTGTATTTGCTGAGAGATAACTGTTTTAAAACCTGTCTTGTTGTCAAGTTTTAGTAGCATTGGAAGGCAGTTTTTGCTTATGCTTTGATTAAATGAGTCAGGCTTTGACACAAAAGTGCAGTCCTAAAATATGTAGATTGTGTGCAGTTGCCTTACCACTTCCACTGTAGTGAATGAGTTTTAGTAAACTCCTATGGATAGTGGTGCTTGTCTAAAACCACACTGTGAGTCTGTGTGCATTTGGGAACCACTGTGAGAGAAGCATTTGGCAACATCGTGTATTTTCTGACAGATAACTTTTTTTAAAACCTGTCATGTTGTCAAGTTTTAGTAGCATTAGAAGCCAGTCTTTGCTTATGCGTTGATTAAATGAGTCAGGCTTTGACACAAAAGTGCAGTTCTGAAATATGTAGATTGTGTGCAGTTCCCTGACCACTTCTTTTGTAGTGAATGAGTTTGTTTTGATAAACTCCTAGGGATAGTGGTGCTTGTCTAGAATCACACTGTGAGTCTGTGTGCATTTGGGAACCACTGTGAGAGAAGCATTTGGTAACATCATGTATTTTCTGACAGATAACTCTTTTAAAACTTGTCATGTTGTCAAGTTTTAGTAGCATTAGAAGCCAGTCTTTGCTTATGCGTTGATTAAATGAGTGAGAGTTTGACACTAAAGTGCAGTACCATGTAGTAATCTCTTCACTGCACCAGAACTGAAAATTGTAAAGTTTTACCCAGGCACTGTCCTAGCAGTAATCTGATGATTTAGTCAGTTTCCAAGTACTCATGTTGTGAACCATACATTACCACATAGAGTGCTTCAAATGTCTATGCAGTATGCATGCAGTCTTCTAACATACTATACACTTGTCTTTCACACCTTCAATTCCCTAGTCAGTATCCATATAATCCAGCAAACATCCTGTCACTCCCTTTGCACTCCTCTAGTGACCCATTCAGTACCAAGTACTAATCCATTAACTGTGTCAAAAGACCACCACTTATAAATTCACCCAGGCACTCTCCTTGCTGTACTTTAATCATTCAGTCAGTACCCAAGTATTCATGCAGTGAGCTAGGCCTTAGCACATAGACTGCTTCAAATGCTTATTCACTATGGATGCAGTCCTCTAATCACCTACACGGTTGTTTTTCACACCTTCAATTCTTCAGTAAGTAATTATTCACTTCCAGCAAACACCCTGTCACTCCTTTTGTACTCCTCTAGTGACCCATTCAGCACCATGTACTAATCCATTCACTGTGCCAAAACCCAAACACTTATAAATTCACCAAGGCACTCTCCTTGCAGTACTCTAATCATCCAGTCAGTGCCCAAGTATTCATGCACTGAGCCAGGCCTTAGCACATCGACTGCTTCAAACACGTATCCACTATGCATGCAGTCCTCTAACCACCTACATACTTGTCTTTCACACCTTCAATTCCACAGTCAGTATATATACACTCCAGCAAACACCCTGTCACTCCCCTTGCACTTCTCTAGTGACCCATTCAGTACCATTTACTAATCCATTCACTGCGCCAAAACCCAAACACTTATAAATTCACCCATGTACTCTCCTTGCAGTACTGTAATCATTCAGTCAGTACCCAAGTACTCATTCAGCAACACAGGCCTTAGCACATGGACTGCTTCAAACCCCTATACACTATGCATGCAGTCCTCTAACCACCTATACACTTGTCTTTCACACTTTCAAATCCCTAGTCAGTATCCATACAGTCCAGCAAACACCCTGTCACTCCTTTTGTACTCCTCTAGTGACCCATTCAGCACCATGTACTAATCCATTCACTGTGCCAAAACCCAAACACTTGTAAATTCACCAAGGCACTCTCCTTGCAGTACTCTAATCATTCAGTCAGTGCCTAAGTATTCATGCACTGAGCCAGGCCTTAGCACATGGACTGCTTCAAACGCCTATACACTATTCATGCAGTCCTCTAACCACCTACATACTTGTTTTTCATACCTTCAATTCCCCAGTCAGTATATATTCACTCCAGCAAACACCCTGTCAGTACCCTTGCACTTCTCTAGTGACCCATTCAGTACCATGTACTAATCCATTCACTGCGCTAACACCCAAAAACTTATAAATTCACCCATGCACTCTCCTTGCTGTACTCTAATCATTCAGTCAGTACCCAAGTACTCATGCAGTGAGCCAGGCCTTAGCACATAGACTGCTTCAAATGCCTATTCACTATGCATGCAGGCCTCTAACCACCTACACAGTTGTCTTTCACACCTTCAATTTCCCAGTCAGTATTCATACACTTCTAGCAAACACCCTGTTACTCACCCAGTGTGTCTCCTTATAGTACTGTAATCATTCAGTCAGTTAGCATGTAGTCTTTTAGTGAGGTAGGCTTTAGGGCATGAACTGCTTCAAAGTAGTATGCGCTATGCATGTAGTGTTTTAACCATCGTCACACTTGTGGTTCAGGGCTATAGTTTCTTAGTCAGTTTTTATATAAAATGTGTTTGTACAGTAATGGAATAGTATAAATTTGAAAGTTATTAATATACATTTATTTGTGATTCTTATTTACAGATAATGTTTTTCAACGTAAAAATAGAGAAATCATGCCAGAAAAAAAATAAAAAGAAAAGAAACTCAGAATGGCGCAGGAGTGTTTCTCATCCGTTTGCACTCTTCTCGTGCAAGATTGTTTGGATGAAGGGTCCTTAGGTGTTTTATCATACATGCCGTGCCGTACGAGTATTTCCTGTTATGATCCCCTCGCAACAGAACTCTTTTGCAAATCTTGCACGTGACCAAGGTGGCATTGATCTTTGTTTGCCCCTCGGGAAAAGTAAAAAATGTCCACACCACTGAAGAAAAACGTTGTGGGCGTGGTGCCTCCTCCAAAAATTCATCCTTAGATTCGGTGAATATTTTAAAGCAACAACAATTCAGTTTTTGTAAGTTAAACTTATAAAATGTTGTTAGCCGTAAGCATTTATATATCTGAGATTTGTATCTTGTGGTATTTTGCTGAGAATAGCATGTTGGTTTTTTTTTTAACAATCTTTCTGATTGTTTTTTTGTTTGCCCGCTGTTAAGTGATGAGTACGATTGAAATCACTAATTTTAGTGAAATTCAATATATTCTGAGAACAGCAAAAAAGGCAAACAAATTACTTTGTGGAAATTATGCTGTGTTGTAAAAAATGTATTATTACATGTTATAATTTTTTTTTCCTTTTCTTTCACAGATCCAAATTTTAAAATAAGCAATTCATATGAATTTAGATTTCAATGAAAAAAATGTATACCATTTTGTATTCCTATTACTGTGAAGGTAAGTTTAACTAAGTCTCAATATGCAGAATGAGGAGGTCTGCAAGAAGCTACAAAGTTGGAACACGTTTCTAAAAACATTTTGAACTTGGTAAAAGGGAGATTTGGAAAAAAAACTGGGGTATTGATTTTCCCCATTGACTTACATTGAAAAAGAGGAGATTGTAGACAGGAGACAGATCAAATAAAGCCCATTTGGGCTTAATAACACTGGGCGTTTCCTGGCTGTGTCGGGTCTGTTGGCATGTATTACCACCGCCTCTTCCTTCTGCCCACAATGGTCCATTATATTGCCACAGCCTCTCTTGCCTGTCTTTTATTGTTGGTTTGCTGCCCCTGCACCCCTTTCCACTGCCCTCCATAGTCTGTTGTGCTGCCACTGCCCATCCTGCCTGCCCAGTGTGTCAAATTGTTGCCTCTGCACCCTCCTACCTGCCTTCAATTTTCTGAGTCCGTGCCCCTGGCCTCTGCCTCTCAACAGTATCCTAATGAACAACTAGATTGCTAACATTCTATATTTATTACAAAAGTGTGGCACGCCTGACGTCATCTTGATGTAATCAAAACTGTAAAACCTAGAGCCTTTTGTTTAGAAATTACATAGATGAGAGAGTCTTATTTGCATCGAAATTGTGGTTAGTGCTCTAAAAACTAAAATGAGGACATATTTTCTGAGTTTTCAAATAGCGACAAAGCACTTTTAAATCATTTGTTATCTTTGTTTTTTTTATCCAGTTGACCACTTGATTAAATGTTGCACTTAGGGGAGAAGATGTGGTGTTACTTCAAGAGTTGCAGACTTTGCAACTGGGGAACCAGGTTGGAGTTTCTGCTTCAGCTCGGCATTCTGTGATTCTGGTCGAATCACTTAATCTGCCCATGTCTACAACCAAAATGAATTTGTCCTTGTGTGATGTAACCAATTCTCATGTAAAGCACTCCAACACCTGACCAGTTTGCACTATATAAAACTGCAAAAACACAAAAAATAAAAAGTGTTTTGCACACTTCTGTCATTGGGCTACATGTGGGCTACATCTGGGTGTTATTTGTGCTACATTTGTGCTCTTTTGTCTCTGGTGGCCATCTTGGGAGATTTATTTGTTATGAAGTGTCCTAATTTCCTCATTTACTGCAGTCTCCTCAGTAGGAAATGCTTTCAGTTTTTTACTTTGATTCCATCAAGAAGGCATTCAGATTGTCACACATTTGCCATAAATTCTGAATGTTAGCATCTAGTTGCTGATTAGATCACTGTAGTAAAGCTACTACTCACCAGGGAAGTCTGCTGCTGGTACTGAAAGTACATGTTTCAGTTTGCATGTCAGAATTTTTTTAATGAAATAGAAGAGGATTTGACAAGTGACTTAAAATGTGCCCTAATTTTTCTTTCTTCAGCACTAATCCTAATTTCTATGGCAAAATGAACCCCCTCATTGTGTTCCTTTTTAAATTAACCCCTTCCATGCTGCGCAAATTCCGCCGCTGTGCTGACGGTTTCTTGCGCGGGCGTGGTCATGACGGAACGGTTCCGTCATGAGCACAGCTCAACCGTGGCTCATGACGGAACCGTTCCGTCATGAGCACCGAAGGGGTTAAATGTTTTAAGTGTTACCAGTTTATTCCAATCAAGATGGTTTCAGGTGTGCCATACTTTTGTCATAAGTAAGACCGTTAGCACTCTAGTTGTTCTATAGAACACACTGGGCCATACGTGGGCTACATCTGGGTGATATTTGAGCTACATTTGGGTTCTTTTGTCTCTGGTGGCCATCTCGGGAGACTTGTTTGTTATGAAGTTTCCTAATTTCCTCATTTACTGCAGTCTCCTCAGTAGGAAATACTTTCAGTTTTTTACTTTGATTCCATCAAGAAGGCATTCAGATGTGTCACACATTTGCAATAAATTCAGAATGTTAGTACTCTAGTTGCTCATTAGATCACTGTCGTAAAGCAACTGCTCACCAGGGAAGTCTGCTGCTGGTATTGAACGTGCATATTTCAGTCTGCATGTCAGCATTTTTAAATGAAATTGAAGAGGATTTGAGAGGTCACTCAAAATGTGCCCTAATTTTTCTTTCTGCAGCACTAATCATAATTTCTGTGGCAAAATGAGCCCCCTTATTTTGTTCCTTTTTAAATTAAATGTTTTAAGAGTTACCACTTTATTCCAATCAAGGTGGCTTCAGGTGTGCAATACTTTTGTCATAAGTAGGACTGTTAGTGCTCTAGTTGTTCTTTAAAACACTCTGAGAAGCTGCAGTAGAACACAAATGAATCAACTGACAGTCTCTGCCCTTGTTGGATGTACATGTTTTACTGAGAATGTCGGACTTCATTCTCACATGACTGAGAAAGATAATGTGAATTTACAGCAAATATGCTCTCATTTTAGCTTCTAGATCACCTTCCAAACCTCTGTGGGAAAAGTATGAGAAAATAGTTTTCTCTCAAACACGATTCATGATATCCCAGCAGAATACTTTTTCTCAGGGTAAAATCACCTTAGAACACACCACCATTCCTAAAATTAGTATGGTACCATCAACAAAAGATTTATAATGTAACTAAAGTCTTATCACCTTTTATACATTCTCCTTTTGGTGACCCTCAAAACCATCCATTCACTGCAATGCTTTTTAAGAGGTTCTATCATGTATATTGGTCCCAAGATGGCTGCCAATACGTCTTGGATGAAGTGCTGACAGCCAATCAGATCTCACGATGAGATGTGGGGTTAGGCTCCGCCCAGATATATAAAGTTCTTTTTCCTTTAATATTAAAAAAACTACTGAACGGATTTACACCATTTAACAAAAAGGACGCTTTCTGAACCAAGCGCTACCTTTCTGCCGAATTTGGTGTAATTCCGTTCAGCAGTTTGGACTGTAGCTTTATCTAACGTTTACTATGTAAATTTACATGGGGAAAACTTGTTTTGGGACCCCCCTGTTTTCTCGTCCCCCGCTTGACGAATCAAATCCGAAACGTTCAAGACAGGAGCTGACCGGAGCTGATCACTAGTTTTGAAAATTTCGCGAAGATTCGTCAACCGGCGCCAAAGTTATTGGGAAAACAAAAAATGCTTTTCCTATGGAAACTAGGTCCTAACTATAACTACCTACTGGCGACTGCCAGTAGGATATATCTATATATATATATATATATATATATATATATATATATATATATATATATATATATATATATTTTTTGTTGCTCCTCCTCGCTCAGGTAACTGCCGCCACACTCCTAATCAGAGGGTGCGTCATCTGCCACGGGCTACCCCAGCACAGCCCGATTCATATAACCAAGTCCTCTGTACAAAGGCAAAGGATGACGACGCCGTGTCCAGGTTCAAAAAGATATTTATTGCTTATACAGCCGGTTTGGACGCGTTTCGCCTGCCCAGCAGGCTTGTTCACCAACTGTTTGTGCAAGTTTCAAAACCTTATTTACATGCTTACGTGTTCGTCCCGAATCACGTGACGTGACTACAACCACAATATCATGGAAGACAGACTCGTAGTTTAAACCAGAAAATCCTTCAACCTTGGTGAAAAAAATATATACATATATACGAAAGTCTGTGTGAATTAAAGCAAATGCATTAACGGGGGTAAAAATAGATTGACACATCTTTTATAATTGTTAAAGATTAAATGTCGATGAACAGGATATTATTCTTGATATTACTGCCAGTAGGATATATATATAGATATATATATCTATATATATATATATATATATATATATATATATATATATATACCTACTGGCGGTCGCCAGTAGGTAGTTATAGTTAGGACCACGTTTCCATAGGAAAACCTCAACATTCTATTTTGAATAACTTTGGCGCCGGTCGACGAATCCTCGCGAATTTCTCAAAATAGGTGGGGCGCTACGCTCCGCTCCTATCCTGAAAGTCTCGGGGGGATCCGTCAAGCGGGGGCTAAGATAAAAGGGGGGTCCCAAAACGCGTTTTTCCCATGCATTTTTCCATAGGACCTTTAGAACGAGCTACAGCCCGAACGGCTGAACAGAATTACTCAAAATTTGGCAGAGAGGTAGTCCCTAGGTCAAGGAAGTGCCTTTTGTAGGTTTGGTGTAAATCTGTTCAGTAGATTCTGAGAAAATAGCCTTTAAATCAATATATATATCTGAGCCCGCTTACGGTACGCTTACCGTACGCTTACGGTAAGAGTACGGTGGCGTGCGCGAGCGCGATTCTGATTGGCTCTTAGATCTTAGTAAACATTCGAATCGGTCGAAACCAGGAAGCGGCGGCCGCCATTTTGTGTATTTCACTCTGAAAAAAAAGAGTGAAAACAAGGAAAGGGGGCAATGAGGAGAGTTACAGACCCCCTAACATTTGTAAGGGGGTCAAAGAAGGACAGAAAAGTACAAAAAAAACATTTATAGATTTTAAAAAAAATCACGGGGTACGCGTACGGTAAGCTTACGGTAAGCGTACGGTAAAAAAAATAAAAATAAATAAAAGAAAAGCAGATTTAAGAGTTTAGATATTAGGGAGCTCTAAAAAGAGCTGTTGTGTTTATGAAGTCATTTTTTTAGTGGTACCTACAAGTAAGTACCGATGCAGAGTCTAAGGTTCAAGAGGAAGACTCTGTTCCCTTCATCATTGAAGTGCACACCATCTCCTCTATAAATGTCTTGCATGTCATAACGCAAGTTGTTGTGGTAAATGGCACCCATACCATAGTCACGGAGGAAAGCAGAAACAGATTTGTTGACGTGCTTTCTTGCTTTGTCAATCTGTGGACAGAAATGATTGGACCAGTTCCATTTTTGCCTTTGGCATATGTTGGAAAACACAAAGGCAGTTTTAGGGAAAAGTGTAAACAGTTGTGCAAAGGTGTCCTTCATAAGCATTTCCAGACCTACCCCAGTCAAAGTGCCTAGGTCATTGCCACCACAGTGCACTATTATGAGGTCAGGGTGTTGGATTTGAATGAAGGATTTCACCAATGGCATCAATTGGTGCCACTTTAACCCTCTCTGACCAATCCATTTAATGTCTACATTTGGCAAAGCAAGGTCTCTCACCATACCTGTTTTCTCTGCAAACTTTTCACTCCAGAAGACATAGCTGTGCCCTACAATCCACACTGTGAACATCTTCAAAGGAGAACTGGATGCACTCAGGAGGTGTCTTTCAGTAGAATGGCAATATGAAAAGAAAGACAGTTTGGAAATGGAGGCATACATATTTTTTTCAAAACAAAAAGAACTGATTGGCTGTTTCATACCATTCTAGAATAAAAACTAGGCTGTATGTGTAAATTAATAGAAGCATGTTTTGTATTGGTAAAAAAAAATGTGTAACCAAAGAACAGTACTATGGATTTGCTGTTAGGTTTGAAAAGTCAAGCACTCTTGCTCTGTGGAATTGAAACATTGTTTGGCGAACTTCTGACCTAACTCAACACAGCAGTGTTCCATGAGCTGTTGCTATGGTAGCAGGCAGAAGTCAAGTTGGGGGAAGGGTACTAGGCAGAAGTCAAGTTGGGGGAAGGGTACTTTTGGAAAAGGGTTGGTTTTCAACCAATAGAAATGTGTGATTACATTTGAAAAAAAGGGGGAAGCACTGAGATTTGAAACTTACAAGTATATGTGTGGAAAAATAGAGGGAAAGTTTGCCATTATCTGGTTCTGCTGAGAGGAGAGAGGTGAACACAACAGAGATCCTGGCTCTGATAATCTGCTGTTTGAGTGTCACATTTCTTTCACAACTAACTAATTTTAAAGGTGAGTTTACAGTTTGAGAGGGGATGTATGTGGTAACTTAAGAAATGAATAATAGAAATGGAAATTGTTTTTGTTGTAGTTACACATGGTGGTTTCATAATGTGTCAGTCTGTAAAAGTGATTTTCACTTGCCCCGAAAAAAAAAAGAGCAGTAAGTGTGCTTTCAAATTGGCAAAGAAATTTCGTTTTGGGACTAATGTGAAAACATGACTCTGTGTGCAGAGAGGAATTATAGGCAGAGATTTATTGCGTATTGCTCTGGTGATTTCACAGTTGCATTAGATGGAAAGGGGGAGCGAATTTTTGGAGGAAGAAGCAGAGTCTTAGCACACACCCATGTGCTTGCCATGTATAGTCATGCACAGTATTTACAAGCGAGTGGGGTTTTCAGGTTTCAGTCTGTAATGCAAATACATTCAGCATCACTAAGGCTGGTTGCCCTTGCTGGAGTGTAGGCAGTCACCGAGAATACACATGGTGGTGCTCTGAAAAAACAGTTTGGACATGTGCATTTAAATAAATCAAAAAAAGTGGTTTCATAATGTGTCAGTCTGTAAAAGTGATTTTCACTTGCGCCGAAAAAAAAAAGAGCAGTAAGTGTGCTTTGAAATTGGCAAAGAAATTTCGTTTTGGGACTAATGTGAAAACATGACTCTGTGTGCAGAGAGGAATTATAGGCAGAGATTTATTGCGTCTTGCTCTGGTGATTTCACAGTTGCATTAGATGGAAAGGGGAGCGAATTTTTGGGGGAAGAAGCAGAGTCTTAGCACACACCCATGTGCTTGCCATGTATAGTCATGCACAGTATTTACAAGCGAGTGGGGTTTTCAGGTTTCAGTCTGTAATGCAAATACATTCAGCATCACTAAGGCTGGTTGCCCTTGCTGGAGTGTAGGCAGTCACCGAGAATACACATGGTGGTGGTCTGAAAAAACAGTTTGGACATGTGCATTTAAATAAATCAAAAAAAGTGGTTTCATAATGTGTCAGTCTGTAACAGTGATTTTCACTTGCGCCGAAAAAAAAAAGAGCAGTAAGTGTGCTTTCAAATTGGCAAAGAAATTTAGTTTTGGGACTAATGTGAAAACATGACTCTGTGTGCAGAGAGGAATTATAGGCAGAGATTTATTGCGTATTGCTCTGGTGATTTCACAGTTGCATTAGATGGAAAGGGGGAGCGAATTTTTGGGGGAAGAAGCAGAGTCTTAGCACACACCCATGTGCTTGCCATGTATAGTCATGCACAGTATTTACAAGCGAGTGGGGTTTTCAGGTTTCAGTCTGTAATGCAAATACATTCAGCATCACTAAGGCTGGTTGCCCTTGCTGGAGTGTAGGCAGTCACCGAGAATACACATGGTGGTGGTCTGAAAAAACAGTTTGGACATGTGCATTTAAATAAATCAAAAAAAGTGGTTTCATAATGTGTCAGTCTGTAAAAGTGATTTTCACTTGCGCCGAAAAAAAAAAGAGCAGTAAGTGTGCTTTCAAATTGGCAAAGAAATTTCGTTTTGGGACTAATGTGAAAACATGACTCTGTGTGCAGAGAGGAATTATAGGCAGAGATTTATTGCGTCTTGCTCTGGTGATTTCACAGTTGCATTAGATGGAAAGGGGAGCGAATTTTTGGGGGAAGAAGCAGAGTCTTAGCACACACCCATGTGCTTGCCATGTATAGTCATGCACAGTATTTACAAGCGAGTGGGGTTTTCAGGTTTCAGTCTGTAATGCAAATACATTCAGCATCACTAAGGCTGGTTGCCCTTGCTGGAGTGTAGGCAGTCACCGAGAATACACATGGTGGTGGTCTGAAAAAACAGTTTGGACATGTGCATTTAAAAAAATCTGAAAAGTGGTTTCATAATGTGACAGTTTTGTGACTATTGTGAAAAGAAATGTAGTAATATATTTAAATACAATAAATGATTTTTAGTGTTTTAAAAAAAAAAAAAAAAAAAAGTACGCGCACCGTACGCGTACGGTAAAAAAAAAATAAAAAAAAGTTTTTAAAAACATATGTAAAAAAAAGATGAAAGATAAGGTTGGCTCTTAAAAGAACCGTTGTGTTCATGCAGGGACAGAGGAAAGGAAGCATGGGAAAATTATTCAAAGCGACAAATGTGCTGATCTATTTTGTTGTTCACTAGGGAAACACTGGTCTCCCTATGGCAAATTAGATCTTTACAAAATGTGCAATGAATATCAACCTTCCGAAATCGAGGGTTCATTTCCAGAGGGCCAGCAAAAGGAGATTCTCCCCCCACAGATGAAGGGCTCACCTGACCTGCAGAAGAAGGAGTCAGCCCTGCAGATGATGGTCCAGGCTGAGCTACTGTGGATGTACTGGCTCGTCTTTCTGAAGAGTTACCTCCAAAAAGATGACCATGTGTCCTTCTGTGTACATCCTGGAGGTGTCTCTTCATGGTGTGATTCCCAAAGGAATACTTCCTGTTAGGATTACCTCTAGAAAGTACACGCTTACACAGCTTACAAGTCACTAAGGGTGCATTTACCTTTTGCTGGCCTTCAGGAAAAGTAAAATAATCCCATACATAAGAGTGCTTTTGTTTCCTCGATCTCTGCCTCAAGACAGTGCTGCTAGTGCTAGCCTCACTCTCAGAAGAGCTCTGCTGTTCTGCCATCGTATCCCAAAGACAAACCAGCTCCTTCTCCCAAGGGATCACAAGCAGAAATGAGGGGAATGGGTGTGGTGTAGGAGAGTTCTAGAACTGAAAGTAGTTTCAACCAATCAAAAGTTGTGTTTCATGATCACATGACCTACCGTACGCTTACGGTACGCTTACGGTACGCTTACGGCAAAAAGTACGCATGCGCGTAAAAAAGACACGCGCTTGCGCGCATGCGCATAACAGTCACTACCCGACACTTCCGCGTAACGTGCGCGTGTAGCGTAAGCGCGCACGCGTCCCACGCGCAGTACGCGCGGCTACGCAAAGTGCGTAACTATACGCAAGCAGCGTACATAGATTACGGACGTTGCGTAAACCGTACGCTTACCGTGAGCTTACGGTACGCGTACTAAAAAAATATTTTTTTTTTTAAAAAAGTACTGCAAATAAATTTTACATGTTTATTTTAAAAAATATATTTAAAAAAACATATTAAAGAATTTTAAAAATGTAATCATAGTCTTTATAAAAGGTAAGATAATTAAATTAAAAATATGTTAGAAAAAAAAAAAAAAAAAAAAAAATTAGCATTTAAAAAACCTTGCAAATTCACTGAAAAAACCATGGGTTTCACACACGTTATAGTTAGGAATTAGCATTTAAAAAACCTTAGAAATTCAGTGAAAAAACCATAGGTTTCACACACGTTATAGTTAGGAATTAGCATTTAAAAAACCTTAGAAATTCAGTGAAAAAACCATAGGTATCACACGTTATAGTTAGCTGGACATTTTACTCGTAAAAAACCAATGAAATTGCCCCGTTATAGTTAGTTCAGCTAACTATAACTCGCGCGCCCGCAATGCACTGCTGATGACGTCACATATTACATCACTCATGACATGGTCAGTGACATCACTCATGACATCACTGATGACATCTCAAATGACATCACTGATGACATCACTGATTTACGCGTACGGTAAAAAAAAATAAAAAGAATTAAGAATCACATTTAATATATAAATGTAAGGACCCCCAAGGCAGAAAAAAACAATTGATATTTTCGAAAAAATGGCGAGGCGTGCACGGCACGAAATGCGCAACCTGAGCGCTCAGCGCGCAGGGTGTGTGCACGGTGAAAAACCAGAAAAAAAAATTAAAAATAAATACATAACTTAGCATTTAAAAAACCGTACAAATTCACTGAAAAAACCATCGGTTTCACACACGTTATAGTTAGGAATTAGCATTGAAAAAACCTTGCAAATTCACTTAAAAAACCATAGGTTTCACACAAGTTATAGTTAGCTGTACATTTCACTCGTAAAAAAACAATGAAATTCCACGTTATAGTTAGATCAGGTAACTATAACTTGCGCGACCGCAATCCACAATGTGTCATTTCAGATGTCATCATTGATGTCATGAGTGATGTCACTGACCATGTCATGAGTGATGTAATATGTGACGTCATCAGCAGTTTATTGTGGGCGCGCAAGTTATAGTTACCTGATCTAACTATAACGTGGAATTTCATTGGTTTTTTACGAGTGAAATGTACAGCTAACTATAACTTGAGTGAAACATATGGTTTTTTTAAGTGAATTTATATATATATATATATATATATTGATATATAAATATATTATCTACTGGCGGTCGCCAGTAGATAGTTATAGTTTGGACCTATTTTCCATAGGAAATCCGCAACATTCTATTCCCAATAAGTCTGGCGCCGGTTGATGAATCCAAGCAAAATTTTCCAAACTTTTGGCCAGCTCTGCTCCGCTCCTACCCTGAAAGTTTTGCGGTGATCCGTCAAGCGGGGGCCGAGGAAAATGGGGGGTCCCAGAACGCGTTTTCCGCATGCAATTTCCCATGGGATCTTTTGTTGGAGCTACAGCCCGAACCGCTGAACGGAATGACACCAAATTTGGCAAAGAGGTAGTCCTCAGTTCAGACTCGTGCCTTTTGCATAAATGGTGTGAATCTGTTCAGTAGTTCCTGAGAAAATTAGGGTAAAAATGTTAGTGATATCTATGGCCGGGGAGGATCCGCGGACCCTACCTGCACCGTAAGTACACCCTCCCCGAACCGAGCGTGCACCCTCCCGATCGCGCGCTGAATGCTAATTGGCTGTCGAGTGTCTGTCTACATTTGAAATCAGGAACTGTTGGCGGCCATTTTCTGCCTCGGTAGAAGCTGGGCTGAAGAAGCAAGAGGAATAAGTGTGTAAAACATATAAAGGGGGCAGAGTGGAAATACTCTGACCCTCTAGAGGTGCTTAGGGGGTCCCAGAAGGACCCCCTGGGGCCCCCTTTTAAAAAAAATTAAAAAACCTGCGAAATGCGCACAGGGTGCCCGCATCCTATCGCGTTTGGTGCACGGATCCTCTCGCGTTGGGTGCGTGGATCCAAGGAAAAAAAAATTGAAAAAAGACAAGAAATCACTTTCTACACTGAAAGGTAGGGTGTATATTTCTGTTTTTTAAAGGCATGATTCTTATTGGTTAACAAAAACTGATTGTAAGGAACATTATATATGATAAGCTGATATGTTGAAAAGTCAAGCACACTTGCTGTCTTGTTTAGCAACATTGTGTGCTGAACTTGTGACCTGTGTGCTCAGTGCAGTGTTCCATGACCTGTTTCTATGGTAACAGGCAGAAGGCAGATTGGGGGAAGGGTTGAAATGTATTTCATTTGGAAAAGGGTAGAAATGTTTAACCAATAGAAATGTGTGTTTGCTTTTGAATTTATGTGTGAAGGATTGTGATTTGATGTTTACATGTATATGTGTGGAAAATGAAAGGGAAACTTTGCCATTCTTTGTGCACAGTGCAGAGATTCTATAAAAGAAAATCTGGTGTGTGACTGATATCTGGTGTGTAACTGATATACTTCTTAATCTACAAAACAACTTGGAAGGTAAGTTATTTAATTGTGAGGGGATGTATGTAGACTATATTGATTTTAATCAGACTAATGTATTTCTCCTGCTAAAGTGTAGGGAGTACTTTTTTTCTCTACAATCTTATTGACAGTGTGTGTGCATGTAGAAACCATTCTGTGATAAGCATTTGTGTTTTTCATGTGTTTGCAGACAGATAACTGTGCTGTTTTTATATTTTGGTAGAATTAGAAACCAGTCATTGTTTATGAATTTGTGGAATGAGTTATGTTTGTATACTAAAATGTAGTACTCCTTCTAGATGAAGAAATGTGTTTTGGTATAGTGCAAGGGATAGTGTTGTTTGTCTAGAATCACACAGTGAGTATGTGTGCATTTGGGAACCACTGTGAGAGAAGCATTTGGTAACATCGTGTATTTGCTGACAGATAACTGTTTTAAAACCTGTCATGTTTTCAAGTTTTAGTAGCATTAGAAGCCAGTCTTTGCTTATGCATTGATAAAATAAGGCAATGCTTTGACACTAATGTGCTGTACTTTAATATGTAGATTGTGTGTAGTCTCCTTACCCCTTGCACAGTAGTGAATTAGTTTTTGTAAGCTGCTAGGGATAGTGTTGCTTGTCTAGAATCACACTGTGAGTCTGTGTGCATTTGGGAACCACTGTGAGAGAAGTATTTGGTAACATTGTGTATTTGCTGAGAGATAAATGTTTTAAAACCTGTCTTGTTGTCAAGTTTTAGTAGCATTGGAAGGCAGTTTTTGCTTATGCTTTGATTAAATGAGTCAGGCTTTGACACAAAAGTGCAGTCCTAAAATATGTAGATTGTGTGCAGTTGCCTTACCACTTCCACTGTAGTGAATGAGTTTTAGTAAACTCCTATGGATAGTGGTGCTTGTCTAAAACCACACTGTGAGTCTGTGTGCATTTGGGAACCACTGTGAGAGAAGCATTTGGCAACATCGTGTATTTTCTGACAGATAACTTTTTTTAAAACCTGTCATGTTGTCAAGTTTTAGTAGCATTAGAAGCCAGTCTTTGCTTATGCGTTGATTAAATGAGTCAGGCTTTGACACAAAAGTGCAGTTCTGAAATATGTAGATTGTGTGCAGTTCCCTGACCACTTCTTTTGTAGTGAATGAGTTTTGGTAAACTCCTAGGGATAGTGGTGCTTGTCTAGAATCACACTGTGAGTCTGTGTGCATTTGGGAACCACTGTGAGAGAAGCATTTGGTAACATCATGTATTTTCTGACAGATAACTCTTTTAAAACTTGTCATGTTGTCAAGTTTTAGTAGCATTAGAAGCCAGTCTTTGCTTATGCGTTGATTAAATGAGTGAGAGTTTGACACTAAAGTGCAGTACCATGTAGTAATCTCTTCACTGCACCAGAACTGAAAATTGTAAAGTTTTACCCAGGCACTGTCCTAGCAGTAATCTGATGATTTAGTCAGTTTCCAAGTACTCATGTTGTGAACCATACATTACCACATAGAGTGCTTCAAATGTCTATGCAGTATGCATGCAGTCTTCTAACATACTATACACTTGTCTTTCACACCTTCAATTCCCTAGTCAGTATCCATATAATCCAGCAAACATCCTGTCACTCCCTTTGCACTCCTCTAGTGACCCATTCAGTACCAAGTACTAATCCATTAACTGTGTCAAAAGACCACCACTTATAAATTCACCCAGGCACTCTCCTTGCTGTACTTTAATCATTCAGTCAGTACCCAAGTATTCATGCAGTGAGCTAGGCCTTAGCACATAGACTGCTTCAAATGCTTATTCACTATGGATGCAGTCCTCTAATCACCTACACGGTTGTTTTTCACACCTTCAATTCTTCAGTAAGTAATTATTCACTTCCAGCAAACACCCTGTCACTCCTTTTGTACTCCTCTAGTGACCCATTCAGCACCATATACTAATCCATTCACTGTGCCAAAACCCAAACACTTATAAATTCACCAAGGCACTCTCCTTGCAGTACTCTAATCATTCAGTCAGTGCCCAAGTATTCATGCACTGAGCCAGGCCTTAGCACATCGACTGCTTCAAACACGTATCCACTATGCATGCAGTCCTCTAACCACCTACATACTTGTCTTTCACACCTTCAATTCCACAGTCAGTATATATACACTCCAGCAAACACCCTGTCACTCCCCTTGCACTTCTCTAGTGACCCATTCAGTACCATTTACTAATCCATTCACTGCGCCAAAACCCAAACACTTATAAATTCACCCATGTACTCTCCTTGCAGTACTGTAATCATTCAGTCAGTACCCAAGTACTCATTCAGCAACACAGGCCTTAGCACATGGACTGCTTCAAACCCCTATACACTATGCATGCAGTCCTCTAACCACCTATACACTTGTCTTTCACACTTTCAAATCCCTAGTCAGTATCCATACAGTCCAGCAAACACCCTGTCACTCCTTTTGTACTCCTCTAGGGACCCATTCAGCACCATGTACTAATCCATTCACTGTGCCAAAACCCAAACACTTGTAAATTCACCAAGGCACTCTCCTTGCAGTACTCTAATCATTCAGTCAGTGCCTAAGTATTCATGCACTGAGCCAGGCCTTAGCACATGGACTGCTTCAAACGCCTATACACTATTCATGCAGTCCTCTAACCACCTACATACTTGTTTTTCATACCTTCAATTCCCCAGTCAGTATATATTCACTCCAGCAAACACCCTGTCAGTACCCTTGCACTTCTCTAGTGACCCATTCAGTACCATGTACTAATCCATTCACTGCGCTAACACCCAAAAACTTATAAATTCACCCATGCACTCTCCTTGCTGTACTCTAATCATTCAGTCAGTACCCAAGTACTCATGCAGTGAGCCAGGCCTTAGCACATAGACTGCTTCAAATGCCTATTCACTATGCATGCAGGCCTCTAACCACCTACACAGTTGTCTTTCACACCTTCAATTCCCCAGTCAGTATTCATACACTTCTAGCAAACACCCTGTTACTCACCCAGTGTGTCTCCTTATAGTACTGTAATCATTCAGTCAGTTAGCATGTAGTCTTTTAGTGAGGTAGGCTTTAGGGCATGAACTGCTTCAAAGTAGTATGCGCTATGCATGTAGTGTTTTAACCATCGTCACACTTGTGGTTCAGGGCTATAGTTTCTTAGTCAGTTTTTATATAAAATGTGTTTGTACAGTAATGGAATAGTATAAATTTGAAAGTTATTAATATACATTTATTTGTGATTCTTATTTACAGATACTGTTTTTCAACGTAAAAATAGAGAAATCATGCCAGAAAAAAAATAAAAAGAAAAGAAACTCAGAATGGCGCAGGAGTGTTTCTCATCCGTTTGCACTCTTCTCGTGCAAGATTGTTTGGATGAAGGGTCCTTAGGTGTTTCATCATACATGCCGTGCCGTACGAGTATTTCCTGTTATGATCCCCTCGCAACAGAACTCTTTTGCAAATCTTGCACGTGACCAAGGTGGCATTGATCTTTGTTTGCCCCTCGGGAAAAGTAAAAAATGTCCACACCACTGAAGAAAAACGTTGTGGGCGTGGTGCCTCCTCCAAAAATTCATCCTTAGATTCGGTGAATATTTTAAAGCGACAACAATTACAGTTTTTGTAAGTTAAACTTATAAAATGTTGTTAGCCGTAAGCATTTATATATCTGAGATTTGTATCTTGTGGTATTTTGCTGAGAATAGCATGTTGGTTTTTTTTTAACAATCTTTCTGATTGTTTTTTTGTTTGCCCGCTGTTAAGTGATGAGTACGATTGAAATCACTAATTTTAGTGAAATTCAATATATTCTGAGAACAGCAAAAAAGGCAAACAAATTACTTTGTGGAAATTATGCTGTGTTGTAAAAAATGTATTATTACATGTTATAATTTTTTTTTCCTTTTCTTTCACAGATCCAAATTTTAAAATAAGCAATTCATATGAATTTAGATTTCAATGAAAAAAATGTATACCATTTTGTATTCCTATTACTGTGAAGGTAAGTTTAACTAAGTCTCAATATGCAGAATGAGGAGGTCTGCAAGAAGCTACAAAGTTGGAACACGTTTCTAAAAACATTTTGAACTTGGTAAAAGGGAGATTTGGAAAAAAAACTGGGGTATTGATTTTCCCCATTGACTTACATTGAAAAAGAGGAGATTGTAGACAGGAGACAGATCAAATAAAGCCCATTTGGGCTTAATAACACTGGGCGTTTCCTGGCTGTGTCGGGTCTGTTGGCATGTATTACCACTGCCTCTTCCTTCTGCCCACAATGGTCCATTATATTGCCACAGCCTCTCTTGCCTGTCTTTTATTGTTGGTTTGCTGCCCCTGCCCCCCTTTCCACTGCCCTCCATAGTCTGTTGTGCTGCCACTGCCCATCCTGCCTGCCCAGTGTGTCAAATTGTTGCCTCTGCACCCTCCTACCTGCCTTCAATTTTCTGAGTCCGTGCCCCTGGCCTCTGCCTCTCAACAGTATCCTAATGAACAACTAGATTGCTAACATTCTATATTTATTACAAAAGTGTGGCACGCCTGACGTCATCTTGATGTAATCAAAACTGTAAAACCTAGAGCCTTTTGTTTAGAAATTACATAGATGAGAGAGTCTTATTTGCATCGAAATTGTGGTTAGTGCTCTAAAAACTAAAATGAGGACATATTTTCTGAGTTTTCAAATAGCGACAAAGCACTTTTAAATCATTTGTTATCTTTATGTTTTTTTTATCCAGTTGACCACTTGATTAAATGTTGCACTTAGGGCAGAAGATGTGGTGTTACTTCAAGAGTTGCAGACTTTGCAACTGGGGAACCAGGTTGGAGTTTCTGCTTCAGCTCGGCATTCTGTGATTCTGGTCGAATCACTTAATCTGCCCATGTCTACAACCAAAATGAATTTGTCCTTGTGTGATGTAACCAATTCTCATGTAAAGCACTCCAACACCTGACCAGTTTGCACTATATAAAACTGCAAAAACACAAAAAATAAAAAGTGTTTTGCACACTTCTGTCATTGGGCTACATGTGGGCTACATCTGGGTGTTATTTGTGCTACATTTGTGCTCTTTTGTCTCTGGTGGCCATCTTGGGAGATTTATTTGTTATGAAGTGTCCTAATTTCCTCATTTACTGCAGTTTTCTCAGTAGGAAATGCTTTCAGTTTTTTACTTTGATTCCATCAAGAAGGCATTCAGATTGTCACACATTTGCAATAAATTCTGAATGTTAGCATCTAGTTGCTGATTAGATCACTGTAGTAAAGCTACTACTCACCAGGGAAGTCTGCTGCTGGCACTGAAAGTACATGTTTCAGTTTGCATGTCAGAATTTTTTTAATGAAATAGAAGAGGATTTGACAAGTGACTTAAAATGTGCCCTAATTTTTCTTTCTTCAGCACTAATCCTAATTTCTATGGCAAAATGAACCCCCTCATTGTGTTCCTTTTTAAATTAACCCCTTCCATGCTGCGCAAATTCCGCCGCTGTGCTGACGGTTTCTTGCGCGGGCGTGGTCATGACGGAACGGTTCCGTCATGAGCACAGCTCAACCGTGGCTCATGACGGAACCGTTCCGTCATGAGCACCGAAGGGGTTAAATGTTTTAAGTGTTACCAGTTTATTCTAATCAAGATGGTTTCAGGTGTGCCATACTTTTGTCATAAGTAAGACCGTTAGCACTCTAGTTGTTCTATAGAACACACTGGGCCATACGTGGGCTACATCTGGGTGATATTTGAGCTACATTTGGGTTCTTTTGTCTCTGGTGGCCATCTCGGGAGACTTGTTTGTTATGAAGTTTCCTAATTTCCTCATTTACTGCAGTCTCCTCAGTAGGAAATACTTTCAGTTTTTTACTTTGATTCCATCAAGAAGGCATTCAGATGTGTCACACATTTGCAATAAATTCAGAATGTTAGTACTCTAGTTGCTCATTAGATCACTGTCGTAAAGCAACTGCTCACCAGGGAAGTCTGCTGCTGGTATTGAACGTGCATATTTCAGTCTGCATGTCAGCATTTTTAAATGAAATTGAAGAGGATTTGAGAGGTCACTCAAAATGTGCCCTAATTTTTCTTTCTGCAGCACTAATCATAATTTCTGTGGCAAAATGAGCCCCCTTATTTTGTTCCTTTTTAAATTAAATGTTTTAAGAGTTACCACTTTATTCCAATCAAGGTGGCTTCAGGTGTGCAATACTTTTGTCATAAGTAGGACTGTTAGTGCTCTAGTTGTTCTTTAAAACACTCTGAGAAGCTGCAGTAGAACACAAATGAATCAACTGACAGTCTCTGCCCTTGTTGGATGTACATGTTTTACTGAGAATGTCAGACTTCATTCTCACATGACTGAGAAAGATAATGTGAATTTACAGCAAATATGCTCTCATTTTAGCTTCTAGATCACCTTCCAAACCTCTGTGGGAAAAGTATGAGAAAATAGTTTTCTCTCAAACACGATTCATGATATCCCAGCAGAATGCTTTTTCTCAGGGTAAAATCACCTTAGAACACACCACCATTCCTAAAATTAGTATGGTACCATCAACAAAAGATTTATAATGTAACTAAAGTCTTATCACCTTTTATACATTCTCCTTTTGGTGACCCTCAAAACCATCCATTCACTGCAATGCTTTTTAAGAGGTTCTATCATGTATATTGGTCCCAAGATGGCTGCCAATACGTCTTGGATGAAGTGCTGACAGCCAATCAGATCTCACGATGAGATGTGGGGTTAGGCTCCGCCCAGATATATAAAGTTCTTTTTCCTTTAATATTAAAAAAACTACTGAACGGATTTACACCATTTAACAAAAAGGACGCTTTCTGAACCAAGCGCTACCTTTCTGCCGAATTTGGTGTAATTCCGTTCAGCAGTTTGGACTGTAGCTTTATCTAACGTTTACTATGTAAATTTACATGGGGAAAACTTGTTTTGGGACCCCCCTGTTTTCTCGTCCCCCGCTTGACGAATCAAATCCGAAACGTTCAAGACAGGAGCTGACCGGAGCTGATCACTAGTTTTGAAAATTTCGCGAAGATTCGTCAACCGGCGCCAAAGTTATTGGGAAAACAAAAAATGCTTTTCCTATGGAAACTAGGTCCTAACTATAACTACCTACTGGCGACTGCCAGTAGGATATATCTATATATATATATATATATATATATATATATATATATATATATATATATATATATATATATATATATATATATATATATATATTTTTTTTTGTTGCTCCTCCTCGCTCAGGTAACTGCCGCCACACTCCTAATCAGAGGGTGCGTCGTCTGCCACGGGCTACCCCAGCACAGCCCGATTCATATAACCAAGTCCTCTGTACAAAGGCAAAGGATGACGACGCCGTGTCCAGGTTCAAAAAGATATTTATTGCTTATACAGCCGGTTTGGACGCGTTTCGCCTGCCCAGCAGGCTTGTTCACCAACTGTTTGTGCAAGTTTCGAAACCTTATTTACATGCTTACGTGTTCGTCCCGAATCACGTGACGTGACTACAACCACAATATCATGGAAGACAGACTCGTAGTTTAAACCAGAAAATCCTTCAACCTTGGTGAAAAAAATATATACATATATACGAAAGTCTATGTGAATTAAAGCAAATGCATTAACGGGGGTAAAAATAGATTGACACATCTTTTATAATTGTTAAAGATTAAATGTCGATGAACAAGATATTATTCTTGATATTACTGCCAGTAGGATATCTATATATATATATATATATATATATATATATATATATATATATATATATATATTACCTACTGGCGGTCGCCAGTAGGTAGTTATAGTTAGGACCACGTTTCCATAGGAAAACCTCAACATTCTATTTTGAATAACTTTGGCGCCGGTCGACGAATCCTCGCGAATTTCTCAAAATAGGTGGGGCGCTACGCTCCGCTCCTACCCTGAAAGTCTCGGGGGGATCCGTCAAGCGGGGGCTAAGATAAAAGGGGGGTCCCAAAACGCGTTTTTCCCATGCATTTTTCCATAGGACCTTTAGAACGAGCTACAGCCCGAACGGCTGAACAGAATTACTCAAAATTTGGCAGAGAGGTAGTCCCTAGGTCAAGGAAGTGCCTTTTGTAGGTTTGGTGTAAATCTGTTCAGTAGATTCTGAGAAAATAGCCTTTAAATCAATATATATATCTGAGCCCGCTTACGGTACGCTTACCGTACGCTTACGGTAAGCGTACGGTGGCGTGCGCGAGCGCGATTCTGATTGGCTCTTAGATCTTAGTAAACATTCGAATCGGTCGAAACCAGGAAGTGGCGGCCGCCATTTTGTGTATTTCACTCTGAAAAAAAAGAGTGAAAACAAGGAAAGGGGGCAATGAGGAGAGTTACAGACCCCCTAACATTTGTAAGGGGGTCAAAGAAGGACAGAAAAGTACAAAAAAAACATTTATAGATTTTAAAAAAAATCACGGGGTACGCGTACGGTAAGCTTACGGTAAGCGTACGGTAAAAAAAATAAAAATAAATAAAAGAAAAGCAGATTTAAGAGTTTAGATATTAGGGAGCTCTAAAAAGAGCTGTTGTGTTTATGAAGTCATTTTTTTAGTGGTACCTACAAGTAAGTACCGATGCAGAGTCTAAGGTTCAAGAGGAAGACTCTGTTCCCTTCATCATTGAAGTGCACACCATCTCCTCTATAAATGTCTTGCATGTCATAACGCAAGTTGTTGTGGTAAATGGCACCCATACCATAGTCACGGAGGAAAGCAGAAACAGATTTGTTGACGTGCTTTCTTGCTTTGTCAATCTGTGGACAGAAATGATTGGACCAGTTCCATTTTTGCCTTTGGCATATGTTGGAAAACACAAAGGCAGTTTTAGGGAAAAGTGTAAACAGTTGTGCAAAGGTGTTCTTCATAAGCATTTCCAGACCTACCCCAGTCAAAGTGCCTAGGTCATTGCCACCACAGTGCACTATTATGAGGTCAGGGTGTTGGATTTGAATGAAGGATTTCACCAATGGCATCAATTGGTGCCACTTTAACCCTCTCTGACCAATCCATTTAATGTCTACATTTGGCAAAGCAAGGTCTCTCACCATACCTGTTTTCTCTGCAAACTTTTCACTCCAGAAGACATAGCTGTGCCCTACAATCCACACTGTGAACATCTTCAAAGGAGAACTGGATGCACTCAGGAGGTGTCTTTCAGTAGAATGGCAATATGAAAAGAAAGACAGTTTGGAAATGGAGGCATACATATTTTTTTCAAAACAAAAAGAACTGATTGGCTGTTTCATACCATTCTAGAATAAAAACTAGGCTGTATGTGTAAATTAATAGAAGCATGTTTTGTATTGGTAAAAAAAAATGTGTAACCAAAGAACAGTACTATGGATTTGCTGTTAGGTTTGAAAAGTCAAGCACTCTTGCTCTGTGGAATTGAAACATTGTTTGGCGAACTTCTGACCTAACTCAACACAGCAGTGTTCCATGAGCTGTTGCTATGGTAGCAGGCAGAAGTCAAGTTGGGGGAAGGGTACTAGGCAGAAGTCAAGTTGGGGGAAGGGTACTTTTGGAAAAGGGTTGGTTTTCAACCAATAGAAATGTGTGATTACATTTGAAAAAAAGGGGGAAGCACTGAGATTTGAAACTTACAAGTATATGTGTGGAAAAATAGAGGGAAAGTTTGCCATTATCTGGTTCTGCTGAGAGGAGAGAGGTGAACACAACAGAGATCCTGGCTCTGATAATCTGCTGTTTGAGTGTCACATTTCTTTCACAACTAACTAATTTTAAAGGTGAGTTTACAGTTTGAGAGGGGATGTATGTGGTAACTTAAGAAATGAATAATAGAAATGGAAATTGTTTTTGTTGTAGTTACACATGGTGGTTTCATAATGTGTCAGTCTGTAAAAGTGATTTTCACTTGCCCCGAAAAAAAAAGAGCAGTAAGTGTGCTTTCAAATTGGCAAAGAAATTTCGTTTTGGGACTAATGTGAAAACATGACTCTGTGTGCAGAGAGGAATTATAGGCAGAGATTTATTGCGTATTGCTCTGGTGATTTCACAGTTGCATTAGATGGAAAGGGGGAGCGAATTTTTGGAGGAAGAAGCAGAGTCTTAGCACACACCCATGTGCTTGCCATGTATAGTCATGCACAGTATTTACAAGCGAGTGGGGTTTTCAGGTTTCAGTCTGTAATGCAAATACATTCAGCATCACTAAGGCTGGTTGCCCTTGCTGGAGTGTAGGCAGTCACCGAGAATACACATGGTGGTGGTCTGAAAAAACAGTTTGGACATGTGCATTTAAATAAATCAAAAAAAGTGGTTTCATAATGTGTCAGTCTGTAAAAGTGATTTTCACTTGCGCCGAAAAAAAAAAGAGCAGTAAGTGTGCTTTCAAATTGGCAAAGAAATTTCGTTTTGGGACTAATGTGAAAACATGACTCTGTGTGCAGAGAGGAATTATAGGCAGAGATTTATTGCGTCTTGCTCTGGTGATTTCACAGTTGCATTAGATGGAAAGGGGAGCGAATTTTTGGGGGAAGAAGCAGAGTCTTAGCACACACCCATGTGCTTGCCATGTATAGTCATGCACAGTATTTACAAGCGAGTGGGGTTTTCAGGTTTCAGTCTGTAATGCAAATACATTCAGCATCACTAAGGCTGGTTGCCCTTGCTGGAGTGTAGGCAGTCACCGAGAATACACATGGTGGTGGTCTGAAAAAACAGTTTGGACATGTGCATTTAAATAAATCAAAAAAAGTGGTTTCATAATGTGTCAGTCTGTAAAAGTGATTTTCACTTGCGCCGAAAAAAAAAAGAGCAGTAAGTGTGCTTTCAAATTGGCAAAGAAATTTAGTTTTGGGACTAATGTGAAAACATGACTCTGTGTGCAGAGAGGAATTATAGGCAGAGATTTATTGCGTATTGCTCTGGTGATTTCACAGTTGCATTAGATGGAAAGGGGGAGCGAATTTTTGGGGGAAGAAGCAGAGTCTTAGCACACACCCATGTGCTTGCCATGTATAGTCATGCACAGTATTTACAAGCGAGTGGGGTTTTCAGGTTTCAGTCTGTAATGCAAATACATTCAGCATCACTAAGGCTGGTTGCCCTTGCTGGAGTGTAGGCAGTCACCGAGAATACACATGGTGGTGGTCTGAAAAAACAGTTTGGACATGTGCATTTAAATAAATCAAAAAAAGTGGTTTCATAATGTGTCAGTCTGTAAAAGTGATTTTCACTTGCGCCGAAAAAAAAAAGAGCAGTAAGTGTGCTTTGAAATTGGCAAAGAAATTTCGTTTTGGGACTAATGTGAAAACATGACTCTGTGTGCAGAGAGGAATTATAGGCAGAGATTTATTGCGTCTTGCTCTGGTGATTTCACAGTTGCATTAGATGGAAAGGGGAGCGAATTTTTGGGGGAAGAAGCAGAGTCTTAGCACACACCCATGTGCTTGCCATGTATAGTCATGCACAGTATTTACAAGCGAGTGGGGTTTTCAGGTTTCAGTCTGTAATGCAAATACATTCAGCATCACTAAGGCTGGTTGCCCTTGCTGGAGTGTAGGCAGTCACCGAGAATACACATGGTGGTGGTCTGAAAAAACAGTTTGGACATGTGCATTTAAAAAAATCTGAAAAGTGGTTTCATAATGTGACAGTTTTGTGACTATTGTGAAAAGAAATGTAGTAATATATTTAAATACAATAAATGATTTTTAGTGTTTTTAAAAAAAAAAAAAAAAAAGTACGCGCACCGTACGCGTACGGTAAAAAAAAATAAAAAAAAGTTTTTAAAAACATATGTAAAAAAAAGATGAAAGATAAGGTTGGCTCTTAAAAGAACCGTTGTGTTCATGCAGGGACAGAGGAAAGGAAGCATGGGAAAATTATTCAAAGCGACAAATGTGCTGATCTATTTTGTTGTTCACTAGGGAAACACTGGTCTCCCTATGGCATATTAGATCTTTACAAAATGTGCAATGAATATCAACCTTCCGAAATCGAGGGTTCATTTCCAGAGGGCCAGCAAAAGGAGATTCTCCCCCCACAGATGAAGGGCTCACCTGACCTGCAGAAGAAGGAGTCAGCCCTGCAGATGATGGTCCAGGCTGAGCTACTGTGGATGTACTGGCTCGTCTTTCTGAAGAGTTACCTCCAAAAAGATGACCATGTGTCCTTCTGTGTACATCCTGGAGGTGTCTCTTCATGGTGTGATTCCCAAAGGAATACTTCCTGTTAGGATTACCTCTAGAAAGTACACGCTTACACAGCTTACAAGTCACTAAGGGTGCATTTACCTTTTGCTGGCCTTCAGGAAAAGTAAAATAATCCCATACATAAGAGGGCTTTTGTTTCCTCGATCTCTGCCTCAAGACAGTGCTGCTAGTGCTAGCCTCACTCTCAGAAGAGCTCTGCTGTTCTGCCATCGTATCCCAAAGACAAACCAGCTCCTTCTCCCAAGGGATCACAAGCAGAAATGAGGGGAATGGGTGTGGTGTAGGAGAGTTCTAGAACTGAAAGTAGTTTCAACCAATCAAAAGTTGTGTTTCATGATCACATGACCTACCGTACGCTTACGGTACGCTTACGGTACGCTTACGGCAAAAAGTACGCATGCGCGTAAAAAAGACACGCGCTTGCGCGCATGCGCATAACAGTCACTACCCGACACTTCCGCGTAACGTGCGCGTGTAGCGTAAGCGCGCACGCGTCCCACGCGCAGTACGCGCGGCTACGCAAAGTGCGTAACTATACGCAAGCAGCGTACATAGATTACGGACGTTGCGTAAACCGTACGCTTACCGTGAGCTTACGGTACGCGTACTAAAAAAATATTTTTTTTTTTAAAAAAGTACTGCAAATAAATTTTACATGTTTATTTTAAAAAATATATTTAAAAAAACATATTAAAGAATTTTAAAAATTTAATCATAGTCTTTATAAAAGGTAAGATAATTAAATTAAAAATATGTTAGAAAAAAAAAAAAAAAAAATTAGCATTTAAAAAACCTTGCAAATTCACTGAAAAAACCATGGGTTTCACACACGTTATAGTTAGGAATTAGCATTTAAAAAACCTTAGAAATTCAGTGAAAAAACCATAGGTTTCACACACGTTATAGTTAGGAATTAGCATTTAAAAAACCTTAGAAATTCAGTGAAAAAACCATAGGTTTCACACATGTTATAGTTAGCTGGACATTTTACTCGTAAAAAACCAATGAAATTGCCCCGTTATAGTTAGTTCAGCTAACTATAACTCGCGCGCCCGCAATGCACTGCTGATGACGTCACATATTACATCACTCATGACATGGTCAGTGACATCACTCATGACATCACTGATGACATCTCAAATGACATCACTGATGACATCACTGATGACATCATCCTTGTGATAGAGTGGCAGACCTCCTCTCACCCTAATATAACCTTTGACACACACATTCAAAAATAGAGACTAAAATTTTCAAAACAATGGACATACCAATACCAGTTACAACAACCTCTTCAGTAATTCTAAGATCCACATACACATCCACTCATTCACCAACAGTCCAATACAGTCACTCATACATGTACTCACTCATCATATGTACTCATACACCTATACATCCTGTTACACAATGCCACTCATCCATAGAGTTACTCACACACATAGTCACTCGTACTAATAAAGAATCAAACATACATTTACTTGCATATACAGTTATACACACACCACCATACTTACTTCTACGGAAACTTACACATACTTAGTCTTTTAAACAATCACTTATAGAAACACATACTTATTCATACAGGAACTCTTCCAATCTCTCACCCTTGCATATACTCACATATATACACCAATAGTCACATATACTAGTTTTAAACATATGTAGTTACTCATAAAGACACTATTGAGACAGTCATTCACTCACTAACACACCCATACACACACTCATCCACCCATGCAGTCCTGCACACAAGGTCTGTTCAACACATACAAACAGTGAGTCACTCATTCATGCACCTATGCACTACGGAATACCCCCCACCGAACCATACAGACACTCAGACTGATACTCAAAAAACCAACTAATAACCTATATAGACACCCATGTAGCTACTCACCAACCCATGCAGCCACTTATACACAAAGTGAGAGACTCATACAGATATTTACACATTTAAACATTACTCACTAAGCCATGTATTCACTAAGATACACTTAATCAGTCAGTTACACAATCAATTTTTCAAAAACAAATCATCCATTTTGACACTTATATACCCATTTATTCTTCTATCGACCTTGAGATATACATATATAAAACATATTTAATTTTCAGAAAAACCCACATTCACTGGATGATGTCATCAGTGATGTCATCAGTGATGTCATTTGAGATGTCATCAGTGATGTCATGAGTGATGTCACTGACCATGTCATGAGTGATGTAATATGTGACGTCATCAGCAGTGCATTGCGGGCGCGCGAGTTATAGTTAGCTGAACTAACTATAACGGGGCAATTTCATTGGTTTTTTACGAGTAAAATGTCCAGCTAACTATAACATGTGTGAAACCTATGGTTTTTTCACTGAATATATATATATATATAGACTCCGTGAAATAGTGGCACAAAGGTAATTTAATCCAACAACAGCTAGATGCGTTTCGGCGGCGTACCGCCTTGGTCACTACGTCTAGTTCACACTGAGTTTACACATATATACACCATACTTCACTTGGTTGTCACGGCAACCTCACCGACAAAATCAAAGACATAAAGAACAACTGTGTTTGTTTCATCATGACAATGTAAAAAAGCAATTGTAATAGTAAGAAGTATATGCCAAAACGAAAATAAATTGCTTAAAATAACAAACAAAATGTAAATATATTAATGGCATACATTTACCTTATTGTAATGTGGTAAAAAGAATTAGAAAAATTATTGAAACTGGGGGCAGGCTTATGCCTGTGTATGACATCATCCTACTTACATGTATAGACAAAGAAAACATGTATGCGCCCGGAATACACTGATGTTATTAAGTCACATGAGGATTGGTGTAAGTCTGAAGAGGGGAATGCTGTGGAGTTGCCGTATTTCGCTGATGCAGACTAAAGTGTTAAGCTCACCCGAGAGTAAACAAAGGTTAGTGTACGTCGGAACAGCTGTGCTGTGAGTGACAAGCCCTAAAAGATGGCGAGCGTAATGCTGTTATATGCCTCTTGTCTGAAGCCTGTGTACATCGTGCTGCTCATGTGGGCTTACGGCGGGGCCTAGACTACGCATAATAGTGAGACAAGTGCAGAAATAGATCGCGTAAAGACTCGACCCATAAGCGAGTCTGTCAAACTAATTGGGAAAAGTAACTTCCAACCAGTTTTATAGATAATAAAATAATGCAAGTGGAGAATGTTGTCCTAGTGGGCTGAGGATGGACAAATGGCTACCAAGTATGTTGAACATGGTGAGAGTAGGGTGTCACAAACAAGGGGTTGCTAAGCCGTGAGTGAAAGAAGGTGAAAAAGCTAAATATTAGCCAACAAATAAAAATATGTGTCCTAAACGTCACAGGGTCTGGAACAGGGGCGGGTCAAGCATAGAGGGACCTATCAAAGGTGTACAGTTAACGCTTCATCCGCATTCATTCCATTGGGGAGTTTGGAATTGTAGTGGATGATGTAGCGTGATTCAAGCCTCCTAAGGGCAAGTTGTCTATTGCCTCCTCTTGGGTTTTTGGGGATGGTGTCCACCACATAGAAGGAAAGATCTTGCGCCTTGCCATTGTGGGCCATGTTGATATGTCGAACAACAGGGTAGGAAGGGTCGTTGTTGGTGATTGCTCTAAGATGTTGTTAGATGCGTACGTGCACTGGGTGGATGGTGCTGCTCACGTATATTTTTCCACAAGTGCACGATAAGACATACACGGCAAAATCAGATTTGCATGTGTAGTACCCTCTGATGATATAAGAGGATTGTCTAAACGGTAATGTAACTTCTTTGGTGTTGATGCCATGCTTACATGCCTTGCATTTGGCACATTTGTAAAAGCCTTTGGGTGACTTAAGCCATGAGCCCCCACTCTTTGTTTTGCAAGGAGCGATGTTCACTATCTCCTGCCTCATAGATTTAGCTCTCCTGAAGGTAATTTGAGGTGTTTTACTTGAGATGGCTCCAATCACAGGGTCACTCCTGACTGAGTTCCAGTGTCTGTATATTATTCTCCTTACTCGGGCATGATATGCATTGAAGCCTGTTATTAATCTAGGTGTATTGATGATAGTACAATCTTTGGCTTAGCTGTACTTCCTGTCTCAGAGGCTAAAAGCTCTCGGCGGGTTTTTGTTGCTGGTTTGAATCACGCTTTGGTAAGTGTTTTTTGGCTGGACCCTCTGAGTGCCAGGCTGTCGCATAGTTCTCCTGTTGCTTGATCTAGGCTGCTAGTGGTGCTGCAATTGCGCTTCGTGCGGAGGCATTCGGTGTAGGGTATACTTTCTTTCAGAGAAGTAGGGAGGAAGCTGTGCGCGTGTAATATTGCATTCCCTGCAGTAGGCTTTCTAAATGTTTTAGACTGCAATTTGCCTCCTTCAACATACACCTCTAAGTCTAAAAAGTGTATACTTTCTCTACTCGTGTTGCAGGTAAATTCAAATTAAGTGAATTGTTAATTTCTTCAGAGAAGGTTTTAGCACTCTCTATAGACCCTTTCCACAGTATAAAAATGTTGTCGATATACCTGACATACATTCTCACTTTTTCCGCAAATGTGGCACTGTGCACTACTCTGAGTACTTGCTCCTCCCACCAGCCAATATGCAAATTCGCATAGCTGGGGGCGAAGCAAGTACCCATAGCAGTGCCTTGCAGCTGTTTGTATGTTAAATTGTCAAAAATAAACACATTGTTATCAAGACACATCTCAGCCATTTGTACAATCATCATTGAATGTTGGAACAGAGGCATAGGTCTTTTGCCCAAGAAGTAGTGTAATGCATTGAGTCCATCTGTGTGTCTGATACTTGTGTAAAGTGTGTTAACATCTAGAGTCATTAACAGATAGTCACTCTCCCATGTTGCATCGTATATTTTTCTGAGGAAGTCCCCCGTGTCTTTGATGTAAGCTGGAAGACCTCGGATGGATGGCTGTAGGAAGTGGTCTATGAATCTCGAGGTATTTTCCAAGAGTCCTCCTATTGCAGCAATTATGGGTCTCCCTGGTGGTTCCACTGGGTTCTTATGGATTTTGGAGAGGGCGCAGGAAAAAGCTAGTAAGATCAGCAGTGAACAGATACTGAAACCAGAAACATTGGAAGAGAATAACATAAGAGTGATTCTCACATTCAATGCTAAATCACAAAGAATCTCTAAAATTCTCACACAGAACTGAAACATTCTAGCAAGTGATCCCATCTTAGGGAGACAATTATTTGAACTAGTTGAACGCCCTATGATTACATACAGAAAAGGGAGAAGCCTCAAAGATATCCTGGTCAAAGGGGACCTCACCAGTGAACATTCAAATACCCAACATAACCTACAAGTGTTTTTTCCTTGTGGCCACTGCAAGGAATGCCGAAGCAGTTATATGAAAAAGACCTACAATACACCGACCTCAGAGAAAACCATTGGTCAATTTCTGACGTGCAGCTCTACTTTTGTAATATACGTACTAGAATGTCCGTGTAAGCTGCATTATGTAGGTAGCACTACGCTTGCAGTTAAGCAAAGAGTGTTGGAACACATGAGGGCAATTAACAATAAATACATACATTACCCAGTAGCAAGACACTTTGCAGAGTACCATTTATCCAACAGTTCACTCCTCAGGTATTTTGCTTAGAACAAGTACAACAGAACTTCAGGGGATGCAACAGAGTACTACATCTGAGGAAAATGGAATCCTGGCACATCATAGACTTATAGACCAGAAACTCTGGGGGGTATAATTTAGACGAGGAGCTAGGAATCCACCTGCATGAGGATTAGCTCGAGGATAAGGGTGTACATCCCTCTTGAATAATACCTTGTTTCTGCAACGTGTTTGGCTTTACCGCATAGGTTTTGTCTTAAGTATAGGAAATAAAGTATGTTTATATAGTTGGTTGCAAATTGATGATTGTAACTTGACAATTGTCATTTATGTGTGTTTTTCTTTATATCTCAGGAGGAAAGGAAGGGGCCTACTCTATAGATTGGAGACGTCGACATAGTCCCCTACCCTTTTCTTCAACATCACGTCATCGTGGTGGAGGGCACTGTAGAGATAATAAAAAGAAATTCCTAAATGAAAATATATTTCTTGAATATTTTTTGGTATCAATTATTATCTTGATTAAAATCACATTCTTTTTCTTTTATAGTGTGAATGACGTAATATAATAATGTGGAACTCTCAGCTGGTGTAAATTCTGATCGCAATTACAGAAAATGTACAGAGAAACAGGATATGCTGATTAGGATGACATCATGTATGGTAATTGAGCACTATGCTGTTAATATGCTTAGCATTATGTGAACATTCTTAGATCAGTAAATTGAGTCTAGTGACGCCTTTACATCACCGTCACAAGAAACTATGTCGTACATGCAGAATTGCCATAGAGACAAAGATGTTATGTGAAGTAACATTAATCTGAATACGGGGCTACCATCCGATTGGCAATTGGTACTGAACTAGAAGAGGTACATAACATACACGAGATGACACTATGTCATCTATAAGGAGGTGAACCTTATAAGTACAATAATACTCGTACCCCCTACACATGATAACTGTGTAAATAATGCGGAGATGCTCAAATGTAGGGGTTGATCTGCAAAAAGCTTATTTGCGTAATGGTTGCCATGATTACTGTTAGAGCAAATACTCAGAATTGTGCCAAGTTGCAAAGATTTATAAATATATGAAAACAGTGGGTTCAAAAATATTTATTTCTATTTTACACATGTATGAAAGTAGAACATATAGTATTGACATGGAGTTTAAACAATTCATATTGGTATGCATATCTTGTCACTCCAACATGGAAGTCATTTGTACTGACAGATGGGAAGGAACAGCATTCTTTCCATTTCTCATTTCCTGTATGTAATGCCCGATTGGTAAATACTCCGGTGTGTGATCAAGACTGTGGAGAAGTCAAAACGCGCAATTGGAATAAACAATCTGCTGAAGAGATATCCCCTGAGTGAGTGTTTATAGTTTAGGTGGAAAACAGCTCCCGTATAGAGCACTCTCAACACCAGCGACACGTTGCTGTAGAAATGGTATCTCGGTGTGGATGGCACTGTGCTAATCCTACGCTTAAAGACTTTGATAGAAAAGCAGACATTTGAGGTGAGCAAATTTAGAGTGTCGCTGGTGTTGAGAGTGCTCTATACTGGAGCTGCTTTCCACCTAAACTTGAGCACTACCCAAAGTTCTCTGCTTCTTTTTTTGCATAATTTATGTGTCACTCTATGCCTGAAAGGGATTTTGTTTTAACTTACACTGGGTGCTCCCTTGTGTCTGGACAAAGCTATTCCTCTCTGAAGAGCTGTAATGAGAGCGAAACACGTGTCAGGGGTTGCTTTTATTCATTTCAGGTTGCCTTGGATGGTATTTTACCAATCCAAAGCTGTAATACTGTGCCTGGAGTGGTAAAAGGCTTTGGGCATTTTACAGCTCGGCAAGGATAGCACTGTGCTAATCCTATGCTTAAAGACTTTGCTCCTTTCTATCTTGGTGTGGATGGCACTGTGCTAATCCTACGCTTAAAGACTTTGATAGAAAAGCAGACATTTGAGATGAGCAAATTTAGAGTGTTGTTGGTGTTGAGAATGCTCTATACTGGAGCTGCTTTCCACCTAAACTTGAGAACTACCCAGAGTTCTCTGCTGCTTTTTTGCCTAATTTATGCGTCACTCTATGCTTGAAAGGGAATCGTTTTGACTTATACAGGGTGCTCTATTGTGTCCGGACAAAGCTATACCTCTCTGAAGAGCTCTAATGAGAGCGAAACACGTGTCAGGGGTTGCTTTTATTCATTTCAGGTTGGGTTGGATGTTTTTTTACCAATCCAAAGCCGTAATACTGTGCCTGGAGTGGTGAAAGGCTTTGGCAATTTTACAGCTCGGCAAGGATAGCACCGTGCTAATCCTGTGCTTAAAGACTTTGCTGTAGAAATGGTAAAAGACGTTGTCCCTTCTATCTCGATGTGGATGGCACTGTGCTAATCCTACGCCTAAAGACTTTGATAGAAAAGCAGACATTTGAGGTGAGCAAATTTAGAGTGTCGCTGGTGTTGAGAATGCTCTATTCTGGAGCTGCTTTCCACCTAAACTTGAGAACTACCCAGAGTTCTCTGCTTCTTTTTTTGCATAATTTATGTGTCACTCTATGCCTGAAAGGGAATTGTTTTGACTTACACTAGGTGCTGCTTTGTGTCTGGACAAACCTATTACTCTCTGAAGAGCTCTAATGGCATCCAATGGCATGATCAAGGCTAAGAATAGCCGAAACGTGTTGATGCCTCATTTAGGCACAAGCAATTAAAACATTTAAGCCACTTTCCAAAATTCACTGAAAAAAACAACAGCCAAAGTGGTGTTATAGATAGGTGTTAGAATGAGACATGAGCTACTGAAAAAAACCACTGAAATACACCAGTAATAGTTTAGTAAATTAGCTATAACTTGCACATGACATCACTCATGGCATTTAAAATGACATCATTAGTGACATTGCTTATGATATCTTTTTGATAGCCTCTGGTCAGACCCTGCATCCAATTCGCATCAGAGGACTTGGACTGAGTGCCTAGGGTCCAGCAAGGCCCGACAGACAACTCTTCAGGAGCATCAAACCTCCACTGAATACAATTTGTAGCTAGAAGTACAACATATTTGACACAAGGCTTAGCCTCTGGTGAGGGTTTGTACCCACCCTTCCACAACGACCAACCTGCAGTATAAACAGACATTGGACAAACACAGTGGAGGTTGTCTGCAAGACCTGGTGTCACACCAGATCCTGCATCTAACATACAGTAACAACTAACACCCTACTTCAGCAGCTTTCAGTCCTTCACAGCAAAGGTTGACCGAAGGGTCTGTTGTTGAATGATGTTCAAGGGCCAGCTCTACGCAAGTGGCCTACCCGCACTGCACCCATCCTTTATGTAATTACAAGTAAAAAGACAATTACATCCACCAAAAGTGCTTCCAATTTTATTTGAATCTTTCAAAAGCTTAAAGATAAGTTTATAAGAGTTCAACCATAGATTTAGGTTGTGTGTTACTGCTTGTTCACTATGCATACAGCATACTGTCAAAATCACTGGTTGATCTCATTAGAAACTTCAACAATGTTGTCATATAAATAAAATCAGTGATGCAATCAATGATGTTTTTTAACATGTCATGAGTGATGTAATATGTGAGGTCACAAACAGTGCATGATGGGGTGCAAGTTATAGTTAGTTTACTAAACCGTAGCTGGCATGTTTCAGTGGCTTTTGTTCGTTTTAATGTTAGCTTGTGTCTCATTGCAACACCTAACTGTAATGTGTCTATATAAATCAAAGAAAGTTGTGTCTCGTCCCATCTCTGGCAACAACAAAATGCTCGGACTCCGGGATGTGTTTTAAACGATTCGTCATTTGGTAATGCGTTTCGACCTCGCAGTCTTTGTCACGGCCATCAAACAACTTTTCCGTGCACCATCACCTTTATATAGTGAACCACACTGGCGGCTCCTCTGCTAAGGCGGAGGAGCGTCGCTCCACTGATTTTCAGCAGTGTAAGGAAAGATTAAATAATAATAACTCATAATTATTATCATTGTATTTTTCCTGTTGCTACAGCATTGCAGGGCAGGGCTGCTCTGCTGACTGAGCAAGGGAGGAGTGGTTTTCACCCCCTAAGTGCGCATGAATGTTTAGCCTGCAGTCTCAGGCTGGCCAAACTTTCATGCTCACTTAGCATGTTCTCCACCCAGGCTGCATTACAACCTTGGTGGTGGAGAACATGACCAGGCCCCCAGTTCCCTCCTGAACTCTAAACCCAGGGGCGTAACAAAGGCCCCCGCAGCCCCTGCGTTGCGGGGGGGCCCCGAGCTCTAGGGGCCCCCTCAGCACAAAGTAGTCACTGAATTGGTTTGACTGTACTTATAAACAGAAATAGTCAAATTAAAACAAACAACGTTTTTTTTTTAAACTGCAAATCGAAATCATGCAGTAGATTGCATCACCAGTAGTCATTGAGAGGAGGGTCCGCGGCACGCACAGCGCTGGGACGTAGACGTAGTTTAAATATTATGCGCCACAAGCTCCAGTCCAATCAAATAAATGAAATGCTGCGTGGAGCGCAGCTTCGTAGTCTTCAGCCTCGGGGTGGGGCAGAGCTGGCCTGGAATGTTCATGCGCAGCGCAGTGTAAACTGCACGAGGCGGGCAGGGGGCACTGAGAGGTGAGTGAGGCCATAATTAAAATTGCATTCCTAGTAGTTACAAGGGTCTTCCAGGCTACGATTGCAAAACATCCTCACCAAATCATCCGTCTGTTGTGTGTTTCGTGTGTCCTTGCTGCTTCTCTGGCGACTTTGCTGCGTGCTGAGCCACCTTCCCTGGGACACTGCGTGGTCAATGGTTAATCTACATTGTCAAAATAGAGGTGTCTGCTCAAGCCTCAGCCCCCCAACCCCAATCTCATCACTCGAGGCAACTGCTACAAAAGAGCTGAGGGCATCTGGGGCCGACCCCGCCCCCCTCCCCCCTCCCCCAAGGCTCATTCGGGCTGAACGTACTAGTATTTATAAATACTGTATTTACATGGTAAGTTAATCATTTGTTGCCAAAATTCACACGGTGCATAAACTCACTGCCACATAAAAAGGTAGTTTACAGTTGGCTTTGCGGGCTCTTTCTCCTGGAATACGACTTAGATCGAACGCTCACAAACCCCGGGTTCTGACTCCTGTGACCTTGGCCTAGTAGTGCAATGTACCTACAATACTTAACTGTCCACACTTTCAGTACAGCCTTATTGCTTTCTCCGCACTTCCTGCTGTGCACTCTGCACCACCTACGTGCACGATCTACCCTACTTGTCTGCAGCAGCATAAACAAACTCTGAACCGACAAAGAAACTATAGCGCTTAGTGTGTAGGCGCTCAAATAATGTTTGGCTCAGATACCTAAGATTGGGCTTCATTTGTATGAAAATAATAAAGAAGAGAAACAAATAATTAACTAAGTAAGCTAGCGACGGGGCCAGAGTAGTTTTTAAGAGCCCACCACCAGCATAGCTCTCAAATGTGAAGTTACTGAAAACCAAGCAGTGTCTTTTTCACCACCCAACACTTCTGTCTCTTGCTGTCACTCGTGCAGTTTCCTTTTCTCTTTCACCGTTTGTCACTGTCATCCCATCTTTTCTTTCTCCTTTTCCGATTTGCTGCCTTTCTCTTGTTGACTCTGGATCTAGTCAGGTGATAAAAAGCAATTCCCATGCCCCAAAATTGAGTCCAGGAGCCCAAGTCATTCATTCTACTTCCGATACAAATTAAACACTGTTTTTTGAGCTGCTGTAGGCTGGCTGGTCTGGCGTCCGACTTATTGCAGCTGTACTTAACAGGTCTTTAAAAGACAATTTACTTGTTAACGAGGCTTTGTTGTTTTTTCACTCCTTCTTAGTGCCCCTGCATCTCCACTCTGCCTATTGCTGATAGAATTAGCCCCCCTCCCCCCGGAAAACTTTATTAGCCTATCCCCCTCACCCCCCCCCCAAAATTTGGCTCTAGTTGCACCTCTGATGTCTGTTGCTAAAAGATGGACCAAAACCTGCAATTACAGTTGTGCTTTTGATGGATCAAGATATCGTGTGGTAACTCACAAACCAAATCATTGAACAAACCCCTGGATCAGAGGTTCTGGCTTGTGTTTGTTATAATAAGAAGGATAAGTAAATGGCAGAAAAGTAATATATATATATATATATATATATATATATATATATATATTACCTACTGGCGGTCGCCAGTAGGTAGTTATAGTTAGGACCACGTTTCCATAGGAAAACCTCAACATTCTATTTTGAATAACTTTGGCGCCGGTCGACGAATCCTCGCGAATTTCTCAAAATAGGTGGGGCGCTACGCTCCGCTCCTACCCTGAAAGTCTCGGGGGCATTCGTCAAGCGGGGGCTGAGATAAAAGGGGGGTCCCAAAACGCGTTTTTCCCATGCATTTTTCCATAGGACCTTTAGACAGGGCTACAGCCCGAACGGCTGAACAGAATTACTAGAAATTTGGCAGAGAGGTAGTCCTCAGGTCAAGGAAGTGCCTTTTGTAGGTTTGGTGTAAATCTGTTCAGTAGATTCTGAGAAAATAGCCTTTAAATCAATATATATATCTGAGCCCGCTTACGGTACGCTTACCGTACGCTTACGGTAAGCGTACGGCGGCGTGCGCGAGCGCGATTCTGATTGGCTGTTAGATCTTAGTAAACATTCGAATCGGTCGAAACCAGGAAGCGGCGGCCGCCATTTTGTGTATTTCACTCTGAAAAAAAAGAGTGAAAACAAGGAAAGGGGGCAATGAGGAGAGTTACAGACCCCCTAACATTTGTAAGGGGGTCAAAGAAGGACAGAAAAGTACAAAAAAAACATTTATTGATTTAAAAAAAAATCACGGGGTACGCGTACGGTAAGCTTACGGTAAGCGTACGGTAAAAAAAAAAAAATAGATAAATGAAAAGCAGATTTAAGAGTTTAGAAATTAGGGAGCTCTAAAAAGAGCTGTTGTGTTTATGAAGTCATTTTTTTAGTGGTACCTACAAGTAAGTACCGATGCAGAGTCTAAGGTTCAAGAGGAAGACTCTGTTCCCTTCATCATTGAAGTGCACACCATCTCCTCTATAAATGTCTTGCATGTCATAACGCAAGTTGTTGTGGTAAATGGCACCCATACCATAGTCACGGAGGAAAGCAGAAACAGATTTGTTGACGTGCTTTCTTGCTTTGTCAATCTGTGGACAGAAATGATTGGACCAGTTCCATTTTTGCCTTTGGCATATGTTGGAAAACACAAAGGCAGTTTTAGGGAAAAGTGTAAACAGTTGTGCAAAGGTGTCCTTCATAAGCATTTCCAGACCTACCCCAGTCAAAGTGCCTAGGTCATTGCCACCACAGTGCACTATTATGAGGTCAGGGTGTTGGATTTGAATGAAGGATTTCACCAATGGCATCAATTGGTGCCACTTTAACCCTCTCTGACCAATCCATTTAATGTCTACATTTGGCAAAGCAAGGTCTCTCACCATATCTGTTTTCTCTGCAAACTTTTCACTCCAGAAGACATAGCTGTGCCCTACAATCCACACTGTGAACATCTTCAAAGGAGAACTGGATGCACTCAGGAGGTGTCTTTCAGTAGAATGGCAATAAGAAAAGAAAGACAGTTTGGAAATGGAGGCATACATATTTTTTTAAAACAAAAAGAACTGATTGGCTGTTTCATACCATTCTAGAATAAAAACTAGGCTGTATGTGAAAATTAATAGAAGCATGTTTTGTATTGGTACAAAAAAATGTGTAACCAAAGAACAGTACTATGGATTTGCTGTAAGGTTTGAAAAGTCAAGCACTCTTGCTCTGTGGAATTGAAACATTGTGTGTCGAACTTCTGACCTAACTGCACACAGCAGTGTTCCATGAGCTGTTGCTATGGTAGCAGGCAGAAGTCAAGTTGGGGGAAGGGTACTAGGCAGAAGTCAAGTTGGGGGCAGGGTACTTTTGGAAAAGGGTTGGTTTTCAACCAATAGAAATGTGTGAATACATGTGAAAAAAAGGGGGAAGCACTGAGATTTGAAACTTACATGTATATGTGTGGAAAAATAGAGGGAAAGTTTGCCATTATCTGGTTCTGCTGAGAGGAGAGAGGTGAACAGAACAGAGATCCTGGCTCTGATAATCTGCTGTTTGAGTGTCACATTTCTTTCACAACTAACTAATTTTAAAGGTGAGTTTACAGTTTGAGAGGGGATGTATGTGGTAACTTAAGAAATGAATAATAGAAATGGGAATTGTTTTTGTTGTAGTTACACATGGTGGTTTCATAATGTGTCAGTGTGTAAAAGTGATTTACACTTGCCCCGAAAAAAAAAAAGAGCAGTAAGTGTGCTTTCAAATTGGCAAAGAAATTTCGTTTTGGCACTAATGTGAAAACATGACTCTGTGTGCATAGAAGAATTATAGGCAGAGATTTATTGCGTCTTGCTCTGGTGATTTCACAGTTGCATTAGATGGAAAGGGGGAGCGAATTTTTGGGGGAAGAAGCAGAGGCTTAGCACACACCCATGTCCTTGCCGTGTATAGTCATGCACAGTATTTACAAGCGAGTGGGGTTTTCAGGTTTAAGTCTGTAATGCAAATACATTCAGCATCACTAAGGCTGGTTGCCCTTGGTGGAGTGTAGGCAGTCACAGAGAATGCACATGGTGGTGGTCTTAAAAAAAAACAGCTTGGACACGTGCAATTAAATAAATCAAAAATAGTGGTTTCATAATGTGTCAGTCTGTAAAAGTGATTTCAAATTGTAAAAAGAGATTTTCACTTGGCCCGAAAAAAAAAAGAGCAGTAAGTGTGCTTTCAAATTGGCAAAGAAATTTCGTTGTGGGACTAATGTGAAAACATGACTCTGTGTGCATAGAAGAATTATAGGCAGAGATTTATTGCGTCTTGCTCTGGTGATTTCACAGTTGCATTAGATGGAAAGGGGGAGCGAATTATTGGGGGAAGAAGCAGAGGCTTAGCACACACCCATGTCCTTGCCGTGTATAGTCATGCACAGTATTTACAAGCCAGTGGGGTTTTCAGGTTTAAGTCTGTAATGCAAATACATTCAGCATCACTAAGGCTGGTTGCCCTTGCTGGAGTGTAGGCAGTCACAGAGAATGCACATGGTGTTGGTCTGAAAAAAAAACAGCTTGGACACGTCCAATTAAATAAATCAAAAATAGTGGTTTCATAATGTGTCAGTCTGTAAAAGTGATTTCAAATTGTAAAAAGAGATTTTCACTTGGCCCGAAAAAAAAAGAGCAGTAAGTGTGCTTTCAAATTGGTAAAGAAATTTCGTTTTGGCACTAATGTGAAAACATGACTCTGTGTGCATGGAAGAATTATAGGCAGAGATTTATTGCGTCTTGCTCTGGTGATTTCACAGTTGCATTAGATGGAAAGGGGGAGCGAATTATTGGGGGAAGAAGCAGAGGCTTAGCACACACCCATGTCCTTGCCGTGTATAGTCATGCACAGTATTTACAAGCCAGTGGGGTTTTCAGGTTTAAGTCTGTAATGCAAATACATTCAGCATCACTAAGGCTGGTTGCCCTTGCTGGAGTGTAGGCAGTCACAGAGAATGCACATGGTGGTGGTCTGAAAAAAAAACAGCTTGGACACGTGCAATTAAATAAATCAAAAATAGTGGTTTCATAATGTGTCAGTCTGTAAAAGTGATTTCAAATTGTAAAAAGAGATTTTCACTTGGCCCGAAAAAAAAAGAGCAGTAAGTGTGCTTTCAAATTGGCAAAGAAATTTCGTTTTGGCACTAATGTGAAAACATGACTCTGTGTGCATAGAAGAATTATAGGCAGAGATTTATTGCGTCTTGCTCTGGTGATTTCACAGTTGCATTAGATGGAAAGGGGGAGCAAATTTTTTGGGGAAGAAGCAGAGGCTTAGCACACACCCATGTCCTTGCCGTGTATAGTCATGCACAGTATTTACAAGCCAGTGGGGTTTTCAGGTTTAAGTCTGTAATGCAAATACATTCAGCATCACTAAGGCTGAATGCAATTGCTTTCACAATTAATAGTGAAATGCAATTTATTCTGAAAACAGCAAAAATAAGGCAAAAATATTTTTTGGTAAAAAATGTAAATATGTGTACTGTATTATTAAATGGTTTAAAAATATTAATACTTTTTTCTTTATTTTCAGATCGATATAGAAAATTTTCGGAAACTACAACCATTTTAAAAACTATTTTTTTAAAAAACAAATGAATAAATATTTTTTTGAGTGAGTATGGTAAGTCAATAATAAAAATTGTAGTCTCTCAAGGACTTTATAATGTGATAAATGATTTTTAGTGTTTTTTTTAAAAAAATAAAAAAAAGGTACGCTTACCGTACGCGTACGGTAAAAAAAAAAAAAAAAAGTTTTTAAAAACAAGTAAAAAAAAGATGGAAGATAAGGTTGGCTCTTAAAAGAACCGTTGTGTTCATGCAGGGACAGAGGAAAGGAAGCATGGGAAAATCATTCAAAGCTACAAATGTGCTGATCTATTTTGTTGTTCACTAGGGAAACACTGGTCTCCCTATGACAAATTAGACCTTTACAAAATGTGCAATGAATATCAACCTTCCGAAATCGAAGGTTCATTTCCAGAGGGCCAGCAAAAGGAGATTCTCCCCCCACAGATGAAGGGCTCACCTGACCTGCAGAAGAAGGAGTAAGCCCTGCAGGTGATGGTCCAGGCTGAGCTGCTGTGGATGTACTGGCTCGTCTTTCTGAAGAGTTACCTCCAAAAAGATGACCATGTGTCCTTCTGTGTACATCCTGGAGGTGTCTCTTCATGGTGTGATTCCCAATACTTCCTGTTAGGATTACCTCTAGAAAGTACACGCTTACACAGCTTGCAAGTAACTAAGGGTGCATTCACCTTTTGCTGGCCTTCTGGAAAAGTAAAATAATCCCAAACATAAGAAGGCTTTACTTTCCTCGCTCTCTGCCTCAAGACAGTGCTGCTGGTGCTAGCCTCACTCTCAGAAGAGCTCTGCTGTTCTGCCATCGTATCCCAAAGACAAACCAGCTCCTTCTCCCAAGGGATCACAAGCAGAAATGAGGGGAATGGGTGTGGTGTAGGAGAGTTCTAGAACTGAAAGTACTTTCAACCAATCAAAAGTTGTGTTTCATGATCACATGACCTACCGTACGCTTACGGTGCGCTTACGGTGCGCTTACGGTACGCTTACGGCAAAAAGTACGCGTGCGCGTAAAAAAGACACGCGCTTCCGCGCATGCGCATAACAGTCACTCCCCGGCACTTCCGCGTAACGTGCGCGTGTGGCGTAAGCGCGCACGCGTCCCACGCGCAGTACGCGCGGCTACGCAAATTGCGTAACTATACGCAAGCAGCGTAGATAGATTACGGACGTTGCGTAAACCGTACGCTTACCGTGAGCTTACGGTACGCGTACTAAAAAAAAAAAAAAAAAAAAAAATCTGGTAATAAATTTTACATGTTTATTTTAAAAAATATATTAAAAAAAAATATTTAAGGATTTTAAAAATTTAAGCATAGTCTTTATGAAATGAAAGAAAATTAAATTAAAAATATGTTTGAAAAAAATGAAGAATAAAAAAAAAAATTAGCATTTAAAAAACCTTGCAAATTCAATGAAAAAACCATGGGTTACACACACATTATAGTAAGGAATTAGCATTTAAAAAACCTTGCAAATTCACTGAAAAAACCATGGGTTTCACACACGTTATAGTTAGGAATTAGCATTTAAAAAACCTTAGAAATTCACTGAAAAAACCATAGGTTTCACACACGTTATAGTTAGGAATTAGCATTTAAAAAACCTTAGAAATTCAGTGAAAAAACCATAGGTTTCACACATGTTATAGTTAGCTGGACATTTTACTCGTAAAAAACCAATGAAATTGCCCCGTTATAGTTAGTTCAGCTAACTATAACTCGCGCGCCCGCAATGCACTGCTGATGACGTCACATATTACATCACTCATGACATGGTCAGTGACATCACTCATGACATCACTGATGACATCTCAAATGACATCACTGATGACATCACTGATGACATCATCCTTGTGATAGAGTGGCAGACCTCCTCTCACCTTAATATAAGCTTTGATACACACATTCAAAAATAGAGACTAAAATTTTCAAAACAATGGACATACCAATACCAGTTACAACAACCTCTTCAGTAATTCTAAGATCAACATACACATCCACTCATTCACCAACAGTCCTATACAGTCACTCATACATGTACTCACTCATCATATGTACTCATACACCTATACATCCTGTTACATAATGCCACTCATCCATAGAGTTACTCACACACATAGTCACTCATGCTAATAAAGAATCAAACATACATTCACCTGTATATACAGTTATACACACACCACCACACTTACTTCTACGGAAACTTACACATACTTAGTCTTTTAAACAATCACTTATAGAAACACATACTTATTCATACAGGAACTCTTTCAATCTCTCCCTCTCACATATACTCACATATATACACCAATAGTCACATATACTAGTTTAAAACATATGTAGTTACTCATAAAGACACTATTCAGACAGTCATTCACTCACTAACACACCAATACACACACGCATCCACCCATGCAGTCCTGCACACATGCTCTGTTCAACACATACAAACAGTGAGTCACTCATTCATGCACCTATGCACTACGTCATACCCCCCACCGAACCATGCAGACACTCAGACTAATACTCAAAAAAACCAACTAATAACCTATATAGCCACCCATGTAGCTACTCACCAACCCATGCAGCCACTTATACACAAAGTGAAAAAATGATACAGATATTTACATATTTAAATATTACTCACTAAGCCATGTATTCACCATGATACACTTAGTCAGTTACACAATCAATTTTTCAAAAAGAAATCATCCATTTAGACAGTAATATACCCATTTATTCTTCTAACAACCTTGAGATATACATATATAAAACATATTTAATTTTCAGAAAAACACACATTCACTGGATGATGTCATCTGTGATGTCATCAGTGATGTCATTTGAGATGTCATCAGTGATGTCATGAGTGATGTCACTGACCATGTCATGAGTGATGTAATATGTGACGTCATCAGCAGTGCATTGCGGGCGCGCGAGTTATAGTTAGCTGAACTAACTATAACGGGGCAATTTCATTGGTTTTTTACGAGTAAAATGTCCAGCTAACTATAACATGTGTGAAACCTATGGTTTTTTCACTGAATTTCTAAGGTTTTTTAAATGCTAATTCCTAACTATAACGTGTGTGAAACCTATGGTTTTTTCAGTGAATTTCTAAGGTTTTTTAAATGCTAATTCCTAACTATAACGTGTGTGAAACCCATGGTTTTTTCAGTGATATATATATATATATATATATGGTTCGGTCTGCATTTCCATAGGAATGTTTTTTTTTCTCCTAATGAATTTGACGCATTTGGTGAATCTTTACGAAACGTTCCACAAAAAAAGTCTTGTCCACCTCAGCTCCTTCCTGGTAAGTTTCAAGGTGATCTGTCAAGCGGGGGCCAAGAAAAAGGGGGCCCCCAAAACAACTTTTCCCCATTCATTTTTCCATAGTAAAATTGAACATTGAAACTGTAAAAACTGCTGGACGGAATTACACCAAATTTGGCAGTAATCAAGATCTTTGTACCAAAAGCGTTATTTTTTTGATATGGTGTAAAGCCGTTCAGTAGTTTTTGAGCAATTAAGGCAAAACATTTTTGATCGATCATGCCGCTGAAGCTCTGCAGCACTGACAGATCTCAAGATAAGATCTAATTGGCTGCCACCACATCAGCAACAATGTGGCGGCATCCATCTTAGGACTCAGGACTTAGACCCGAGTCCTGAAAAAAAAGTTACAAAAAAGACATAAGGAGGCAGGGTAAGGATACCCTGACCACCTAGGCATGGGGGAGGGTTGTCCCAGAAGGACCCCTTCTGGGGCCCAAAAACCTTTTCTTAAAAAATGTGTGCTACTGAAATAAATACCCCCCGGTGTGGACCAGAGTCCGGTGGGTGGTGGAAAACTTAATCAAGAGGAGGCGGTTGCTTGTCCCCCTTTCCGAGCCTCTGGGAGGCCTCAGGGGCCTGGGGCTGACATCACATGAAAGAAGAGGGATAGGAGCCTAACAAAAGCACAGTAGTAGCTGCATTGGTTTGACTGTACTCATACACAGCAATAATTAAATAAAAGAGGGTTGGATTAGCAAAGCGGGCATTCGGCGGACGGACGATGCCTAAATACCACCTGTGCGCCGGTTTCATGGAGGACAATCACCCACAATATCATACTGGCCTCCCTGCCCCCACTATGGCTACCTGACTAGGCTACTATGGAATGTGTAAGTAGGCTGCAGCACAAAATGCTGTGCTTAGAGGTGGGGAGCTGCGACAAGTGAGAGGCTAGTTTTGTGGCTGTACTATTTTGGGCCATCGTCACCTTAGCCCAGACCTCACAAGCAGTGCTATTCCACAGTCCATTCTGCCATTCCGCCACACTGTGCCTTGATAGACAGGGGACTGTGGAGGCCAGGCCAGGTGTTGCGGACATTGGGCCCTAGGACTGCTCGACAGCCTAAAAGTTGTGTTTTTTCTGTTGTAGGCGGGGGAGTGCAGGTAGTATTCACAGGCCTTGCTGAGAGGTGAGGTTTTGCTCTACCTTTTCGGCCATTCTCACATCAGCCTTAAGGCGCTAGCCCAGCGCAGAAGCAATATGTTTCAGCTGACCTCTCTAACAAGCCATCACATTCAGGCCATGCAGGGTGTGGGAGTGTGCAGAGGCTGAGAACATTTTAACCTCAGCCGAGCTTCCCCAATTCCAATAATTAAGTTACCTGCACATGTTCAATTTTTCAAACACCAATAAAAGTTCTTGCCTGAAAGATCTGTGCTTTATCTGACAACAGTTTTGGCTCCTCTTAAGTTCACACGGAGGGTAAATGTGCTTGCTGCACAACATGTAACATGCTGATTGCAGATTTGTATTTTATGTAGATAAGTATGTGGGTTACTAGTTTTGTCATAGAGATCCTATTGTTACATGGAGTTCATAGCTTACAACCCTTCCACTGTAGCACAGAGAGGAGAGAGCTATGACTTAGCATCAAGGAGCAGCATGCAACTGCAAGGCATCGGAATAGAACCGTATTCTTTTTTTCTCCATTTTCTTTATTCTAAAGCTGATATAATGGTTTCTTTGGGTGTAGTAAAGTCTTCTTAGTAGTGAAAGTAAATAATATGTTATACAACACTGTTAGTATTAAAATCAAGCATTGGCAAAGCTAAAAGATATCAGCTACGCAAGCTATTGGCTTTGTCAATCTGTTAGTGATATTGCGACGCTGCTCTGTGTTGCATGCCTGAAATTGAAAAAAAAAGCTCTATGACCAAGCCATTGGTGTCCTCGTCATAGGACATTTTTGTATAATAGCAGCTCGGTGGGGGCAAGCAGTAACCACAGGGATGGGGAAAAGAAACAACAACAGGAGGGATGGAGTAGGGATTGATCTATCTATCTATCTATCTATCTATATATATATATATATGTATTTATTTATTTTTTAAAGCTCTGATGCAGCCAGCACTGGCCACGCCCTAGCATTTTTTTATTATGCCATGTGAGTGAAGAGGGAACATGGACAATGGAACGAGGCCAGGAAGAACAGCACAGAGAGGGTAGTGGGGTGAGCAGGGTGGGTAGGGCAAGCAACAATCCGGAGGAAGAGAGGGGCAAGCAACTGCACAGACAGCAACTGAAGGCAAGCAGCAGCATGGGGTGGAAGGGGGCAAGCAACCGCATGTGCAGCTGGTGGTGACAAGCAATAACACAGACAGTAAGTGGGTGCAAGCAACAGCAGCAAGGGGGTCAAAAGCACATCTGTAAGTAAGGGTGGAGAGTAGCACAGGAGGGAGACAGCCTTCAAAACCATGCACTCTTATGGAGTACTTCAACAAAATGAAAAAAGTAGCTCCAAATGCACAAGCAGTGGACGGACACAAGTACTTGGTCATGCTTCAGGAGAGGGACAAATAAACAAAGAGTAAGGGAAGTCTGCAAGCAAATCAAAATGATGATAAAGCAAACTAAAGGTAAGCGATGGGCAGGCTCTAAGCCCACTGTAGGTTTACGAAATGCCTTGCAAGCGACAGGCCATGCACGGTATCAGGTGAGAGCTAAAAAAGGGGGCAGACACAAGGGAGAGCTGCCACTGAAAATGAAAGTGTTTATTCTCTGAAACCCCTCTATAGTAAATCATCAGGAAGAGGTTTTCAGAGTCCCTTCTTTTTGTTCTCTTCCCAAAGATCCTGACCTAGCCCCTTTCCCCCTTGGCTTGGTGTTCAATTTGTGATTTATATGGTAATTTTGGTCAAAGGCACAGTTGATTGGGAATGGTTGTCACACTACATTGTACACGGGGCTGAGACTGTTATGATTATTCACTTTTAACATCTGCAGTATTTCCAGTCCTGACCCTACAAGCTTTACAATGCTTAATTTACCCCCGCATTTCTCCAAAAATGAGATGCCTGATATTAACCAAGCAATGTTTTGTGAAAAGCTGCACTCCTCGAATGTGGGCCACTTTTTACGGGTTGTCCAGGCCAGTTTGTGGTCCCAATCCAACCCTGCTCATATACTCAGCATTCATACAGCCTCCCACATCACCTCATTACTAAAATAACGGCAGGACATTTTTGCCTTTTTTTTTATTATTAATTGCTCTTGATCTCTGTGCCTCAGGTAACCTTGAAGCGCCTTTGGAGTGCAAAAATGAGTTGTTTGTAGCTGAAGCAAACACGGCCAGGTGGCATCAAGTCAAATGCTCCTCAGCTCGCCTCTCTTCTTCCTGGTCTGTTTCTTTCCGAACTTGGGCCTGCTCTCTTTATTCTTTACTTTCACTTTTTTATCTATTTATACACTCGTTTTTCCCCATCCCTGTGTTTTTTTAACTTCTTTTTCTGTCTTTCCTCCTATTTATCTTTCCTCCTTGTGTTTTTTCTCACTGACTCCATTCTTTGCAGTGCTCTTTTCTTCAGATTTCACTTGTTACATAATTATTTCCAAAGGCTTACTGCGTGTGTATTTCTTTAGATTCAGGTTCATTTACACCCACTGATGCCTCTTCTCACTTGCCAAGGAGGTGTGGTTATGCTTAGTGTGTGCTGCACACTGCTGTCTGCTGCACGCTGGATGCCTTTATTATTTGTTACATTTGCCCATATAAATGATTTGCTTGGCCAGCATGGCTATATTGATGGGATGTTTGGGGTGTACTTGTGGCTTACATAAATCTAGAGTTCTTTTTGCTTGCTGTAGTATTGTGTGTGCCTCAATTAGCTTTGCACATAGCGAAGAAAATTATTTTTTGGGAGAACTGAAAAAAACATGAAAAGGATTGCCTGCAAAAGATTTAATCAGCATGGGCCGCTGTGCATTATGTCACAATGGAGGTATCATTTGAATGACAATACCCATAGTTTACTATCTAAATGTGTAATATCTAGTAAATTAAAATTCAAAACCAGATTGAGGATGAAAACATAAAGTGATCGTAACAGATCAAATGTAATTCCCATAGCCAGTGCTGCATCATGCACAGACACGCCAACCTACTTTGTTCACCTGATGGAGCAGGAATACGCATTAGGAATGATCACTAACAATGCCAATAGATCTGGCTTTAACATGCTAGCACATGCAAACACACGCCTACATAATTGCACACTTGTGTAAGCTGGTCTTTGCATGTTTTATCACTTTAAAGGCAGAGCTATTGGCATTGCCAATGCTTGTTTTTATTAGTATACTATGCCATCACTAAACTCTTGCTGTCCTCCCTCCATTTTCTATCCCCTTTCCTTTCAGCTATGAAGTTCTTTTTGTAATCTGCAAAGGGCCCTAGGACTAAATGCAAAGAAACCCTGATGATCCTCAGACAAAGTTATGAAGTCCTCCAACCTACATAAGAAACCAGCAGCCTCGAATATGCATGTGTCATCCTTGGGGTTTACTGGTGGTAAAAACCTAACATTTAAATACACAAAGGTCCAAAATGAAAATGTTCCCGCAATGAGCTTTGCAAATTGTAAATGACAATGTTAAATGTGGATGGGACTGACCTCGCTATGGTCACTGGTTAACCTCAGAACAGCCAGGAATCTCTATCCCCTGGAGTTGTAGCTTCTCGTTCTTGACCTGAAACCCACAAAGAAGCCAAAGGCCTAGAATAGAGCACCCCAGAAGACAATGCCATGGTATTTGGCAGACAGATTGCTGTCTGAAGGTCACCACTGATTACTTCCCCTATCCTTGGTGTGAGGTCTCAGGTGACCACATTGGCCTGATATCTGCATCATGTGACATTACGTAGCTCAGGTTGTCAATAACAGCAGAGACTGATCTTCCATCTGATGATGAGTTCTGGTGAAGAGGACCACATAATACAGTGTGAGCAGCATCCCTGCTTCTGTAATCATTCCAATCAGCTGTGAGGACAGAGCTTAGTCTAAGGAACAATCGGCAGTGGCACCCTGTACCATGCAACTTTGGGAGATCCCTCTATACTTGGGATGATTGTGTTACTGGCCCACATTCATATTTGGCTGCCAGGAGCGAGTTGCACACCACGCCGTACAATACTCACATGAGGTACACTTGCAAGCACACTGTGCATGTACCTCCAAATATTTCACACCACGACGTGGGTGAACAGTGGCCTCAGAGTAGTGCTTAATTTGTAAAAAAAAATAACTGCTAGGGCCCTCGTCAGGAGGTAACTGCAGCTTGCAACACCTAATGCCCCATCTAGTGCTGCAAATGCCAGTACCAACATACCTACTAACCATCACACTCCTACAAGTGTGACATTTCAGAATATTCCATGTCCCAGTGCTATAAGAATGGCTTGAGTGGCAAGGATTAGTCATTTTTACGGTTTATTAAATGAATAGACAACAGTTGTTGTCTGCATCTCTAAATTCGATATACAGCACCACCATGTGTCACTTTAAAAAGTGTGTGCCTTTATGATCAAATAAAAGGGGCGTTGTTGTTTTTGATGTTTCTGCTGCTAAACATGTTATTGCTTTACCAGTCACTGTGAAATATTTGTGCATTCATGCACAAACAAGACAAATTAGTTTGACTAAATAGGTTTGATTTTTCTTTTTAAGGCTGTTGCCTGCTATATTTGTTATTTTTTTACCAGTCATTTTGAAATATTTGCACCCTCGTGCACAAACCAAAGGGGCATTGGTTGACTAAACTAGTTTGATTTTTGTATCCTGCTGCCTGCTGTACTTGTTATCGTTTTACCAGTCACTTTGAAATATGTGTGCCTTCAAAAAGGCAATTGTTTGCCTACACTGGTTTGATTATTGGTGCTGTATTTGTCAGTTGCTTTGATACAAGTGTGCCTTTATGCACAAACCAAAGAGAGAATTATAAGACTAACCTGGCTTTATTTTTTAATACTGCTGGACTTTTTTTTGTCATGCACTATAAAAGTATTTTCACCTTGATGCAAGAGTAAAGGGGAATTGTTTTACAAAACATGCTTGATTTTTTTTGTATATTGCTGGACTGGTGATTGTTTTATTATGCACTTTGAAAGTATCTGCACTTTTTCCTTTACTTTACCAACTACAGTTTGTATAGATTCTGTAATTAGGTACTTGCTGATATGGTTTGTTTTAATACTACATGTTGTGCTATTTATGGTGTTGATTGCACCTGTTTGTAATACGTAGGCCTTAAATCTTGTAATTAGCATTGTTTGCAAACTGAAAAACATTCGCATCAATGTTCTGAAACACCCAAGCAGTTTTCATCCTCAGCCTCTTGCCTGCCTGTTTCTGTCCTGCTTACTCATAAAGACATGATGGTAGAAATTTGAATTGCTTCCACAGTTCATGTTATTATCATGCACAACACTTTTTTTTTTTTTACATATCTTTTTATTTATATGTATCGACATAAACTTACAGTACAGTGGATAAGACATTTGAAAACACAGTGGAGACCAATTACAATCACAAGAACAGTAGGGTATTACATTGGGTGTCATGGAGAAGGGACATCATCGCAGTCGATATTCCGGGGTGGGACACATTTATATCCACGATACGAGTTCCAGGAGTCCCAAATCTTAGACCATTTATGTGGGCAACCTTGGGCTATGTAGACTGTCTTTTCCCTGTGCATACACCAGTCGAGGTCTCTCTTCCAATCTGCTATTGTGGGTGTATGCAAAGCTCCCCAGGACTGTGCGATATTCCTCTTGGCCTCCATAAGTCCAAGTGTAACCCATTGTGTTGTGTAAGTGTTGAGATCAGTGGGTTCTCAGATGTTTAAAAGGCACCTGCGTGCTTCCGGGCGGAGAACAACTGCCAGAACCTCACTGATCACTTCATGCACCTCCTGCCAATAACGGTATATGGATGAAATTACCGAGCTGAGTACACCCCCTATCATGCACAACACTGGACAGTCACAAGTGTGCGGCATGCCCACAAATTCATGTTTTTTTCTCTTGGAGTTGGCAGGATACTGTTTTATAGCTTGTGTACTCATGTATATGTCAGTAGAGTCTGTGAAATTGCAGGTTTAGGTTAGACTTTCAAGTTTGCCCATCAATATAAATTCTAATTCCGACCCTTCATGGTTGTTCTTTGTTCTTTAGCGATAGGTGGTTCCTGAGACAATAGGATCGCTCCTTGGCATTGCTCTAATTGCTGTCTCAGTTAAATAATCTGCTCTTCACAATGTTACAAATGGCGAAGTTTATATGTTAAGAGTGTTTCCCACTTTCTTAAAAAAACTTTGCTAAAGACAATATAGAACCATTTCATTAAATGTTTGAGGTTTCAAATCAAAATATATCAGATTTTTGGGCTGTGGGGCAAAGTGGTAGGTGGTGAGCTGAACTGCCAGGCGGGGCCCCCTCTATATTCTTCGCAGGGGGGCCCCCTCAAGTTTCGTTACGCCACTGGTCCGAGCGATTACGGCAGAACACTGGAGAACGCAGGGGATGAGGGCACTTGAAGGGGGGACGAGGGGACTTGAAGGAGGGGCAGGGGGGATGAGGGGACATGGGGAGTGGGGGCGAGGAGAAATGGGGGGGGGGGTTGACGAGGGAAGGGGGAGGCCAAGGGAGGGGGGCTTTATAAAGAAGGCAAGTGCCAACATCGATGTTCCATTAACAATAGTCAACGACAGTGTGCAACAGTTTAATTTTTCTTTTATTCGAAGGTAAAATGGATGTCCCAGTTTTTAGAGAACTGCATGGCAAGCAACGTCAAAGTCAATAGCGGTGGACAGCGGGAGGCGGTGAGGTGGAGAGAGAGCGATAGATGCAACAGAGAATGGAGAAAAGAGAGCTAGACAGAGAGCGAACAGGGGTAGAGATAAAGAGGGGGTCTGGAGGGGAGAAGGAAAGAGGTCAAGGGAGGGAGCGTGGGTGGACTGGTAGGGGCAGTGCTTAATTTGTAAAATATGAAGTGCAGGTGCTCAAATTTTTGGTGGGAGGCCACACCCACTTCCTCAGCTCCACCCACTTCCACCTCTGGCTCCACCCACTTACTCTATTGTCCCCCACCCACATCTCCTTAATGCACCCGCTCACATGCATTTCTACATGCAGCTCTTGGTGACAGGTAGACGTAGTAGCTCAATATTCTATATTAGTATTTTAACTTATAGACTGCAAGTAATAAAAGGATCTCCCCCACAAAAACAGTATCCCACTGAACTATTTGTTACACACACATTCATTGTGATCTGCATGGTGCACGTGCTTTGAAGCATAAACCTTCTGCGCTACCCTATGATGAGTCAAAAGTAAACTTCCACTAGACAAAGCTTGATTCTCTGTCCATCAGCTCCATGAATCACCAGTTATATTGACATTTTTAGGTCTCGCCTGAGACCGCGCTTTAGCGCTGCTCTCACGAGAGCTTTTGTAAATGGGGGATCTGGAAGTGCAAACGAGTGCTTTCAGGCCTCCAAATACAGTGCATGTGCGCCGGCCGGGCACACGCACCATTTGGAGGCCTGAAAGCACTCGTTTGCTTTCACTTTCGCGGGCCGCACGGCAGTAAAGATCGGCAGTAAAGATTGCAATCTCATTTTTTTTTTGCTTAGCATTATAGTGTGTGTTTTGCTTCTCTTCTTAAAAGCATGGTGTCAGTCCCTTGCCTTACACGATCAAACACTTTTTTTGATCAGATAGAAAGGTGTTTCTTTCCACATAAATGCTTAAAAAACACAAAATGTTCAGTGCTACTTCAGGGGCCCAATTTTTATAGCCGTCAACCTGTCTCCACAGAGTTAATCTGTCCAATTTTGTGAAAAGGAAGTGCGTGCCTCAAACAACTCAATCCATTTTGGCTAAACAAAAAAATGCCAGGTGGCAAAATGTTTTACATTTTCTTAAGAATAAAGCCAGTGGATTCCTCTGGAGGTGTCATAAATGTAACATTGAAAATTAATACGCAGTAGTAAGTTTGGAGACACACACGAGTGACATTAATCAGCTAGGTGGGTCGAAACGCTGTCACTTCTTATTTATTCAACGCAGCAGTTTTTCTGGGTTTACACACAACAGCCCCTCCTCCACTACCCCCAAACTATCTCGCAGTGTGAGTCGACTGTTTGAGCCAGGCAACTCATAACACATCATGCTATGGTGGCGGAGTCCGAGTATGGCCGACAGAACAACACTCAAAACAAAGACGGTGTTTCAGCACAAAGAAGCCACCTTACCAGCACTGCGCCCTCAAAGCACACGGTGACGGTGCAACGACAACAGAGACCAACATGTTTGTCAATACTGTTAGGTTGGATTTTCATTTAAAGCTATCAATTTCAACTATTTGATGGTGTCTTTTGAAGGCCGAAGAGCTGCACGTTTCGGAGGATTACCGAACTTCTAGGGTTGTTTTAATCCTTTAAAGGCAAGTGCTAATCCTGGGCGCCTATACTTGTGCTAATGAGAGGACATTTTTATGTGGTAACAAATCACTGCATCGTGAAAACTTGCCTTTACCACAGTCCCTTGCAGTGTTACTCCAGGCTTATGAATCACGTTCAACGACCACACATTTTTAAACATATGGATAATTTGTAACTCACTAGTGTCTTTTTGTAGTGCGTGTGTGGCCGCTGTCCCAAGAAGTAAGACCTCTATTTTGCAAACGACGATTCCAAATTTCTCCAGAGTAAACCCGCGAATAATTTCGTGCCTCACTCTTTTTACAAAAAAATCTGCAGCCCCAGTGTGTAACTCGTTTGTCTTGGACCTGTGGTTAATCAATAATTGCCGCGGTAACATGAAAGAAAGCTGTAAAACCAAGTTTGTCGAAAGTGCTTTTAATTGGAAATGCATTACGGGTGCACGCTAGCATAATGCTGCCCTGTTTCCTGGTCCTCTGCAACCGAGCCAAAAACCTAAGAATGGAAACGATTCAGTATTTTGAACAATCTCTGAACTTGTGCGGGAGATTTTTTTCCTTTCTGAAGTTTAATTGGTTCATTGTTCGCTCAAACTTTAAACCATGGGGTTGATGGCAGGACTGGAGTTTACTTCTGTAAAGGAAGATTAACATATTCGGGAATCTTACCCTAATCCTTGTTTTAAGTTTGGGCGCACGCACCATTTGGAGGCCTGAAAGCACTCGTTTGCTTTCACTTTCGCGGCCGCACGGCAGTAAAGATTGCAATCTCTTTGTTCCCAGCATCAGTGAGATGCAAATGAACAAACAGCGTGAGGCCAAAGGTCTTATTTTTTTAAAAACAAACCAGGTCACTGCTACAGTGAAAGGAACAACAAGCACTTACAATGCAATAGGTCTCGCATTTACGCGAGTTTGAGCTATTCACATTGCAAATAACAATGCCTTTTATTTGTGTTTTCGTTTTTCAAACATAAATAAAAGGCATCGTCATTTACAATGCCAATAGCTTAAACTTGCGTAAATGCGAGACCTATTGCATTGCAAATGCTTGTTTATTTTTGCTGGAGGCCAGGAACACTGTAGCAGGTGCTTTTAACTCCATCATATATTTGAGAAAATGGCACCCCCAACCACCCTGTCCCCAGTCAACGCCCAGTGCTGTGGCGATGGTCACTCTGCCCTACAGCTGGCCCTGTGCAGTCATGTGTAAGGTGCCTGTTGAAAATATTTACTGAGCTAGGTGCACACAGTGTGGAGAAAAAGACAGATCTAAATTATTTCTGCACAGATGGAGGAATTCTAAACCTGCCACCGTTCTCTGGCTCAACGCAGATAAAAATTGCAGAATGCATATATTTTCATAAGATACAGTCACTGGACCCAGGTGAAAACTTCATATGCCAGCCTTCACTGTCCTCACAGTCTGTATGTTTTGTGTCTGATGATGGATTCCGACTCGGGTGGAGAGGGAGGCACGCACGGTGCGCACCCAAACAAAAAGCAGCGTTGGTTGGTTTGGCAAGCAATTGCCATGGGCGGTGGGCCACGCCACCCACGGGCGGCATGATCATGGTGGTGGTGGCATCACATGCTGACTACGCTACAGTACTGTACTGCTACTGTTACAGTAACAGAGTGCTCAGTGCAATTTCACAAGTGACCGGTTCAGGAAGGGCGGCCGGCCCGGGTCACACACACACACACACACACACTGACTGCAGTGCACAGCCTGCAGCCTTGCGCATTAATTTATTTCTGCCACTTTGTGCCCCCGTGGCCAACAGCTGCTGGCCTTATTAGCTCTAATTCCTGTCCATGACAATGAAAAATCTTCAAGAGTGGACTCATAATCTGACAAAAATGCCCCTCATGAGTGTAAAGCTGTAAAATAAAAAAAAGCATTGCTCCCATGAAAAGTGAACCTACCTTAGTAGGAAAAGGAATGCCCCTTCCTAGGAAATAAAGTAATCTCTTGAGCTTGTACAGTTGGCTCTATGGCAAAGCTATGACGTGTAACCCACGAGTGTTAAAGGTGTTCCTTTTATCTAAGACAGTACGTACGCATCAGCTGTATAATGGTCTTTGACATCATTATGAACTCACACATATTCACTCTGTCACTTAGGTCCGTAGGACCTAAGACCCAAGTAGTAGAAGAAATACAACCTGGCGGGAATGGTGACAGTCGCGCTTGCTGCTGCTGGCTTTCACACTTACTTTCACTGAGACTTAGTGAACGCAGTGCTGCCTGCTGAACTGTTCTTGGCTCACAGCAGGCGTGTCCGCAACAGTCTCTCTTCTTGACTATGGGACTTAGACCACGGGACCAGTAAGATTTGAATGTGGGACTGTGGGAGTCTGGGTCCTGACTCACTCAGGACACGGCTCTGTGTATGCACTGCCCTTAGGCTGCTGCGCAGCTACATTAACCGATTAGGCCGTGGCGCCTGCCAGGCCCTGCCTCACCTCGTGCGGCTTAGGCTGCTGAGTGCGTTGCTTTATTTTAACTAATGATTAGGCCTAGGGGACGGTACCAGTAGTACCAGGCCCTGCCTCACCTAGTGTCTACTCCTCAAGGCTCGCCTCAAGCCCTCAACGCGGCCAACGTCGTCCAGGTCGCCTTCGTGCTCTCTGAGACTTTGAACAGCTGCGGCCGTTGAACCACGATGACTCGGTGCCGGTACTGCAGGGTGAGGTGCGGCCATGCGGGTATGCTGGGGCATGGCAAAGCAGCAAATGTGCGCGCAATCTGAAAAAAATCTGCGCACGCTGCCGCACACAGCCCCATCCCCCGCAGAAGACCAAAATCCAGCCCTGCCCAACTCAGAGTCCCGCCCACTGGGCCGGCAACACTGAGCAGCGGCCGCTGGGCCGCGGCCGCCACTGCATTGAACAACAAGATTTAAGTCAGTGAGAAAGAACTTGAACAGAATCGGAGTCAGAAACAACTAACATCAGTCATCAACAACACAACAGTACGTAACACTAGTCCGTAACAGTAACAGCAGCACTTTTGGTAGAGCAGCACTCACTCTGTGCAGCTGTGCCACTAATTACTATGAAATCAATTACGTTCACTAAATGCGTGTAGACCCGGTCCTGATAATTAAGTGCCGGCACAAATTAAGCACTGGGTAGGGGAGGTGGAGGAGTGGAGACGAGAGAGAAGAAAATAGAAGCGGGAATGCTGAGGACGAGAGCAAGAGGTGGGAAAGCGAGGGCCTGAAATGAAATCTGGGAAGATAGAGAAAGATGGAGGCGAGGGGACGCCGATGGGGTGGAGGGCTGGGCCGCCCGCGCCACCTGTCCTGATTGTCAAAATATAATCCCTACGTTTTGAGAACATTTCGGCGTTTCGCCTGCCGCGACCCTATTACATTTTTATCATCTCGGTAAGCATGTCCCAATGACGTTTTCGGCAAGTCCCTGAAAAATGTATTATTCTCCACAGAGTCGCTCAATAGCTTTTGCAAAACTGGCAACCTCACGGCAAGGTGGAGAAAGATGGTGAAACGGAGATGTGATTGAGGAAGGAATAGAATAGAATATCGGAAGTTGAAAAATATTGACGCTTTCTCTACAAAGGGATGAATTAGTACAAAAAGCAAAAAATTACGTTCCCAAAATAAATAACAATTGCATTGCAGTGGTCTCTCCAATAGTACCTAACAGACTGCACTGAGGAATTTCAAGTTACCTTATTTTTTCAATTAAAAAAGGGTAGATGAGCCGCCCACTCGCCCTTTCTTCCAACACCAGACCTATGATACCAACAGGCCCTAGCAACGGGCGACTCTGGTGGGCTACGCGTCTCAAAACACTAGGGCACGCACCAACAATCGGAACAACCGGCGGCCATGTTAGGTAAGAGAAACAAATCTGAGGACGGGCTATTGATGTCTCGCTAAGACAATGGGGGCTTGGGGGGCAGCCGAGCACAGCGAGGTCTGCCCCCTGGGCAGATTGGGAGGGCGAGGGGTTGGCCGGCGAGCGGCCATTTTGTTAGGTTTGGGCTATGTCAATGGCCGCCAGTGAGTGGAAACGTGCTCTTGATGCCAGGGACAGAGAACCTTTGCTAGGGAGGACTCAGAGTGTCATCTTGAGATTTTGAAGCCAAACATTGGGAATCCGTGCTGGGGAGGGCAGAGAGTGGGAAACCAAACTTTTGGAGCCAGAGATCAGGATCGAGGAAGGAATAGAACTAACGCGGGAGAAGCGGAGAAGAAAAGAAAAGCGTAAGAGAGCGGAGAAGAAAAGAAAAGCATATTGGAGGGTGAGAGGAGAGACAAGTGTTCGCCAGGCAGCCGCTGTTTATTTTTGCATCGCGCTTTCACTTTAAAGTGAAAGCGCGATGCAAAAATAAACACGCGGCGCCATGTCTCCTTTTTTGTCCGACCCATCCGGACTGGATCACAGGGCTTGTTTACATAACACGCCCTTGCGATAAGAAACTGTTTCACGACAGCCGTGAAGCAGGCGAGCCAGTCCAGGTGGGCCGGAACAAAAAGCCAAAGGGAGGCAACCCAGAAAGCTAATTTCCAATGGCAGGCCACCGTTTACCATTAACGGTGACACCAGCCAATGGAAATGAGGGGCAGGGCTTAAAGCCCTTTTCTGAAAACCCTCTCCTACAAAATCTCTCGCGGAGGCAGAGAAGCGCTTTGCGCGAGACCTACAAACGAGGCTACTGGGTAGGGGGGTTGAAGGAAAGAGTCAGTGTAAAGACCACTGCTTTTGACACCTGAGGGACCTTTAAACTGTTGCCTGCCTGCTGCCTGCGGGAAGTGCTCTCAGTGGTATTATCTCATGCTGGATCAAGGTGGAGCGATACCGGGAGAGTAAGAGAATAATTTCCTCGACAAGCGGTCGCAGGAGCTTCAGCTGACATTGCCCATGTTACCGCAGCTGTAGAACGGGGACTCCTTGATGACTCAGAGCACACAGTAAGTGGCACAGGACCACTGGGAGAGGCGGCGGCTGTCAGAGCCCCGTTTACGGCTCTTGCACAGTGTTGGGTGTGCAGCCAGGTCCGGGTTGCAGCAGGGCAGGACTTATTGCCTGCATTGAAGGATGAATGTTCAGGGTTCCACGACAGTGACAGTTGGCCCCATGCAGTGACGTGCAGCTGCCTGGTGATAAAGACCCGAACCCACCATGCGTCTTGCACGCTCCTCCCTAAGTTAGCCCCCATGTGTGAGGCCTGGCCCTCTCGAGATGCAAGAAGTTGAGATGAAGGATTCGAGCGTCCTAATGCATTTTTCTGCTCATAATCATAGCACAGTCACTCGGAACAGTGATGGAGGAGCAGCTTTGTCGGAGAAACATTTTAAGGAGGAGTGTAGCCCTCGTGCAGCTGCAGCAGCAGAGCACAGGGTCACACAGGAGTAAGCTTGCAAATAGGGATCAGCAGGGAGCGGGAAGAGGCCGTCAGTGCCAAAAAGACCATGATGCAGTTCAGCTCGTCACCAGGGGGGAAAAACCCGCATTTAACCAATTGTACATACAATAACTCTGGGGATTGATGCTATGCGTTTGGTTGAACGCCTTTAGCACTGAGCTACCAGTCTAGAGAAAACGACGTGTCTCTCGCTGTCGCCTGCCACAGGGTGATTTTTTCCACTTATCACTGAAGCGCTGGTCTGTTGTTCATACTGGAGGGTGGTTTTGGAAGTGATATCCCGTGTTGACTGGGAGATTCCGAACATGCGGACATTGTATTGCTGGGGTATGTTGCTAAAAACTCCTAAATCTATACTTTCGCCAAATTCGCCTGGTGGTTAGCGTCCACCGTCCACGGAATGAAAGGTCCATGTGGTGTCGGGCCTCAGGCCCACATGATGATAATCGAAGACACAGACATCCGGTAGTTTAGTGTAATAACTGAACCACGAGCACGTGCGCCCGGGCCCTTTTATTGGCGGGGCCACGTCACTCGTGACACCTGTGATGAATGGGTGGGGGTGCAAGTGTGTCCAGCCCTCAAGGGAGTAGCTGGGGATGCAGCTGCTTGCGGAACCTTAGAACGGGTCCTGCAGGACACTACATTCCTCTCCAACTTTATTGAAGAACGACAACAAACATTAGTCCAACCTGTGGAGACCAAACAAACCGTCAACGAAACACCACCGGGTCCATCAGCCTTCCGAGTCAGATGGCAGGAAGACGTCAGACATGGGCTGGTGATTCTTTCTGCATATCAGGAGGGACTTAGCAGCCATGTGTCTCCGCCTTGCTGAGGTTGATTGTCGATGACGGCTTGACACGTGGAGTGTGCGAATCTTCTCTTGCCTGTCTTGGGGCCACTGCCGACTCCATCTTGAGGCGGTGTGAGGAAGGACACTGTGCTGATCTTCACCCGTGGCATCTGCGGTCAGGAGCAGGAATGCCGTTTGACTTAGACTGCCAATGCTCAGGGATGGACAGTCGCCTGGGGAAGCGTTGGGGAGAGACGCAGTTTGCGCTTGCTGCGGCTTGTGTTCGGTTCTCCCGTGAGGCTGTGTCCAGGGACGTCGGTCCGCCTTGGTGGCTGTCTGGGGTGTCTGGGTGTGCTCTTGGCTTGCTGTGTGATTCCTTGGTCTTCTCCCTTTGTTGGGCTGTTTAGCGCACCTGTGTTCATCCGGTTCTTCAGGCTGACAGGGCTGTCCCTCTTCTTCCCTCGAGGGCGTTGCGCTTGGACCTCGAGGTGGTGCCGTTGTGGCGCCTGCTTCTGCCTTCGTTCCGGCGTGCTTGTCGGGACTGGTCACTCTGAGTGACGTGCTCCTTCTTCAGGCAGCTTCTTGAAGCTCCTACTCCTGGTGTTCCCTCTTCTGGGAACACCTTCCACGGGCAGTAGGGAGCTGTGGTAGTGGCTGGCCATTTGGAGTGTGCTATTCTCCTCTTGCCTGTCTTGGGTCACCTGCGACTCCGTCTCGAGGCAGTGTGAGGGAGGACACTGTGTGTTGTCTTCGGCCCACTGCGGGGCTTCGTTGGTGCTGTAGAGATGTAATTGCTCTCTGTGCTGCGCTCAGCAGTGCTTCTTTATGGAGATGTCCCTATCTCTCGGGCGCCTGCCCGTGCTGTCAGATTCGCTGGCGCGGTCTTCTGCGCACCTCTGACTTAGTGCACTCCGTCTTCTTCTTGGGCGTTTCCTTCTGGCAGTTGGTGTTCCTGTGGTGTAGCTTGAGGTTGTATCTGTACACCAGCAAGAGCGAGGGATGCGATCTCCTCTTTGGCAGTGGCGTTGGGCAGCCACTGGTGGTGCGCGCTCTGCACCAGTCTTTCTTGTGCTGTTCGTGTGGAGGGTGCCTTGTGACGTTGCTGTCTTTTTGGCTTGCTGCTTCGGGGCCTTGCAGACTGTGAGGCACCACTGGTCAGTGTTCAGGGGTTTCCGAGTTTCTCTGGTAGCGAGTGAAATGATGCCCTGCTGGGGTGTACAGTTTCTCTTCTCCTGGTGCTGGCTGCTGTGCCTGTCCGGCCCTCTTGCAGTGATGGCCGGTTGCCACTCGGGGAGGATGACGTAGCTTCCATGCTGGCGGTGGCATCCGACAGCCACTGGGGGTGTGCGCCACGCTCGTTCTGTTTGCGTCTTTTGTGGGCTCTGGACAGTTCTCAGAGTAGAGGTGACTTTGGGGTTTCTTGGCTATGTCCCTGGTTCCATCCTGGCTGGTAGGGGCAGGGTCAAAGTAGCGCTCCTCTTGAACTTGTTAGGTCCTGCAGGGCGGCAGGCTGTTGGCTTACTCTTTCTGGTGTGAAGATATAGGTCAAGGCAGCTTGCTTGATTTAGGTCAGTATTCTTGCATGCGGTGTGGCTCATTGACCGCTAGGTGGCGCTGTGGGCATTTGCAGAGAGGGCCATAACAGATTCCCTTGAGCCGTGGGCCCTTTTGTTTTCTCAGGAGCTGCTTAGTTGTGAGTGCCTGTTTGGGACGTTATCCTGGTCTGATTGCATGCCTCTGGGTGGAACTGCAGTGGTCGCATCCCTCACTGCCACCGTATGCGCAGGCTAGCTCACCATGTGCATCAGGGAGGCTAGTGATTTCAGTCTGGATGCTGGACTTGTGGGGAAGCTGCTCTTGGTTCCACTGAGTTTTTCCTAGTCCCTGTTCCGTGAATGTAGACTCCTGGGGTGCAGGGGAGGGCTCACTGCCAATCCTTGCTATCTAGTTGGAGGCTGCTGGGTAAGCAGGAAGCAAACAGTCTCTCTTCTGGCCGTGTGAGCAGGTGACCACTGGGGGCGTATGGTGCCTTCAGCACCCTATACTTACTGTTCTCCATAGCTTCGCGGGGCAGGGTGCAGGAAGGATGGCCACTAGGTGGCGCTGCAGAGTTTGGTCAACAGTCCCAGGCAGTCTTTCCTAGATCTGGGGTCTCGGCCCACACAGGAGATCTAGATACCGGGCTGTGAACTTCTTCGGTGCAGTGCAGCGATCTCGCAGCTAGGTGGTGCTGCAATGATTTTCCTGGTGCTACGGCAGCTTCACAGTTGCCTTGAGGCAGTCGTTTCGGCCGCAGCACTTCCCCAGACAGGCGGTTGACTTCTCACATGGTGAGAGGGTATGGGGTGAGGACCTGCTGTTCGCGACCCTTTGGTTTCCGTTCTGGGCATGTGCCGTGTCATGCAGCTCTCTTGCTGGGCAGGGATGCTGGTGCGGTGCGGGACCAGCAGGTGGCGCTGCACATGTTTCTCAGCCACAGCATTCGTCTCTCCGATCGCGGGCGTGATGTCGGAGTTAGGCGGGTCTCTTCATTTACAGGCCGCCTCTGGGTACAGGAGGTAGAAGCACTCTCTGGGTCGGTTCCCGCAGGCCAGTCGCTGCTTGGGGCCAAAGCCTGGAAGACAGCGCTTCCGCTGCGGCTTCTCTTCGCGGGGCAGCAGGAGTCGGGTGAGATGGCTTCCAAGCGCCCGAGCAGGTAAGGGGGGCATGGACCTGTTCTCCGCGCTGCTCCTTTCACTTATGCCTCCCCCAGGCGCTCATGTGGCAGTTCTGTGTGGCGGCACAACGTTCCCATGCGGGGCAATTCCAGCCCTACCTCTGGCGCTAAAGCTGCTTTTGTGCACCAGTGTTCGCAGGCACTCTTCTGCGGCGGGCTTTACTGAAGCTTGCACTCCGCTGGGGTGCTGTAGGATGGCCCACTCTTCCCACCTGCATGGGTGCCTCCGGCAACGAACCAGGGAGCATATTCATGCGGCATGTTGCTAGGCCTCGATGTTTCCCCAGCCGGCCGATGCCTTGGGCTGCCCCTGTGCTCGGGACTGATGCAGGGGTTATAGTCGAGGGTCACCGGGCTCGTCACCTGCTGCAGCGGCAGTCTGAGCGTGGCAGTAGGCTCACTCACTGCTTCCATGGCGGGGCACTCGCTCACCCCGGTGCGGGATAGCTGCATTTACTCTCTTTTTCCACAGGAGCCAAAGGTGATGGGAGACAGCCAGTCACCAGGCATCACACTTTGACGGTGTCGAGCTCGAGCCTCAGGGCAGCGGGGATTTCGCATCCCGGGCACATTTCCTTCCCATGAGAAACGACGAAGCACCTAGCAGCGGGCACACAAGGTCAGACCCGCCTCGTCGCAAATGTGGTGTCGGGCCTCAGGCCCACATGATGATAATCGAAGTCACAGACATCAGGTAGTTTCGTGTAATAACTGAGCCATGAGCACGTGCGCCCGGGCCCTTTGATTGGCGGGCCACGTCACTCGTGATGGATGGGTGGGGGTGCAAGTGTGTCCAGCCCTCAAGGGAGTGGCTGGGGATGCAGCTGCTTGCGGAACACTAGAATGGAATGTGTCCTGCCGGACACTACAGTCCGCACCCCACAGGGGAGTAACGCAGTACGTAAGAGCTGATTCGTGCATGACCCCACTGTGCTGCCGCGCCTACCCGTGGCTGTCTCCCGGCGATGCTGGTGAGGTGGGAGTGTTCAGGGCTTTGAATGTGGGCCACAGTGGCTCCTGCTTGAGCTGCGCGTTGCATTCCACATGCTGGCAGTCAGCACCGCTCTCTGTTATTTCAAAACAGAGCCGGCATCTCCTGGAGATAAAGCTACAGATCTCTCTGGTGCTGCCAACACACGCCCACTCCAACCCACCATCTGCTGCTGCGGCAGCCAGGCTACATCACCTTCAGGGGGGCGGGGGACAAGGAATGTATAAGCGCTGGGAATCCTTCAGAGAATCATGCTCTTGTCTATAAGAGGCACTCAGTACTGAAGATGCATGACCTGAAACTGGTTCATCCCTACTGGCAGGGCACAAGTCCTAAAACAAACACTTCTCGCATTTGTGAAAGTTCGAGCTATTAGTGTTGTAAATGACATTGTTGTTTTACTTATGTTTTTGTTTGTAGCGGAGTGGATGTATGTTGTTTGTAGTGGAATTATGTGATTTGATTTGGAATTGTTCCTTGCGGAATTGTGTGTTGTGTAGTGTATCTCTGTATTGGAACTATGTGGTACGGTGAATAGATAGGGACGATAACTGTATTAAATGGATAGAAAATAAGATTGCGAGTAATAGGTATTCTGTGCATAATGTGATGAATAACTCTAGATAGAGTAGTAGTGTCATGAATAACGATCCCACATTCACATCACGATCCTGTACATGTATATGGGCATAGGAATTAGCATTCATAGTCACAGGGGAAAAACCCACCCCTTTCCTGTGCACCAGCACTCCATATGGTTTGTATGTTTTGTGGATTACATTATGCTTATTATGATGTTAATTCTGGCTTTGGAGCTCGTGGCAACCATGTACTCGTGTTCTCAGGCCTTGAGACCTTGTAGCAATTTCAAAAGATGGATAGTACTTGCACAAAGATTTCACCCCTACCGATCCCAGCGGTGCATTGCTTGCATTGAACGATGTGCCTATTCACGCGCCATCCCATTAAAACGTGACGGTACGTGTTAGGCATTCAGGGCGTGGCTGCCTTGGGTGTGGCTGGCTTCTTCTGGAAGGTGCTTTGCCTTCCGCTTGTTTCCTGGACAGTAGCTGCGTTAGAAACTCCTCGACTTACCTGATTGCCGCGCAGCTGTCTTCAACGGCTTCAGACCCCAGCACCGGAACTCTTCTTCCTCTCAAGACGGCAGGACCTGTAATGAGAAACAAGGAAAGGAGATAAGTAACATTTAAGTTTTAAGGTGCCCTTCGCAAGAAAGGTCAATTGACTAAAACTAATTTTTGGAACTTCTGCTTAACGAATAAGAAGGAATCAGAACGACTGGTTTATTATCGGATTCTGCAACAAAAGCCAACTAATCGGACTTTGAAAGACTTGTTAAATAGATTTAGCAAAACAGTGTTTGAAGATACAAAACTGTGTTTGTCACGAATCGTTTTGAACCTGCCATATCAAAATCATGTGTAGGTTGTTTTTTGTTCATTTCTTTTCTTCTACCAAATAGGTAAAGTGTGCAGGGGAAGTCACAATACTTCTAACTGCATACTGCTGCACAACACAAGACTTTGCCTGATCCTCAAGTTGCACCCATCAAAACTACAGCACAAGAAATACTGGGACGTAGGCCAGATAACCACTGCTCGCAGGTCGACAGCAAAAATTCAACCACGTCCAGTATCCGGCCCTCCTCCCTTATTTCTAATTTTAACTTGATTGTGAGTTTAATCACAAGTTACTATTTAGTGATTTGGGAAGTTGGTCCCTTGCGTCCATGTGAAACCATACTACGATAACGCAAGCAAGACAAGGTAGGGGACGGCGTAGTCTTTGACAAGTAGAAAGAGTGTGTGAGATAGAGAGAATGAAGGGTAGAGAAGGTTGTAGACGTATAAGGAGGCTCTGAAATAAGAGGAGCAGAGTGTGTGTTGCGTTTTGAATTTTTTGAAAAGTTTTGGTGATGAAACTGTGCTGAAAGACCTGAAGTGAACCAATATGAGAAATGCTGGATAAGTGCCTGCATGTGCAATGGAATTATGTGGATAGTAATTATGTGGTATTAAGTGTGGGGACTTATGTGTAGTGGAATTGTGTGTCGTGGAATGGCATGTATTGAATATAGATTTTTTTTTTATATTTCTTTTTATTAAACCATTTCGACTGAGACACATCGATTACATACAAGCAGGCGACTTCAGCATCTCTCGGTAGTAATTTATACATTTCAAAATATGCTACAATTATCATGACTTTGCGGTTAGGGAGTATCAAGAGTCTCTTCATCGGTTCGCTGACAGGGTGGGGGACAGATATCACCTCTATACTGGTTCCAGGCTCCCCATATCTTGCTCCACTTCCCGGGGCATCCCCTGGCTGCAAAAACTGATTTTTCCCTAAACATGCACAAATCTAAATCTTCCTTCCACCTCCCCAATAGGGGTGACCGAACAGCGCCCCACAGCTGTGCAATGTTCCTTTTGGCAATCATAAACGCCAGTGTAGCCCACTGCTTAGAGTATATTGAATATAGAATTATGTAGCATGGTGTCGATTTATGTGGCATGTTGTGGAATTTCATGATGTGGATTGGATGTATGTGGTGTGTAGTGGAATTATGTGTGGTAGAGTGGAATTGTGTGCCATAGAATTGTGTATAGTTGAATTGTGTTGTGTGGATTTGTGTGGCATTGATTGAAATTATGTTGAGTGGAGTTATGTCCTTACTGTCTTAAAATTGGGCAGGTTACGCCTATACTAAAGAAATCAGACGCCATCCCATCAGATCTCAACAACTACCGCCCTATATCTAACATTCCCACCTTGGCTAAATTGCTGGAGAAATGTGTACAAATACAATTATGCAACCATATCGAGAACTACAACCTCCTAGACAATCACCAATCTGGTTTCCGTCAAGGTCACAGCACAGAATCTGCACTCACACACATATTTGATGACATACTAATTATGCTTGACTGCAACGAATGTTGCCTAATGATACTGCTTGACCTATCCTCCGCCTTTGACACGGTTAAACATGACAACCTACTGTCCCTATTGGAAGGAAGGATGGGCCTCTCAGGCACAGTACTACAATGGTTCTCCTCCTTCCTTAATAACAGGACACAAAGAATCAAGATGAAGAATACACTCTCTCAACCATCCGTGGTCGACATAGGCGTTCCTCAGGGCTCAGCCCTATCCCCTATTCTTTTTAACCTTCTAATGGAACCCCTAGCGAACGCATTGAAATCAGCGAATATCCTTTACCACCTATATGCGGACGACACCCAACTATATTTGAAAATCTCCACACCAGAATACTTCATCTCCCTCAACACCATTCTACAGAACACGCAAAGCTGGCTCAGGAACAACCACCTCATGCTCAATACAAAAAAAACAGAATTCATTCTCATCTCCCCACCTAATCACACCCCAAAGATAGAGCAGTGGGTGAAACACCTATCCGTCTTTGAATGTGCTCCCCATATCATCGATTCTGTGAAATCCCTGGGAGTCACCATAGGCAAACACCTGGATATGAAGTTGCACATCAGTAAGGCCACCAAGGGAGCCAATCACCAGATGAGTTTACTAAGGAAACTTAAACCCTTCCTCCCTCAGAGCGACTTAAAAATGGCAGTACAATCCTTAGTGCTATCAAGACTAGACTATGGAAGCACCACTCTCTGTGGTCTCCCCAGATACAAGCTGGCTCCGCTGAGGGCTTCACTTAATGCTGCAGCAAGATTGGTATCAGGAGCTAAAAGAAATAGCCACATTTCTCCGACCTTGAAAACGCTGAACTGGCTGCCATATGAGGCAAGAATTCAACTAAGAGTTGCCTGCATGACCCATAAAGCACTACACAACAACACACCCAGCTACCTAGCTCTAAAGCTAGAACGATCCGGAGGATGCAGACAATTACGAAGCGCGAGTTCTCTACTTCTGAAACCACAAACCTTTCATAAAAAGAGAACTGGTTGCAGAGCCTTTTCAAGGATCGCTCCAAAGATCTGGAACTCATTACCTCCAGTGGTTCGGGGAATCTCTTCCTTTACCGCCTTCAAAAAAAGAGGTAAAAATCCTCCTAATGAACAAATTTACGTCCTAAGACCTGACCCTATACTGGCTTTGAGCCACCGATCCGATCCTCATATCACTGGATACCATGTGTGGATTGAAAGCGAACACTATTGGTTTGTTTATATCCCAATGCAGACCTAAGGCCCAATAACTTTATTGTCTGCAATATGACGTTGCCCTCTGGGATCATCATGTTTTGGTCCACTGGTCTACTATGTCATCTTATACCTATGTTATCCTATGCCTTTTGCCTCTTTTGTAAGTAATGACGAATATCTAATGCGTGTATATTCATTTATTTCTTATGTCTCTATAACTTTATACTGTAAAGCACTCTGATACCCTCGTGGGTCACGTTCGCGCTATATAAAACCTTATAAATAAATGGGGCATGACGTGGAGTGTATTTATGTGGAGTGTTGCTATGTGGCATGGAGTAGATTTATGTGGAGTGTAATTGTGTGGTATGGAGTGTAGTGCAATTATGTTTTGTGGCATTGAATTGTGTGGTGTGGCATTGTGTGGAATTGTGTGGCATGGTGAGGAATTATGTGGAGTGTAAATATGGGGAACATTCGGAGTTTAATTTTGTTGAGTGTAATTATGTGTTTTGAGCTGAGTGGATATATGTGAAGTGTAATTATGTGGCATGAAGTGTAAATATGTAGGTTTGAGTGTAATTATGTGTAGAGGAATTATCTGGAGTTGAATTGTGTTCCGTGGAGTGTAATGGAATTATATAGCAGGGGAAAGTAATGTGTATTTTGTTTTTTGGGGGCAAACAGCTGGGAAAGACTGCTTGGGTTTGTGAAAATACATTGTTGACATTTTTCGAGGCACAATTTTGATAAGACCTGTACCATGTGGTGGAGTGGAAGGGGTTCTGAGAGGAAGATGAAAACGCTGCTTGTGGGAATTTGCAGCAGCCGCTAGCACTTTAGACAGAATTGTTTAGATTAAGGGCTGGGCTTGCATTGTTATGAAGAGAGTGTAGGAGCTATACCGTTCACTTCTGCACTGCAGTCGCTGGCTCACAGCACAGGGGTCGGTTGTAGAAGAGGTGTCGACATTTGTGAAACATTCGTGATTTATCGGTAAAATAGAAGTCAAATAATGGCTTTGTTTACGCTGCATGTCATGTAGGACCTTCATGGATGGTGGGATATAAAGAGAAATATAAGCAGCACAGAAGCTTAAAACATCTAACAAAAAAGTGAAATACAATCAGCGCCAAAGCAGAACTGTAACGTTACAGGGCCCCACCAGGTGGTAATGACTCCAGCACAAGTCATTGTGTGAATATACTGTATTTATTTACACTTGCTCTGACACAAGAAGGAGAGCGCCGGGAGACGTCCGATCCGCACCGCGGCTCCGCGCTCTCTCTGCCGAATCTAAGATGGCCGCCACGTCCTACGTCATCGCGCACACGCGAAGACTAGAACGCTACACTACATATCTCCCCCCTTTACAGTCACAACAATATACAAATAAACCATAGTCTAGGGGTTACTTGCTGTTCGCTGGATTCCCTTCACCCATCTCGAAGTCCTTGTACTTCAACGGCCTTACAACAGCTCTCCCCATGCGGGTTCGCCTCATCGGAGTCATAGACGGGCGCACCTCTATTTCTTGGGTGTTCCCGGTTCCCATTCCTTCACAACTCCAGGGAACTTCACTTCCCGGCGAGCTGAGAGTGACTCCCGACTGTTCCTCCACTCTCGGATCACTCCTTTCCTCTACTTCATCTTCTCCTCTTCCTGGGATTACCCCGGAACCCACTCTCTCCAGATTGTTCTCTTCTCCTTGTATCTGGGGGGTTCCCGTTTGTCCATTCTCTTTCACACTCCATCCCAAGATCTTGTTGCATTTGGACATCCTGTCTTGGGACCAGACTTTCCCATCGCTTAATAAAGCTGCTCGGTTGTAGACTTCTTCTACTTGCATGGGCGCACTAAACTTGCTGTCACCCTTTCTCCTTAACTGGGCTAGTTTTACTCGCACCCATTCACCTCTCTCCAACTCAGCTTCCTTGACATTCCTCCTCCTGTTGTAATGTTCAGTATATATTCTCTGAGCCTTTTCCAGATTATGTTGAACAACCGCAGGAGACCACTTGCTTGTTATCGTGCTCTCCTTCCAGACAACATTGTCTCTCGTGAACGGGTCCCGGCTTCTGAGAATTTGGAAGGGACTGTATCCTGTGCTTGTCGGGGTGATTCTATACGTCCATCACATCCACATGAGTTCTTTCTCCCAATCCTTCCCTGATCCTATCGTGGATTGTATCGAGCCCATGATGACCCTGTTAAATCTTTCGGCCAGCCCATTCCCCGCTGGATGGTATATGGAGGTATGTTTGACTTTGATCCCATTCCTCCCCATGAACGCGTTCCATTTATCGGATGTGAACTGAGGCCCATTGTCACTTAGCAGGGAGCGGAGAATCCCTTCTCGGAGGAAAACAGTGGTTAGAAATTTGAATATTTTATCAGTGTCCATGTCTTCTTGTATGTCCACTTTGAGTACCGGTCCACCATTACTGCCACATATTTCTGGACCCCTTGGTTATCCAATATCGGCCCTAAAATATCAATCTTCCCATGGGTTATTAGGGTTGTCAATTCTTCCCAAGGGAGGACGCATCATGCTTTGCGACTTGTCCGCTCTCTGGCATAGCTCACACTCCCGCACATGCCTCTCTACCTGGTTGTCCATCGCTGGTCACCAATACATCTGCTTCGCCCTAAGCTTTGTTTTCACAATGCCTAGGTGTCCTTCATGTATTATGGCTAGTAGACGCGGCACCAACGCGTGGGGCGGAACTACTTTTTCGCCTCTTCTCAGGAATATCCCATGGTCTCCCACCGATAACTCCTCTCTTACTTCGAAAAACTTTCTGAGCGAGGTCCCCATGTGTCTCTTTTCGGGCCAACCCTCCAGGGTGTACTTTTCAACCTCCTCGATGTCCGTGTCAGCCTTGTACGGTTCCTTCCACTCCTGTTCGCTTATTACCCGTTCATGATCCTCCGTGAATGCCACTCTGAGGTCGTCTTCCTCCGCATCCCCCGGAGCTTCCTCCATGGCCGCGACCCGACTGAGGTAGTCGGCTACTTTGTTTCGGGTCCCTGGAATGTGTTCTACATCGTACCTGTAATCCAGTAATTTCAAGGTCATTTTTGCTATGCGGGGGGGGGTCGCATGGGCATGTCCCGATGATGTGAGGACTTTGACCAGAGGTTTGTGGTTGGTCCTGATTCTGAATCTTGTGCCCCATAAGAATTGTCGGAACTTCTCCATAGCCCATACTGCTGCCAACATTTCCTTTTCTATCACGCTGTACTTTTGCTCCGTGGCCAATAAGGCTCTGGATGCGAAGCTGAGGGTGTTTAGTTCCCCTTCCTTAGTTTCTTGCATCAAGACCGCGCCCAGGCCTCTTTCGCTCGCATCCGTCGTCAACACAGACTTGGCTCGTTGATCATAACCGCTCAAGGGGACCGCTGTGCTGATGTCTGTCTTGATCTTCTGGAACTCTCCCCGAGTCTCTTCAGTCCATTTGAAGGTTGTTTTGTCCCTTAGGAGTTGACGTAGGTGGTGTGTCTTGGTAGCAAAGTGGGGCACGAATTTGCTGTAGACTTCGGCCATGCCTAGGAATGATCTGACTTCTTCCTTGGTCCTAGGGGATGGTGCATCCCATATAGCCTTGATGTTGGATTGTTTGGGTGTGATACCCTGGTCGCTGATCTCATGCCTCAGGTAAGTAACAGCCGTCATCCCGAACCGACATTTGTCCCACTCTGCTGTGAGCCCATTGCATTCCAAGACATGCAAGACCGTCGACAGCTTGGCATCATGGTCTGCTTTACTCTTCCCCATTACCAAGATGTCATCTTGAAAGTATTGGACTCCCTCTACTTCTTTGAAGAGCCTGTGCATGAGTTTCTGGAATACCGCCGCTGCTGAAGCTAGCCCGAACGGCATCCTGCGAAATTGGTAGCATCCGAACGAGGTCATGAACGACGTCAGTTTCCTGATTGTGTGGTGTAGGGCTATCTGGTGGTATGCTGATGTGAGGTCAATGGTCGAGAACCATTTCACCCCTTTGGTCATTGCCAGCATTTCGTCTATTCTCGGTAGTGGGAATTTCTCTACTATTATGTTCTTGTTCAATTCTCTCAAGTCCACACATTGACGCACCTTACAATTCGGTTTCATCGCTACCACCAAAGGAGCCAACCATTCTGCGGTGGTGATTGGTTCTATGATGCCATTTTCCTCTAGTCTGCATAACTCCAATTGTACTTTCTCTCTGATTGCCAACGGAATGTTCCTTACTTGGTGACGCACCGGTTTTGCTTCCGCTCTGAGTTCTATCTTGTGTGTGAACTTCGTTAACTTCCCGACCTTGCCCCCGAACACTGTGGGGAATTCTTCCTTCAGTTCACCTGTAACTGGTCGTTGTTCTTCACCTGTCATCAAGACTTGTGTGATGCCTCCCGGGTTCAGTTGTATTCCTAGGTCTCCCTGGTCGACCCACCCTAGCACCGAAGGGCCTTTCTCTGCTACATACAGCTTGCATGTTGCGGTCCGCTCTTTGAACTCGAACTTCAAACTTCTGAGCCCCACCATGGGGATGGGGTCTCCCGTAAATGTGACTGGGCGAATATCCGGAGGTTCCAGATGCTTCCCTAGGTGGTCTTTGAAGTGTTCCTCCCATACCGTCTTTTGTATTATGGTGTACGGAGATCCCGAATCCGCTACCATCTTTATCGGTATTCCTTCTATTACCAAGTCACACTGGGGTTTCTTAGAGAGGTTGCTGTCTATTCCCAGTATGTGTTCTTCAATGCACAACACTCCATCGTCTTCTTCCTCTTCACCGTCCCCATCAGTTTCCTGCGCTACGAACTTGACTGCTGTTCTCTTTTGTTTTCTGCGACACACTTTCTCGTAATGTCCTATTATGCCACAAAACATGCATTTCGCTCGGAACACAGGGCACCTTTTGTCGTAGGCTGGATGAGACAGACTGCCGCACCGGTAGCACGTGTTTTTGCTGTCATTGCTAGGCTTTTTTGCCGGTGCCGTCTTGGGCGTCCATTTTGCCTGGCTTCTCATGTCTCCCATCGATCCTTTGTTCTTTTCCAGTGGTTCCAGTTCGGTGACCTTGTTCACCATGGGTCTGACCGTTGTCTCTCTTTTCGCCACTTCCGTGCATCTCTTTGACAACTCCGCCTTCTTCACCATAGCTATCACTTCCTTCAAGGTCGCCTCACCATTTACCCACAGCTTGTCCTGGATCGTCGCAATCGTTGTGTGCATTACTATCTGATCCTTTATGAATTCGTCGTGCAGCACTCCGAATTTACACGTGGCCGCTAACTTTCTCAGCGCAGCCACATACTCTTCTACCGACTCTCCCGCTGCCTGTTTCCTTTGTTGAAAATTGTATCGGTCTATGGAGGTGCACACTGCGGGTCTATAGTGCTTGTTCAGGTCTTCGATGGCATGTTGGAATACATCAACATCTGCCGCTTGTCGTGGCGTCGGGACTATGTTCTGGAACACTCTGATGCCTTCTGGACCTAGATTGTGAAGTAATATCCTCTTCTTTCTCTTACTTGGAAAAGCTTCTCCATTTTCGTCTTCTAGGGCTTCCAGATAGTTCATAAAGTATTCTCTCCAATCTTCCCACTTCATCGACGGGTCTCCTGGTTTCGGCAGGAATGGGATGGGTGTTGTGAGTGAGGACGGTTGGGCACACATGTCTGCTCTTCTTCCCGGTGACCCTTCTTCACCCCTTGGGCTACCTGGTGCACTTTGCCTTATTGTGCGTGGGGGACTCTGTTGCCCCTCTGCTCCACCTCCTTGTCTATGTCCTACTTGCTCCACCAGGGCCTTCGGCTGTCCGTCTGCTTTCGTCGAGCAGGGGCGCAGACCTCAGCGCTACCCTGTCGCTATCTTGGCCTCCAGTTTTTCCTTGTGGGCTTTGTCCTTCCTGCGCCGTAGCTCTATCCGTTATCCCTAGCTTGGTATGTGGGTGTGTGTCCACTGTCCTTCCGTCCTAGTCAGCGCGCTATCTGTTGTATCCCTTCTTCCTTGTGCACTGTGCTTTGTGCCTTTTTATTCCTGCCTTCCCCTCTGCCGCGCTCTCCTTACTGTTTGTGCCTGCTTGGTGGTTTGTGCTTCCTCGGTTACTGGTTTGCTGCCCACGTGGGTTTTTGTCTCAGCCTGGTTATCATTCTGTGCTCCAGGTCTCAGTCTCGTCGCCAGTTGTAACGTTACAGGGCCCCACCAGGTGGTAATGACTCCAGCACAAGTAATTGTGTGAATATACTGTATTTATTTACACTTGCTCTGACACAAGAAGGAGAGCGCCGGGAGACATCCGATCCACACCGCGGCTCCACGCTCTCTCTGCCGAATCTAAGATGGCCGCCGCGTACTACGTCATCGCGCACACGCGAAGAATAGAACGCTACACTACAAGAACATACCGTATTAAGTGGTTAAAAATATAGCACAACAATGTTGAAGCTGTGTGGTCTCTATCTTATGGGAGATAGAGTGAAATGCAAGCAGCACCGCAGACGAACACACCGTCAGAAATAAAGTGTTTAAAAATATAGCGCGGCCATGTTGAAGCTGTGCGGTCTCTACCTCATTGGAAATAAAGTGAAATACAAGCAGCGCCGAAGCTGAACACACCATATGAAATAAAGTGTTTAAAAAAATAGCACACCCATCCATGTTAAAGCTGTGCGATCTGTACTTTTCAGGAGATAAAATAAAATATAAGCAGCGGCAAAGCTGAACACACTGTATGAAATAAAGTGTTTTAAATAATAGCGTGGCCATGTTGAAGCTATGCTTTCTCTACCTTGCTGGAGATAAAGAGAACAAGCATTTGCAATGCAATAGGTCTCGCATTTGCGAGACTTTGAGCTATTGGCATTGAAAATGACAATGCCTTTTATTTATGTGTTGGACTTTAAAACAAATAAATTAAAGGCATTGTCAATTAGAATGCCAATAGCTTAACTCTAGCAAATGCGAGACCTATTGCATTGCAAATGCTGGTTTGAAGAGGAAAGTGCCATCTATACCCTGCAGAAGTGAAAAAGCCCGTTCTGTGCATGCGCCCCAGGGGCCGTCGGACCACATGTGCTGTTTTCACATTAAAAACCCAATTTTGTGACGTACTGCCCATTAAAATGGATTAGTGTGCTCTGGCTTTCATTTCCTCACTCAGGACGTCAGCAGACTGGTTGTTATGGAGTGATAATGTCACAAGACGTGACCTTGTGACAGTGCATGGAAGATGCGTCCGCGTCATTCCCCCATTCACTTCCAACCGAAATTTCAGTTGTAGAAAGCTGCATGACAGCTATGGTAAATATTAGAAACCCCGAGTGAGGAGAAGCAAAATTACATCACTGTAGACCCACATGAGAGGCATCTGCATGCCACAATATTACACACCCACCCACGAACACCGTGGACACACCGTTACCTACTATATAGTTAGCATGATCATTAATACACAGGGTGGTCCAGGGCAGGCAGGCAGATGCTGCCTGCAGGCACATAGGAGCAGGCACCATCCTGGTAGATGAGGCGAACGCTCACAGGACTCTGGAACAAGTGAGTGAGCCGAGTGCAGGCACGTGGCAAGGATACAGCACAAACACACGCACACAGACGCGCACACAGACACCCCCCTTGACATGCAGCAGAGTAGGGGAGGGAAACACCGCAGGCATGCATGCCATGATGCCACGGGGACTGATGCCAGCCCCCGACGGAACGTGGAGGGCACAGACACAATTCTTAGGTGTCGCTATTGTTTGCACATTTTGCAGGAAAAGCGCAAGAGGCAGGCGGAGATTGACAACAGGCGGCAGATTCTGGAGGACCATATACTGCAGCTGCAGCATTTGAAGGTAAGAGGTGGGGCGAGGGCGGCATGGCAGGCTTGGGTTCATGAAATATGCAGATGGCGCCCCCTCTGTGAGGGGGCCGCGGCTGCCTGCGCACGTTAGCGGTAAAAGCATCACTCTGCTCGCGCTGCCTTCTCCTGGCACTCCTGGCATGGGCTGTCTGACTGGGTTAAGGTATCACAGTGTGAACGCTGAGGCGCTGAGGCATGTGTGTGGTGTTCGGTGGCACGGCTGCAAGTGTGTGCTCAGCAAGCATAAGCGCGTCACGTTTCAAGGGCTGACACAGAACTGACAGCGTAATGGCTGACGTCTGCTGTTTCCTGATCTATCCTTGCGCCTGTAGGTGAGAGACTTAATGTAAAATGGCATCCGGGCTGATATTGTTGGCAGCACTGTTACTTCTGTCCTTGTAACGCCCTGTTGAGAGGGTGGCTGAAAGACTGCACAGAGCGCGATGTTAGCGCCGCTGTATGCGTGTGAGCTAAGGAAGCAGCTAACGTAAGCGCGCCGTGCCCGCACACCATAGGCGTGCACGTCTCCTGTCTGGGCGCGTACTCTGCTGGTTACGATCTGCTGTGAAGCCGTGAGCCGTACACGAGGAGATGTGCACATCGCCTGTCCAGGCGCGTGCACATCTACTGTCCCCCTTCGGAAGCTAAACCCACAACAATAGATCTCGCCAAGGCGCGCAGCACATGCACTGCGTCGCTAGGCGAGACCTAAAAACAATTATTAAGCGGTTGCTCAAAAAGAGTGCATTAAGATGTGTTGATTAGAGTGCTCATGTACAAAGTGAAAATAGGAAAAAGATTCAGGAAATAGGGAGGGAACAATTTTGTAATTCTTGACATTGGCTGGTGTAACTTAAGAGAAAACAACAGTGGGGGAGGCCTGTTTGGAGAAAACATTTTTTTTAGTCCATACTGGAGGATAGTGATCATAGAGTCTGGATTCACCATCCAAGAAGGGCTAGCAAACCAATCAAGGCCAAAAGCTAGGAAATGTTGATGTTTCGACCCGACTATTGCATAGAGTGTTGATTAAGACCTCAGCATGTGGGTCTTCATCAGGACAATACGAATGGTTTAGGGCAACCTATAGTTCAAAACCAACCAGTTCAGACCCACTTTGGGCCAATGGTCCTAAATCTCAAAATACCATGAAGGTAAGTCATCGCAATGGTATGTGTCCACAAAGTTTAATCCAGGTTTCTTGGTAGATCGATTAATTATACAGAAAAACGGTCAGATTCATCACCGTTTCATTGGGCAAAAGACGGGGCTCAAAAGCGAACAAATTGCAGCAGTCCTTTCAAGACCAGCATCTGCTCTCAGCATATTGAGACCAGCATTTTCTCGCAGCTTATCAAGAGTGCGGGCCGCATTATGTATAATTAATCGATCTACCAAGAACCCTGGATTAAACTTAAGTCTCTGTATAAAATGGTAGAATTACCCAGAGGGATGAACAGAGACGAATTGTGCAAGAAGAAAAAAGGCTTTAGTTTCAAGTTGCAACACTAGGGCCTCATTCAATTACTATATTAATAATAACAGACATCCTTTAGTGCTAAATAGCAAGGCAAGTGTTGTAGATAACATATGTCACTATTGCACAATAGCGAACTGTAATGTGTGTCTCCGTTATACACAATAACTGTGTGTCATTAGGCGCATATGCCAGCTACGAAACTTGTTTTCCTAAATGAACATTTTTGAGAATATTTTTAGCAGATGACTGAATGAGGAAGTGTAGGAAGATAAATAAAAACACATACCTTTGTCAAAATAAATAGATCAACCAGTGAAGCGATGGGGAAAACAATGGGATGATGGGGTGGGTGGAGTAATGTGTATGGGGCAGGGCCATCACATACAATTATTTCATACGAATGACCAGATGGTGTATGGGAAGGAGGAAGAAGGAAGAAAGGAAGAGACGCTAGCAAGAGGTTCTCTTCCGCTTGCACTACTGAAGGTTAGGCTGCTGCAGACTCCAGTGAGCCTACTTCTTCATTGGGATGAGTGGAGGAGATCTTCTTTATACTTTCCAAGAAGAGAAGTTAGTGCCGGGCATGTATGTCTACGCCCGTTACCGGGTGCTGGTGCCAGTGGTCATCTTCACTATCTCAGGGTTTGGAAAACGATAAGCTGCATAGAAAGTAAGTCATAATGGAAGATATGCACCTTGCACAGTCGGAGTCTTTAGGGACATGGGTAGAGGTTCTGATTGTAAGTGCAAAGTGATATCAGAGTGTTTTTAATAAACAAGAGACTGAACAAGAAACTAGTAGGCAGAATCAGCCTAGATTATATAGTCTGGAATATAACTGTGTCGTTGACCATGCAGAGTAAGAAAATCTGGGCAGCTATCTTGATCTGAATCTAGAAGTTCACAGGATCCAAGGTAACAAGTGGAATATACAATAGAAGCCCAGAGAGCAGCACTATGCCACAGTATTTACCCTACAATGTTGTACACAAGCTAAAGTTCATGTAATATTTGGAGGTGTAGTTTAGCATCGCAAGTGTTTTCACAGCCCCAATGGCCGATACAAAAGAACAAACGAATTATCTCAGCGCATGATGTAGAAAAAGAAAGGTGTAACACTTGGAGCTCATGCTCTGCCTGCTTCCTTAGACTGCCAACTCATGGTACCTCAAATCTGAAGACTGCAGGGCCAAAGAGTGGTGGCTTTGTGCACATCAGAGGGGTTTCAAGCATATTCGGCCAAAGCCTCTGCGGCTTCATAAAACCTACAATCATAAACCAGTCTTCTGTTTTCAGTTCATATAGAATGGCGATAGGCAAGATGTGTTCTAAATATTTGAGGACATAAACATAAGTGTCCTCAGCTTACTGCTAGAACCCGGGCACGCCTGTGATCCCTGTGGGCAAATGTATCAAATGAACAGCATTTGTTATCCAAGCTCCCACATAAATGGAGTCTACTAAGCATTTTTTTCTTGTCTGAGGATGACCATTCTGTAAGTGGCGTTTGGCCTGTCCCTATGAGCTTGTAAAACTCTAAATGTATTAATACCTTTACTGACAGCAAGTGGTGGCCCATCGAGAAGAACAGTAGAGCAGTGTTCACCGAGAAGCAGCAAAGTGTTTCTTACGCTCTGTTGGGAGCCAGTGTAGTTCTTGGAAGAGGATCCTCATAGGGGGTCTATCTCTCAGTAGTTAATATCTACTTGGCAGATAGAAGCATCAGGTTGTAAAGACGTATCTTTAAGAAAGAACAGCACTGGTGCTGTATCCAATTGTAATCGGTAAAACCAAAACTATTTTAATGTAATACAGTGGTCTGTAAGAGAATACTCCGCTGTTGGATTTGTTTTCAGTGAATTATATCATTTTTAGCACACCATACTCTTTCCAAAGTACTAGATTTATTTTTGTGAGCTTGTGGTTTGACCATGAGAAGCCTATTGTGGTTCTGCCAGAACTGGTATTCAGCCCTTCAACCACCTTTCGGGTTATGCTCCTCTGGCCTCATCAGAATTACCTGCTCACAAAAGGGAGGAAATGGCACTCAACAGGCGTGTCATAAGTCATGCACATCGTATACGTTGCTTATCATACACAAGGAAATACATGGGACTTTCTGGTTGGCTTCAGTGTAAGCAGCTCACTTCTCTTTGTTGACGAGCAGCTGAAATAGCACATTGGTCTGACTCCCTAAAACAAACAAATTTAGGAACACATGAACTAGAATACTGCTCTGCTGTTTCTGTTTAAGGGAATGACCAAGATTGCATTATCAATCCTCAAAGCAAGTCTCCACAAAAAAAGCCAAAGAACGCGGTCCTGGTTCAGCTCGTCATCAGATTTTTTAGGTCAGCGTTAGCACGTGTCACACAGCAATGTTTAGTAAAACTAGAAATGGGTTGTCCGGCTGGAAACTCACAGAGCATATCATTATAGAAGCCACTGGGCTCACTATATGAGGGAAAGCCTGAGATCTTAAAGTAGTGATTCTGCAACAGGAAGACTAAGTTACTTATGCGCCCTCGACACTCTGTAGTCTTTGGCAAGTATAGCACCGAAGAAGGTGTAACGGAGGGGACACAATGAAGCTAACAATTTTTAGATGCCCTGCCAATATTGTAAATTTACAGCACTTTTACTAATATCAGTATATTTTCAATATAAACAGATCAAAATTAATGGAAACCACAAAATATCACACATGCTGGTGGAATAAAAAGTAATCTCCCAGTAAGGATGGTAAACTCGTGTGCGATGACACAGTTAAAGTAGATGCTTATCACAGTACAGTAATTGAAACATGGCTCTTGGCTAATCACACTGTAAAATATCCTCCTTCACAGAGCTTAAAAACACACCTTCAACATAAAAAATAAAGTGTCAATGCTAGGGAGTGCAAGTACATAAATAAGCGATTCGCAAACAGCTTCTGTTTGCAAAACCTGCCAAAAGGCTACATTTAAAATGAAGAACTACAACAATATCCAAAAACAGATTGCTTTGTATCTATTGTAACTGTTGTTGTTTGTGGCCATAAAGAACTGAAAACATCCAAACCACCACAAAACATAGATAAACACAATGACAACCACAACGTCCAGAGCATGGATTGTCTCGGAGCTTGCGGGTGTTAACTGAACATTACGAGGTACATAGGCCTAGGGGTGGGCATGGAGAGACAATTACAACAGCCTTGGAACAGGCCAAGCGGGTCACTGTAAACAGCTACAAAGAGCTACGACTACGGGGACTCCAAGCGATAGGGTGAATGATATGTGCACAGGCACAGCGAGCAGGAGACAGGGAGGGACTGGAGATGTGCACGCGTGCGAGCGACATTGAATGAAAGTGGGAAAGTGAAAGCGTGCACATAGCCTGTCCGGGCACGTGCGTGCACGCCTGTCTGGGCGAGTGCACATCTCCTGTTCCCCTTCGCTAGCAAAACCGACGACAATAGGTCTCGCCAAGAACTACGACTACAGGGACTTCAAGCGATAGGGTGAGTGATATGTGCGCAGGCACAGCGAGCGGGAGACAGGGAGGGACAGGAGATGTGCACACGTGCAAGCTGCATTGAATGAAAGTGGGAAAGTGAACGCGTGCATATCGACTGCCGGGCGCGTGCGTGCACACCTGTCCGGGCGCGTGCACATCTCCTGTCCCCCTTAGCTAGCAAAACCGATGACAATAGGTCTCGCCAAGGCGGGCGGCGCATGCGCTGCGTCGCTAGGCGAGACCTAAAAATAAGCTGTTCAGAAGCTGAACACCCTGTAGGAACAAGGATTTGCAATGCAATAGGTCTCGCAGTGACGCAAGTTTAAGCTATTGGCATTGTAAATAACAATGCCTTTTATTTAGGTTTTTAAAAGGAAAACAAAAATAAAAGGCATTGTTAGTTTTAATGTCAATAGCTCAAATTTGCGTAAATGCGAGACCTATAGCATTGCAAATGCTTGTTTAAAGACTGCCATACCAGCCCGTAGGTCAATGCTCTCATAACAGATTGCGTTTTTGCACTTGATGTATTCTGAACTTTTTCAATGTGTCTTTATACTGTGACTTACTTTTATGGTTGCTAAAAAGCTTCCGAATAAAGTTTGAAATTGGTTGATTGATTGAATTCCTGGAAATATAAGGATCCCAATTCAGATACATACCCCAGTTTACGCCCAAATGAAGACAGGTGAAACGAGGGCACAACACAGAAGCATTTCACTATAAATTGAAAGTCAATTTTTTTGTCTTTGTATGTTTTACATGCAAGTAATATGAAGAGTTCTAGCGAAATATTTACTGATATAATCACTTCCGGAAGTAGCTTCTGCACCACGGTAGTGTGCTGAAATAAAAGCCAATCAAGACAGGCTGCAAAAGAATATTGCTGCGCAGGCGTGTTGGTCCACTTGCCTTAATTAAAATGAACCAAGACTATAACTCCCTTAATACACTGAGATATTAAATCAAATTCCAGCACTGGAAAAGTTTTGTCTGGTGACTTGGCGTCATGTGGTCACCAATAGTCATAAGCGATGTAGAACGGCTGTGACTCCGCTGTGAGCGACCAACGCAGAGGTGCGGATACCACAGCCTTCTCCATACGGTCACCCTCACTAATTGTTTTGTCCCCGTTTAAATCTTGCCAGTTTTTTATTGCAGCCAGTCATATCGATTAAGTACGATATCCATAGAATTCCACAGAAACTAGTGTTTAACGTCCCCATTTGCATCCACAGCCAATTCGATCTAGGAATATGGCATGACACTTCAGCTTGGACAAAAATGCTTTTTTAGCATTAAATCAAACTAATCGACAAAAATTGCCACAAATGTAACGACAAACGTTTGGTCCTGCAACGAGCGTCAGGAAGCAGTGACACAGTTACGCAAGTGCTCCGACATGGTAAAAATCACAAGTTACTGTTAGAAGCGAACCAGAAAAAAAATCTCTCCACATGTTGATGCCATATACTTCCAAGGTGCTGGCCGTCCACCAGCTCCCAGAACTGGAGCACCAGGGGTTAAAGCCATGCCATGCGTTGCACTGTAACAACAGATCAAGGGAGGTGACACACCAGATGCCGGATTCTGTGGCTCTTGTTGTACAGGATCACTTTTGCAAGAACTCTGCGCTATAGACAGCATGAGCATGTTAAAATCGGTCTTTTCTAGTACCACAAGTGCGGTCGGACTTACCATAGCCACCGGCAGCCTGGCATAGTTCGGTGGGGTCTCAGTCGACGCCGCTCCTCGGGACGCAGTGGTCGGACTCTGCCTCCCTAGCTCGCGTCCGGTTGTTACAGCGAGCCAGCGCTTCCCAAACCGTGGGGCAGCGCTGGGTCCCACTCATGGTTACCACTATCTGCATCCTCACATTTGAGCCCTCCGACCCAGAATGCCCGCCTGTGACTCTCCATTGCAAGATGCCCCTATGCCAAGACCAGCCCCACAGACTGCAACACCAGACCCACCCACCCAACTCCCATATTCTGACCACACCTGGCTACAGCCGAGGTCTAACCCACTAGATGCCAATGGGACAGCCCACTGCACACCCTTCCCAATCGCAACTTCCAATACAGTGCAAGTTTTGTTACTGGCAGACGGACCGAATACTGAGCGTGCATGCAGTGAACGCCCCATTCTTGTATACTGCTATCCTCATTAAGTATGCACAACATCTCGAAATGATGTCATCAGCAATGTTTCGGCCGATGACGAGATTACATTTGAAACTCCAAATACAATTTGTTTAAAAAAAAAAGATATATGAGGATGATATGAGAGAGAAATGTGGTCAGAGAGAAACACAAGGCGCGTCAGGGAGCCAGCGAGAGAGCAGGACGTATCACAAGACGCGTGCACATCTCATGTCCTCTGAGTTATGCTAATGCCACTGTACGCGTGCGTGCAAGCAAGGGAGGAGGCGTGTTAATGTGCTGCGAGCCGTACGCATGCACATCTCCTGTCCTCCAAGTTCTGCTGACGATGCCATATGCGTGCACGACTGCTGTCCTTTCTATGCGTTCACATATCCCGTGTGCGAGCAAGCAAGGAGGAGGCGTGTTAACGTGCCACGAGCCATACGCGTGCACATCTCCTTTCCTCCGAGTTCTGCTGACGACGCCATACGCGTGCACGACTGCTGTCCTTTCTACGCGTGCACATATCCTGTCCGCCTCTGGCAAAGAAGTCGACAACAATAGATCTCGCCAAGGTGCGTAGCGCATGCTCTGCGTCGCTAAGCGAGATCTAAAAAACAGTGAAATACAAGCAGTGCCAAAGCTGAACACACCATATTTAAAAATGTTTAAAATATAGCATGGCCATGTTGAAGCTGTGCAGTCTCTACCTTACGGGAGATAAAGTGAAATACAAGCAGCACTAAAGCTGAACACAACGTATAAAAAAAACAAAATCAAACACACAACATTCAATGGCACAAGTGGAAGGGTACCAGTCCTCCAGCAATACTCTCTGGGAGTCTCAGAGACAGCGCATGCGCTGCCTAGGCTTGACCTAAAAAGTAGTGGGGGGACTAACCAAGATAGGCAGTGTGAAAGTAGCATTATGGAGCATGACATCACAGCGCGACATCACAGCACGGCATCACAGGAAGTAGCATTACAACCCATTACCTCATAGGAAGTGACAATACAAGAAGTGACATCAAATCTTAACACCTTACTATTAGTTCCGTAGGTCTATCATGAGTACATTTGAGCGTGTTACAAAATTTAACAAATTAGATTTTGCCTCTTATCTTAGTTGTGCCAAAAAAGTGATGCATCCCTGACACAAAATTTGGGCCTCAACTTATACATACATTTTGTAAAAACTCTTCCACAAAGGCATTGGCAAGAAGGAGAAACGTGGTAGTAAATATATTCTGCTTAATTGAGAGTGTGTTTCTTTCCCAGAAAATGAGAGGTCATTTGAGTTGTCACTCGTTGGCACCTTAGGTTGCTGCGATGTTTGCATATACGTGTTTTTACCTTTCTTGATGTCATGCCCACATAATGAAGGTTGCACGGGCATGTGATCAAGTATTCAACATTCTTTGACTCACAGTTGGCAAACATGCGTTGTTCCCAAATGGTGCCGTCATTGAAAGTGATCTCATTACTGATTCTTGTGATGTGGCACACACTGCAATTGCCGCAGGGGTGATGACCACTGATGGGTGCTAAAAAACCTTGATTGGGTGCATTGTCTCGAGCTTGGCGTGGCCGGGTGTGGATTAAAACCAATATTTAAAATTCACTTACACTATTTCAATAACCACCATGGTTTTTCTGGATCTGGATGTCACTGCCAATGGAGCAGGTCTGTAGACGACACCTCAATTTAAGGCCACAGTGAAAAATTGTCTCTTGAGTTTTGACAGCCATCACCCGAGACATCTGAGAGAGAATCTACCATTCGGGCAGTTCCTACGCCTTCGGAGGAACTGTTTGGAGGTGAAGAATTTTAAATTACAAGCAACTGACCTCAGCGCTAAGTTGAAAGCATGTAACTATCCAGATAGAATAGTATCACGTGCTATGAAATGAGCCAGAAATAATGACAGACAAGCTCTTCTGGATCATACTACAAAAGAACAAGATACGACACATCCTATATGCATCACAACGAACAACAGTGCCTTGTTAGACTTGGCACCATTGGCGTGAGTCTCCCTTCCACTTTTTGCTGTTGCCTCATCTGTTTTTTCTGGTCTAGATGCTTTGTGCACTTTGCCACAGCTGTTCAGTGCCAAAGTGCAAGTCCTCCCTATTGTAAATTGTTGTATGGATTAGTGATTCCATGATTGGTTATTTGATTTACTTGTCAGTCCCTAGTACAGTGCACCATGTGTGCCCAGGGCCTGTAAATCAAATGCCTCTGGTGGGCTTGCAGCACTGATTGTGCCACCCACAGAAACTTGTAAAATGTGGCTCAGGCCTGCCATTGCAGAGCCTGTGTGCAGTCTGGGACTGCCATGTCGACTTGGCAAGTGCACACACTTGCCAGTCCCTAAAGTTTCCCTTTTCTGCATGTTAGTCACTCCTAAGGTAGGCCCAAGGTACCCCTGTGGCCAGGGTGCATTGTATGTGAAAGGTAGGACATGCCCTGATGTGTGTGGCATGCCCTGATAGTGAAATACTGCCAATTTCATTTTTCACTATTGCAAGGCTATCTGTTCCCCTAAGCCAGAATGGGCGGTTTGATTATAAAATCTTATAAACATAACTGACCCAGGAAACAAGAAAGGTAAATAACGTTTACTATGCCTGAACTCAGAATGCATCCTTTAGAGTGGCTGATTTTAACATTCTGTGTATGAAAATACCACTTTTAGAAAGTAGGTATTTTCTTGCCTAATCATCCAATATGCCTCTGCTAGGTTTGTGCATTGCATGTCTGGCTTGTGAGTGACAGGAGCTGGGAGAGGGCTGCGGCTCCAGCAGTGTAACGAGTCAGGGCTGGACTGAATTTGACCTGGGTTGAATTTCGAGTAGGGGGAGGAGATGTCCTTTCACCTTCCTGGGCCAGGTCTGCTTTCAACAATGCTGGCTCCACCTCCTGCCAGGAAGCTGCACCAGTGAGGACAGAACTGGTTTTGGCTGGGTACAGACACTCTCTGTCTTCTGAGACAAAGGATTTGTGGGTATAAAAAGTGAGAGTCTGACCCCAGAACTTTAGATCACTTCTGGGAAATCAAGAGAAACCTTTGCCAAGGAGAAGAAACCGGAGAAGCTGAAGGAGGATTACTACCCCTGTGCTGTTTGCTGTTTGGGGTTGGCCTGCAGTGGTTACTTGTTGCCAAGGAAAGGAAAAAAGGACTTTGCTGCTTGCTTTTTCATCTTGAGGAAGATCTCCAAGGACTTGAAATCGAGCTTGCCTCCTGTATGAAGCCTCTGGGACACAAAGACTTCACCACCAGCTCCCCTGAATTTTCTTGCTGGGAATTCTAACCTGCAGAGGGGTGCCTGCTGCTGTTCAGGACCTTTGGAGACCGTTTGTCGCTGGGAGCTGGAAGCACAACGCAACAATGAAGATGAGTGTTGCATCCGCACCGAGACCCGACACATCGCCAAGCCACGGGAAAGAAGCGTGCCGCATCTACACCGAGTTCCGACACATCACCGAGAACATTGTGGCAGCGCCTGCCGTGCAGCTGCAAAAGCTCACGCATTGGACCAGATTGACGCATCTCATCAAGCCGCCATTTTATCCCATCACACCGGATCGTCGCATCGCAGCGCCGTCTTGTCGCATTGTAACTGGAATGCGGTAAGAAAGTGACGCATCCCCTCCTCTCCCGCAAGGAACTGACACATCGCCTGCCCTGCGCTGCAGTAAGGAACAGGTGCGCCACCTCCCCCGAAGCTAGGAACTGACGCTTCGCCTTCCCTGCGACTCTTTTGTTTGATGCATCTAAGGTACTTTGTGGGAAAAGTGTCGCATTTACAACTTGCATTGAATTGAACTATTTCTACCATTGAAGAGCCTATTTTTGATACTATATTGTGGATTTTTGCCAATTGGTCTTGTTTAGAGAAAGATACTTTTTTTTCTAAACTGGTGTGGTGTCCATTTGTAGTGTTTTCACTGTGTTACTGTATGTGTTCACAAATGCTTTACACACTGCCTCTGAGATAAGCCTGTCTGCTCGTGCTAAGCTACCAAGGGGTGAGCAGGGGTTATTTTAGGAGAGTATCCCTCTTTCCCTGACTAGAAGCAAGGTTCCCTATTTGGACAAAGGTGCAAACCATTGCCAACTAGAGACCCTCATTTCTAACATTATTATTATTATTATTATTAATAATAAATTAAATGTATAAGGCGCACAGCTACCCGGAGGTTTGCCGGCGCACAAGACAGATTGCAGATAAATCAGACAGCTTTTTACTGGTTGAAGAGCCATAATTTCGTGGCAAAGTGGGGAAGGTAGTGAGTTCCACAGCATTGGGGCCAGGTACGAGAAAGAGCGTCCGCCCATACGTGAAAGTTTGAATCTGGGGACTATGAAGATAGCTTGGGATGCGGAGCGAAGTAGACGGGGTGGAAGATATGTCTGGGCTAGGGGGCATAGGTAATGGGGTGCTATACCTAGCTTAATCTTATACATATAGCATAAGGCCTTAAATTTCGTCCGTTGCTCATTCCTGAGCCAGTGGAGATCACGCAACGTGCCTGTGATGGAGGATGTTTTCGGTACCTGACGAAGTAGCCTGGCTGCAGAATTCTGCACCACCTCCAGCTTGCGTACTATCTCCCTATTTGCTCCTAGATAAAGGACGTTGCCATAATCAAGCCTCAACATGATTAGGGCCTGGATGACTGTTCTTTGAGTAGATTCAGGCATCATCCATAATATCTTACAGAGCCTGTTGAGAATAGTGAAGCAAATAGTAGTGGTCTTCGCTACTTGCTGTTTCATAGTCAGCTGATCGTCAATCACTATGCCCATATTACGTACAGTTTGTACCGGTTTAGGAAGTTCACCCATTTCAGGCGGCCAGTGATGTGGGCCCCAAAGATCTTTATCCTTCCCCATGATCAAAACCTCTGTCTTTCCTCCATTTAGCTTTAACCAGCTAGTGTGCATCCAGTTGGCGATTTTATACAGCCCCGCTCTAGGGATGAAACACTGGATTTGGCATTGGCAGATAGTGAAAAGAGAAGCTGGGTGTCATCCGCATAAGAGAAGATTGACAACCCAGCCTCTTCCGCGATGGTAGCTAAAGGGCTGACGTAAAGATTGAATAGTAAAGATTGAATAGCATAGGACTAAGTATCGATCCCTGAGGCACTCCATGAGGGGATGCATAGGTCTTGGAGCAAGCCGATGGAGAGAAGACCTGAAAAGTTCTGTTGGTGAGTAAGTTTTTGATCCATTCCAAAGCTGATCCAACAATTCCCAGGGACTGGAGTGCTTTTAAAAGGGTAGGATGAGATACCGTGACAAAGGCGGCACTCAAATCTAATAGAATGAGTGCCACCGTTTCCCCTTCATCCAGAAACAGGCATATTGTTTCGCAAACTCCTCAGAGTAGACTCTGTGGAGTAACCGGCTCTAAAGCCTGATTGGGACCCATGTAAGATGTTATTGGATTCCACAAACTGTGTAAGCTGTTGATTCACGTGTTTTTCTAGGATTTTAGAAAAAACAGGGAGTAGGGAAATTGGGCGGAAGTTGGAAGGTTCAGCTGGATCCGCATTTGGTTTCTTCAAAAGAAGAAGAACCATTGCGTGTTTCCATTCTACAGGTAAGGTGGCTTCCCTCATTGAGTAAGTAGATCCATGATGATCCTTAATAAAGTGGAATTAAGCTTTTGAAGAATATTGACTTGAAGTGGATCATTAGGGGAGCCTGATTTAAGACTATTTAAAATGGAACTGAAAGATAAAGGGTCTAAGGGTTGCCAGTTTGTTATTTTCATGGTAGACGCCGAGTCCGAGAATCCGACTGTGCGTTTACAGTCGGAGGTGGGGGATGGATTCATTAAGTGCTGTTCCATTGTAGTAGTTGCCGACTCAAGTTCTGCATGGATCTTTTCTACTTTTTTGATGAAGAACTTCGCCACAATTTCGCAGTGTGCTTCATCAAGTGTCGGGGGCACCGGTTGACAGGTTGCTCCCGAGAGATCCCCTACTAATTTAAACAGGACTTTTGCATTATTTTGTGCTGATGTGATAGTTTTGTTCACATATTCTGCACGCACAGCTTTACATAGGGCCTTATATTCTCTCTTAGCAGTTTTATAACACTGCTTGGATTCTAAGGCATAATCCTTCTCCAACATCCTTCTAAAGCCTTACATTGGTGGCAGCGGTGGGATTTGGACTTGCATTTGTGATTTACATACAGTGATTGGTGTTCACTACAAGTGAGTGCAGACCATTACGCGGCCACATACATTTTGGTAGTGATAGAGAGTCATGTGATTCTGAAATTGTAGGAGTGCATCATATTCACCATTAGTCAGCACCCGCATATTAATCAATGTGTGCTAAGAAACGTTATAGAAATGTATTGCTGGAATCGTTTAACATAGAGGTGATTTGAATTGCAATAATGCTTTTGTGAAGAGTAACGCTGCAAGCTATCGTGAATGTATTAGTAAATGCATAATGATTATGTTTATGTAATGCAATGTACTAGGTTAAATGTGTGTATAAGTACTAGTTGCTCACCTACTCAATAATCAACTAATGTTTAGAGTGTGATTTAATAGTGTGCTTAATAATGTAAAGGCCTGATCGCATATACGATAAGAGAAAGGTCTGTTCATTTTCTTATGTTAGCTAAATGTTGTAGGCCGAAAATGATTTCCCTTGGTAAAGGCTTTGGGTTGCAGGGAGATGCAAAATCTTGAAGACGTGAAGAGTTTTCCGTTCCCATGTTTCTGTTGCAGGTGCAAGGACATTTAGCTTGTTAGTGAGACTAGGTCTTTGCTTTAGGAGTTAGGATGCTGTGAGAAGCTAACAGGGGAGTACACTGGAATGTGAGGATGATACTTTCAGCGGAGAAGGTGCCTGGGACCCAAAGTGAAGCTAACCGTCGTTGGACGCCGGACAAACCTGATGGAAAACTACTGGGTGAAGACCTGGCTGAAGAGGTGTGCCAAAGGGCGTGTTCTATGATTTTGGTGTTTTGTATTAGGGACAGTGTCCGGCGGGTTGAGCAGTTGAGGTTTAGATGGGAAGCTAGGAAGAGCATCTTAGAACGAGCTCTGACTAAGTGAATGTACTTCTTAGGAAGTCTTCACTTCTGACACCTTTTATTCTACTTGCCTGGGAAGGGAAATGCTAAGTAGGGATGTCACTTCAGAGTTAGTGTAGGGATAGATTAACGTTTTTTTCCTTTCCTTGACTAATGATTCCTAATTTAGACATCGGATTAACTATTGCTTTCTTGATGATTTTGGAGTCGGTGATTCTTTTTGTTTTGAGTCGGATGAGAATCCTGCGTAGGCTTGCCTTTGTATTAGTGCCCATTTATCTTTTACACCTCGTATTGAGGTGTCTGTGTGTTCAGCTATTTTTGGTTGTAATAAAATCTTATAAATTTTAGATTCGGAGTCAGTGGTCCTTTTCCAAATGAAGTCTAACTTTGGTGATTATGTTTTGATAATTGTATTCCCTCCCCTTTACACTATTTAGCAGATAAGAAGATCCTGGCGACCTGAGAGGATTCTTGGAGATAACCCGGTAGGCAAGAATCCGGCCCCATTAGTTGGTAGCAGAGTAGGATGGTTATCTCTGATAGTGAAGGGAGATCTAGATCAGGATAAGAGATTTTGAACCCCAGAGTAGTCAAGGGATGGTGACTCATCGGATGGCGAGCAGCGGACGACGGCGGTCGATGGAGACGTGAATTGTGAAGGAGGGGAACTGCTGCGAGCGGAGGACGAGTGACGTCAGAAGGTGCAGCGCTGCGATAGGTCGGTTGGTGTGAGTCGGGCTGCTATTGGTGGGTTTGACATCAGGAAGTGAACGAAAACATTGGTGAGATCGAAAATTGTTCATCATGAAATGCTTTAAAGTTTTCCGAGAATTATGTAGAGGTGACACAAATGTAGTTACTCGTGGGGGAGAGGAAGCCCCTCCCGAGGATACTCCGGCACATTACATGACAAGAAATGTGGGATTACATACCATAATTTGGCTTGAAAATTGGCATAAAATGACTCAGGGTGAGGGTGAATTGGCTTTCCCACGATATGGCTCCTTCAGGTTGGAAGTGTTGTATCAGTTGAAATCTGTGATGGCGGCTTTACGACCTTTGCTGAGACCTACACAATTTGAAGCGTTGCATGCGTGGATTAGAGCAGCGCAGGACAGGAAAAGAGATAGGAGCCAGGAAAAGGTGAAAAAGTCCATTAAGGCATTTCAGGATGCGAGGTGGGATGCATTAGAGAAAAGGTGGAGAGTTGAAACGATAGAAGGAGATAGGCTGTACCCACTACTAGTGAAGACTGATGGTTCGAAGGTGAAGAGTGTGGATGATGATGACAGTGATACAGATGACAGCCTACTTGAGAGGTTGTTGTCTGACAGACCACCTCCGTACAATCCAGATTCCCATGAAGGGAAGTCGATTCAAGTAGAAGGGATTAGTGGATTACCAACCAAGTCAGAGGTTAGGGTAGAAGGCAAAATCTCGACAGGGACTGAGGGTATGAGAAATCGGTCTGAGGCAAACACAGAGGTTGGGAGAGGTGTGAGGTTACCAGATGCTCTGAAGGTACCGGTTACCATTGGACCCATTGGTTCTGTGTATGACCCAGACCAAGAGAAGGTTGGGAGTTCAGTACAGTCAGCTGTAGGAGCGAGGAGTGTGATCGAGGGAAATGGATCGGTGAGTGGAATGGAGCAGACTCCAAAGCCCATAGAATGGAGTACGCCATTGCCAGCTACAGCAGATTCCTCTAGGGGCAGGCAGAGGCGAGACCAGTGAGGCCGAGGTCTTTGGCCGAGTCAAGATCAGATTTGCAAATGTGGGCACCACCAGTGAGAAATCAGAATCAGAGTGAGAGGACGGTAGAAAGTGAACGAGGCACGATAGTAAATCGTTCTGTTCCTATGAGCATGTCAGAAGAAAGTAGGACTCGGGAACGGGAATGTGATTATGATGAACGGGATGGAGCAGCTTGTCGAGAAATATTGAAGGGAGCCTTGAAAGGGAAAATGTTAGATGTCGTAAGGTTGAAAGCAGAAGTAGATGAGATAATAAATGGAAATTTGCCTCTTGAGAGAACGTATATGTACGAGCAAGATGAATTACTTTTTGTGGCCAAAGATGTGACTTGTAAGGCAAGGACTGCACATGAGAAGTTGTCAGATTTAGCCAAGAAGTATGATGTGGACCTGTCTAAAACGAAATCTTTGCAGGGAAGCCATAGATTGCAATATAGTGATCAGGAATTGGAAGAGAAAAGGGTCTTGGGATTCAGAACCCATATCAAGGATTTGATTATAGCGATGCGTGCATGGATCATGCTTGATAAGTGGGAAGAAAGGTGGTCCAAGAAGAAGAGTTCTAGGAGAACGATAGGAGAGATTCCACCCCCAGGTGGCGGGATGACGGAGGTAGGAAATTTCCCTTTACGAGAGGTACAGAATGGAGGCTACATGCATGTGCCTTGGAGTAGGGGTGATTTGGCTGCATTTACGAATGATTTTCCCCGTCTCAGGGAGAAGCCTGTAGTGTGGTACAAGCAGGTCGATCAGTTTGTCAAGATTTCGAAGGTGTTGTGGGTCGACTTGAATACACTGTTTGACATTGTGGTACTGAGTGACTTATGGTCGGCATGCAAAATCGCCGTTGAGTGGCCAACTTCAGAGCCCGACAGGGATCCAATTTCAAATGGTCCGTCACCGATAGTTATGAAAAAGTTTGAACAGGTGATCACATGGTTGAAGTTGAAAATTTCACCGCAGGATATTGATTGGGTCAAGATAGATCGGACAGTGCAAGAGCCAAACGAGTGCATGAGTTCTATGAAAGACTTTTGCAGGCTTTTAAACAGTACAGTGGACTAGATGTGTTAGATACGAAAGACATGGGACAGTTTGTTTCGAAGTTTGTGTTGGGGTTGAGGCCAGAGGTTAGTCTCATGATACAACAGCATTTGATTTGTTGACAGAGCAAGCCGGTGGATGAGATCTTGCAGTATGCGAGGTACTGTAGCGATGAGACAGAATCAAAGCACGGGAAGTTGAAAGACAAATTGATGCTTGTCCAGATGCAAACGGCTTAGGGAAAGCCTAACAGAGGAACTTTAGGAAGAAAGCAGGGAAATAACCAAGGAGGAAATCAGAATGTCCAAGGTCAGGGAAGACCAAAGTTAATTGATTCTAAGACAGGGATGGATGTGGCGACATTGAAGAAGACCACTGCGTGTCATCTTTGTCACCAGATCGGACACTGGAAACGCGAGTGTCCTTTGAACCCGTTGAATCAAGTGCAGCAGGAAGGAGAGATAGTTCAGGTACCTATATCTGAAATAGTTCCCACTGTGACTAGACCTAGGATGGTCAAAGGGGGACTAATAGCCCGCAAGTCCAGGTCCCTCAACCTCCTAGGGTTCAGAACATGCAACAGGGAGTCCGAACTTACATGCAGATGCCCATGTTCGAGGGAAGTGAGGAGTTTGGTCCGGATCCATTGGCATGACATTGTCTGAGAGGGGAGGAAGACTGCACACTTGGAGCAGTCTTAGAGGTAGACCAGAGAGGACCATTTGTGGAGGCTGACATTGATGGTCACCCTACCACCTTTTTGGTTGACACTGGTGCTACCCGGTCTACTGTAAGATCCGCAGAAGTCCCCAACCTAGCCCTCTCGGGACAATCGATCCAAGTCGTTGGTGTAGCACATAAGAAACTGACTAGCCCATTGACAGAGCCAATTCCGGTGAGAATAGGAACCTTCAAGGACCTACACCAGTTCGTGGTGTGTGACTCGATTCCCATATACCTGTTGGGTAGAGACCTGCTGTGCAGCAGCGGTCCGTGGAGGGAGTTCTGTGGGGCGGAAAGGCGGGGCAGGGGAGGGGCAGGGTGGGGGGTACCAAACACCGGAACATGGATAATTGGAGGTAAGTAAACAATTAAATACATAAAACCAATTTTGTAGCGCGCCCTGCATCTCAAAATGCGGTGCTGTGCGTGGTACGAAATTCGTTTTATTTATTTTATTGTTTACTTACCTCCAATTGTCCATTTTCCGGTGTTTAGTACCCCCCCACCCTGCCCCTCCCCCGCCCTTCCGCCCCACGGAACTCCCTCCACGGACCGCTGCTGCTGCTGTGCAAGCTGAATTGCACCATCTATTGTACACCACAGGGAGTGGAAGTACAGACAAAGGATGACGATGCGACCTTTAAGGTTGCAAATCAGCGTGTGTGTATAGAAATGTATCCAGCGCTGACAGTGGAAGAGCTTCCACTTGATCTGAGGGATTCTGTGTCGATTGATGTGTGGGACCTCAGTGGTGAAGAGATCGGTTTGGTCAAAGGGCGTAGACCCAGTGAAGATCCAGGTCAAGCCGAATGTAGAATTTCCTAGGACGCCTCAGTATAATCTGTCGCCTGAGACAATGGCAGGGATTAAGCCTGTAATTGAATCTATGATTAAGCAGGGAATTCTGAAAGAGATCATGGGTAGCCCATGTAATTCACCTATCATGGGACTACAGAAGCAGAGTGGGAAATTCAGGATTGTCCAAGACCTGCGGATAATCAATGAGATAGTTGGTCCATGTTGTCCGGTGGTACCGAATCCATCTGTAATCCTGTTTCAGTTCCCATGTGAAGCTGAGTGGTACACAGTGATTGACTTGTGTCAGGCATTCTTTTTGATCCCATTGCATGAGGAAAGCCAATTTCTTTTTGCTTTCCGGCTGAGAAACCGTGTGTTAACGTGGTGTCGTATCCCACAGGGGTACACAGAGAGTCCATCGATCTTTAATCAGATCCTGAAGAAGAATCTTGAAGGTCTTGTGTTGCCGCAGAACTCCGTTCTGGTGCAATACATTGACGACTTGCTCATAGCGCCAGAAACTGAAGACGCTTGCAGGATCGATACTGTTGCCTTATTAAATTATTTGGCAGAGAACGGACACAAAGTGTCTCCAAGTAAATTGCAGTACTGTCTGAGCGAAGTGCAGTACTTGGGTCACCGAATTGAGAAAGGCAAGAGAAAGGTGTCACCAGATCGTATTGATGCTATTGTGAGTAAGCCTGTGCCTACCACTCAGAGAGAAGTTCGAATGTTCTTGGGAATGGTTGGTTACTGTTGCCAGTGGATTCCCAATTTCTCCTTTGAAGCGAAGCCCTTGCAATGGCTGATGCACAAGGATGTGAGTGATCCGGTACCATGGGACGAAGACTGTTTGAGGTCATTTTTGAGGCTGAGAGAAGCCTTGTGTTGCACTCCAGCTTTGGCGATGCCTGATTACAATAAGGCATTCGTATTGTTCTGTTGCGAGAGAGAAGGTTGTGCATTGGCAGTTCTGACTCAGAATCATGGAGGTGTCCGTAGACCAGTTGCCTACTTTACAGCTACTTTAGATCCAGTAGCTTCTGCGTTGCCCAGATGTCTTAAATCCGTTGCTGCAACAGGTGTCAGTATTGAAAGATGTGAGAGTATTGTAATGGGACATCCACTTACAGTTTATGTGCCACACTCTGTTGAACTGTTGATGACAAGGACTAAAACACAGCACCTCACTAACAACAGGTTGACACGTTATGAGCAAGTTATACTTGCTGCAGAGAATGTGACTTTGAAGAGGTGTTCTGTTTTAAATCCTGCGACCTTGATGCCTATTCCAAATGTAGATGACGAAGATTGTGAGGATCACGACTGTCTCGATGTGACTGAACTGTGCACCAAACCAAGACCAGACATTGTCGATGAACCGATCCCTGACCCTGATGAAATCTTCTTTGTGGACGGTTCATGTTTAAGAGACCATGTTGGTCGATTGAGAGCAGCCTTTGCTGAATGTACTATCACAGGGGTGGTTGAAGCTGCTTGTTTAGAGTGAGTACACTCCGCACAGGTAGCTGAAATCATTGCCTTGACCCGTGCCTGTTTGGCTGCTGATCAGATTCGGATAACAATTTATACCGATAGTCAGTACGGGTTTGGTGTCGTTCATGACTTCAGACAGTTATGGTCACAGAGAGGGTTTATGACATCTTCCGGTTCACCCATAAGAAATGGGGAATATGTGATACAGTTGTTGGAAGCATTGCAACGTCCGAAAGAGATTGCTGTTGTCAAGTGTTCAGCCCATTCTACGGGAAACAACTTTGTATCAATGGGAAATAACTATACCGACGAAGTTGCCCGGTTTTGTGCAGAACAAGGATGCATATTTACTGGGGGATATACGGGAGAAACCCAAGAAGAACCCGATCAAAGCATGATGTTAGCCATGGCTGATACGTGGGAGGAGTTGAAACGAATGCAGGATGAGGTTTCTGATCAAGAAAGGGATGGCTGGATAAGATTAGGATGTGAGAAGGAAGATGTGGATGTGTGGGTTTTGAGCGATGGACGAGCTGTGCTACCTGAATGTCTGTTGAGTCCGATGGCAAGATTGATACATGGTGCAGTACATCTTGGCAGGGATGCGATGGTGCGAGTGTTCTGACAGACCTGGTACAATCCGAAGTTTCATGCAGTGGCTGAAGCTGTGTGTCAGAGGTGTGTTACATGTCAGCAGATGAATGCAGGAAAGAGAACTGCTGTGACTTTGAGCCACATTGGGAGGTCAGGAGGGCCTTTCAATAGGATGCAGTTGGAACTTATTGAGATGCCGAAGTGCAATGGGTTGAGGTACATCTTAGTTGTGGTATGTGTCTTTTCAAGGTGGGTAGAGGCTTACCCAACACGTAGGTGCGACACACTCACTGTAGCAAAACTGTTGCTGAGAGAGCTTATCCCGAGGTTCGGTTTCCCAACCTCTTTGGAATCAGATAGAGGGACACATTTCCATAGCGAAATCATGAAATTGCTCTGTGCTGCCTTAAATGTGGATCAAAGACTACATTGCAGTTACCGACCAGAGGCTTCTGGGATAGTGGAACAAGTTAATGGGACTTTGAAAGCACGGATGGCAAAGGTGTGTTCTTCGACATCCCTGAAATGGCCTGACGCACTGCCCTTGGTCCTCATGAGTCTCCGTAGTGTTCCTGATAGGAGGACTGGGTTGTCACCTCATGAAATAATAATGGGGATGGCGATGCGAGTACCAGCGATACCTGCCACTGCTTTGATTAACATCACTGATTACTTGATTCTCGACTGCTGTAAGGGACTGGCTGATGTAGTCCGTTCTGTGTCCAGGCAGGTGCAAGCAGCAACTGTTCCAGCTGCAAGTGACCTGTGCCACAACTTGTGCCCGGGAGATTGGGTGCTCGTGCGTAAACACGTGAGGAAGAGTTGTCTGGATGTTCGTTGGCGTGGTCCGTACCAGGTGAAACTGGTCACGAACACGGCAGTGAAATGTGGGGGACTGCCGAACTGGGTGCATGCCTCCCATACCCGCAGAGTTCCAGCACCGCACCCTTAGAAGATACAGCCCCTCTCGTAAATGAAAATCCAGCTGAGGTGGCAGGGCCCTCTGAGAGGGCAAGCCAAGCTGTGAGGGTTGCTGATGCATTTGGTTGTGTACTAGATCGAGCTGAAAGGGGTTGTGCAAATCGAAGCCCCGAATTTGACTCAGACGGAGAAAGTGTTGCTGTGGGTGGATTAGAGTCAAATTCTGTTGAGGAAGGAAGTAGTGCATAGGGTAGTCGAAGGGAGAGCAGAAGTGCCACAGAAGCAGAAAGAGTTTGGCCCGTGAGTCAGAAGCGGCTGAACTTGAAGTTGGCACCTGAAAGAGACCTTGCCACAGTTTCTGAAACGTCTGAATCAGAACAAAGTGACGATGAGCAAACTCGAGTCAATCTGAGAAGGTCGAGGAGAGCAAGAGTGCTGTGTCACAGGTACGCCTTACCTGAGTGGACTTACGTTGTGACCGATGCCAGGCGTATTGAGCACGGGGAGGCTGAGGTCTTGGACGCTAATCAGCAATTCTCCGAACCTGAAAATAGACATTCTGTTACTGGTCCCAGGTCTGGAAATCGAAGGAATACTGACTCTCAATATTCCGAATCCACCGCTTCTGGGTAAGGTTCGTGAATTGATCCTGGAAACACTGGTTTTTCCGACTTTTGGTATTGTACCACCACACCAGGAGTTAGTGGTACTTCGTCTTGACATTCTGCAAGGTGTCTTAGAGATTTTGGGAGCTGATCTTATTCTGGATTGAAGATTAAGACTTTGTTGTACATAAAAGTCCAAAGGAGAAGATAACCTAGGCCCGAGTGGAAGAAGAATAAAGTTAGGGGCTTTCCGTTGAGACGACGAAAGAGGGCTAGGGAAGTCTTTTTGTGGACTGTGTAAATAAGGAACTGAAAATTGCAGGGGGATTTCCAGTTTGAGGCGTTGTTCGAACTGGTTGACAAACAGTATATAGAGGAGAAAGAGACTCTTACTTTTTGCTGTTGAGCCACGAACTTTGAGAACTTTGCAACATGGCAGATGCTGGGAATAATCACTGTAGAGCTAAATTAGTAATAGGTACACTTTTAGGAATAGTAATAGTTGCTATAATTGCGATAGTTGTAGCCTCATTTATCGTTTCACATGAGCAGGAGGGGGAGGTACATGGGACACCTACGCCTACCACCTCTAGTCAGAAAGAGGATACTATAGGAGCTCAAAGAGCTTTGCTGATAGAAGAGAGTCGTACATTTCATGTAGATCTGTCTAGAAGTGACTTTAAGCTTAACGCTTATGCAAAACTGTTGTAAGAGTATGTGGATGCAATGGATGCGAAAGATTGCTATGTGTGCATGTAGCTACCTTCCTCTGTAGAGGAGGGTGTTAGATACCATCATCTTCCATTAACTTACGGAATTTCTCGTAGTTTGTTGCTTAGTATTTTTTATGAGAGAAAACAATTTGAGTATTTCTTTTCCAATTATGATGCAGTACTTCCTGAAATTCCAGCTTATAAGCATTTGAATAAATATGATTATTACAAGTCAGAGAACAGGCTTCGGAAGTATTTCATACCGTCTTTGGAACTGGATACAGCTTATGCTCACCGACATAATTTGACATGTTCATTGTCAGAGACAGAGAAGAAGTTCGCTGGTCAAGTAGAAGATAGATATAGAAAACTAACACAGACACGAAATACAGGAGAGAGTCCAGTAGACTGGACAGATGAGGAGAGATTGCACAGGTCTAAGGGGAGTTATGGACCCATAGCGTTAGATTAGGTGCAAAAAGGGAAGTTGTGTGCGAGACGTCCTCAGACCTATTATGAAAAGGTTTCGGTAGCACAAAGTACGTGTGACCATATCTTTACCATGGAGGACTCTGCTAAGAACTTTTTGCAAGGTCCGGTGCAAGTGATTCCAACAGTGTATTATGTGTGCGGAAGGAATGCTTATGTGAGGTTGCCTGCAAATTGGTATGGTACATGTTACTTGGCTATTATTTTTCCAAAAATCTATCATACAGAAGATTTAAATCTTTTGGAGACTGGACATCACTCTAAAGTGCGGAGAGCTGCAAGTGCAGGAGCAGTGATTGGTGATATCTTTGGAGCAATGATACCAAGTTTGGGTGTGGTTTTGAATGATGTGAAGATAAGAAAGTTTTGGATCTTCTGGAGGGCTGCAAGTGCAAGAGCAGTGATTGGGGATATCTTTGGAGCTATTCGTTTGGATGGGTAGCTAGTGGGTACTGGCTGGTACGTACTGCGTTCGGCTCGGATCCCGTCGCTGGCCACCAAATGTTGGAAGGCGGACCCCGAGGAGTCGGTGAGACCACCAAGGGGGGCCCTCGCACTGCACGAAGTAGCCGAGCGCTGCCGAGAAGTCTCCTGAGAGATCCTTCTCCTATCACGTACTAGCACAGTAACACCACCACACCGGACTCAAGGAGGTTGTCTCAAGACAAGCAATTCTTTATCATCAATAAAAGGTTACGAGTTCAATATTTACACGAAGGGATCGAGGGATCCACCAAAAGTCTCAATGTCTCTTTGGAAGGGTAGGGGTAGCGGGACAGTCTTTGGCAGGAATGTGGTACGAGGGTACCTGGGGCCCAGTTCTTATCCTCAAGCTGGAGGACCTCCGATCTCGGAGGGGTCGAGCCGCGACGGCGTCAGCAGGGCTCTGGCGTACAGTTCGTGGAGAGCCGCGATTCAATCAGCAGGGCTCTCAAGATGGTTTCTGCTCAGCTCGAGCCGCGACGTCGTCAGCAGGGCTCCGAGGAAGGTCTCAGCGAGGTGGGGCCGCGACGGCGTCTGCAGGGCTCCGACGTTCCAGGTGGTTCAGGAAAGGTTCACAAGAGGGAGCCGCGACGCAGTCAGCAGGGCTCGTGATGGTTCCGACAAGAGTTCTTCTCCGTAGGGTCAGCCGCGATTCGATCAGCAGGGCTCTCGACTCCGGGATACAACTGCCGAGCTGTGGTGGGGTCGCCCCAGATATAGGTCTGGAGCCCTTTGATGTCCGGACCCTTGCGCCCAAGGGGGCGGAGTGGCCGGGTGGAGGTGGCCAGACGCCCAGCAGGAGAGGCGCCAGGCCCATGGGAGTTTGCAGGGCGATCACACCTCGAGAGGGGAGGACAGTTGGGGGTCCCAACGATACCGTCCTCCGCCGGGGGCGATGAATGGTTCCTGCGGCACCCCCTGGCCAGTCCGTGGTGCCTCGAGGTCGGGGCTTCGCTGGGGTCGAGGCCGGGTTGAGCGGGGTCGCGCCGGCTGGTGTACGGGGTGACGTAGATGCCAACAAGATGGCGGAGCCATGAGGAGCATGCGACCACGTGCAGTTCCAGGTGAAGGGCCTTGGAGCAGTTCAGACGGGTGGCCCGTGAAGGCCGGGTGGGGAACGGCCACAGTCCAGGGGGGTTAAGGACCACGCCACGAGGCCGGGTCCAACAGGAAACATAACAAACCTATACATTTTTTAAAACTAGACACCCAGTGGAATCGAGGATCGGGTGACTTGACTGCCTCCCACCAGGTTCTGTTACCCAGAATCCCTTGCAAACCTAAAAAATTGTCAAAAAAACACATTTTCCCCACATTTCTGTGGTGGAAAGTTCTGGAATCTGCGTGGATCCACAAATTTCCACCCACACCGCGTTCCCCAAAGTCTTACGAGACAAATGGTACCTCACTTGTGTGGGTCGGCCTAGTGCCCGCGACAGGAAACGGTGCAAAATGCAACATGGTCACACCTCAATTTTGCAGTGAAAAATTACCCTTTTTTGGCAAAGTGCCTAGCTGTAGTTTTTGAACCCTAGCTCTGCCGGCACCTAGGGAAACCTACCAAACCCACACATTTCTAAAAACTAGACACCCGGGGGCTTCCAGGGAGGTATGGCTTGAATGGACCCTCCAACGTTTCCTTACCCAGAATCCCCTGCAAACCTCAATTTTAGCTGAAAAAAAAAAATCACCTTTTTCACACATTATTGTGTGGGAAAGTTGTGGCATCACCGGGCTCACACAAATTTCCCACCACCCAGCGTTCCCCATGTCTCCCAAAAAAATGGTGCCTCACTTGTGTGGGAGGCCAAAGTAACCACGACAGGCAAGGGCCCAAAACATAGTGAGACAACATCAAAATTGCCTCTCTCAAAACCACCTGGTTTTGCAAGGGGGATCACCTGGGTTTTTGGCCCGTGCTCGGCGGCCATCTAGGGAAACCTACCAAACCCACACATTTCTAGTGGGCTTTTTGCCCCCCCGCGGGGCAGATTGGGGACTAATGCCCCCATCAGGGGGGGCAGAAAATCCACTAGACGCCAAGCAGTTTTTGGGCAAATTTTAATTAGGGTGGGGGCTGCCCAAAACGGGCATGCCAATGCCCCCACCCTAATTAAAATTACCAAAAAAAAAAAACCTGCATCTATGGGGCTTTTTGCCCCCCTGGGAGGGGGGGGGCAGAATGGGGGCCACTGCCCCATCTGCCCCCCGGGGGGCAGGAAGGCTGTTATTTTTGTGGGTGGGGGCATGCCCGTTTTCGAATTTGCCCCAAAAAAATCCCTGGTGTCTTGTGGGCGTTTTGCCCCCCCGTGGGGCAGATTTGGGGCCAATGCCCCCTAGGGGGGGCAGAAAGGCTGTCATTTTTGTGGGGGGTGGGTGGCCCCACCACAAATTACAAGAAAAATAAAATCCCTGGAGTATAGTGGGCTTTCTGCCCCCCGGGGGGGCAGATTAGGGGCTACTGCCCCGGGGTAGAAAGGCTGTACATTTTGCGGGGTGGGGGCATGGACAGGCCCTTCATGGGCAGCCCCCACCCTAATGAATTATGCGGGCAAAAGTAAATATCCCTGGTGTCTAGTGGGCTTTTTGCCCCCTCCCCCAGGGGGGCAGATTGGGGGCTACTGCCCCCATCTGCCCCCCAGGGGGGGGGGCAAAAAGACTAAATGACACACAAAACATTTGGGGGTTGCAAAAGCCCTTGCCCATGGGGCCGCTCCCCCCTCCCTGGTGTCTAGTCGGTGGATCCCTGCTTGGGGATCGCCCTCCTTTCCAATGATACCTCTCCCATCTTTCCACGTGCCCGGGGGGCTGAGATAGCCCCCTGAGCACATAGAATGTGAAACTGAAATGAAACTGAAATGAGCCTTTCGGTTTCTGTGCAATGAAGACAGCGCGACGTGCGCGCTGATCTTCATTCCACAGAAACCAGGGAGGGGGCCTCGGGAGCTGGGGGAAGCTCTTCCCCAGCTCCCAAGGTCAAAGGGATTAAATCCCTCTGCTGTCTGGTTCCGTCATGAGCACAGGGGCACCAATGCTCATGACAGAACCATTCCGTCATGAGCATCAAAGGGGTTATAATATATGTTTATTTATTACTGTTAGCTATAAATAAAGCTCTATTCAAGACACTTTACAAATTAATCCCCAATATTATCCAATTCTATGTCAGGTTTCATTCGTGAGTTTGCTTGTATAACTTGGGAATTATATCCGTAGCATTACGACTTGTAAACAGACAAGTACTAAATCTGGTCCGTTAAAATAGTCAAAGCTCCGTTCTCTACAGATCAATGTATTTTTTAAGACTGATACTCGTGTCCTTGCACGTTAGATAGCATACAAGCAATAGAACTAATAAAGTCGATTGAAAACTCAGTGTGGCCGCTGATAATGCCATTATTCTTCAGAGTACTAAAGGAAAGCTAATAGGTGAGAAGTCTGAATTTTCCCTTACCTGTCGGTCGTTGCCTCAAGCTTAGACATCGCTGGGATGGAGGTAACGGGGACGGTGGCAAACTTTTGTTTTTATTTGTTCAGACGCCTACAGGTGAAATGAATTATCGTGCACCGGTCGCGGAGCAAGTACGTCATAATAGACTACAAAATTGCGTCATTCCTGACGGGAATTATAGTTTCATATGTTCTATATCGCTAATTGCCTGATAAGTGCAATATATGACATTCTGAGCCTTGGTACTAATAAAGTTGAAATAAAATAAAATAAGAATAGGATAGGCAAAACGTAGCATCTCTCACTATCTCAATATCGAGTTTATGAGTCAGATTATTTTTCTCGTATACCTAAATTGCTTAATTCGAACATCGTATAAAATATTGGAACATAATCTAAATGTCAATAGTTAGTATTTTGCATATCCCTATTTAATTGTAGACCGTGAATTCTCATAGGGTAATTGAGAACTACAAAGTGACGTCATTTTACTAGGGATTAGTAGTTCAATTAAAGAAAACTGTGATGACATGAACCTAATCACAAAGAATGGTACTCGCTTGTTATATCATTACTCATTGTCTCTCACTCTAAAGTTTCTTGCAAGAGTCAAAGAGCAAAGGACTGTCATTGCGGTGTACTTTTCAAATTTATATTGTATTTCAAAAGCAGACAAAAAGTCATGTGCAAGAAATAGAATTAGTGTGGCTTACTCATTCTGTAATCAGTTTAGCAAGATGATGGACATTAAGGCCAAACATGGCTAATTTACAAATATGGAATTTGTATTTGTTCTGCCATGTTGAATATAGAAACATCTGGTTTCCTAGTCTCTTATCCATTGTCATTACTGTTGTCGTTATTTTCTATAAAGAGAGACCCAAGGTATAGCATCATTCAATCCTTGCGTGTCACTTGATAATTTGTATATCCACTTCTGTTCTCGGATAAAGAGGAAGTTAGATATATCGCTGATGTGTGACGGAATGTAAGGTTTCTCCAATACTGTCCACATAAAATCCTCTGCATTATGAGCTAAATCTACAAAATGTCATGTCAGCTTAGTCACCTGGACCCTCTCCTCACTAGGTATGCATGGATTTTATGGCGACGTAGCATAGTGTGCATCCCTCTAACGTTCCAGGAGATACATTTGGTTCCTAATGGGGGACCCATTGCTCAAACCGTGTAAGTCCCCCTTCCCAGCTCTTCACAGCGACTTGCCTGGCCCCAAAAATAAACCCCTCAACTGTCAAACCCCCCAATTCCCCCCCCGAGAACAAGTACAAACCAACTAGTCCCCATCCAAACTAGTAACATGAACCACACGATACGAGAAGTGGTGAGGCGTAGGCTGGCCCTATCGACCCCAGAACCCCCCTGACCACCCACCCCACCCTATAACCTGTATGGTAGTCTCATTGATTGCTCTGGTGCCAATCGACTGTTGCCACCCCACGGTGGCCTAATCAGCATTCTAGGTCTCGCCGTCTCGGCTGCCACTCCCCATGGATCTTGGCATGCAGTCTTAATATGATGCCATCCGCTGTTTGGGGCGAGATGTCAGGCAATTCAATTTCAAAGTCTCCGTTCGTGCTGCTGGGTCGCAAGCTTTCGGATCTGCCCTTGCCATGGTCGCTGGCGGTTGAGTTCGGACTGGCTTCCCCGTGGCTAATATCCGCGACTGTATGCACGGCCCTGTGTATTTCCAATTGGCTCCCCGATGGTTTAGGAGCCCTCGGAGACCGCGGGGGAGTGATCAATGTCCGTCCTGTGCTGCCCGTCGGCGAAGTACCTGTTGTCTGTGTCCGCCGTGTTTCTAGCCAGTGGCAGGCGTCTTGTGGAGCAGTAAAGAAGTGAGTTTCGGCCCCATCAACCACCCGGAGGCGTGCCGGGAACAACATAGCATTGGAAATTTGCAATTGGTGCAGTCTCCGCTTAAGAGTCAGGAAGGAGGCACGCTGTCTTTGGACCTCCCGATTGAAGTCCGGAAAGATCATCACCCTGGCATTCCCAATCTGCAAATTCCGTTTCTCCCGGGCTTGTTGTAGTAAGTGATCCCTGTCTCTGTAGTGAAGCAACCTCACCACCATAGGCCGAGGGGGAGCTCCAGGCTTGGGTGGTCTAGTCGGGACCCTGTGAGCGTGCTCCAAGGCCTAAAAGAAGGAGCGGCCCTCCAGGGCCACCTCCGATCTAAGCTAGTTCTCCATGAAATGCACAGCGTCGTCCCCTTCCACTCATTCCGGAACCCCCACGATTCGGAGATAGTTCCGGCGGCATCGCCCTTCTCTGTCCTCCGCTGTCATTTCCAGCACCTTAACCTTGGCTTCCACTACTTTCAGAGATCGTTGTAGTGCAGTAACTGCTTCCGGGACCTCCTCCATGGCTTTCTCATTGAGTTTCACCCATTCTTTGAGTTTGCAATGGTCATCCTACCGAAGGTTCAGGTCCGCCCCTATGGAATCCATCTTTGCCTCCAGAGCTTTCCTCGACGAAGTGATGGCCTGCATGATATCCACCAAGGTGGGGCCCTCCGGGGCACCATCTTTCCATCCTGCCAACACGTCATCTTCATCATCCGTGTGCTGTCCCGTCTCCTCCACTTGCAATACAGCAAATCCCTTCTTTCAGGACACCCTCCCCATTGTGAATGAGCACGTAGATCCGCAGTGTCCTCCGGTGTGACCACAACAAGGTACTCCAAGTGCCGGGTTCGAGAGCCGCTAGAAGCCGGGCCAAACCGCACCCTCCGATCACAGGTCCCAGACTCGGAGCCCTCTTCCGCTTCCACAGGTCCTCGGCGCAGGGAAATTTCTCCTTCCGGTCACCTCCACCTGTAGTAGGCAGTCGCAGGGGAAGGTCCAACGGGGGTTCACCTTCCTGTTGTGGTAATGCCCCCCACGTGCTATTCGATCGGCTCACAAGTGGCTGCAGCGCGCTCTCGCCACGCTGTCAGCGGCCGCTCTACGATCTGCACCACTCTCTGTCGGGATCCCCCGTGGTATAGGCCCACCGCTCAATTCTGCTGTGGCACACGAGCACAGCACTCGGGGTGATCGCCTCAACACTCCTTAGTTCTGCAGGCTAAGGCAATTGATAGCTGTCCTCCACGTGCCAGTCGCCTCTCAAATCACCAGCTAGCAGGGCCCAGCAGTGCCATTCGCGGGCGCCATTCGCGGCCGCCATTTTGACGGCGCCCCACGTCTCCATGTTCTGAGGAGCGCGCTCTTTTTACTGCCAATGTCAGGGCTCCGCTCCCCCCAGCACCGGCCCCCAGCCTGCAATAGTCTTAACCGCCAGGTGGTACTCATGGGCGGCCGCAATTCGAGTCAGCGGTGTACGGCGAAGGCTGCTGCGTTAGCGCTCCCCCGCCATTTTGGATTCTCCGCGCTTAGAGCCCCGAGAACCGTCCGGGGAATTATAAGCCGTTTCAACGCCTGCAGGGCGCCGCCGCCCCTCCAGTGCTGTCCAGTGCCGGTGTTGTGTAATATCTGGTATCCCCTCGAGATCTGGTATCCCCTGCTCTTCGGAATACTCCGGACGTCCTGCCTATTGGGCAGCTCGGACGAGCCCCCAGCAGCCCCGCCCACCCCAGGAGAGAGGAACCTCGGCTCCAGCAGGCAGAAGGAGCAGCGCGCCGAGCAGAGCTGCTGATAGAAACGCACGTATTGCTGTTAGGTGATTCTTAAACAGCCATTGAATCCCTTACGTCTTGGAGACAGGAGAGAAAATAATTCATGGTTCTGAAGTTAGCTCATATTACAATTCTTTTCTGGGCCATTTCCAACTGCTGGCTAAACAATTACGTTCCCAGGTGCAGAGTTCTTTCAGGAAGCACGATTGAAAAGTGATTTACAGTAAAATCTTTATTGAAATGTTATTCAAGTTTATGTGCGCTAATATGTATTGTGGGTCTGAGAAACATCATGTATGCCTTTGTGCCACTTTCATCGTGAGCTGTGGAGGGCACACATGTTTGTATCATCTACTTACTTTAGTTCAAGCACATAGCTGGCAAGGTTTCCGATTGCTATGTGTGACATTTTCATAATTTTAGTGTAATTATGAGTGACAATTCAATGACTATGAGGGACACTTTCTCGCGCGCAAAATCAATCAATGAAAACATGAAAAACATGTAAATATCAGAAATTACTCCCATTTGAGCAGCAAGAACCTCTACGGGCCCCTGACAGACATTAAATTATGACGCCCAGTGACAATACCCGACTATCACAATTTCAGGGATAGTAGCATAGTGATGCACACAAAAATGCATAGGTTAAGTAACAGTCACAAAGAAGAACTTACATACAACAAAAAGGAATTATAAACTTGTATAGTATGAGAAACAGTACCCGAGTGATAAGCATAGTCGTACACAATATTCACAGTTGTATAAAAGGTCAATTTGTATGCCAGCTTTAGTTTGGAATGTTGAGTGGAAGCTATTATGCAAAGGATCTATGGCCTGTCACCAGTGGCGGCTGGTGACATTTGAAAGTGGTAGGGCGTAAAAGTTTTGAATGAGTGCCCGGAGGCGAGGGAGTGTAGCGAGCAAGTCCAGCCACCATATGGTGGGGTTCGGGGAGATTCGGGGAAAAAAAGAGCAGACAAATGGTGCATTTAAGCAAATTTAAGGAAGCAAGAGAGTTGATAAAGCAATTGTGAAAGTGTAGTTATGAAATAAAGAGATTTCAGATGATAATGGTGTAGGTAGCTGAAAAAAAAGCACGCACCTTTAATTCCAGCCACATGCACATCATGTTTTTCCACTTAAAGAAGCCTGTTTTACTTTCAAGATGCCCGCGTGTTCCCTTGTGTGCAAGGAACGGGTGCTTCTTTCTCGCACATAGAATATAGATGGCATCACTCTAGTAGAGAGTGGTGGGTGAGAGGAGAGAGAATGTAGATCCAGGAAAGGGGAGCTGGGTGGACAGAGACTTAGAAAGGTAGAGGGATGTGGGAGAAAGGAGAGAGTGTGCAGAGAAAGGAATGGAGCTGGGTGGACAGAGAGAAAGGTAGAGGGAGTGTTGGGTGAGAGGAGAGAGGGTCGAGAAAGGAAAGGGGAAGCTGGGACAGAGAGATCGAAAGGTAGAGGGAGTGGTGAGTGAGAGAAGAGGGGAAGGGGAGGTGGTCGCGCAGAGTAGTGAGAGGGAGAGAAATAAGGAGGGAAGTGGTAGAATACCCGAAGGTAGGGGAAGGAGTTGGTCACAAGCATAGAAGAGAAAGAGGATGAAAGGAGAAAACTTGGTGGGAAAGAGGAATGGAGAGAAGTGGAGTGTGAGTGTCAGGCCCCCACCATTACGCCAAGAGCACCAGGACCACCTGTCTAGCCTTCTACCCCCGGTTCAGGTTCCTGCTTCTGCTTCACACGTCTTATGTCAGTCCTCTTCCATATACGCCTAAGAGTGCGACTGATGCAAAAAACAATTAAAATGGTGCTGCGCCAACTTTAGGCATCTAAAAAACAAAGAAATCATAAATCGAAAGAGCAAAAAAACAGAAAGCCAAACCAGCCGCAATTGCTTACTATAAACTGATCTTGTAGTGTATTTTTAGGACACAGCACCAATTAAGTAACATAATGGGGCAGGCATCTAAATTGAACAGAGGTCAAGAAGGAGAAAAGGAGGCCAAAGCACCTTCCAGCAGGGACAGCAGGTCTAATCCTTAAAATAAACACGTCTACCTGCTGTACCAATATATTAACTTATGCAGTTGTGCATACAACGAACAAGGGCGTCGGTGCGCTTTATAGTGAAACAAGAGCATGTGTAACATGCAGCCCAGGACTACATGGCAGAGAATAAATTACAACAGCTAATCACAAGGAAAAAAATGCAAACAAAGGGAAAGAAATGGGAACATGCAAATTCAGGGATTGATGCAGATGGAACTCTGCATAATGGAGAGAAAACGAGACTATGTTAGTTTTTCACACTTTTGGCTAGTGGGCTAGACATATTTATTTATTTAAGAGTTTTATGTAGCGCTGCCTAGACCTGAGGGCATCAGCGCGCTTAACAGAGAAGACTTGAGAGCAAATTAGACAAAAATAAAATCTAAAGTTCAAGTGTGTAGTGGAGACCTTTTAAATTGCACACCAAAAAATCCAAATTGAAACGCATATCTGATTAACAAATGAACTCAATGTGCCCTAACTGAAATATTCTAAAAATGTTGGCGAAAGGTGTACCCATGGAAAATAGTGTGAACCGAGCACAACCCAGTTCGAGATACACATTAAGCAACATTTGGTTTTTAATCACACATTCCTTATCAGCAGAGACCCAGGCAGAGTGGAAGGGATCTCTTATGTCTTTGTTTAACTTCTGAAATTAATCACAGACCTGGGGCCTTCAGAGCTGTAAAACCGCTTGGCTGCCCACTTATCCTGGCTCTAATTGCGATACCCCCAGCTTGCCTCATCTTCCTTCTCAGTCACACACAGAAAGCGTAGTTACACAGTGTTACAGCCAAACACGGAGAACACATCAGCAAGCAAGAATTATGCACGGTAAAATAATATTCTGTTATATCAAAATAAAGATGACACACAAACATACAGTCGCTCTCTCTAATCTTGCCAATGCATATTACTTCCAAGACGACACGTATAAGTAGCAACACCTGAGAAGACAGTCAAGCGCTGCTCTTCGTAGCCCGCTCTTGAAAATGAAGTCGAGCTGTTAGCAGGCAGAAAAAACAAACCGAAAAACCTGCTTCGTTAAATTTAACTCCGTTTAATTAAGTGACCTCTGACACTCTGGGAGGCTAACATGTTTGTTAGGCTAAATCGGCGTTTTCGGCATGCGCGTTTAAGGTTACGCGGTACCACTTTGTGCATCATTGTTTATTTCCAAGAATCCTTTTCTGGGCAGGTTGCCTCTGTTTTTTAGTCTGAATAGGTGTATTTGATTTTAAACAGTAGAAATATTATAAATGGGGCCTATGGGGGAGTGGTTTTAGCATGCGGTTGCGTTGCCCCTTTTTCACGTAGCCACATTAAAATATCCCATTAGAATATTTATTCTCACCAGTCGCGGCTCGCAGTACTGACTCGCGGGGGTGGGGGGCCGAGGGAGAAAATGTAAAAAATGAAAACTTACCTGACCGCCTCTCTCTGCTCCTGGTCCGCGTTGGCAATGGCACCTCTTGGAACAGGACTGGAGTGACACACAACCCCTCAGCCAATCCTGGCGCTGCTGCAGCGCCAGGATTGGCTTAGGGCACGGTTGCTCTTTGCCCGCCGCCTGCCCGTTAGGAGACCGAGGGGCTCCTAACGGGCATGCGCAAGCCAGTGGAAACGCAAGTGCGCATGACTGGGCACGGGTGAAAAATTCACTCACCTTCCCCACTCATGCGCACTTGTGCTGCTGCCTGTCCCTGGCTGGCTGGTCTGACAATGCATGTCAGTCAACATGACGCCGGACCGCCCACCCCTTTCAGACACTGAAGGGGGTGGGAAGTCTGACGTCATGCTGACTGACATGATTGTCAGTTCTCCCTCGGCGATCTGAACTTAAGTAAGCTAAGTTCAGAGACGCCGAGGAGGCTGTGGGCGTGGGCGGGGGGGCAACGCCCCAACACCCCCAATGGACGAACCGCCACTGCCTGTCACCCTAAATGCATTACAATTAAACACTTCTACTCATTCACTGTGCCTGTGTTCACTTACATTCTTACTCAAACTCGCAGTTTTTGTGCCCTTTAAATAATTTTTACCTAATTCATGAAAAATTCTATTTCGACGCTAGTTCAAGAAGTCCACTTTTTGCTCAGATTGAGTTTCCATCGCTTTGTAAGCGATCAACAATATTGCAGTATAGTAGTGTCAACTCAATTGTTACATTCAGCCCACTTACCAAAAGTAGTATTTTGCTCAACACAAGTGATACATGCGAAATAGACAAGAACAAACTCACAGCTTATACAGCTGAGCTGCTTGTAGGAGGCTGCTCTATTACAGAGAGAAGATAATTGGAGGAGGAAATGCTGCCTGCACGACCAAAGCTGGGAGAAGTGGCTCTGATTTACATGCACTCACACGAAGCAGACATTTTTTGCTGCAACAGGCAGGCGCATTATGCAAACGGAACTTGTAACATATTAAAGATTGTGGCCGCCTTCAAATAATACTTTTCTTTTCTTTTGGGTAGGGCAGTATGGCAGCGCCAGAAGGGCATTGGTGCACATGCTTTTTGCCAGTGATGGAAATGGATGCTATGTTGTTTTTGCACTGGTGTAACTTTATCACAATACATCCCTTGATAACCTAAACAAAGACCCTCCCGTTGGTTAAATGTCAATCTTACGTGTAATAGTGACATCATTCATAGTTCCTTTATTCGTGTTTGTTGGGGTAAATAAAATAATAAACTTGTAGGAACTAAGGATCCCTAGCCTCGTTCCTATATTTACACTCTCGCGTCTCACCTCCCCTCGACTGATGCTTGCTGGTGTTTGTCATTACTCTTTTCTATAATTTAGTGTCATTTATTAGAGCTTTGGGGAATGGGTGGGAATAATCCTTTTGTGTAAAGGTAATGTGGATTTAAGTGCCAGACTGGAGCCCAGGACACTTGTGGAATGGTGAAAGCTGCTGTCCGCATTCAAGGTAATACAATATTTATTTAAATGTGAAATGTAAACTGAACTGTCCCTGACATTGATTACCTTAGGGGCTACACTGAACCACTGTCCCTGCTGCACAGTTAGTTGTTGTGCGGGCTCGGCTGCCGCTGCGTCACTGCTCTCAGTCAGAACAGTCATCCGACCTGAAGGAAAGAGGGCTGAGCATAAAACAGTGAGTACCTCGAACTCCTCAGGTCAGTGTCGTCAGCTTGCCCGCTTGTGGCCTGCCTTTACGTGTCCCCTCGTGGCTGCACAGTCTTTGGATAAATCCTTACAGTCATTCTCATGACGTTGGGTCACGTGAATCAGAATGTTGGGACCAGGTCAAATGTATCCAGAGCGGAGCGCAGCTGAGTCTGCCCCCAAGCCACGAGTAGCACGAACCAGCACTTCCAGATTTGCTTAGACAGACACTGCGAATTACTATATTGCAGTGCCCCTGCTTGACACTGAGGAAGCGCTATAATGCGTGATGATTATTTTTAATGCGGTGATGCGGGGACTTGCCTTCAAATGCGTTAGGATCACGCGTGATGCGTGGCACTTGGCAGGGCTGCAAACACCTGCCTTTGCTTGTTTCTGTAAGCTTCGGTGCGTGTGCTTTGTCTTTCATGGCAAGTTTGTGTGTTTGCATGTGTGCGTGTTTGTGGGTGCATTTGTGAGGGCATGCATTATGTGGATGTGCATGTGTTTGGGCACCTGTATGCTTTTGTTTTGTTTGTGTGAGTGTATGTGTGTGTGCCCTTAACTTCCACAGCAGTTCTCTGTGCTCATGTTTGTGTTTGCATCTGTGTGGGCATGCAATGTGAGTGCGTGTGTGATTGCATGTATTCCTCGTGTACAGACTTGATTGCAGCAATGTATCTTTCAAAGTTAAGATATAAGATACTAAATTATATTCTGTACTGCCAAGTTCTGGTAAATAAGAGCAAATACAACAGTCTAAACGGTATGAGTCTTATTTAAAGTTTTGAAATGGATGGAGACAAGCAGGTTCCTGCTCTCCTGAAAAGGTGCTGTTCCGCACAAAACCAAATGAGGTGCATATTAGATGTATCATATGGAAATGATTTAGATGATTAGTGTGAAAAGAGTCGAAAAAGAGAGCTTCCTTTTTTATCAAGTATGTTAGTGGCTCTAGGTGTTGTGCTCACAGAGTTTCTTGTGAAGTGATGGGCATTTAGCCATGAACTTGTAATGAGGGCCTTTCTAGCCTGCTAGCACAGATAAACTCGTTTGCCCCGATTTTGACTCTCTGGGGTCGATTCCGATCCGGGTCGGACAGCCCTCCGAGAGCTGTCCGTACCCTTACCTTGCGACCGACTCGTCCCGGGAGCCGGTCCGTCCGGGCAATGAAGTACGATGCACATAACTGACACAATTCCGTCCGACACAAAGGCTGCGATTCCAGCAGCATTTCCCGTACGAGCCGTACCTCCGAATGCCGATTTGAGTCGCCTGGAAGCAGTTCCCACAGCAGTTTCCGGCCGGACAAGTACGATGCGCAAATCCCACGCGCCAGATGGGTCGCCACTAACAGCACGTCACAGAATCCGGGAGAGCTGCATATAAGGTCCAATTCGTGCCTCAACACGATCCACGGCTATGATACGGACCAATTCTCAACGTGTACGAGACGAACCAACGATGAATCCCATCGCGCAGGTCATCCCAGTACTGTACATCAATGACCGGATCAGGAACAGACGCGCAAAACGCAGACGGTCAGTCAGACACCCCCACAAATTAACATCACGAACACGCAAAATGCTACACACACATAGGGGTGAAATCCCTTCCACCAGCAACAGCAAAACAACAGGGGTAGCATGGTCCCCTCTAGCAGCAGTCACCACACCTAGGGGGGTGCCCATCACCACTCCCCTCCCCACTCATAGGGGGCTGTATGTCCTGCACCACTCCTCTCCCCACTCATAGGGGGCTCTATGTCCTGCACCACTCTCCTCCCCACTCATAGAGGGCTGTATGTCCTGCACCACTACCCACAACTCATAGGGGAATTATGCCCTGCACCACTCCCCTCCCCACTCATAGGGGGCTGTATGTCCTGCACCACTCCCCTCCCCACTCATAGGGGGTTGTATGTCCTGCACCACTCTCCTCCCCACTCATAGGGGGCTGTATGTCCTGCACCACTACATACAACTCATAGGGGGATTATGCCCTGCACCACTTCCCTCCGCACTCATAGGGGGCTGTATGTCCTGTACTACTACCCACAACTCATAGAGGGATTATGCCCTGCACCACTCCCCTCCCCACTAATAGGGGGCTGTATGTCCTGCACCACTTCCCACTCATAGGGGGATGTATGTCCTGCACCACTCCCCTCCCCACTCATAGGGGGCTGTATGTCCTGCATCACTCCCCTCCCCACTCATAGGGGGCTGTAAGCACTGCACCACTACCCACAACTCATAGGGGGCTGTATGTCCTGCACCACTCCCCTCCCCACTCATAGGGGGCTGTATGCACTGCACCACTACCCACAACTCATAGGGGGCTGTATGTCCTGCACCACTCCCCTCCCCACTCATAGGGGGCTGTATGTCCTGCACTACTACCCACAACTCATAGGGGGATTATGTCCTGCACCACTCCCCTCCCCACTCATAGGGGGCTGTATGTCCTGGACCACTCCCCTCCCCACTCATAAGGGGGCTGTATGACCTGCACCACTCCCCTCTCCACTCATAGGGGGCTGTATGTCCTGCACCACTACCCACAACTCATAGGGAGATTATGCCCTGCACCACTCCCCTCCCCACTCATAGGGGGCTGTATATCCTGCACCACTCCTCTCCCCACTCATAGGGGGCTCTATGTCCTGCACCACTCTCCTCCCCACTCATAGAGGGCTGTATGTCCTGCACCACTACCCACAACTCATAGGGGAATTATGCCCTGCACCACTCCCCTCCCCACTCATAGGGGGCTGTATGTCCTGCACCACTCCCCTCCCCACTCATAGGGGTTGTATGTCCTGCACCACTCTCCTCCCCACTCATAGGGGGCTGTATGTCCTGCACCACTACATACAACTCATAGGGGGATTATGCCCTGCACCACTTCCCTCCGCACTCATAGGGGGCTGTATGTCCTGTACTACTACCCACAACTCATAGAGGGATTATGCCCTGCACCACTCCCCTCCCCACTAATAGGGGGCTGTATGTCCTGCACCACTTCCCACTCATAGGGGGATGTATGTCCTGCACCACTCCCCTCCCCACTCATAGGGGGCTGTATGTCCTGCATCACTCCCCTCCCCACTCATAGGGGGCTGTATGCACTGCACCACTACCCACAACTCATAGGGGGCTGTATGTCCTGCACCACTCCCCTCCCCACTCATAGGGGGCTGTATGCACTGCACCACTACCCACAACTCATAGGGGGCTGTATGTCCTGCACCACTCCCCTCCCCACTCATAGGGGGCTGTATGTCCTGCACTACTACCCACAACTCATAGGGGGATTATGTCCTGCACCACTCCCCTCCCCACTCATAGGGGGCTGTATGTCCTGGACCACTCCCCTCCCCACTCATAAGGGGGCTGTATGACCTGCACCACTCCCCTCTCCACTCATAGGGGGCTGTATGTCCTGCACCACTACCCACAACTCATAGGGAGATTATGCCCTGCACCACTCCCCTCCCCACTCATAGGGGGCTGTATATCCTGCACCACTACCCACAACTCATAGGGGGATTATGCCCTGCACCACTCCCCTCCCCACTCATAGGGGGCTGTATGTCCTGCACCACTTCCCTCCCCACTCATAGGGGGCTGTATGTCCTGCACCACTCCCCTCCCCACTCATAGGTTGATCAAGCAAACCATCCCCTTAACATCTTAGCAAGATCATATGTTTGTGTGTGCAAAATGGCCACAAGCCAGATCCTGACAGTGAACATACAATGTGACTCACATCACATGCCTGCCCAAAAGTCACAAAAAGTGAGTGTGGGGTCCAGAAAACCAGCATTGTCAGATCAATGTGGTAATGGGGTACAAACCCCCCATCACTACAGTGACCAAAAGGTGAGTGTGGACATAACAAGAGCAACATCACCAGACCAGCATTTGTGACTACTGCAACCAATGTAGTGGCAATGTGGTGGTTGTGTCACTTACAAACATAGATATGAGAGGCAAAGAATGCTGTGTATCACAAGAACTTTCATGTGCAGACATGCATTGGCCATGACCCCTGACAATGCCAACAGTGTACAATTAGACTGTGTGAAAAGTGAGCATCATGATGCATACACACATATCTCTACAAACAGACACACAAACTGCGGAATCCTGTGGATACTGTCAATGTTAGGTGACAAAGTCACATACCATGGCAGCAATGGGACATACCAAACATGATCAATGTGCAGGATGATGATCTACAAGACGCATGGACACTAGGAACAATCCCACAAACAACATCCCCCCAATGGAATGCTAAAGCCACACCGATGCAGAGGCGCAGATGCACAAACACAGACAGGCAGCCACACACTGCATATCATACACAACACATGTGTGTGTCACAGTGTCCCCAGGCTAGTGCACAACGCATGACGGTGAGCTGAACTGCAATGACACACATGTGTACACAGTGCCATACAAAAGTAAATCTTTGAATGGGCACACCTTTGGGGGGCAAGCAGGCATTGTCAGGTAAGAGGGATCACAAAGGATTCATGTGACACAAGGTGGGTGGAACAGAAACCAACACAGCATGAGACAGACCCAACACAGCACTACCCTCTAGTACCCTAATTTGTGGTGACATTAGCCTGTAGGCTAATCCCACTGTTATGATAAAGCTAGTTTTTCCCCATACTGTGTAGAACAGTCAGATGTGCGTCCTGCGTCATGTATCCGGGACCAAAACTCACATCACACCTCCATAAACACAAATCACTGGCCATGGCCTGCAAACAATGGGCAAAACGTAGTCATGGGCCTAGACATGAAACAACTCCCATTTTGCCACCATCAACAGCACAGACCTTGATCTGCAACAATGTGCATCAGCTAGGCACACAGGGACTAGTGACATTGCTCGTGCACACATGACAATCCCGGGGGGGATCCAAGGTACCCACAAATCCTCACACATGGGCTGACAACAACACCTGTGAAGGTCTGCCACACTGCACAGCATGCACCACATGGACATTACGTGAAAACTACACAATTCATTCGGAACCCTGCCACACACCTACACCAATGTTGAACCAAAGGAGAGCCACAACGCACAAAGGTCGACACCTTACAAGATAGCAGCAATGACCCTGATGATAGGGAGTAGTCTCACACACACACACACAAGTGAGCTTGTCAATGACAGATACCACATAGGAAAAACAACATGATGTTGGTAACACATAAGTGCCAATGGTAATCCAGAATGTGTCCCACGTGCGTTGGACAACATCCCTGGAATTTACTACTGAAACACCCAGGGATGCCAGCCTTATGAGCAGTAGTTTGTCATGCACCTACATCCCAGAAAAGGCAGGGCAAAGAAGTTAGATGAACACAGGCCAAGTCTTCAAGTCCACAAAACAGGTACATCTGTCTGGAACACAGGCTGCATCCAAAAACGTGAAGTGAACACACACAGACATGCTCACACAACGCACACCATGTGCCCAGGCAATGTCATGGAATGACACAATGCCATGAGGGGACTGCACTCCTGGGGAAGGTCAGCTGTGCCAAATGTAGTCTGTGCAGGCTTCTGTCACGCCAGCACAACACTTGCACAGTGATCCAACTATTACAACTCAAGAAAAGCTATGTCACAAAAGCCTGTGTACGGGAGTCCTCCCTCAGTCATCTGCACATATGCACTACACATGTACACCAAGTTGGACTGATGACACAGATGACTTGTGTAACATAGATGCACAAACATGCCTGTCCAGTGGAGATTGTCCAAGTCAGGGAATATTTCCATGTGCCCAAATGTAAGCACAACCTATGTGCAACAGTGTATGCTAAAGATGCGAAGTTGCAACCCCAAAGAGAAAATCTGGCCTACAACATGTAGCCAACATCACACCCTGAAATTGCAGCTGAGGATGTCATGGATACATATCTGAAAAGTACACAGATTTCAGGGACCACATGGAGTACATCCCATCAAAAAATCATTCTGTTATACCTTTAAAACACCTGTACAGTAGCAAGTCCATGACACTCATCATCAACATCATGTACATTTGATGCAACAACAATGGATAACAACAATTGACTTTATTGGGAACATAACTCTTTGAAACTGTTTAGCCACAATATCAAGAGGCCAATGGCCAGTCTATTTCTGGAGTCCTCACAGGGTGAGATGTGACAAGTCGTCAACCATTGCTTGCCTGCACTGCTACGGGCAGGGGACATCTCCCCTTGGAAGGGCATACACAAAGGCAGGCCAGGCACCGCAGTAACAGGATCAGGGGACAGCAGAATGAGGCAGGGGAAGGTTGGTGGGTGCGGGAGTGTCACTGGCAACTGCAGCAGAGGTGTCTGACACAGTTGGCGCCGTCACCACGGCAGGGCCCAAGTCCAATGGGGTGTATGCTGACACGAATGCAGGGCCCAAGTCAGATGGGGTTGTTACTGGCAGCACTGCAGTGGGGAGGTCAGATGGTTGGGACAGGGCCTCCACTACAGTGCAAAACTCCAAGGGAGTGTCATGGGGCTCAGGTGAGGTTGGCAGGACAGAGGGGGGGGACACGGTCCCCACATCAGTGGCAGGAACAGGCTGAGCATGGGAGGTGGGGGTGGAAGTGCATGTGGTAGGAGGGGATGGCCTAAGCATTTTGGGGATGCGGTATCGGTGTGTGGGGGAACCAGGGGCAGGGTGTGGTGGGGGACCTGTGGAGTGGTGGCCTAGGGGCTGCAGGATGTAGACTGTGACTTTGAGCTGCGGGATTGGGGGGGTCTTGCTCCTCCTGCTCTGGGGAACTTGCTGGTGGGGGCCTCAGTGTCCGGGCTCCTGGGGGTGAGTGTCTGTTTGGCAGGGGAACTCCCCCTTGTGCGTGGTGACTTCCTCTTCCCCTTGTGCAGCTGAGCAGATGGATCGGTGGGGAAGAGGCCAAGGTCACAGAGGAAGAGCTTCTTGGAAGGGGGGGTGCAGGTGAGGCAGAGGAAGTGCTTTTGGAGGGAGAGGCATCTGAGGTCTGTAGAGTGCTCGTGGATGCCTGTTTGTGCGTCTGTGACCCATCCCCTGTGTGTGTGTCATCAGTCCCTGGAGTGTGCGTGCCTGCGGATTTTGATTTTGACTTGCGTGATTGTGTGCTGCCTGGGTCTGTTGTGGTGCGTGCCGGTGCTGGTGTGTGTGTGCATTGGACAGGTAGGGTAGTGGAGTCTGTGGGTGTGGCAGAGGTAGGAGGGGTGAGGGACTGTTGGAGGAGGGATACTGCTGCTGTCTGTGTGGAGGCCATGGACTGAATGGTCCGATGTAGGGCAGACATGTTGGATGAGACGCCCTCCATGAAGGACACCAGTTGAGTCCACAGAGTGGTGTGGGAATGGAGAACACTCAGCATCGCAGTCTACCCTACATGGAACTGCTTCAGTAAGTCCACAGACTCCACACTCAGGGCAGCAGGGGAGACAGGGGCAGGGGGTGCGGTGCCTGGACCAAAGGAGACATGTTCCCTCACACGGGGGCCTCCACGGACATCTGGGAGGGTGGAGATGGTGGTGGTGGTGGGGACAGACTCGCTAGGTGTTGTCTGGGGTCTGCTGACACCCGCCTCCACAAGGGAGTCCTCACTGGAGATGCTGTGTTCCTCAGCAAAGTTGTTTGTAGCTGAGGTCTCCTCTGTGTGGCTCCCCTCACCCTCAGTGCCACTGGGTTCCTCAAAATCCTCTGAAGCTGACCCAGTCTGGCTCTGAGGCTCCTCTTGGTCAATAGACTGTCTCCTCCAGTAGCCGTAGATGTATCCGCAGTCAATCGGGATAAATAGATCCACATCAGTCACCTGTTTCACCTGACACATCACATTCAGTACAGCACATCACAAAGTACGCCTTGGCATCAAGTGCCAGATATTGCGAAAAGTGGAGATATTTTTGGGAAATGACACCTGTCAGTCAACCATGCCCCTCATATCCTGCCCCTCCATGGACCCATCTGTCTGGGACATGTTGTATGCCACTTCTCATATGTGTGCACAAGCACCACATGGACATATCTCAGAACTGCAGGACTCATGATTTTAATCTGCCAGGACTAACACATGCCATCTCCTGCCACTGACTCAGTATTGTATTGTATAAACATTTATATAGCGCAGCTTTCACCCCTCGGTATCTTGGCGCTTAGAGACCCAGATGTATATATGTGTCATGCGAAGGGATGGCCAAATTCATTGTCACTAAAATGGATATGCTTCACTCACAAAACACCATGATGTGCACATGTTTTGATGGTCAAGGCCACAATAGAGTGCATGCTGTACAACTGTGGAAAAGTGTGGCTCAATGGTTAGAGCAGGCAGACCCTGATGCAGAGGTCTGGCCCGGACCAGGGTTCAATTCCCGCCTCGGCGGGTCTTGGGCTCAATTTCCCCAGACCCGATAATTCTCACCTCGGTGCCTATTCTAATCAAGGGTCCAACTCTGCAACTCTGGGCAATAGCTTGCTTAATCTCCACAACGGCCCCAAAAGTGCTAGGATGCCTGGCTTCACCTTGGGGGTGCCCAAGAGTGGGCACTTCACAGGGAAAGGCCAGGAAGGGTTCCACAGCGGTATGTGCACAGCACCTGAGAGACCCTTTCGGGGGTGTGCGGAGCGCTATATAAATGCACTACATTTACATTTACAACTGATATCACTGTGGGATACACATCAGCAAGTGGGATACCATGCTACGGCCCAGTACGGCTAAGCAGCCAGCACTGGCTTCTGTCTCAGGGGCAGTGCATCCAAATTTAAACACACTGCACTGTGTCACAACCATTAACATGTATAAGAATTTAAGCCCTGCAGATGTCAAGTGCACAGGTACACCCAATGCTAGCCACATCTTCAGGCATCTGATGATCACACGTAATACAAATGCAACAGATGACTGACTGCAAGCACAAATCTGTAAGCATGATGACATCACAGCATGATGAGAATGAATTGAGACTGCCTGCACTGTGATGTACAATACAACATTATGCACCGTCAAGTGATTCCACACCTATGCATGAACCCATTGTGATGATCCATTGGCCATACCCCAGCTAGCTGCACAAACCAAAATGACCAACACCACAGGAGTCGAAGAGGCTAGGCCACCTCACAATGACACCGATGCAGACACCATATAGCACACTTCACAATGCACTAAGGCTGACACACAGGAGTAGAAGAACAGAGTGTACTTCATGTCCGGAGTAGGCATACCTGTCCAGGAACATGTGCAACATGGGATTACCCTGGACACCAGGCATGTGTCCATGCATGTGTGAAACACATGATGTACATTTTTCTGATGCCCATAAAGTGTCGTTGCTGCTACATGGCTGAGTGTCAAATACCCCTGGCACATATGGTGTGCCAAAACATCAACTGGAACACATATCAATTGCACACACAGAGTACATGTCTTTTTTTCTGGCAATGTGCAGACACATGGAAATCTTGTGCCTCACTCATGAAGACCAAACAATGCACCGGTCGCAGATGCTGTTCACAACGTTAAATTTGAACAACAGCAGGAACACACAACCCAAGTTACACAAGTCACAGACTGAAAGGGGCACACCTGTGTATCAGATGAGAATGGGACATGACCTATTTTTGACACATGACTCCTGTACAAGCAGACAGGAGATCTGTGGAAGTGAAACCAGGATGTGGGAGTGCAAAGAGCATGTGAGACATTGGACACAGAGAATGCATGCACTTACCCCCTCCTTGCTGCTGTCTGGCCTTTAACTGCCCATCCAGGTCCGGGAAGACCACTGCCAGAATCTTGAGCATGTGAGGGGTCAGTGTCCATCGTCCTCCCCTTCTGCGAGGAGGCGACAGCTTCAGCTGGACTCTGGAAATCCTCCGGGTTCAGCCATGAAGGTCCTGCCACCTCTTCTGGCAGGAGCGGATGCGGCGTCTGTGGGCCCCCACAGAACGAACAGCCCGGGCAATGGTCAGCCAGATCTCCTAATTCTGGTGGGCATCAACCTGTGAGGATGACAAGGAAAGAAAAAGTCCTTTACCACACATGCCACATGTTTGTGCATCACACAGTTGGATATACATGTCTTTCTCGCAAGGGTATATGATGGAAACAGGTAGTACAGATATGGTGATTGACAGTTGTCCTGAAGTTCCAACAGGGAAACATTGCCTGAGTATTACAACCGTGCAAAAATGCACTTTTCATGCACAGTACCTGTCCACTACAGGAACCTACACACCCTGGGGGTATAAACACAATTTCATTGGTGACAGTCAGACAACATACACAATGAATAAGGGATGTGGAGTGCACACTCACCTGCTTCCCTGGTGTCCCATACAGCTTGCTATACTGTGGAAGGAGGCTGTCCAGCAGGGTCTTGTTCTCCTCCTCTGTGAAGGCTGGGGCCCTCTCCACAGTACGTGCCATTCTTGGAGCCAGAGGATGCAGAGACAGCAGCAGTGGTAGAAGAGATGTCAATCTTGATCATGTACTGCAGTCAAGTGAGCTCCCAGGTGAACAGACAGACTTATATCTGTGCTGCAGAGGCAGATTCAGTCCCATGTGTCAAAAGCGATAGGTCCAACACGTTTGCATCCTATGAATCTGGCCAATCCATCGCATTGCACGCCTCGTACACGCCATCCGCATCATTTGAAATATTCAAAAGCATTGCAATGACGAGTCTGAAACATTGTTGCAGGCAGCCAACAGATTTTCAAGAAACCGATTTGTACCAGGCTCCAATCCGCATCTGTTCCTATTGAAGACATTGTGCAAGGCGTGCGTGCAAGTCGTGCGTGCGGCTCCGTCCACCCGTGTCAGTCCCCATTGAAGACATTGTGCACGGCGTGCGTGCGGCTCCGACCACCCGCATCAGTCCCCATTGAAGACATTGTGCAAGGCGTGCGTTCGGCTCCGTCTACCCGCGTCAGTCCCCATTGAAGACATTGTGCAACGCGTGCGTGCAAGGCATGCGTGTGGCTCCATCCCTAGGTGTCCAACACGCCTTTCGCATTGGTCACCCGCGTCAGTCACCATAGAAGTAACTGTTTAAGGCGTGCAACACACCATAGCTCGCCATTGACCCATGGGCACAACAACAATACAGTCTGTGACACAGTAACTCAAAGTGCATGTCAGGCTGCATTACCTGCGTGTGTATATGTGGATAAACATGTGATTTTGTATGTTTCACTTTGTGGCACCCACTCCCAGGCAGGGCAGGTTGTCATGGGGACAGATACAATTGTTGGCTGGACACATAACCACTGTGTTTGACAACAGTACGTTTCAGTGCATGATGCATGTACACAGTGTGAGAAGTTGGCCTGATGTATGATGTCACTAGTTCTAGTGTACACCTTATATCAGTCCAAATACCCTTATGGTGATTGGTTGTAAAGTCAACCTTATAGACCAGCTATCCTAGTGGTAGCATGGACAAGAGCAGTCTTAGGCTAAACTCTGACTGGCATGTGAAGCCAGCTGTGATACCATATATAATCCCTTGAATACCAAATGAAAGGACACCACAACAGATATATATATAAAATAAAGTGTATTTATTCTAGTCAAACCCTCAGCACTCTTTATGAGATTAGAGGTAAGTACAACACAGTCTTATTTAAGCATACATTAAGTCACCCAGGTAAGTAATACAGTTAGGCCCTAGGGGCCACGCAAACCATATACTAAGTAAGTGGTATAAGGACCACTGTCACGGAAATAGGATAGGCCTAGGCCTAGGGAATCGCTGGGGCTACACTACACTAGCAACAGTTAGGAAGTGGGAGGCCCACGGGATTCAGGTGCAGAGTGGAAACACTCACGCGTAATGCGTAAAAGTCGATAGAAATAGTAGTTGTTAGCAATTAACAGTTTAAGGACACTTCTGAAGCAGCTAGGGAGTCGAGACTCGGAAACTAGACCCTAGGATAGTCACTACCCTTGTGAGCACCGAAGTACCCAAGTTACCTAGCCCACAGGCTGCGGGTGCATAGGTGTGAACTTGCGTCGGGTTTCGTCGTGGACTTCTCTGGATGCCTGAAGGAAAGATGCTGACAGGCAGTCAGTGAAGAGTGTCCGGTGGATCCCAAGGCTGGGATCAAGAAGAGAGGAGACCTGCAAGCAGAAGGGACAGAGTCAAGGTCACTAGCCAGTGACCACGTGGAACCAGGAAGGAACCAGGCGATGTCGTGAAGATTGCAGGTGAAGGTGAAGCTTGTCGCTGCAGCCACGAGGACCAGGGAACGTCGAGGACGACCAGGACCAGGAGGCGAGCTGTCCCACGAAGGCTCTTGCTGTCGGCGGCGTCGAAGTTGGACTAGGACTCACCAAGCCTTGGCAAGCGGAACCCACGAAGAACGGAGGACTTGCTTCTGGTGCAGACCAGGAAGGTCTGGGGTGCTTCTCTTTTGCAAGGAAGCGGGAGCCAGTCTGGAGGAGCCAAACCAGCGGTGAAGATTTCTGGATGCGTCGTCACAAAGGCCACTAGCCAACGGCAAGCAACCGGACAGACGCGGCAAGCAGGAAAATGCAGAAGGGCCCCACGCAGGACTCGTGGAGTGTGGGGGGGCTGATCTTCGGTGCAGATGGTGCTTGGGGTTGGGGCTTCTCAATCCCCGGTGCACAACTTCGAGGGTGCCTCAGAAGCTGCGCTGGAAGATACTAGCCACTTTTCCCAGGTAGCCGGTCCCACGTCTCTCGTCGCCTCCACGGATCTCAGCTCGGCTGTGGATGTGGATCAGGGTCGGAGAAGTCTGGAAGTCAAGGCTCTGGTCGGGCTCTGCAGTCGGTCCCTCGTAGAACTTTAGCAAAGCAAAGGGTAGTCTCTTGACGGTGCCTGTTTGCACAGGGTAGCCACTCCTTGGCCACAAGGGAGATTCTTCAGTCTTCTTCTTTCGTCGAATGTCGAAGGTCCAGAGTTTCTGTTCAAGTTGCAGGTTCAGGATAATCTAATCTCCTGGGGCCCAGCTACCACTCTTATACTAATCTGGGGGGCTGGGTTACCTGCTAGGTCACGCCTTATGGGTGGGACCTGGGAGGGGGGTGGTTACACCCCCTTCCCTTTGTCCAGTTTCGCGCCAGGACTGGGGCTGGAGTGCCCCAGCACCGGATTGAACTGGACTATGCATGGGACACCTTGTGTGCCCCAGGCATGTCTCATTCCTTTCAGCCCTCCCTGCCCCAATACACTAAAGTCTGTCTGGGGAGGGGCTAGCACCTCCCCTGTAGTGAGTTCTCTCTGATTACGTACAGGCATTGTTAAGTTAGCATAACCACGTTAGATGTTAGAAAGCCATCTTTTTGCTTTTGCACACGGCACTGCGTTTACATGTTATTTCTTAAAACAAACTGCTGACTCGAGACTTGCTTCACACAAGCGCGATCTGTTGTTACTATCCCAAGCTCTGCGCAGCGACCTTGGTCTGTACATGGTGTGACAAACAGTCTGGGTTATTATACAATGCATGTTTTTCACTCTAGGTTGATCGGCCCACTATTTAGCCATAACACACGCGCAGCTGCAAATGCCTGAAAATTAGTGCTTTTAATATCACAGACATCATGTTTATTATTCAGACCGAAGACGAGCCTTCCTGCGAGAAGACTCCTGATGCTCCTGTGATGTGATTTCACTAAGCTGATCTTTGAGGTATGGGGTCCCCTATTCAAGCCTAAGAGACCTTCTATTAGCATAATAATAATATTAGCTTCTTAGTAAAGGGAAGGTGGTAGTATCCACTGTCATTATAATATGATCACCCCTTTTATATTCTATGGTATTGTAACTATGTTGCTGGTTTTGATATTAATCATTTGTCTGCTTGTATTAGCCAAAGTAATGCATCTTAGGACACGTGGTCTATAAAAATAAATCCCTTTTATTTACAACGTGTCTCTGTTGATTATTGTTGTGGACTGATGTGAGAATAATATACGAACAGGTATTTCCGATTCCCACCATTCCTGAGTATGTACTGAGTCGCTTGTTCTGGGTTGTCTATTCATTGGGACCGCCGAGCTAAATCTCGGATAACGAATGGGACACTTATGCTAGCCGGATACTGGGTTCTGGGTTCTGAGGTGAGTTTCTGGTACACCACAATTCACTGAGGTCCTGGGGTTCTTCGCATAGTTCTGTGTATCAGCAGAATCCCTGCAACATGGCGCACCTAACGTTTGGTCTATGAGTTGAAACGCCTTAGTAGTGCTTACATTTAGTCCACAGCACCATCATTCTTGTTTCCGGATAACAAGTCTGACGGATTTAAACCTACCTAGTTCTATTGATATAGGTTCCTTCAAGCTTGATCATTAAAAAGGTTATTGAACCCTTGTGCTACTGAATACTTGAAGTATAGCTTGTCCTTATGGCAATTAATATTGCGGCGCATAGCCGTGCGGCCCTGAAACGTCACTTGACGCAGTATGGGGTGCCGGACGCAGGCATGGACGTCATCTTTGTGGTGGGAGCCGATGCGGCTCACCCCTTTGAGTTGTTCTACTCTTGGGTGACGATTCCGGCAGTCAGTGGTAATGATAATACATTTCATTCTTACACTGCCACTGCCGTGCCTGCCGCCTATGCACCTTATAGGACACAGGAGATACCAATATCTGCTTGGCAACATCAGATTTGGTTTAATGGCGCCCTCCCCCATGTGGTTATACCGCCGAGAATGGGCCCTTTATCAATTGCGGGGGCCACTTGGCCGGTACTAGCCGGATTTACGCCTCATCCCCGTTACCTCACGGTGACGGTGGATGAATTGCGTGTACTACACACTGCCCTTATAACGGTATATAGGGCGTTAGTGCAGTATGTGTCCCGCACTGTACAGGCGGGGGCGCCTGTTAGTGCGGGACAACCTAGTGATCGTCACGCGGTGGTCATTAGTCCTGTTATGGTCAATTCTGTTGTGGGCAAGCGCCCCCTCACAAGGGATGATTATCCTTTTTGGCTTGCTGAAAAATTTGACCAAATAGAGGCGGTTTATCCGCATACAACTCCTGTGGAAAAACACAGGATCCTCACCATTAGTTTGCCTAAAGACTTAGTTCCCCATATAGATGACTGTGTATCCTGGGGTAAGATTTTTGCTGCGACGTACGCGCAGTGCTTCGGCACTCCGTCTATGTTACAGCTGCCCTCCATCATTAAACAGGTTCAAGAGGACCATGGAGCGGAGTCTGCGATAGAATTGGGGATGCTGCTCCTCGGAGATTTTGGCCTGGTAGCTACCATGATAATGGGAAACCTTAAGGGTGATGCGTTGCACTTTCAGGTTCGTAATGAACTGAAGAAAGTTGCTGAAGAGGACAAGCCGCAGGAATTTGCTAAAATAATTGCAGAAGCATATCGTGATTTGGGTCGTAGCTCTTTAGGAGTTAAGCCTGTGATCAAAAATCCCGATTCTAAGCAGCAGGGTAAGGCAGAAACTTTTGGTAAGGATGGTCGGCCAATTTTTCCAAAACAACCTTGGCGGACTAAACCACAGGGGAAGCAGCAGCAGAAACAGGGCTCTCGGCCTGCCTCTCCCGTTCAGTCAAGTAGTGAACGCACTTATGATCTGCGAGATCGTGCTACTATTAAGTCTCCTGATAGATTTCAGGTTTCTGAACCGCGCTCTCCTCGTTCTTCACAGGACACATCGGCTACACAGTCTGGTGGCGGAGGCGGTGGCAAAGGTCGGGGTGCTCCACAACAGCGTGACCAACCCCGACAGACTGAGGGTAAAGGCAAGCAGGACGAGTTTGCTCGACAAAGACCCCCGTTTCAGAAGAAGAAAGTGGCGGCTCTGACGGCAAAATATGCCTCAGATAGTGCGGACACAGCTTCAGAACCGGACATGGGCGCTGACGCTACTGGACAGCGCGGCAGAAATTACCATAGTCCGTCAAGCACTGCGTCCATTTCTGGCGGCGACAGCAACTGATGTGTTGGTTACTGTTGAAACAGCTGACACCAGAGTGGCTCCCCCTGATAGACTTTTTGAGATAGTCTTATTAATAGAGGGTGACATACAACGTACTATAAAAGGGATTTTTTGGGATAATCTGACCACCACCTATGATATCCTCCTAGCGGAGGCAGATTGGCCCCCGGCCTTCATTTTGGAAGCTCCTAGAGGGGAGGAGAAAATCCTCCCGTCCTTTGCGCACACAGTGCCTAAGGACCAAGCTGAAATGTACGCTGGTGAGTGGGCGCTGGCACTTGCGCCAGCGGTGTATCGTACTCAGGTGGGTTGGGACCGGTTGTCCCCCTGCCATGAGATTCCATTGCGGTCTATGCCCCAGCCACAGCCCCAATATCCCATGCGTCGTGAAGCTAGACCTCACGTCGCGGCGATCCTTGAACAATTGGAATATCAGGGTGTAATTGAAACATGTGTGTCCCCTATGAATAACCCTTTATTCACTGTAACGAAGCCTGACGGCTCGTACCGTTTAGTTTTGGATTACCGGCACCTAAACTCTCATTGCCGGACCTGCGCGGTACAAAATACACATAGCTCGGCTCTAGTCGACAGTCTCGTGCGTAAACGGTTTAAAACGACACTTGACATTTCCAATGGCTTTTTTAGCCATAACCTGTCCACACTGAGTAGCCAGTGGACAGCGTTTACTTCGGGCGGTAAACAAAAACAGTTTACGAGATTAGCCATGGGCTACAAAAATAGCCCTGGCGTCTTTTCCGCTCGCGTGGTTTCTCTCTTAGAAAGAATAGACCCCGAGGCATACTCCTATGTTGACGATATCTACCTCACGGATGACGAGCTGTTGCCGCATCTGTCTCGAGTCGACAATATTGTAGTGAGTTTTGCTGACTATGGCTACAAATTCAATTTTGCGAAGTCTCACATCGCGGAATATACAGTGTTGTTTTTGGGCTACGAGCTCAATAATGAAGGAAAGGGATTAGCTCCCCACTTTCTGGAGAAGTGCGCATGCTTGAGTGCGCCAACGACACTAAAGAAATTACAATCTCTGCTGGGCTTTCTGAATTTCGGCCGTACCTACATTCCTGATTATGCCCAGCGTATCAAGCCGCTTTACGCCTTGGTACAACCCACATTTTCGAAGTCTAGCTGGCAGCTGGAACATTCTAAAATTTTACAGTCTTTACAGGCTGACCTTCTTGCTTCACAATATTTGCTGACACGTGATAACCGCACCAACCTGGTAATAAGAATAGTGCCAGGAGCCGTGGGTTTCACGTATTTGACGTTTAATGAGGGCGATACAGTCCCCATTGCGTACAAATCCCACTTGTACACCTCTGCTGAATTACGTTTTTCCGCGGTCGAAAAAGTTCTGACTGCTGTACAGATGGCGATCCTTAAAGAACGCGCACTGTCACATGGGAAACAGATTCTGGTTGTAACACCCTATCCCGCCTTAGAAGCGGTGACAAAGGCAAGTGTACCAAATTCTAAAGCTTTGCATCCCCGGTGGATACAATGGGCCACAACACTGACGTCGCCAGACGTCACCTACATCTTTGATGCCTCATTACAGACTCAAGAGTTCTTGCAGTATGAATTCGTTCATCCGGCTCCTCTGTCTTTGCGCCCGCTCGAAGAATACCATTGTGTCATATACACTGACGGGTCTGCGCAGCCCGCAATTGGATCAAAGCACGCCTACTCAGCGGCTTGCGCAATTGTCGTAGGTACTTTCGTAAATGGTGAATTCCAATCTGATGCGGTGCATACGCAGTCATTGGGCGATTGTACCGCGCAATTGGCGGAGCTTCGGGCTCTAGTGCTTGCACTGGAGTTTGCTGATCCCCGAGTCACTACTCTAATAGTGAGTGATTCTTTTTACTGTGTCCAATCCTATAATGACAATTTACACTTCTGGTCTCAGAATGATTATCGAGACACAAAAGGTGGCACAATTAAGCATAAAACGCTTTGGGTTCGAGTGGCGGACTTTAAAGAACGTCTCCCACTCGTGAATGTAATTCACACTCTTGGTCACCAACGACTTGGTGTCCATGCTGTCGGCAACAGCTTGGCTGACGAGGCAGCAAAAACAGCAGTGGCTACATACTTAGTGGCAGCAGTAACCAGATCAAAGAGTAAGATTGATGATGACATCTTGGCAGCTATTGCTGCTACAGAAAAGGGAGGCGATTACCTGAAGGGTTTTCCTTCTCGTTACATTTACCATTTAAGTCCTGATAATGTCCCATTAGTGAGGATTAACGACGTTGGTGACAGAATTATTCCCAACGCGGACTGCAGACCCGCACTGATTCTGGCTGCTCATGAGGGGTTGGCGTCAGCCCACGCCGGAGTGTCAGCCACTATATCTCTGCTACAACAACGTTACTGGTGGTTCGGTTTATATAAACAAGCGCGCGCTTATGTTCTCGATTGTGACATTTGCCAACAGATTAAACCTTCTACTGTTGCGCGCCCATCACAAACACAGTTGTACATATCCAATAAACCATTTGGTTGTGTTTATTTGGATCACTGCGGTCCTTTTTCTTCTGATACTGCGTACAAGTACATCTTGGTTGCAGTGGATTCGTGCACACGTTTTCTGTGGGTATGGCCACAAAGGAGTGCTGACTCGCGGACTGTCATCAGAGATTTGCGTGTCTTTGTGGGAACTTTTGCGTGTGGTACCTTCCATTCTGATCAGGGCCCTGCGTTTGCCTCTAAGGCTTACAAGGAGGCTATGAGAAATTTGGGGGTCCTAGTCAAATTTTCGTCCCCCTACCGACCTGAGGGTAATAGTGTGGTGGAGCGAATGAACCGTGACTTAAAGCAATCATTGACAGCCCGTGTTTTAGGCACAGGCCGAAACTGGCTAGCCCATTTGTATAACGTCCAACGTGCACTTAATAATCTCCCTAGAAGGTCTCTGGGTGGGCGGACCCCGTACATGATGCTCTTCGGAATCAGAATGTTTGTACCAGACCTTGATGGTCTAGACATGGCGGCGTCGACCGCACCCTTTGACGTAGATGATCACTGTGCTGTTTTACAGACTCTACAAGAAGCCAGAGACACTCTATCGAAGGAACACTTGCCCTCCACATCTGAAGTTGAAGTTCAGGTTCCGGTAGTCGGCTGGCTACCCCGAGTTGGAGATCTGGTCCGTGAGAAGGTGGAGAACAAGAAGGAGTTCGGCCCCTCTTATCGTGCACCAGTTCCAGTGCTTGGAGTGCAGGGTACAAGAACAGTCATTTTACCTCCACTTCCTGGTCGCAAAGAAAACAGGTACATCTCTATTGACAATGTCAAACTTCAGCGAGTGGCCGATACTTCTTAGCATGACTCCAGCAGTTTCATGCCAGACGATGCAAAGAAATTCAATGTTGACTCTTGCTTCTAACACCTTGCCTGATGTTGCCATCGAGATGCAAACGGTTACTGATCCCTTGTTGATGCCATCGGCAGATGGTTTGCCCGAAGAAACTGAGTATGCTTATCCTACACGTGGTCCCTCGCCTGTTTTACAATCTACGGCACTTGGCCAGTCCCGTTTCTCCTTTGACACTAACTCATTGCCCTCAAGCCCCCCATCGAACATTGCAGTTTTTTTCAGCTGGTTTAAGAGACATTTTTTGATTGCCCCTTGGACATACATTTGGCTGTTGCTTTTCAGTGTTTTTTTATTTATGTCCATTGGATTTGTGATAGTTTTTTTCCGTCTTGTGGATGGCCACTATCTGAGTGAGAGATCGACAATTAGACTTATCAATGGAACTTTGGCCCCCCACTCCTCGTCCCACATCATGAAGAGGGACCAGACTTTTGTGAATATTACTGCCTGGCCCGTCTTGGATGGAATCGCATGGGATGCTGTTAAATTCCAAATTCATGGGCCTACAGAGGTCATTAATGTACCTAATGTATTTCGTGTTTCTATGGGTGATGTGGTTTGGCAGAACATACGTTCTGATGATTGGGATGTACACGCCATTGAATCACTGTTTTCTGATTTAAAATATTATGCTGCTTTTGATGCTGAAGATTTGTATGAGAATGCGGCTAATTATGCGGAACAGTATTGTTTTCAACATTATGGCAATCATTTCCTGCATAAAGCTAATACATTTAGAAATTTTGTAAATTATACCCAATGGGAACACTGTCCTACTCCCGAATTCGGAAGTTCACAAACACTAATTAACAAGTATTCATATTTTACCGATTTCAGTGTTTCCAACCCGGCAGCGTTTTATTTTAAGGTGCTGCCTGAGTCTGCCGCAAAGGTTAGACTGACACACACGAAGCTACTTTATTCTAAGTCCTTTATGGACGAGTTGTCAATCAAAGGTTATGATGTATGGAAGGCTACTATTGATCTCAAGTCGGTTTGGGGTTCCAAGCCGTGGCAGGTACAGGGTACAGAGGCTTTACATCGTGCCTGTCTTATACCAAATCATATTTTATTTTTAAATTCATCCATCTTCCAAACCACCTGTTTTGGATTGGCTACTTCTAAACAATTAAAGTCACCTTCTGTGCCGGATCTGGGTGCTTATCCCAATTGGGATAACCACACAGATCTGTCCCTTGCTGCTTTGCAATCCTTAGTTTCAAATACATCTTTCAATATTTCGAAAGTTAATAGTGAGGGTTGGTTAATTTGGCAAAGCAGTTCAGATATCTGTCAACGACGTTTTCTGGGGCTGACACCGGGGTATACTCAGGAACGCGTAGACCCTCGGTTTGAGTCGTCACATACTGTAACTACATACTCTGTGGGCAAGTTATGTCAATCTTGGCTGCAGCATTCCACTTTGGCGTCTGTCAAAGTTCATTTATCACAGTTACATGACAAAATAGATTTGAATGATTTTGTTAAGGGTCCTGTGGGTGGCAGAACCAAGAGGTGGGCGTATGCTATTTACAACGAAGTCTGGAAGTTGTCACAGATTGAGGCGGCTTCCAGATTGCGAGCTATTGACCAAGCAAACATGGAGAAGGTTTTGGCCGTTATAGATAATAGCATTAGCACTCTCTCTTCTAGGATTTATACATTAGACAATATTGTTTCATCAGTTGTTGATATTGTGCATGATGATATGTCTGTGTTATATCATGGTCAAAACCAGTTGCGTTCTGTTATGCAGTTTGCATGGACATTGCAGACTTTAAAGGCAGGGAAAGTCCCTTGGGACTATCTTAACACTACATCGTTATTCCTTCCCTTTAACCTTACTGACAAGCAGCGATTTATGTCCATGAAGGATGCTACATTTTCCTTGTTACATATTGAAAAATTAGAACCATTGCCTTTTTCTGTAGCGGAGATCAATTCAGCTACGTGGTTAATCCACGGATTGATAACTCTCCCGTTTGCACTTTTTAAGTTTACGTCTTGTATGAAACATTATGCTTTGGGTAGATATGAACCGCTGGGCACCGCTTTCATACATGAGGTTTGGTCCCTCCCCTTTACGTATAGATGTACTAGGGACGGGACTGAGGTTTATTTGAAGGGCGAGGAATGTACCACGTCACCTGACCATTCCTTGGTATGTAGGCACATTCAATTACACGGCGCATGCAATGTACAAGCACCAAACTTAGCATGCATCTTACGGGGTGTCCCAGTGCCTGTGATTACGCCTTCTTTCACACTGCTTGCTAACGGTAGTTATTTGATTTTGAGTAGTGAAGCTTGCTGTGGGATGTTAGTGGGAATCCCGTATATTGTAACTGTCTCGCAGAAAGTGGTCTGCTGCAATAATGTTCTCTTTCCACCCCCGCATGGGCGGCTGGATGCTTCCATCTGGCCTTCGATTCCAACCTTGAAAGCAGAGTTCAACAAGTTGAGCAGAATAAGAGCCCTATTGTCCCAAAAAGAGGTGTCTTTGACTTCATCACGTGAAACATTCGACCTTCACGTTGCTAATACGCGCACTGAGGTACAGGCGCTTCTGAATACTGACCTCCCCCTGCATTTCGGCTCTTTGATCCAAACTATTTTCAATGCCTCGTCCACGACCGGCCTGGCTCATTTTTTTAAACTTGTGGGCTCGGGTCTCGTGACCTCTTTCCAAACTATTTTTGGTGTGGTTCCGGGCTTTTTTCATTCACTTTTCTCGAGCATCTTTGGAGGTGTTCCGCTGCTTCTGGCACTAGTGGCGGGTGTGCTGCTTTTCCTTTTCATACTACGGAATGGCTGCTCCTTCTGTGCCACACGTGCACCTGTCCCGCCTGCATCTTCTTCGGGATAGGATGCTTGACTTTTATGGAACTCTGCCATTGGCGACGTTAAGCCTGGCATATGGATTATCTTTCCGGTATTGCTACTTCACCTGCGTGCAGCCTGTGCTTCACTGCCTGGATTGTCCCTTTGAATGGCCTTTGGATTTGTGCTTGACCAGCCTGGTGTCTCCGGTGCCGGATTTCGATCGACTAATGAGGCCCTTAGTGTCTCACGAGTTGACCTGTTCTGGTGTCCGGATAATGGCTTGCGGAGCGGCACATGGGATCCTGGGTAATTGGGACATCTCTACAGCTGCCTACAACTTCTTGGCTATGAGCTATTTGGAGGAACATTCCGGATGCCCTCTGGTCGTGCTGGAAGCTCCGCTGTTTGACGAACACGTGTGTTCCTTCTCGTTGATGGATTGGATGGCTGAGACTTTCGCTGGCCCTGCGAATGATTTTTTGTTGGAAGCGGTTGCCACATATGCTGCCTATACATTCATGGATTGACTGAACTATCGTCCTTGGCGCCTGTCGCTCCTGGACAGCACCCTGCCGCGGCATTTACCTTTTTTTTTTTTTTTTTTTTTGCTTTCTCCCTGATGGTTGTTTTGAGTTTTTTTTAATTGTTTATATTTTTTTTCCGGACACCACAGTTTCCCCTTTTGCTTTTCAATTTTTTTCGTTTCAGACTTTAACTCATTCTGAACCTTTGGATTGGTTACGCCTTGTTCTGCTCTGACGAAACTGAACTCTGCGTTCTCTCTTTTCTTGCCTACTAAATAGTGCTTCGATCAAGGGGGCGTGTAGTGAGTTCTCTCTGATTACGTACAGGCATTGTTAAGTTAGCATAACCACGTTAGATGTTAGAAAGCCATCTTTTTGCTTTTGCACACGGCACTGCGTTTACATGTTATTTCTTAAAACAAACTGCTGACTCGAGACTTGCTTCACACAAGCGCGATCTGTTGTTACTATCCCAAGCTCTGCGCAGCGACCTTGGTCTGTACATGGTGTGACAAACAGTCTGGGTTATTATACAATGCATGTTTTTCACTCTAGGTTGATCGGCCCACTATTTAGCCATAACACACGCGCAGCTGCAAATGCCTGAAAATTAGTGCTTTTAATATCAGACATCATGTTTATTATTCAGACCGAAGACGAGCCTTCCTGCGAGAAGACTCCTGATGCTCCTGTGATGTGATTTCACTAAGCTGATCTTTGAGGTATGGGGTCCCCTATTCAAGCCTAAGAGACCTTCTATTAGCATAATAATAATATTAGCTTCTTAGTAAAGGGAAGGTGGTAGTATCCACTGTCATTATAATATGATCACCCCTTTTATATTCTATGGTATTGTAACTATGTTGCTGGTTTTGATATTAATCATTTGTCTGCTTGTATTAGCCAAAGTAATGCATCTTAGGACACGTGGTCTATAAAAATAAATCCCTTTTATTTACAACGTGTCTCTGTTGATTATTGTTGTGGACTGATGTGAGAATAATATACGAACAGGTATTTCCGATTCCCACCATTCCTGAGTATGTACTGAGTCGCTTGTTCTGGGTTGTCTATTCATTGGGACCGCCGAGCTAAATCTCGGATAACGAATGGGACACTTATGCTAGCCGGATACTGGGTTCTGGGTTCTGAGGTGAGTTTCTGGTACACCACAATTCACTGAGGTCCTGGGGTTCTTCGCATAGTTCTGTGTATCAGCAGAATCCCTGCAACACCCCAAGCAGGAAACCTATTGTCCAAGCCTCCCTTGCCGGGATCACTCCCAGCAGCAGGAGGTCAGACTCGTGTCTGTGGCAGCAGCATCCATTTTGTGATGCTGAGGCTTTGGTTAGAGTTAAACAGCAAAGTAGGATTTTAACATGTCTCTCCCTCTAGAAGGGAGGAATAATATCCTCATCACCAGAAATGGTATGGGGGTATTATTCCAAAGTGTTAGACACCTTACACGACATGTTTTGATAAAGCCAAACCATAGTTACCATAACCGTTTAAGATTATAAGGCACTTTAAGAGTATATGGTAGGCTATATCATAGAACAGCTATAAGGACATGGTTCCGAAAGCTGCAGACAGGCTCAGCTCATGCTAGAGCACCATCTCACATGTTACCAAGCACTCTGCCTCCAGGATTGTCAAGGCCTGCCATAGGAGTGACTGATAGGTACACATGTGGCTATATATAAGGGTAGATATAGGCATACTATATCTAAGCAATGGGTGATTACACGACCTTGCCCCAGCAGAGTGATCAGCCAGTTGTGTCTGATTGGAAGGCCAGACCAGGGGTGGCATAATACATGCTGCAGCCCCTGGGAGGCCTAGGGTACACCTATGCCCTGGGTACTTAGGGTACACCGTACTGGGTCCAATAAGGTGATCCTTACCAATTGGGAATGTACCTAGGGTACATGGAGTCCATTTTAAAGAGAGAGCAGACAGCCTGAGACCCTGAATGGCAGGATCTCAGGCCAACTAAGTTGAAAAACCAGCTAGACACTAGGCAAAAAGTTGGGGGTAACCATAGTCAGATATCCACCTTCCTACACTACCCCCCCCCCCCCCCAAACGAAAGGAGATAAGGCTGGCCTTGACAAGGTAAGCCTCTATTGCCTAAGTGGCCATATAAGGAAGAACCAGCACTGGCATTGTTACCCCCTGTCTCATGGTCCACTAAGCAATCCCTCATCCTAAAGGTATCATAGGGTCTCCACCATAGGGAATCTCTACCTTTGGTGTGTCTTTGCAAAGTAAAAGGCTGGTGTTGAGATGGAGTACTGAAGTGAGTGTCCTCAAAGTGAGGCCTCAGCTTCCTCCAATCAACCTCCACCATGGATGCCTTTCTTTCTTTCACTGAGTTGCACTGTGCTCTCAGGGTCAGCCTCTGGCTACCTAAAGCTGGAGGCTGGGTCCCTTTTGTGGGCTTACTGGAGGGACAGGTCAGGTTTGGGGCCCTAAGGTCCCATGTTTGCCTGTGCCCAACAGAATCCCTCTGGGGGAGGTCCCTAACTACCTGTAAAGGAGATCCCTCAGGAATGTTTTTAACCATCACCTGGCTAGGGCTACTAGCCAGGCAATCCTCATTCTTTTGATGGGGGTGTTCTTGTGGACAGGGGCCCTCTTGGGGTCCACTGGCCTCCCTGACCTCTGCAGCCCTGGGCTGACTGAGGCAGGGTAGAGAGAGGCAGGCTACCTGCACCAGACTGGGTCCCACCTTGGAAGGGGCCACTGACATCAGAGGCTCTGCCAGGCCAGGCCTGGCTACCTCTGGGGCAGTTCCTTCACAAGGAGTGAGGTCAGATCCCTGAGGAGGCTGACCTTTTCCTAATGTCTGGGGAGAGGGAGACTTTTCTTCCTCCCCACTACTCTCTGTTTGTGTGGAGTGATCCATAGTTTCAGGCTTCACTACACCTATGTCAGTCTGAGTATGGGCTGAGACCATTACAGCCTTGCCAACCTTTTCAGGGAGGCACTCAGTTTGGGTTTGAGCTGTGACTGTCACAGCTCTGCCAATCTCTACAGGGAAGTCTGTCTTTGCCTGGGCTGTGGCTACCACTGCCCTTCCAACCTTTTCAGGGAGGAAATCTACTTGGACAGGGGTTGTGACTGGCACAACCCCACTACCCTTTTTTGAAAGGCCTACCATTTTCGAATGGGTGTCTTGTTCAACTCCAGCCCAAGCTGAGAGTTCTAAGTCATTCCCCAGTAAGCAGTCCACAGGCAAGGTTGGAGACACTGCCACCCTTTTAGGGCCAGTGACACCTCCCCAGCTGAGACATACCTCTGCCATGGGATGACTGTTCTGTTTGCCATCAATGTTAGTTACCTGGTATGAGAAACCAGGCAAACGCTGCTCATAGGGAACTAGCCTATGGGCCACCATAGTGATGCTAGCTCCAGTGTCTCTGTAGGCCTCAGCTTTTCTACCATTGATGTAGGGCTCCTGTCTGTACCTACCCAAAGTGTTGGGACAGGCAGTGAAGTTGGCAAACCCCATGCCACCATCACAGACAAGAGTAGCTGCTGTAGGGGAATTGGCTAAGCCAGAGTCCCCCTGTGTTCCCCAAGAAAACCCAACCAAATTTTTGGGGGCACTCCCACCACCTGGGGGATTACTGCTGACAGTAATAGGTGGTGTGACAGGAGTAGTTGGAGGAACAGTTTTGTTTTTAGCCTTTGGGCAACTGCTGTCAGTTTTCCAATGCCCAGGAGTTTTATACTCATGGCAGTAAGGCTTTTTAACTGTGGTAGAGGAGGGAGCTTGGGACCCACCACCCTGTGTGGAGTTTTGGGGCCCTGAGGAAGATTTCTCTTTTGCTTTATCCCCACCCTTCTCTTGAGGCTTGGTGGTATCTTTCTTTTGGTCACCACCCTGATTTTTAGGCCTAATCCTGGTCCTGACCCATTTATCTGCCCTCTTTCCCAATTCTTGGGGAGAGGTCAAATCTGAGTCTACCAGGTGTTGATGGAGAAGCTGGTTCTGACAATTACTAAGGATCTGCTCCCTCATAATCAAGTTGTACAATCCTGTATAGTCCTGCACCTTGCTGCCAGTTAACCAACCTTCCAAAGCCTTAGTGGCACAATCCACAAAATCAGACCAGTCCTGTGTCTGTGTCTTCTGGGTGTCTCTGAACAACAACCTATATTGCTCAGTGGTTAAGCCAAACCCATCTATCAGAGCACTCTTCAGGACTTTGTAATTGTTAGCATCCTCATCACTGACTGTGAGGAGCTTGTCTCTACCTTTGTCAGAAAAGGAGAGCCACAAGATAGCTGCCCACTGACTCTGGGGTACCTGCTGTACTTTGCAGGCCCTCTCCAAAGCAGTCATCCACTTGTGGATGTCATCCCCATTCTGATATGGGGGGACTATCTTGCTTAGGTTTCTATGGTCATAAGACCTATCCCTATCTCTAGGAATGTTGCTGCCACCAGTGGGTTCTGACCCACACAATTTTTGCTCTCTAGCCAGAGCAAGCTTCTCCTTGGCAAGGGCAAGTTCTTCCCTCTGAATCCTCAGATTAGCTTCCCTCATTCTGGCTTCATGCTCCTTTCTCTCAGGGGAAGTCATTCCCCTGTGAGAGGAAGCATTAGAGATGCTAGAGACATGGGAGTGGATGGATTCCCTTGAAGGGGATCTGTCTCTCCTGCTTCTCTGGTTAAGCCCACTTGGGGGTCTGTATGGGGGGACCCCATGCAAACTCCCATGTAAGCTTAGGTTAGCCTGGCTAAGTCTTCCTACTTGGCCCTGGCTGTCTACCTCTTCATCTGAAGTCCTATCTGACTCATCTGTGGTGGGTAGACCCTTATCTACAGCTATGGCACAATACGTGGAAGCTCTTTCAGCATCATAGGCCTCCAGAAGCTCCACTAGCTGTCTAAGGGTAGGGTTGGAACCCTGTTTTAATCTCCTGGAGGTACACAGTTGTCTCATCTCCTGGAAAGTGAATGCATCATATCTAGAGGGAATCTGTCCAGGATTCTCCTCTCCTGAGGGAGAATCAGTGTGATCTCCATTCAGGGACATGATTCTAGTGAGGGTGTGGTGTGTGCACCTACCTACACTAGTTGTATCTACTAAACCTCTCTGGTAGTTGTAGTCAGGGTGTGTTACTCCCTTCAACCTACAACCACTAAGTCCAGTAGGACTTAAGTATTATAATCTATGTTATATGTACCTAAACAATATCTGTGTGATCTTTCAATTTAGTATCTCAAAATTACAATGGTATTACAACAGCAAGCTCAGATCCCAACCGCTGCTCACCAATGTGAGAAGTTGGCCTGATGTATTATGCCACTAGTTCTAGTGTACACCTTATATCAGTCCAAGTACCTTTATGGTGATTGGTTGTAAAGTCAACCTTATAGACCAGCTATCCTAGTGGTAGCATGGACAAGAGCAGTCTTAGGCTAAACTCTGAATGGCATGTGAAGCCAGCTGTGATACCATATATAATCCCTTGAATACCAAATGAAAGGACACCACAACAGATATATATATAAAATAAAGTGTATTTATTCTAGTCAAACCCTCAGCACTCTTTATGAGATTAGAGGTAAGTACAACACAGTCTTATTTAAGCATACATTAAGTCACACAGGTAAGTAATACAGTTAGGCCCTAGGGGCCACGCAAACCATATACTAAGTAAGTGGTAAAGGACCACTGTCACGGAAATAGGATATGTCTAGGCCTAGGGAATCGCTGGGGCTACACTACACTAGCAACAGTTAGGAAGTGGGAGGCCCACGGGATTCAGGTGCAGAGTGGAAACACTCACGCGTAATGCGTAAAAGTCGATAGAAATAGTAGTTGTTAGCAATTAACAGTTTAAGGACACTTCTGAAGCAGCTAGAGAGTCGAGACTCGGAAACTAGACCCTAGGATAGTCACTACCCTTGTGAGCACCGAAGTACCCAAGTTACCTAGCCCACAGGCTGCGGGTGCATAGGTGTGAACTTGCGTTGGGTTTCGTCGTGGACTTCTATGGATGCCTGAAGGAAAGATGCTGACAGGCAGTCAGTGAAGAGTGTCCGGTGGATCCCAAGGCTGGGATCAAGAAGAGAGGAGACCTGCAAGCAGAAGGGACAGAGTCAAGGTCACTAGCCAGTGTCCACGTGGAACCAGGAAGGAACCAGGCGATGTCGTGAAGATTGCAGGTGAAGGTGAAGCTTGTCGCTGCAGCCACAAGGACCAGGGAACGTCGAGGACAACCAGGACCAGGAGGCGAGCTGTCCCACGAAGGCTCTTGCTGTCGGCGGCGTCGAAGTTGGACTAGGACTCACCAAGCCTTGGCAAGCGGAACCCACGAAGAACGGAGGACTTGCTTCTGGTGCAGACCAGGAAGGTCTGGGGTGCTTCTCTTTTGCAAGGAAGCGGGAGCCAGTCTGGAGGAGCCAAACCAGCGGTGAAGATTTCTGGATGCGTCGTCACAAAGGCCACTAGCCAACGGGCAAGCAACCGGACAGACGCGGCAAGCAGGAAAATGCAGAAGGGCCCCACGCAGGACTCGTGGAGTGTGGGGGGGCTGATCTTCGGTACAGATGGTGCTTGGGGTTGGGGCTTCTCAATCCCCGGTGCACAACTTTGAGGGTGCCTCAGAAGCTGCGCTGGAAGATACTAGCCACTTTTCCCAGGTAGCCGGTCCCACGTCTCTCGTCGCCTCCACGGATCTCAGCTCGGCTGTGGATGTGGATCAGGGTCGGAGAAGTCTGGAAGTCAAGGCTCTGGTCGGGCTCTGCAGTCGGTCCCTCGTAGAACTTTAGCAAAGCAAAGGGTAGTCTCTTGACGGTGCCTGTTTGCACAGGGTAGCCACTCCTTGGCCACAAGGGAGATTCTTCAGTCTTCTTCTTTCGTCGAATGTCGAAGGTCCAGAGTTTCTGTTCAAGTTGCAGGTTCAGGATAATCTAATCTCCTGGGGCCCAGCTACCACTCTTATACTAATCTGGGGGGCTGGGTTACCTGCTAGGTCACGCCTTATGGGTGGGACCTGGGAGGGGGGTGGTTACACCCCCTTCCCTTTGTCCAGTTTCGCGCCAGGACTGGGTCTGGAGTGCCCCAGCACCGGTTTGAACTGGACTATGCATGGGACACCTTGTGTGCCCCAGGCATGTCTCATTCCTTTCAGCCCTCCCTGCCCCAATACACTAAAGTCTGTCTGGGGAGGGGCTAGCACCTCCCCAAGCAGGAAACCTATTGTCCAAGCCTCCCTTGCCGGGATCACTCCCAGCAGCAGGAGGTCAGACTCGTGTCTGTGGCAGCAGCATCCATTTTGTGATGTTGAGGCTTTGGTTAGAGTTAAACAGCAAAGTAGGATTTTAACATGTCTCTCCCTCTAGAAGGGAGGAATAATATCCTCATCACCAGAAATGGTATGGGGGTATTATTCCAAAGTGTTAGACACCTTACACGACATGTTTTGATAAAGCCAAACCATAGTTACCATAACCGTTTAAGATTATAAGGCACTTTAAGAGTATATGGTAGGCTATATCATAGAACAGCTATAAGGACATGGTTCCGAAAGCTGCAGACAGGCTCAGCTCATGCTAGAGCACCATCTCACATGTTACCAAGCACTCTGCCTCCAGGATTGTCAAGGCCTGCCATAGGAGTGACTGATAGGTACACATGTGTCTATATATAAGGGTAGATATAGGCATACTATATCTAAGCAAGGGGTGATTACACGACCTTGCCCCAGCTGAGTGATCAGCCAGTTGTGTCTGATTGGAAGGCCAGACCAGGTGTGGCATAATACATGCTGCAGCCCCTAGGAGGCCTAGGGTACACCTATGCCCTGGGTACCTAGGGTACACTGTACAGGGTCCAATAAGGTGATCCTTACCAATTGGGAATGTACCTAGGGTACATGGAGTCCATTTTAAAGAGAGAGCAGACAGCCTGAGACCCTGAATGGCAGGATCTCAGGCCAACTAAGTCGAAAAACCAGCTAGACACTAGGCAAAAAGTTGGGGGTAACCATAGTCAGATATCCACCTTCCTACACATAGTTCCCGGTGTACATTGTGTATGTCATGTGACACACACCCTTACTCTTCAGTGGAATGACAGGTGCCTCACAGGGTGTCACAGTGCCACATATGTGATGTTCATCCACAGTATGTGTGGATTTCCATGCAGAGATGACTCAGATTTAATGTGCTCAATGTCAAACGTTCACAACATCCCTGTCTATTGTCAATGTGAGTTGATGTTGCGTCTGTGTGTCACAAACATCCATGTGTAAGCTGGCATGAAATCAGGGGGCACTACATGTGTGTGTCATGTGTGCTTTGTGTTGTGCATATGGGAAGCCACATCATGATGGTGTCCATGTTGCAACACAAGGCCCCTGTGTGTGTCTGTCAGGATCCTGTGATGTGGGGTAGACATCTGTCCTCACTAGTCTCTGTGGTGTGTGTCTGGTATGTGACACTCGTACTGATGTACTGTGACGGAGTCCATTGATTGCTCACAGCACAACAGGGACCTTGTTGTGTGGCCCTGTAGTGCTGAGATGTCAGATGATGGGCATGTATCTGATATGTGTGTCCATACCCACAGCACACACATCATGTTCTTGTGTCCTGTAATGTGATATCATGTGCTATTTGTCATGTACATTGGCATATAGATAGGGGGAATGACAAAGTGTCTTTGCTCTCCGTTGTACTGCAGGAGACCAAATGTCCACAGACCGTTCCCGGACCTGGAAACCATGGGTTAACGTGACTGCATGCGACGGTACCACTTCACCAGGCCACTGATCGAAGAATTGGTGGAGCAGTTGGCCCCACATCTGCAACCTGGCTGGACATACCCTACAGCGCTGACCCCCAAGGTGAAGGTGATGGCAGCCCTACACTTTTTTGCCACCAGTACTTTCCAGCACACTGCTGGTGGGATGTCACAGACTATGTTCAGCCGTGTGCTTCGGGATGTGTTGGAGGCAATGTTGCATTTCCCCGACCAGTACATCCATTTCCCCAAAGCACAACAACTAGCTGACATCAAGGGGGACTTCTTTGCCCTGGGCAGGATGCCACATGTCATTGGCTCTATCGATGGGACACATGTGGCTTTGGTACCACCGCAGGCACATGAGCAGACGTACCAGAACAGGAAGCATTTTCACTCTATATATGCTCTTGTGGTTTGTTTGGCGGACATGACTATTTCCCATGTGTGTGCAAGGTTCCCGGGCTCAGCGCACGACGCCTACATAATGAGGAGTAGTCGCATCCCAACGATGATTGCACAGATGCAGTACCAGTGTTCCTGGCTTGTCGGTGTGTACTGACTGCTTAGCATTGTGTGTGTTTGCTAAAGTAGATTCGCACCCTATTTTCACACTCAACTAATGTGCAATTGTCTCTCTGCAGGTGACTCCGGATACCCAACATGCCGTAGTTTCTGACACCCCTCAGGAACCCTGTGACACCAGCGGAGATGCGCTACAATGAGGCACATGGTCGGACCAGGAGAGTGATTGAGCAAACATTTGGCCTCCTGAAAAGCAGATTCCACTGCCTGGACAAGACAGGAGGGACCCTCCCATATGCACCTGCGAAGGTGTGTAGGATCATCATTGCGTGCTGCATGCTACATAACCTGGCAGTGCGCAAGCGGTTGCCTCTCATCCAGGATGACGATGACCAACCTCCGCCAGCCGTGGAGGATCCTGTCCTGGGGCATGATGCCAGTGATGATGAGGGTGATGGTGATGTTCGGAGCCAGCTGATCCAGAAATTGTTCTCATGAATGTCAGTATACAGGTATGTGTTGTTAAAGTAATGTGTCGGCATGACCTATGTTGGCGGTGCACTGGTGCCGATTGAGTGTGGCTGTATGCTACTTGTCAGGATGTTTGCTGTGATGTGTCCATTCTGGTAGTCTGTACTCCCAAACAGTGTTTACCTGATTGTTAGGATGTGTCTGGGTAGTTAGTGTTTTGTTATGGGCATGTATATTGTTGTTGTCTGCTGTAAATCTGTTTTTTTGATTGGGTTTTCTGTCTGTCCTTCACAGGGTACTTTGGATGCTGTGTGGAGCGGTCTGAATCCCAAGACACAGATCCTTGTTCCAGAGTGCAAGTACTCATTGTCCCAACCAATGATGTGCTACACACCCCTGGACTTTCATCGTTCACCACATGTTTAATTTTCTGATCACTGTCATGTTAGGTTAACGTGCATCAGTTGTGGAATTCCCACAATGTGAATATTTAATAAACCTGCCCTTCACTTTGTGATGTGCTCCGTGTGTGTCCACACATCCAACAGTAATTCGGATCCTGTACCTGTGGGCTGCTTGCCAATGATCCCGGATGGGTGTTGTGTGTGTGCATTCCACTGTGTTTCCTGTTGATATCAGTGTTGACGAGGAGTTAGGGGCCCTAGTGAGTTTGTGTTGTGTTGTCCTAGTGGTGTGTCTCTCTCATATGTGCCACATTCACATGACTCACATAACTGTGTTCACATTGCTGTTTTAGTTTGCATGCACAGTGTTAGAATCCGGGGTCTCTGGTTGGCGCAGGTATGCACTTGCGACAAGCAGGGACCCTTTCCTCTAAGTCAGGGCACAGGATCACCTCTTTAAAAATAACCCCTGCTCACCCTCTAGGTAACGTGGCGCGAGCAGTCAGGCTAGATCTCCAGAGGGCATTAGGTTAAGCGTTGCAAGTTGTCCCACACAATAATCACCACCCCACCACACAAAGACACAAGGCTGCAGTTATATCAAAATAGAGTTCTTTATATATAAGATTTCTTTGCAGGCAGGTTGATAAAATACAGTTCTCTTGTAGTAATAATCCAGTTACTCTTTAAATGCTGAAAGGTAGTCCACAGGTCTTAAAAATGGCAAAGTTCTGATTAAAATAAGCTTCTGCGCACTTCGTAGTGCCGTTGTTAGGCTTTGGGCAAGGTTTTTAAAGGGCCTTGCCGTTTCTCACGCTTCTCGCGTGAGCACGAGTACGCTTGCTGAGTCTCACGCTTCTCGCGTGAGCACCGGTAATGATTTTCAATGTAGTTCGGCTCAAAGCAGGTACGGTTCGAACTACGCTGCTCCAGAGGCCAGTACGGTTCAGACCAAGGCTGGTACGAGTCGAACTAAGGTTGCTACGGTTCAAAACAGGATACTTCAGGGGTCAGTACGGTCCGTACAAAGGCAAGTACGGGCCGTATTTACGCACAATTATTTCAGATGGACGTACCCCCAGTACGGCTCGAACTACGAGGCAAGGCAGTACTTTTCAAAGGGCAATGAGTTCAGATGGAAGTACGGACAGTACGGCTCGAACTACTAGGCAAGGCAGTACTTTTCAAAGCGCAATGAGTTCAGATGGAAGTACGGACCGTATGTAGGCAGTTACGGGCCGTACTTTTAGCGCGATGGTCACAAATACCTTCTTTTCACGGGGTTGGTCACGGCGGCGGCCTCGGGTTTCCACGGTGCGGTGTCTCACATCGCGGTGTCGTCCCTCGCAGTCAGAGGGCGGCGGTGCTTCGTGGGGCACCCAAAGAAGGTCCCAGCCACACGACCAAGGGCAGAGGAGGGGAAGGCAGCTCCGGGGGCAATTCTTAGTGTGTTGCAGCGCCGACGGCTTCGTAGTAGATCACGAGTGCGTTGCAGGTCTTTGCGGGGATCTCGGTGGCGCGGGGTCACCAAGGCTCGGTGCACGGACCCTCAGGGTCCTTTCCTGGCGGTGCGAGCTACGGCTCGGAGGGGCTGGTACTTGCGGTGCTGGTACCCGACAGGTCCTGGCGGTGCTCGTGGTAGCCCCAGGTGGCAGATGTCGCGGTGCAGGGAAAGGAGTAGAGGCACACAGGTTCTCTGGGAGTCAGCTTCACAGAATCGCTTCCAGGCACTTCTCCTCTTCTTGGGGATAGGTTGCGCCCACTGTTCCTGGGGCGCAGATCAGGGGGCAAGTTCACAAGCAAGCCCTTGGAGATTGTTTAAAAGCGCAGTTTGAATCAAAGTCTTTTTCTGTAGTCTTTTCCTCTCCTTCCAGCAGACAGGCACCCACTGCAGGCCAGTCTCTCAGGCAGAGAGACAGTACTCCTCCTTCAGCTTCTCCAGGTCCTTCTTCTTCAGGCAGAGGTTCGATGTTGCGTAAACAGGATCTGATTTCTTAGGAGCCAGGCTCCTACTTTTATACAGTGATTCTTTTGTTCTTTAGCGCCAGGGGGCCTGGGCCTGGCTCAGTCCAGTTTTGGAGCACTTTGTTGTGGTGACTCTGCTCTTTCCTTTCAGCAGCAGGGCAGAGACATCAGCCGCTCCACAGGGGGCGGTGCCAGCATTGTGGTGGCAGAGCACAGGTCTATTCAAGAGTCAAGGTGTACTCCTCCCACCCATCCTGGTGTAATCTCTCTACCCACCACCTGGCAGACAGCCTGTCTTCTGGAATTCCCCAGCCCTGCTCCTTACTGTTGCTAGGCAGAACACACACACACAGCGCAGAGGCGGACTGAATGGCCAGATCAGTAAATACTAGCTTTCTAAAAGTAGTATTTACAAACGCAGGATATTAAAATAAACTTTACTAAAAGAAGTACTTTATTATTCTGAGTTCAGGCATACTAAACATGACTTTCTACCATGCTCTATGAGTCCACTGGGATTACAGGGTGTAGTAATTTCAGCAGCCCATTCTGGCCTATGGAGAGCAGGTAGCCTTCAATAGTGAAAAACGAAAATGGCTGTAATTCACTATTAAGACATGCCACACACATCAGGGCATGTCCTACCTTATGCCTACAATGCACCCTATCCATGGGCCTACCAGAGGGGTGACTAATATGTAGTCAAGGGAAGGTTTAGGGACTGGCAAGTGGGTGCACTTGCGCAGTCAGCGCAACAGTACCAGACTGCGCGCAGGTTCTGCAGTGGCAGACCCTAGACACATTTTACTAGGCCGCTTCTGTGGGTGGCACAACCAGTGCTGCAGGCCCACCAGCAGCATTTGTATTTACAAGCCCTGGCACTCCTGGTGCACTTTACTAGGGGCTGACAGTAAACCAAATGAACCAATCATGGACACCAATCAATGCATACATTTTCCAAAGGGAGCACTTGCACTGTGGCACTGATTAGCAGTGGCACAGTGCCCTGAGCAGCTAACACCAACAAAACACAATGAGGCACATCAGCAAAAAGTGGAAGGGAAACTCACGCCAAGGTGCCAGGTCTAACACGTGTCCCCTCCAGCTGAAATGTGGGGGGAACTACCCTACCCCAGGGAGTTCCTCTTCACTAAGGCGGAAAAACCTGGACAGACCGTCAGCATTGGCGTGATCTGTGCCAGGGCGATGCTCCACCGTAAAGTCCATACCCTGTAGGGAGATGGACCACCTCAACAGTTTTGGGTTCTCACCCCTCATTTGCATCAACCATCTGAGGGGCCTGTGGTCGGTCTGAACCCGGAAGTGAGACCCAAACAAGTAGGGTCTTAGCTTCTTCAGCGCCCAAACCACAGCAAATGCTTCTCGCTCTATCGCACTCCACCTTTGTTCCCGTGGAAGTAACCTCCTACTAATAAAGGCTACAGGTTGGTCCCAGCCCTCCTCAGTCATCTGTGAGAGAACAGCCCCTACACCATGCTCTGATGCGTCTGTCTGTACTAGGAATTCCTTGGAGAAGTCAGGAGCCAAGAGCACGGGCGCCGTGCACATGGCAGTTTTCAGGGTGTCAAAGGCTTTCTGACAGGCGTCAGTCCATATCACTTTTCTGGGCTGCTTCTTCGAAGTCAGCTCTGTCAAGGGGGTAACGATGCTGCCATTCCCCTTGACAAACCTCCTGTAGTACCCTGTGAGTCCTAAAAAGGCCCTCACCTCTGTCTGGGTCTTTGGGGGCTCCCAAGCCAGGATGGTTTCTATCTTGGGTTGGAGGGGCGCCACCTGGCCGCTCCCCACTTGGTGTCCCAAGTACACCACTGAACCCTGCCCGATCTGACATTTGCTTGCCTTGATCGTGAGGCCTGCCTTGCGCAGGGCCATCAACACTTCCCAGAGATGTTGCAGGTGTTCTTTCCATGTGCCACTGAACACTGCAATGTCATCCAGGTATGCGGCGCTGAACTCTGTCAGCCCAGCCAACACCTGGTTGACCAACCTCTGGAAGGTGGCAGGGGCATTCTTCATCCCAAATGGCATAACACGGAACTGGAAATGCCCATCTGGTGTGGAGAATGCAGACCTCTCCTTGGCCCCATCAGTTAAGGCGATCTGCCAGTACCCGGACGTTAGATCAAACGTGCTGAGGTACCGTGCAGCCCCTAACCGATCGATGAGCTCATCAGCTCTGGGGATGGGGTGCGCGTCAGTCTTCGTGACTGAATTGAGTCCTCTGTAGTACACACAGAACCGGAGTTCGGGTGTGGCACCCGGCGCTGCAGCCTTTGGGACCAAGACCACTGGGCTGGCCCAAGGACTGCTGGAGGACTCAACCACCCCTAAAGCAAGCATCTTTGAGACCTCCTCTTTGATGCAGGCTCTGACCCTGTCAGTTACCCTGTAAGCTTTGTGCTTCACAGGTAAGCTGTCTCCTGTATCCACATCATGGACGCAACAATCTGTGATACCAGGAACCAGGGAGAACAGGTCAGGAAACTGCCCCAGCAGCTGGCGGCAGTCATCCTGTTGCTCAGGGGTCAGGGTGGGTGAGAGGTTAACTCCATCCACTGACCCGTCTCACTCTGAGGCTACCAAGAGGTCAGGAAGAGGTTCTGACTCCTCCTCCGTCCCATCATCGGTGGCCAAGAGCATGCCCACTTCGGACCTCTCCAAGTGGGGCTTAAGGCGATTGACATGTAGGACCCTTAAGGGGTTCCTAGGAGACTGCAAGTTCACCAGGTAGGTGACAGAACTCTTGCGCTCCACAATCTCAAAGGGTCCTGTCCACTTGTCCTGGAGTGCACAAGGCTCCACAGGGGCAAGGACCCACACCTTTTGCCCAGGTTGAAGCTCAACCAGAGTGGCATTCTGGTCGTACCACCGCTTCATTTCCTCCTGGCTGGCTTCCAGATTTGCCTCAGCAAGTTGCCTGAAACGCCTAGTCTGGTTTCTGAAGGCCAGCATGTAACTAAATACATTCTGGGGAGGTTTCCTGGGAGATTGCTCCCAGCCTTCCTTGACCAGACTAAGAGGTCCTCGTACTGGGTGGCCATACAAAAGCTCAAAGGGACTGGACCCCAGAGACTTTTGTGGCACCTCACAGTACGCAAACAGTAGGCATGGTAAGAGGACGTCCCACTTACGCCTCATGGGTTCTTCAAGACCCATAATCATGCCCTTCAGGGTTCGGTTGAATCTCTCAACCAACCCGTTTACTTGGGGATGGTAAGGGGTGGTGAACTTGTATGTCACACCACACTCTTGCCAAAGGGATTTCATATATTTCGATATGAAATTGGTCCCCCTGTCAGACACCACCTCTAGAGGGAATCCTACTCGCGAGAAAATTCCCATCAGTGCCCGTCCCACCACGGGGGCCGTCACTGTCCTCAGAGGGATGGCTTCAGGGTACCGGGTGGCATGGTCCACCAAGACCAGGATGAACCTGTTACCCATGGCTGTCTTGGGGTCCAGTGGCCCCACAATGTCAATCCCCACTCGCTGGAATGGGGTACTGACCACAGGGAAAGGTTGGAGTGGAGCTTTCAGCTTCCTTCCACTCTTGCCACTTGCCTGGCAAGTCTGGCATGTCCTGCAGTGAGTATCAGAACTCCTGCGCATTTGGGGCCAATAGAAGTGGGTGACAAGCCATTCAAAGGTCTTGTCCTGCCCCAAATGCCCTGCCAACGGCACGTCGTGAGCCAGCCCCAGTAGGAAGGTTCTGAACTTCTGGGGTACCACCAGCGCACGGGCTGACCCAGGTTCAGCAACCTTAGGCTCTGAGTACAGGAGGTCGTTCTCCCAGTAGATCAAGTGAGTCCCGGACTGATCACCTTTGGCCTGGGCTGCAGCCTGCTGCCGCATACCCTCTAGAGAGGGGCACTCTTTCTGCTCCCTGCAGAATTCCTCCCTGGAGGGGCCTCCTTCTTGCTGCCAATGGGTCAGCTCAGGCAGGTCCCCCAGTTCGGCTATCTGTTCCCCGGTAGGCTCCAGGGCATCCCCCTCAAGGTCTGCTTCCTCCTGGGCCGTGGGAACTTCAGGAGCCGGTTTCCTGTGCCTCCCTTGCCCTCTCTCTAAGGCCGGTTCCTGGGCCTCTCCCTCAGGCTCCAGGGTCCCTTCAACACCCCTACTGGCTGCCATTGACCGGGTGGTCACGCACGCCCAATCAGGTAAACCCACCATCCGCAGATGGGCTGTCTTCTCCACCTTTTCCCAAGGGGAGCTCTCCAAGTCATTCCCTAGGAGACAGTCTACAGGCATGGCAGTTCTCACAGCGACTTGCAGAGTACCAGAGACCCCCACCCACTCAAAGGGAACTTGAGCCATTGGACAATGACTCTCCGTGTTGTCAGCATTGACAACCTGACAATAGGCATGGGGTACGACCTGCTCTTGAGATACCAGGTGCTGCCGCACTGCAGTCACGCTGGCTCCTGTGTCTCTAAGAGCCTCTACCTTCTTCCCATTGACGGTCACCACTTGCCCATATTTCTTAGTGTTAGAGGGCAAGTTGGCTTGGGGGACCATCTCACTGTCTCCTAGTGAGACTAAGGTCATCTGGACGGGGTCTCACCCACCTTGGACTTCTACCTCCTCCCCAAAGGCTACTGTAGCCACTTGCCTGGGTGGAGCACCAGGGGGTGCGGGTTTCACATATTGGCGACACTTGGGATCACTGGCAAAGTGACCTAGATCACCACATTTATAACATTGAGGGGGCCCCTTGGGAACAGGTTTACCTGTCGGGGCCCCTGTCTGCTTCGGGGGTGGGGGAGGCTGAGAACCTTTCTGCTGGTTCCCTTGGGTATTACTTTGGGGGCCTTTTTGGAACCCTTTCTGTTTTCCCCTGTCCCCCCCACTCTTCTGCTGGGGACCCTGCCCACCCTTGGCGGAGTCTCCCACATGACCCTTGTGGACCCTGGTGCTGAGCCAGCGGTCCGCCTCCTCTGCAAGCTTCCTAGGGTTAGTCAGCTTACAATCTATCAGGTGTTAGCGTAGCTCAGGAAAACAATTAACTGACAAGTGCTCCCACGCAATTAAATCAAAGAGACCTTGGTAATCATTAACTTTGCTACCCTTCACCCAACCATCCAGTGCTCTGCAGAAAAAGGTTACATACTCCACATACGTACCCCCCGCATTCTTGGTACACCCCCTGAACCTCTGTCTATACATTTCAGGAGTTAGCCCATATCTGGTCATTAAAGCTTCTTTCATGTGGGGGTAAGAATTCTGCATGTCTAAGGGCAAATCTAAAAGTGTGTCCCGCCCCTCACTGAGGAACCGTCCCCACAACCCCGCTCCCCAGTCTTTCTCAGGGACCCGGTGGGAGGACATGGTTACCTCATAGGCCCGGAACCATTGCCCTATGTCATCATTCCTGTAGAACTCTTTAACTACATCCTTTGGTATGTACACCCTTGACTCTACCTGCACCGGCGTTGCGCTGCCACCAGAGGGAGTGTTCTCCAAACTTTTCTCTTTTATCGCCAGTTCCCTCATTCTGGCGTCGTGCTCCATCTGTAGCTTTCTTTCTTCAAGAGCCATCTTCTTGCTCTCTAGCTCCATTTGGCCATTCAATTTCAACTTTCAATCAATCAATCAATCATAGGCATTTGTATAGCGCACTGCTCACCTGGAGGGTCTCAAGGCACTGGGGGGGGGGGGAACGCTACTGCTCGAACAGCCAGGTCTTGAGTTGCTTCCTGAAGGCGAGATGGTCTTGCGTTGTCCGGAGGTGGATGGGGAGGGAGTTCCATGTCTTGGCTGCCAGGTAGGAGAAGGATCTTCCTCCGGCGGTGGCTCTGCGGATGCGGGGGACGGTGGCGAGAGCGAGGCTGGCGGAGCGGAGCTTGCGGGTGGGCTTGTGGAAGGTCAGGCGGCTGTTGAGGAACTTGGGGCCCAGGTCGTGGAGGGCCTTGTGTGCGTGGGTGAGGAGTCGGAACGTGATTCTTTTGTTGACGGGGAGCCAGTGCAGGTCTCTCAGGTGTCCGGAGATGTGGCTGTGTCGGGGGATGTCCAGGATGAGTCGTGCTGAGGCGTTCTGGATCCGTTGGAGTTTCTTCTGGAGTTTGGCGGCGGTGCCGGCGTAGAGGGCGTTCCCGTAGTCCAGCCGACTGGTGACGAGGGCCTGGGTGACCGTCTTCCTGGTCTCGGTGGGGATCCACCGGAAGATCTTTCGAAGCATGCGCAGGGTGTTGAAGCATGAAGACGAGACGGCGTTGACTTGTCTGGTCATCGAGAGGGAGGAGTCCAGGATGAAGCCTAGGTTGCGTGCGTGGTCCGTTGGCTTGGGGGTGGCTCCCAGGGCGGGGGGCCACCAGGAGTCGTCCCAGGCGGAGGGTGATGATCCCAGGATGAGGACCTCCGTCTTGTCTGAGTTCAGTTTCAGGCGGCTGTTCTTCATCCATTCGGCGACGTCTTTCATCCCTTCGTGTAGGCTGGCTCTGGCGGCGTCCGGGTCGCTGGTGAGGGAGAGGATCAGCTGGGTGTCGTCGGCGTAGGTGATGATCTTGAGGTTGTGTTGACGTGCGATGGTTGCGAGGGGGCTCATGTAGACGTTGAAGAGGGTGGGACTGAGCGATGACCCTTGTGGAACGCCGCAGATGACTTCAGTGGCCGCTGACCGGAACGGGGGGAGGCGGACTCTCTGGGTTCTTCCGGCGAGGAATGAGGTGATCCACTCCAGGACCTTCTCCTGGATGCCGGTGTTGTTCAGGCGCTGTACCAGGGTGCGGTGGCAGACAGTGTCGAACGCTGCGGAGTGGTCCAGGAGGATGAGGGCCGCAGTTTCCCCGTTGTCCATTAGGGATCTCATGTCGTCTATGGCTGCAATGAGGGCGGTCTCCGTGCTGTGGTTGGCTCGGAAGCCGGATTGCGAGTGGTCGAGGGATCCGTTGGTCTCGAGGAAGGCGGCTAGCTGTCTGTTGACGGTCTTCTCGATGACTTTGGCAGGAAACGGGAGGAGCGAGATGGGGCGGTAGTTCTTGAGGTCGGACGGGTCTGCAGTTGGTTTCTTCAGCAGGGCACTGATCTCGGCGTGTTTCCAGCACTCTGGGAAGGTGGCGGTGTTGAAGGAGGCGTTGATGATGTCGCGGAGGTGGGGTGCGATGATGTGGTCGGCCGTGTTGAAGATGTGGTGTGGGCAGGGGTCCGTAGGGGATCCGGAGTGGATGGTGTTCATTGTGCGTGTTGTGTCTTCGGTGCTGACTGGGGTCCAGGTGCAGAGGGTGGCGGTGGGGGGCATCGGTTCGGTGGTGGGGTTCGTGGTTGGTGGGCCGAAGCTGTTGTGAATGTTGGCGATCTTGTCGTGGGAGAAGGCTGCGAGGGAGTCGCAGAGGTCTTGCGAGGGAGTGATGTCATTGTTTCCGGCGTCGGGGTTGGAGAGCTCTTTGACGATGCTGAAGAGTTCCTTGCTGTTGTGGGTGTTGTTGTCCAGTCGTTCCTTGAAGGCTGTCTTCTTTGTGGCGTGGATCAGTTGGTGGTGTTTGCGGGTGGCGTGTTTGAGGGCCGTCATGTTGTCTGTGGTCTGGTTGGTGCGCCAGGTGTTCTCCAGGGAGCGGCAGTTCTTCTTGGAGGTGATGAGCTCGTCGGTGAACCAGGAGGCTTTCTTGCTGCCGCGTCTGCTGGGGGGGTTCTTCTTCAGTGGTGCAAGGGCGTCTGTGCAGTTGGTGATCCACTGTGTGAGGTTGTTGGTGGCTTCGTTGGGATCTGTTGAGCTGGTGGGGGGGGTTCTGGCTGAGGAAGGTGGTGAGCTGGTCGCCGGTGATCTTGTTCCAGCTCCTGCGGGGGGCTTGTTGAGGGTGGTGGTGGGTAGTCGTTTTACTGAAGCTGAAGTGGACGCAGCTGTGGTCAGTCCACTGGAGATTGGTGGAGTGGCTGAAGGTGACGTTTGCTGGATGAGAAGACTGGGTCAAGCGTGTGGCCGGCGTAGTGGGTGGGGGTGGTTACCAGTTGCTTGAGTCCGAGGTTGGCCAGGTTGTCCAGCAGAGCAGTGGTGTTGCGGTCCTTGTTGTCCTCCAGGTGGAAGTTGAGGTCCCCCAGGAGGATGTAGTCGGTGGAATTGATGGCGTGTGGGCTGACGAAGTCTGTGATGTCTTCGCTGAACTGTGTGCGTGTGCCTCTGAGCGTGGTCTTGGGGTCGGTGTGTATCTGGAAGTGGAGGTGTTCGGCGGAGGTGAAGGTGTCATCGGAGTTGGTCGTGATGCGGATGGTGTTCTTGTGGATGATGGCGATGCCTCCTCCTGTCTGGTTGACGCGGTCCTTCCTGGTGATTTTGCAGCCTTCCGGGACGGCGATGTCGGGCGCTGAGGAGGCGTTCATCCAGGTTTCCGTCAGGAAGGCGATGTCTGGTGCTGTCGAGTCGAGGAGGCTCCAGAGTTCGACGGCATGCCTGTGAACGGAGCGGGTGTTGAGCAGGATGCACATCAGGTGTTTGTTGCTGGTGCTCGGTTTAGCAGGTGTGGTGTTGGGTCGGAGGCCGGTGAAGCGGCAGGTCAGGCAGGTGAAGGGTCCGTGGGTGCGTGTCAGGGTGGCTCGGTAGCAGGCGGTGTTTCGGCCGGCATTGAGTGCGTGGAGGGTTTTGGCGTCGTAGATGTGCAGGGTGTGCTGGCGAGGGCGAGGACCAGGGGGTCTGGCGCTGGGCGCGGTCCAGGCGCGGACAGGCGCAGACGGGCTTACCTTTGGCGCACCTTCGGCGCTCAATCGGCGCTCCCGCTGCGCGCGTCCGCTGCGCGGTCGCTCTGGGGGCGTCATAAGTAAGGAGCCGGGAGGGAGGAGCAGCTGGGTGGTGGGAGCGGGGCGGCAAATGGAATCACAGGGGGGCGGGGCCGCAGGGAGGCAGCGGCGGGAAATTCCAAGAAGCAGCGGGCAGCGGGAAATTCCCAGGAGCAGCGGGAAATTCCCAGGAGCAGCGGGCAGCGAGCGAAGGAATCTGCAGGCAGGAGGCGGCAAAGGCAGGCAGGAGCGGCAGCAGTGAGTGGGGCGACCAAGCCCTGTGGAGGGCTGATCTCTTGCGGCCTGTCTGTCTGCCAGCTTTCTTGGCGACAGATCCCTTCCAGCACTGTGGATGCTCTCTGCTGGCTCCACTAGGTCAACTTCAGGTGCAACATTCTCAGTTCCCTTCCTTGATTCCACCCAGGCTCTCAGTGCCGTCTGGAAGTGCACCTTGTTTGTGCATCCTTTGCGTGGGACCTTGAACTTCTTGCAGAAATGTAGGAGTTGATCTCTTGTGTAGCTTCCCAGTTTGGCTTCTTCCCATTCCAATCCTGGCCTCTCAGAGATTTCAGATAGCGATTTCTCAATGCTGTTTGAACCCGGCATGGCTTCAAACACAAGGGATCTTCTTTACTTGGCAGTGAAAATTTAAAAGTTCTGTGGCTCAAGCTACTGGACTGTTTACTGTGCAATGGTTAGTAATCACTGCGCAGACAACAAGAACGCAAATCCGTAAATCCGCACCGCTGCCATCAATGTTAGAATCCGGGGTCTCTGGTTGGCGCAGGTATGCACTTGCGACAAGCAGGGACCCTTTCCTCTAAGTCAGGGCAAAGGATCACCTCTTTAAAAATAACCCCTGCTCACCCTCTAGGTAACGTGGCGCGAGCAGTCAGGCTAGATCTCCAGAGGGCATTAGGTTAAGCGTTGCAAGTTGTCCCACACAATAATCACCACCCCACCATACAAAGACACAAGGCTGTAGTTATATCAAAATAGAGTTCTTTATATATAAGATTTCTTTGCAGGCAGGTTGATAAAATACAGTTCTCTTGTAGTAATAATCCAGTTACTCTTTAAATGCTCAAAGGTAGTCCACAGGTCTTAAAAATGGCAAAGTTCTGATTAAAATAAGCTTCTTAGGGGTTCTGCGCACTTCGTAGTGCCGTTGTTAGGCTTTGGGCAAGGTTTTTAAAGGGCCTTGCCATTTCTCACGCTTCTCGCGTGAGCACGAGTACGCTTGCCGAGTCTCACGCTTCTCGCATGAGCACCGGTAATGCTTTTCAATGTAGTTTGGCTCAAAGCAGGTACGGTTCAAACTACGCTGCTCCAGAGGCCAGTACGGTTCAGACCAAGGCTGGTACAAGTCGAACTAAGGTTGCTACGGTTCAAAACAGGATACTTCAGGGGTCAGTACGGTCCGTACAAAGGCAAGTACGGGCCGTATTTACGCACAATTATTTCAGATGGACGTACCCCCAGTACGGCTCGAACTACGAGGCAAGGCAGTACTTTTCAAAGCACAATGAGTTCAGATGGAAGTACGGACAGTACTGCTCGAACTACTAGGCAAGGCAGTACTTTTCAAAGCGCAATGAGTTCAGATGAAAGTACGGACCGTACGTAGGCAGTTACGGGCCGTACTTTTAGCGCGATGGTCACAAATACCTTCTTTTCACGGGGTTGGTCACGGCGGCGGCCTCGGGTTTCCACGGCGCGGTGTCTCACGTCGTGGTGTCGTCCCTCGCAGTCAGAGGGCGGCGGTGCTTCGTGGGGCACCCGAAGAAGGTCCCAGCCACACGACCAAGGGCAGAGGAGGGGAAGGCTGCTCCGGGGGCAATTCTTAGCGCGTTGCAGCGCCGACGGCTTCGTAGTAGATCACGAGTGCGTCGCAGGTCTTTGCGGGGATCTCGGTGGCGCGGGGTCACCAAGGCTAGGTGCACGGACCCTCAGGGTCCTTTCCTGGCGGTGCGAGCTATGGCTCGGAGAGGCTGCTACTTGCGGTGCTGGGACCCGACAGGTCCTGGCAGTGCTCGTGGTAGCCCCAGGTGGCAGATGTCGCGGTGCAGGGAAAGGAGTAGAGGCACACAGGTTCTCCGGGAGTCTGCTTCACAGAATCGCTTCCAGGCACTTCTCCTCTTCTTGGGGATAGGTTGCGCCCACTGTTCCTGGGGCGCAGATCAGGGGGCAAGTTCACAAGCAAGCCCTTGGAGATTGTTTAAAAGCGCAGTTTGAATCAAAGTCTTTTTCTGTAGTCTTTTCCTCTCCTTCCAGCAGACAGGCACCCACTGGAGGCCAGTCTCTCAGGCAGAGAGACAGTACTCCTCCTTCAGCTTCTCCAGGTCCTTCTCCTTCAGGCAGAGGTTCGTCGTTGCGTACACAGGATCCGATTTCTTAGGAGCCAGGCTCCTACTTTTATACAGTGATTCTTTTGTTCTTTAGCGCCAGGGGGCCTGGGCCTGGCTCAGTCCAGTTTTGGAGCACTTTGTTGTGGTGACTCTGCTCTTTCCTGTCAGCAGCAGGGCAGAGACATCAGCCGCTCCACAGGGGGCGGAGCCGGCTTTGTGGTGGCAGAGCACAGGTCTATTCAAGAGTCAAGGTGTACTCCTCCCACCCATCCTGGTGTAATCTCTCTACCCACCACCTGGCAGCCAGCCTGTCTCCTGGAATTCCCCAGCCCTGCTCCTTACTGTTGCTAGGCAGAACACACACACACAGCGCAGAGGCGGACTGAATGGCCAGATCAGTAAATACTAGCTTTCTAAAAGTAGTATTTACAAACGCAGGATATTAAAATAAACTTTACTAAAAGAAGTACTTTATTATTCTGAGGCATACTAAACATGACTTTCTACCATGCTCTATGAGTCCACTGGGATTACAGGGTGTAGTAATTTCAGCAGCCCATTCTGGCCTATGGAGAGCAGGTAGCCTTCAATAGTGAAAAACGAAAATGGCTGTAATTCACTATTAAGACATGCCACACACATAAGGGCATGTCCTACCTTATGCCTACAATGCACCCTGCCCATGGGCCTACCAGAGGGGTGACTAATATGTAGTCAAGGGAAGGTTTAGGGACTGGCAAGTGGGTGCCCTTGCGCAGTCAGCGCAACAGTACCAGACTGCGCGCAGGTTCTGCAGTGGCAGACCCTAGACACATTTTACTAGGCCGCTTCTGTGGGTGGCACAACCAGTGCTGCAGGCCCACCAGCAGCATTTGTATTTACAAGCCCTGGCACTCCTGGTGAACTTTACTAGGGGCTGACAGTAAACCAAATGAACCAATCATGGACACCAATCAATGTATACATTTTCCAAAGGGAGCACTTGCACTGTGGCACTGATTAGCAGTGGCACAGTGCCCTGAGCAGCTAACACCAACAAAACACAATGAGGCACATCAGCAAAAAGTGGAAGGGAAACTCACGCCAAGGTGCCAGGTCTAACACACAGTGATCCTTAGCTGCTCATCATCGCCATGGCACAAAGCAAGTAGGAATCACGACAGAGGCAAGTATTGTTTGATTGTGAATTTATTTACAAACATGTGTAAGGATGGTGAACAGAATTTGCAGTGTTGTACAATGTGATGGTAATCCAAAGTTCACAGGTGAGTTGGTAGTCTTGGTAGTTGAAATGTCCAGAGTAGAATCCACAGTCATTTGGTGCATTGTCACAACTTTAACCCTCCATGTCAAGTGGGTGATTTAGATGTAGGTCGACAAGGTCAACTGGTTTGCACACAAAGGATGTTAACAGGAGCAGGTGTTAGGTGCCTGGGGGATATGCATGGCCATCAGCATCTTAATTGCCCTTCTTCAGATGACCCCTCTTCTTCCTCGGGGGACCCTCATGTGCAGGCTGATGCGGTGCCGAGGACTCTCTGCCACAGTCCTCCTCCCTCCCTGGGACTGTTGCGGATGTTGTGGCAACAGATGTTGTGGGCGCACATGGAGGTGTGGTCAGGTTGGTGCTGATCTCGTGTAGGCATGTCAGTATGTCCCTATGCACTGCTGTTAGTTCATCCAATTTGTCCCACTTGGACTCCACCCGAGCCATGGGCAGCCTGCTGTTCTTTGAGTTCCTTGAGGATCCCCAAGACCTGTCCAAACCCTCCAGTACTTTCCTGGTACGCATCTATGATGCGTTCCAGGTGTGGCTCATCATGCAGTCCAGCCCCATCGGCAGGCCGTGTCCTCTGCCTGGCCACCCTCGCACCACCCGACCCACAGGGGTAGGACCTGCCATGGCCGGCCCTGCCAACACTGGGCCCCCTTGAGTGTTAGCACCAGTTGTGTTGTCCCTTGCTTCCGGGGGGCCCTGTGTACCTGTTCCGGTTGTTGTTCTGGGGCCTGGGCCTGCCGTGTCGGCATGGGGACTCTGTCTGGTGTCCGATGTGGCAGGAGTGGTTGATGGGGGTGCTGATGTGACTGCTGCTGGGGCTGCACGATAACTCACGCCAGAGGTGCCAGGTCGGTCAAGGTCGTCGTGTGCTTGTTGCTATGTACTATGTCTACATCTCCCCAATTGTCATCTACAAGACACATTTTCACAGCCATGTCAGGGGACTCCACAGGGACACTGCATCTCCAGAGAGTGGGAGGATACCTACAGTTCCAATGGGTGTGAGTGTAGATGTGTTTGAGTTGGCCAGTGCATAGGTGTGACTTGCAGACAATTCATACATCATGACCATGTGTCATCCATCTTGCCAAGACATTTACTTTTGGAGTGACTGGTCCCAAGGGTGCACTTTGTTCTGGCTGAGAAGGTGTGCTTTGAGGCGACATTGATGGTATTGCAGGACCTCCTTCACCCACAGAGGCCAGCGAATCCCCCATGTGTCCTGCTTCCATTGCAGGGAGTCACAATTTATGTTCAGGAGCTCTGGCCTTAGTGTCCTGTTGTCAGTTAAAGGCCAAGGCCCAGCATGGCCTTGTGCTCCCCACAGCAGGGCCTAGTGTCAGCCATCTTGGTAGTACTTTTGCACTCCCTGTGAGGTGAGCATGGTTCAGTGTGAGCTTGCAGGGACATGTAGGTGGGGGACTGGTGGCTGTGACTGCAACTCCCATCATGCGTTTGGTTCCACCCACCTTCCCACAATACCTGAGCTTCCTTCCTGTGGATCTTTTTCCCTATGTGGTGGTGTGCCTGTGCTGACAGTTTGGCAGGCAGTGGTGTCCTGGTGTTTGTTTGCACTCAGGTCCTGAAAAGCCCATGTCCTTCACACAGCAGAACCCAGTGTGGTCAATATTTGTGGGATATTCAAAGGGATTTTGAGGGATTGCATTAGACCAGGTGGTTTGGGTGTAGTTTGTGTTAAGGGGTGTGTGTTTGTGTATGTGCAAGTGCCTGCTGGTAGTTGTAGTCAGAGCTGGCAGTCCTCCTCCCCCACTCCAGACCTCCCACCATGCATCATGCTTCCATTGCAGGGAGTAGTGGTCACCTTTCACGATGTCTGGCATTGGTGTCCTGTTGTCAGTTAGAGGCCAAGGCCCAGCAGGGCCTTGTGCTCCCCACAGCAGGGCCTAGTGTCAGCCATCTTGGCAGTACTTTTGCACTCCTTGTGAGGTGAGCATGGTTCAGTGTCAGCTTGCAGGGACATGTGGGTGGGGGACTGGTGGCTGTGACTGCAACTCCCATCATGCTTTCTGCTACATGCACATTCCCAGCAGCCCAACCTTCCTTCATTTTGACTCAGCTTTCCTGTGAGGTGGTGGGACAGTGGTGGAAAAATGGATGACAGTGTTTGTTGGTTATTTATGGTCATGCCTTGCAGTATTGGTCTTTAGGTTTGTACATGTTAGGACGTAGTTCCATATTACTGTGGGATGGCAGATATTGTATTTGTATAACTGATATACACCACACAGGATACTTGCCTTTCCGTTGATGCGTTCCAGGTGTGGCTCATCATGCAGTCCAGCCCCATCGGCAGGCCGTGTCCTCCGCCTGGCCACCCTCGCACCACCCCGACCCACAGGGGTAGGACCTGCCATGGCCGGCCCAGCCAACACTGGGCCCCCTTGAGTGTTAGCGCCGGTTGTGTTGTCCCTTGCTTCCGGGGGGCCCTGTGTACCTGTTCCGGTTGTTGTTCTGGGGCCTGGGCCTGTCCGTGTTGGCATGGGGACTCTGTCTGGTGTCCGATGTGGCAGGAGTGGTTGAGGGGGGTGCTGATGTTACTGCTGCTGGGGCTGCACGATAACTCACGCCAGAGGTGCCAGGTCGGTCAAGGTCGTCGTCCGAAGAGGACGGAGAGTGATCCACGCAAGCTGGCATACAGGCTCCTAATGATTGACAGCACAGCAGAGCAGTACAAAACTAAAATCATCATTTTAAATTGGTCCTAATTTTACTACTGAACTAGTAGGCTGCATGGGCTGGGCCTCATGCACAGTGCCAGTGCCCGTACAGGAAGAATAGAGGCGTCCCAATGACCACCAGCCTCACCCTCGTCCATGGTGAACTATGACCCCTGTTGAGGGTATAACACTGGGGTGTCATCAGCACAAGAGATAGTCATGGCACACCTGCAGCAAGTGGCGCACCTGTTCAAGGCAGATTGCATCAATCATAGTGGAGATGCAGCTGCCCCATCTAAATCACGCGAAATTAACCTCGGGAAGAATGGTGCCAGCATATTGTTTTTTCTTTCCAAATGTGTCTTTAGACATGTCTAGCTTCCGCTACTGCTGCACTGTTCTGATAAATAGCATTCTTTGTTAGCATGTTCATTTCCAATGAGTGTTTATGTTAACCCATTTGCAGTGAGTAGCTTGTATTTGCCTTTGAAAGGCTATCTCTGTCCTCTCACCTACTTGGCTGTTGATGCCCTGCAAGAAAAAAGTCAGTCAGGATGTAATTTTCCTTTTTGCATTTCACAAGCCTGCCAAGTAGCACTATGACATTTGATACTATCAGCCATTCCTGGCTTTTAAGGCCACAGCATTGCGGGCCATGTAGTTTTCCATTTTACACTTTCATTAAGGGCTCATAATCCTAGCATTCAAAGTGCTGCTGACTAAAATGCCAGAATTGGCCTAGCGTTTTATACATCCCCATGAGACACTTGTCAGCTATGTTTAAAAATCAAATCAAAGCAATTTACATCAGTGGTTCTTAACCTGTGGTCCCAGGACCCTTGGGGGTCAGCGAGGAAAACACAGGGGTCCATGATTGTGTTACAAAATGAGATAATATTAAAATGAATACATTCAACATCATAAAGTGTATACAAAAAAGGAAGCAACATTGAAAATGTAAAAGTTTATATTGATTGTGAATTAAACAAAATATTTCAATATTTGAGCATTCGTTTGATATATGTTTGTTTTTGTATTTTTGTGCATTGTTTTGAGATTCAAATTATGAAAATTGCTTAGGCTCGGGGGACCCCATCTTCCAATAATGACTCAGTTGGGGCCACCACATTCCAGTAATGACTCAGTGGGAGTCCACAGAAGTCAAAAGGTTATGACGGCCTTATCTAGATAACTTAAAATCTGTTTGTTTCACACATAAAACCAAAAGTAAATTCTGCCCATGTATTTTGTGAGGGTTTACTCACACCATGCATTAAAACAAGCATAGGCAATATAAATAGTCTTGTCCTTTGTGTAGTGGAAAGTATAATACTAAGCTTCATAACGCAATAAAGGTACCACATGGACAGCAGCAGCTCAACCTTTCCTAAATCTGGATGAAAACGACATGATATCCCTTTATGGGGGGAGGGGGTTCTGTGTTTTTATGCTACTTTATAATTTCGCCAAATTGTTGTAGTGACCATTTTTTGTAATATATGCAGGTTTTTTTTTATGCCAGTAAACTGTCATGTTTTGTGTATCCGCAGCTTTGCAGGGCAGTTCTGCTTTGTGCGTCTATGTGGCGTACAATCCTATTGTGTAGTGCAGAGTAGGTGTTCTAGAGTCAGCTGTGGATGGACAATGTAATAGCAGCCTTGCTGATTGTGTTCCAGTTTCACAGGGAGATCTGTGCATGTGTACATGTGTTGGGGGTTAAGCATACTTTATCGGTCGAGCAGATGCATGTTTTGCGGGGTTGCACAGTGAAACTTATGCTGGAGATCTGCTTATTGCATGCCCTGTCCCTGTTCCCTTCATTCATTACATCTGTTTGCCTCGCCCCACCCTGGCCCCTCTTCTGCTTACCCCTCCACCCACTTGCTTTTGTCTGTTTTTTTTTTGTAAATACTTTTATTGCACATTTTCTATCAATATAAACACCCTATACCCACCCCCCATGCCCTGCCCCATACACTCAGAGTTAATCACTATACACGAAGAGTATAAAAAAAAAACATCCATATAAGCAAAAATACAGTCTTTTCTATTTTACCACAACATAGAGTTGGAGCTGACCAACCGGGCTGTCCTACTTTGAAGTGCATTGTGCAAGAATAAACATTGACATTAAGGTGCCGATTCCGATCCTGTAAAACCCGGGTACGAATGGTCGTACGGAGCGTATTCTCCATACGACTCGTACCCGGGAAATCCTCCTTACAAACCCGCAAGTACGATTCGTACAGAAATACCATTTCCGTACGAGTCGTACAAAACACCGACCGGAAAAAAAATACCCACAATTCCGATCCGGAACATCGCGTACGTGACGTCCGGACGGAGTCAGGCAGCGTTTTACGGACCAGCAAGTACGATCCGTGCCCACGTCACTCCGCACCGTTCATTTTTTACGGCAGCCAAAAACTCCCAGGAAATCGAGGACGACGCGAAGAAGGAGCACTGGTACGCGATGAACAGCCATGGACCCCATCCTATGTGTCATCCTGGCCCTCCTAGCCTACGACCTGGTGCACAGAAACTGCCGCAGATGCCGCAGAAGGTCAGAACAACCCCCAGGGGCAAAGGGGGGGGGGGCAGGGGCAGCAAACATAACCCCCACCCAAGTAAAAATGTGAATATGTCCTGTACATACCTGACCTCCAGGGTCTGGTCAGTTCGGGGGGCGTGTCGACCAACCCCCACGGAAGTGGACGTGGACGCGCACCCGTCACCACTCCAATGGTGGTACGGACCATACCCACGCCTCCAGATCGTGGGTACGGCCCGTACCACCATTGGAGTGTTTTTTTTAAATAACATTTTATTGAAGTCAAAAGCACAACAAAGCAGCAGTCATGACACTTAATAGGCGGAATACATTGTATGGGCATCGGTGACAACAGGCAGTGTATCAATAGCAATCGGCGCCAATACCATTCGGGCATTGAAACAGTACAAGGTGGGTTACTGTACATTTAAGGACCCCTGGGCTCCATCCCGCCCGATCTTAGCTAGGTGGTTTGTCCAGGATAGCCTGTCTCTCCCGTCGCAGCTCCACTGTAGGAGAAATGAAATGAAATGAAATGAAAAGAGGATTTATTGAGCGCGATAGCTACCCTGAGGCGTCCCAGCGCTAACGGACAGGCGTGTGATTGAGAATTGAGACAGTTAATCAGATTTATTAAAGAGCAGGGTTTTTAGCTGTTTGCAAAAGGGGAGCAGATTAGGCTCAGATCGGAGATGTGGGGGGAGGGCGTTTAATAGCTTGGCCGAGTTGTAGGAGAATGAGCGTCCCCCACATCTGACTCTTTTGATCCTGGGGATAGTGATGAGGAAAGAAGAGGTTGATCTGAGATGTCTGTTTGGTATGTAGGGAATAGCCAATGGATGATTGATGAGGGCGCCGGTTTTCCAGAAGGCTCGATGGATGATGCATAGGCTCTTAAATACAATTCTTTGCCTTACTGGTAGTCAATGAAGATTTTTCAGTCCGGATTTGATGGAGAGTCGGCGAGGGGTCTGGAGGAGGGTACGGGCTGCACAATTTTGAATGACCAGGAGTTTATGTAAGGTGGCCTGAGGGGCTCCCAGGTAGAGGGCATTCCCAAAGTCAAGGCGCGATAGAATTAGACCTTCGATCATAGTTTGTCTTGCCTGGAAGGGTAAAAGGGGGAGGATTTTCCGAATAAGCCTGAGCAGACCAAAACACGTGGCTGAGAGTTTGGCTGCTTGGCAACTAAAGTTAAGAGATTTGTCCAGCCAGATGCCTAGGCTTTTGATGGAATCCTTGGTTGTGGGGGCGGATCCGAGGCAGGAGGGCCATAAGTGATCGATGGTAGGATTGGGTGGGTTACCTAGGAGCATCAGCTTGGTCTTGTCTCCGTTTAATTTGAGACAAGATGATGTCATTCATGAGTGTACTGCTTCCAGACAGTCCTTCAGATAGTTGGGTGCGGTGTGTGGCTGGTTGAGGGCTACCACTAGCTGAGTGTCATCTGCATAGGTGATTATTTTTATTCCAAAAGGACGGACAATCTCAGCTAGGGGGCTCATGTACATGTTAAAGAGCGTAGGGCTCAAAGAAGAGCCCTGCGGCACTCCGCACCCGAGGGGCTTACTAGGGGAGATGGTTTCACCCTCGAAGACCCTAAATGAACGGTCTGACAAGAAGGACTTGAGCCAGGCCAGAGCGTTCTCGGAGATTCCTAGGCTCGCGAGTCTTTGCAGTAAGATGATATGGTTTACAGTGTCAAAGGCGGCACTTAGGTCAAGGAGGATGATGGCGGCAGATCCTCCTTGATCCATGATCTTCCTTGCCTCTTCTGTAACTGCAATGAGGGCGGTCTCGTCCCATGCATGGGACGGAATCCCTTTCTGGGAGGGGTCGAGTAGATGGTTATTTTCTAGGAATTCAGCCAGAGTGCTGTTGACGTGTTTATCAAGGATCTTGCTCAGCCATGGTAGTAGAGAGATTGGCCGGTAGTTCACTGGGTTGTCTGGGTCCAGGTTGGATTTTTTGAGGAGAGCCTTCACCATGGCCTGCTTCCAGGGGAGTGGGACAGTCCCGGTGGACAGCGAGGCATTGAGCAAGTTGAGGGTGGTGGGTAGGATGTGATTGATTACTGTCAGCAGATTGCATGGAGATGCTGGGTTGTTGGGAGAGCCGGATTTCACCTGACGCATGATAATTCAAGCGAGGTGGAGTCAAGAGGTGGAAGGTGCCTGAGTGTTACTGGGGAACAGAGTCTCAGCTCACGCAGCTTGGTGAATGGGATGGGGGGTTGGATGTGGGGAAAGGAGGTGTAGATGGTTTGTATCTTTTGGAAAAAGTACTCAGCCAGGTTGTTACAGCGGGTTTGTGCATTAAGGGGGTTGGGGGGTTTGTCTGGCAGCTTAAGAAGGGTTTTCACGATTTGATATATTTCCTTTGGTTTAGAGGCAGCTATATTGATTTTGTTTTCGAAAAAAGTTGCCTGCGCGATGTGAATTTCGTTTTTGTATGTTCTTATTGCGGCTCTGTAAGCAGTTTTTGCAGAGGGAGAGTAATCCATTCGCCACTTCCTTTCAAGTTTTTTGCAGAGGCGTTTCTTTTCCCGTAAGCCAGGAGAGTACCAGGGAGCGGTTCGAGTATTACGTTTAGACTCCATGCGTTTTAAGGGGAGCACGGAGTCAAGTGAGTTCGAGATCCATTTATTATAATTTTCATTGGCTAGAGTGGGATTGGATGTGTTGGGTGGTGTGGAGATCTCGAGACGGCCCGTACACACGTGTGTAGGGGTTGTATCCCTATGGTAGTGTTGCCGTAGGCGTACGCCATAGAGATACGGCCCGTACATGCGTGTGTAGGGGTCGTATCCCTATGGTAGTGTTGCGGTAGCTGTATGCCATAGAGATACGGCCCGTACACGCGTGTGTAGGGGTCCTATCCCTATGGTAGTGTTGCCGTAGGCGTACGCCATAGAGATACGGGCCGTACACGCATGTGTAGGGGTCCTATCCCTATGGTAGTGTCGCCGTAGGCGTCCGCCATAGAGATACGGCCCGTACACGCGGGTCCCTCCCATATGCACCGGTGAAGGTCTGCAAAATCTTCCTCGTGTGCTGCATGCTGCACAACATGGCAGTGGAGAAAGCTGTGCCACTCATCCTGGATCCCGATTGTTGGAGCCGGCCTCGTGGCGTGGTCCTGTTCCCCCTCGCCAAGCCGCACGAGGTCCCCTGCACCTCGGGGCTCCTCCATTTTGGATTGTACGTGACTCTGCGCACCAGCCTACGTGACCCCGCTCAACCCGGCCTCGGCCCCAGCAAGCCCCGACATCAAGGCACCAACAACTGGCCAGGGGGTATCACGTGAACACTTCCCCACTCCCGGCGGAGGGCAGTATCGATGGGACCCCCAACCGTCCTCCCACACATCGGTGCGATCGCCCCACAGCGCTCCTGGGCCTGGCGCCTCTCCTGCTGAGCGTCTGGCCGCTCCCGACCCGGCGTCTCCGCCCCCCCCGGGCGCAAGGGTCCGGACATCAAAGGGCTCCAGACCTATATCTGGGGCGACCCTGCAACAGGACAGCAGTTGTATCCCGGAGTCAAGAGCCCTGCTGATCGGATCGCGGCTGACCCTACGGAGAAAGACTCATCCTGGAACCACGCTCTGAGCCCTGCTGACTACGTCGCGGCTCCACCGTGCTTAAAGACCTTCACGAACCTTTGGGGCCCTGCTGACGCTGTCGCGGCCCGACCTTGTTGAACTTGCCATCAGAGCCCAGCTGACCTCGCCGCGGCTCGACCGAAGCGGACCTACCACCAGAGCCCTGCTGACTGTGTCGCGGCTCGACCCAAGCGGAACTACCACCCGAGCCCTGCAGACACCGTCGCGGCTCTCCACGTCTGAGCTGCTTTGAGACCAGCACCTGCCGCTCCGGTCCCCGGAGCCACCTTCAGCCTAACGCAAGGTCTGGCGCAGAGCTTCCAAGCTGGTACTAAGACTGTCCCGCTACCCTGTCCCTACAAAGACATTGAGACTCTTTCTGGATCTCTCGATCCCCCTGTAAATATTTCGAATGTGCTACTATTGATAAAGTACCTCGATAAGCAACTGATACGGAGTCCTGTGTGGTGGTGTTACTGGGCCTAGTACGATCATAGGAGAAAGACCTCTCCTAGGAGGCTTCTCAGCGGCGCTCGGCTATAACTTTGCGGTAGGAAGGTGCCCCGGAGTGGTCCCCCTGACTCCCCGGTGGTCCTCCCTCCAACATTTGGTGGCCAGCGACGGGATCCGAGCCAGACGCAATCGTACAGGCAAGTAACGCACCCGCTGCCTAACCAGACGGAAAAAGAAAGAGAACCATGAGCAGCCAAGAAACAACCGTGGCCGCAACCTTCCAGCAAGAAAGGTTGGAAGAATACACCCACAAAGAATTCAAACAATTCTGCAAGGACAAAGGGATCCCAACCACAGGATTGGGCACCAAGGAAGAAATGCAGAAAGCCCTGAAAGCCTGGGCAGAATCCGAGGCCACTCCACCCCAAGGCGAAGGGACCTCGGCCAGGGACGAAAACCTGCCGCCGACCATGACCCCGGCAGATGGGGGACGAAGCATCCCGGAAGCCGGCCTATCCCACGAAGAAATGCGAGAACGGGAGAGGGTCCGGACACACGAATTGGAACTCGCACGACTCCGGCTGGACGGTGAACTCCTGCTGGCGGAGAAAAAGTTGGCCTTGGAGCAACTACGGCTGCAGGAGGAAATCTAAGAAAAGAAACGGCATCGAGAACTAGAAGAGAAACGGCTAACCCTCGAGCACGAGAGGGGCCTCAAGGTACTCGAACTGAAATCCAAAACGGGGGAGACCAGCACCCCCGGATCCCGGGACGCTCTGCCACTGACCGAGCCAAAGGTTCATATCCCCAAGGATGTCGTCAAGGAGTACTATAAAAACGACGACATCCAGCAATGGTTCCGAGCATACGAGGTAGCCATGACCTCCCATCGGGTACCCCGGAAGGATTGGGGTGCCGGCCTATGGGGGAGGTTCCTCAGCGAGGGCCGGGATACCCTGCTGCAACTCCCCGACGCGGTGATGACCTCGTACGACCACATGAAAGAGGCCCTACTCACCCGCTACGGACTATCAGCCGAGATGTACCGGCAGCGCTTCCGGGACTGCAAGAAGCTCCCCGGTACCACATGGGTCGAATACGTGGACTTCTTCAGCAGACCCTTCGAAGGGTGGATAAGAGGGAGCAAGGTCACCTCGTACAATGAACTGTTCGACCTCATTGTCTGGGAGCACCTCGCCAACAACTGCTTTGTCGAACTAAGGCAACACCTCCTTGACAGCAAACTGACCGAGCCCCGGAAGCTCGCCGCCGAAGCCGACCGATGGGTCAACACCCGGGTCCCCCGGAACCCCGTGGGGGACTACCAACGGAGTACCACGGGACCTCCTCGCCAGCGGGGCGGAGGAGGAGGGTCCCACCGCAGTCGAGAATTCCCGGCCGGGCCGCCCCGAAGCCCGCCACGAGGCCAAACCGCCAACTACACGTCCCCGACCCTGGTCCGTAGGGGGACCCCCATCGCCAGGCCTGGACCCCGACCAACAGTGACCTGTTTCGGCTGCCAACAGACAGGCCACTATGCGAGCGACCCGGCCTGCCCCGTGAACAGACGAAACGGGACCGCTGGGCCCCCTCCCCGACAAATAGCCGCCGCAGCCCTGGGGGAAGGAGAAGAAGAGGAGGAAAACCGCGACGTCGGGTCCCCCGAGTGGGAACCGGCTGCCATGTCACTCGTATGCCTGGGCACCCGAGAAATGGTGCCCCGAGCCCCCATCCCGAGTAACACCCAGAAGTACCAGCAGTGGGTCACCATCAATGGGCAACGGGCCGAAGCCCTCCGTGACACTGGGGCCAGTGTGACCGCTGTCCGCTGCCACCTGGTGACCCCCGAACAGATCCTGCCGCATGTCCTATGCCCTGTCCGGACCACGGACAACACCGAAAGCATGTGCCGGATGGCCCGGATCCCCTTCGAGTGGGGAGGAGTGTCAGGCACCCTGAAAGTAACTGTCCGCGACGACGCTCCAGTGGACTGCCTCCTGGGGAACGACCTGGAGAGCTCCCCCTGGGCCCAGGTGGAGCGCCGAGAGCATCTGGGGATGCTAGGGCTGCCCGAATGGGCCTGCGCCACCACCCGGTCCATGACTGCCCAACCAGCCGCTGCAGCGGCCCCCGCTGAGCCTGCGGGTCCAGAACTGCCACCCTCCTCCGGCACGGAGGAGCCTGACGAGGAGGCCGGGCCATCCGAACTTTCCCCCGACGAGGCCGCCTCCCTCAGCGAGATCCCCGAGCTGGCCCAGTGGCGCCACGACGGGGGCCCCACCCGCGAACAGTTCCAACAAGAACAGAAGGCCTGCCCGTCCCTCGAGGGGGCCCGACAGCAAGCGGCCGCCCAGGCCACGGGGGACCCCACGGGAACCCACTGGATCTATTGGGACAATGACTTGTTATATAGCGAACAGAAAGTCGCCGAACTAGGAGCCGGCCGTGTGTTAGTGGTTCCCCTCCGATTCCGAGAGTTCCTCCTGAACCTGGCGTATGACGTGCCCCTCGCCGGACACCTCGGGCGAGACAAGACCTACAGCCGCTTGGTGACCCATTTTTATTGGCCCCGAATGCGGAGAGACGTGGACCACCACTGCCGGTCCTGCCAGACCTGCCAAGCCAGCGGGAAAAATGGGGGTCGAGTCAAGGCCCCCCTCCAACCATTTCCAGCCGTCCACACCCCGTTCGAACGGGTAGGGATCGACATCGTGGGGCCCCTCGACCCCCGAACCGCCCTGGGCCACCGCTTCATCCTGGGACTGGTCGACCACGCCACCCGATACCCAGAGGCCATCCCCCTCCGAACTGTGACAGCTCCAGTGGTGGGCCGGGCCCTGATGGGCATCTTCTCCAGGGTGGGGTTCCCCCGAGAAGTGGTGAGCGACAGGGGTACGAACTTCATCTCGAAATACATGAGATCCCTCTGGCAACAATGTGGGGTCACCTACAAGTTCACCACCTTACCACCCCCAGGGGAACGGACTGGTCGAGCGGTTCAACAGAACCTTGAAAGGAATGATCAAGGGCCTGGAAGAGCCCCTGAGGAGGAGATGGGACGTCCTGCTGCCATGCCTCCTGTTCGCCTATCGAGAGGTTCCACAGAAATCCCTGGGCTTCAGCCCCTTCGAACTGTTGTATGGGCACCCCATCCGAGGGCCCCTCAGCCTGGTCAAAGAGGGCTGGGAGGCGAGCGTCCAAGATACCCCCCCGACGTCTACAGGTACCTCTTGACCCTGCGGAACCAGACTCGGAAGTTCCGGGCCCTGGCAGAAGCCAACCTCGAAGCCAGCCAAGAAGACATGAAACGCTGGTATGACGAAAATGCCTCGACCATCGAGTTCGAGCCGGGCCAGCAAGTCTGGGTCATGTCGCCCATGGACCCCTGCTCTCTTCAGGACAAATGGACCGGGCCCTTCAAGGTGGTTGAGAAGAAGAGCCCCGTCACCTACTTGGTCGACATGGAGTCCCCAAGGAACCCCCTCCGGGTCCTGCACGCCAACCGGCTCAAGCCCCACTTTGCCCGAACCGAACTAAGCCTGCTGCTGGCTACCGACGATGGGGGCGAAAGCGACTCCGAGCCCCTACCCGACCCCCTGGGGTCCTCGGACCAAGACGGCTCCATGGAGGGCGTCAAACTCTCCACCACCCTGACCCCAGAACAGCGCCATGACTGCCAGCAGCTACTGCAACCCTTCGCTGCCCTCTTCTCTCTCACGCCCGGGGTGACCCCCTGGTGCATCCACGACGTGGATACCGGGGACAGCCCCCCTGTGCGACACCGTGCCTACAGAGTGCCCGACCGGGTCCGAGCCTGCATACAAACGGAGGTCTCCAAGATGCTCGCCCTCGGAGTCATTGAGCCATCCGACAGCCCGTGGGCCAGCCCTGTGGTCTTGGTGCCGAAGGCCGCCGCCCCCGGCACCCCCCCGGAACTCAGATTTTGTGTGGACTACAGGGGCCTAAACGTAGTCACCAAGACCGATGCCCACCCCCTGCCACGGGCAGACGAGCTGATCGACCGCTTAGGGGCCGCCCGCTACCTAAGCACTTTTGATCTCACCGCTGGGTACTGGCAGATCAGGCTCACCCCCGGCGCCCAGGAACGATCCGCCTTCTCCACCCCCGATGGGCACTACCACTTTCGGGTGATGCCCTTCGGTATGAAGAACACCCCAGCGACCTTCCAGAGACTGGTGAACAAGGTCCTGGCCGGACTAGAAGCCTTCAGCGCGGCCTACTTAGACGACATTGCAGTCTTCAGCAACCACTGGGCCGCGCACCTAGGACACCTCAGAGAAGTCCTGGCCGCTCTCCAAAGGGCCGGGCTCACGATTAAGGCCAGCAAGTGCCAGATCGGTCAAGGATCAGTGACCTATCTGGGCCATCAGGTGGGGAGTGGCCAGGTGGCGCCCCTCCAGTTGAAGGTCGATGCCATCCAGGCGTGGGAGCCCCCCGCCACCCAAACAGCTGTCCGGGCCTTCTTAGGCCTCACAGGCTACTACCGGCGATTTATCAAAGACTATGGCAGTATTGTGGGCCCCCTCACGGAGCTCACTTCCAAAAAGCAGCCCAAGACGGTGCACTGGACACCCCGCTGTCAGACCGCTTTTGAAACCCTCAAGGCGGCAATGTGCGCTGCCCCTGTACTACAGGCCCCTGACTACGGCAAGGAATTCGTGGTTCAGACAGATGCCTCGGAGTACGGGGTTGGGGCGGTCCTCTCTCAGATGGACACCGAGGGCCTCGACAGACCTGTGGCCTTCATCAGCCGCCGACTGCTGCCCCGAGAACAGAGGTGGAGCACCATCGAGCGGGAGGCCTTCGCCGTGGTATGGGCTCTCAAAAAGCTCCGGCCCTACCTTTTCGGCACCCACTTCCGAGTCCAGACTGACCACCGGCCCCTGCGGTGGCTAATGCAGATGCGGGGCGAGAACCCCAAATTGTTGCGATGGTCCATCTCGCTGCAAGGGATGGACTTCACCGTTGAGCACCGGCCTGGCAACGACCACGCCAATGCCGACGGCCTATCCAGATTCTTCTGCCTCGGCGAGGAGAACGCCCAAGGAGATGGGTGACTCTCCCTGCCTTCAGCTGGGGGGGACGCTTGTTGGAGCCGGCCTCGTGGCGTGGTCCTGTTCCCCCTCGCCAAGCCGCACGAGGTCCCCTGCACCTCGGGGCTCCTCCATTTTGGATTGTACGTGACTCTGCGCACCAGCCTACGTGACCCCGCTCAACCCGGCCTCGGCCCCAGCAAGCCCCGACATCAAGGCACCAACAACTGGCCAGGGGGTACCACGTGAACACTTCCCCACTCCCGGCGGAGGGCAGTATCGATGGGACCCCCAACCGTCCTCCCACACCTCGGTGCGATCGCCCCACAGCTCTCCTGGGCCTGGCGCCTCTCCTGCTGAGCGTCTGGCCGCTCCCGACCCGGCCTCTCCGCCCCCCCGGGCGCAAGGGTCCGGACATCAAAGGGCTCCAGACCTATATCTGGGGCGACCCTGCAACAGGACAGCAGTTGTATCCCGGAGTCAAGAGCCCTGCTGATCGGATCGCGGCTGACCCTACGGAGAAAGACTCATCCTGGAACCACGCTCTGAGCCCTGCTGACTACGTCGCGGCTCCACCGTGCTTAAAGACCTTCACGAACCTTTGGGGCCCTGCTGACGCTGTCGCGGCCTGACCTTGTTGAACTTGCCATCAGAGCCCAGCTGACCTCGTCGCGGCTCGACCGAAGCGGACCTACCACCGGAGCCCTGCTGACTGTGTCGCTGCTCGACCCAAGCGGAACTACCACCCGAGCCCTGCAGACACCGTCGCGGCTCTCCACGTCCGAGCTGCTTTGAGACCAGCACCTGCTGCTCCGGTCCCCGGAGCCACCTTCGGCCTAACGCAAGGTCTGGCGCAGAGCTTCCACGTACCAGGCTGGTACTAAGACTGTCCCGCTACCCTGTCCCTACAAAGACATTGTGACTCTTTCTGGATCTCTCGATCCCCCTGTAAATATTTCGAATGTGCTACTATTGATAAAGTACCTCGATAAGCAACTGATACGGAGTCCTGTGTGGTGGTGTTACTGGGCCTAGTACGATCATAGGAGAAAGACCTCTCCTAGGAGGCTTCTCAGCGGCGCTCGGCTATAACTTTGCGGTAGGAAGGTGCCCCGGAGTGGTCCCCCTGACTCCCCGGTGGTCCTCCCTCCAACACCGATGAGCAAGAACATCCACCCGTGGAGGATGACGGCCTTGGTCGCGAGGCAAGTGAGGAGGAGGAGGACATCCGGAGTCAGCTCATACGCAACTTCTTCTCATAATGGTGAGTCCCTGGGTCTGAATGTGCACGCTTGGAGCCTTGTGTGGCATGTGTTGCAATGTGTGTGTCCAGCTGACTGTATGCTAAGTGACTCTGAGGTGTGTGCTGATGTGTCACTCGAGTGCTGATGTCATTCCACACATTTTAGCTGACACACTCAATTGACAACTAGCATGGTGTCAACCTTATTCATGTAGAGTACATGACCATGCATGCGGATGACTATGTTTTTCCTGACTTCTTGTGTGTCTCTCATCCCCAGGTAGCTGTGCATGCTGTCTGCTCGTGGCATCGTTGTGCTCCTGCTATTCCTCACGAGTAATGCAACGTGTGCTGAATCAGCGTTACATGCACGGACATGGTGAAAAGTCTCCTTTGGGTAAGGATTGCAGCAAGGCTTTTTGGGTGTGGTAGTTGTTTGTAATGTGTGGGCACTGCTCCTGTGCAGGTTTTGTTACTATGCATGCATGTCGACTCACCATGGGGCACATGACATGTAGCATGACTCACATGAATTGATAGTAACACTTCGTGACAGTCACCTGTTATGGGATTGTGGTTTTTGATGAAGGCATCAATGTGTGTACAACTTCCCTCGGAAACATACGAGAGGCTACGGGTGGACATATTGCGGGACATCCCCATAAGAGGCTCAATGGGGAATTGCAGCCTCTCCGTGTGCAGCAGGGGATGTTTGGCTCACTCCCATGGATTTACAGCATCTGTTGTGCGAAGGGGGTCTCCAGTGTAGGTCCCACATGTTAATCCAAACCTGTGAGTCTGTTAATATTGATGCATTTCCATAGGTGTGAGCCTGAGTAATAAAGGTGTTCCTCAGCCTCCAAGGTGCCTCATCTCTGTCAATGCAGGTCTCTTGCCACTGTGCATGCGCCATCTCTGGCATGGTTGTCAAGGATTGTGCATATGAGTTTATGTGTAGATTAGCAACCTGCATGCTGTTCTTCATGTATTTGATTCTCTATTGTGCATGAAGTCCATGGCTGTGTATGTGTTTTGGTATGTTGGTCCCCACAACGGGCCGTCAACACCTTCTGGGGTGTGTTTCCTGTACGCAGCTTGGCCTTCAGTTTCATGATCCGGTGTCAGTCATCTTTGGTGATTGTGCATCCTTTGTCTCTGGGTGTGCCATTGAAAACCGGTCACTCCTTCCTTGACATACACCTGTTGCAGTAGTCCTTTCTGACATCCTAGTCTTTGTGTTGAAATTGTGGTATAGTTCCCAGGACATGCCGCCTGCTGGTGCAGCCACTGCAGCAAGGGCACACAAAGTTTTCTGATTTGGCAACACACACACATCAAAGATGCTCCTCCCTTCCTGCCTCAACCCATTCATTTGGCTGTCATCAGCTTGTCTGTGCCACAGTTGCGGCCACGCGGTGCCAAAGGCTGTACCGTCTGCACATGCAACGTGCACATTGCACGAGCCTCATGTCCTTGCATGACCCACATCACACTACAGTCTGATGTTGCAGCCACCCTCCAAGCAATGTCCATCCACACATCTGCCGCCAGCTCTCAGGCATACATTAAGCGCACACACATCACCTTTGCATGATGAGTGTGCAACTCCGACTGCCTACACAGCGCTGCCACGCCTTCCAGGCCCTGTCACACCCACCAGGTCATGTCCCTCCTACTCCCCACCGCCTCTGTACCCCGGCAAGGCCATGGGAGTGGGACTCAAGGCTTCTGCATGTAGTATGCTGTCGTTGTGAGGCACATGGCACAGGTATCATCTCTCAGCGTGTCAATCTACAATGTGTCCAGGACCCCCCTCTCCACCATCACATGCGCACACAACCTCATCATCAACTCGTATGCCATTGACAGCCAGGTGCTCCTCACCCTCACCAAGGACGCAGACATTGCCAGTTCCAATATTCAAGATTGCATGAGATCCATTGATGAATGGCGGAACTGCAGCCACCTGAGGCTGGACTTGTACAGGACTGAGGTCAACATCTGATGATTGTCCCCTTACAGCTGGGTCAACTGCTTGTGTCCCACCCGCAGAAGCCCCGCACAAGCACCCAGTGTCCATGCACACAAGATGGTGTGCATCATGGATTGCTTGCTCACATTTGCCATGGTAATCACCAGCATCTGTGCCTCAGACTGCAACACCCTCTGCATTATGCACATGATCTCCAGATAGATCCACTCCAAGGAAAGACGGAACATCCCCCAGGTCCACGACAACATCCGTGTCAAATACTGCCCTGCCCTCTACGGGGCAGCCACATCCAAACTCCCAGGGCACTTGTCCACATCCAGGCTGCATCTGCACACCTCAGCTGCAACATCCCGCGCCCCAGCCACATTACCGTCCAGCAGAGATAGCTGCAATGGATCACTGTGTGCTGCAGGATGACCTTCAGACTCCCCACCCACACTCAGGAGGCAGGCCACAACCCCGACCCAACACCAACCTTGTACCACTGTCATCCGAGACCCCGTAGTGCCATCTCCGTGCATCCAACCTTGACCTGGCCACCATTCTTCAGATCCACCGTACTCCAGCATGCAGGACATAGTTCTCCCACCTGGGAACACATACCTGGGACTCCCTCCCCGTGAACCTCCAAATGAGGAATGACCTCTACGCCTTAATGATACTCTTCCAAATAGATCTGTCCGCACAGTATTGCAAGCACCCCCTCAGCAGCTTGAGGCCATCACAGGTGAGTATTGTGCTCCATGTCTGCATTGACTGATAAATTGTGACCCATGTGTATCCTGTACCAGACTCAGATCCCAGGGTATGGATGGCTGGAGTTAGTTCAACACTCAGGCATAGTTTGACATTTACACACACATATGTTGTGAACTAATGCCAAATGACAGCAACATCTCATGAAAATTTATTTTTTATTTTTGGTGATGCAAGTCTTTTGGTAGATGTACTAAGGTGCTCTACCGGGTGCATAGAATCCAAAGCTCACAGGGGGAGATGGCATCCTTGTCAGTTGGAGTCATCAGAGTCCAGACCACAGTGTTGGTCATCATTGGTCAGACTGTGACCAGCAAGTCCATGTGGCAGAGAATGTCATTGGGTGAGGTGCTGCTGTTGCGCCAGTGGGCCAGGTGCCAGGCCAGGTGACCTGGGAGATGTGGATGGTCCGCTGACTCTCACGGTCTTTTCCGTGGACGGCCCACCTTCCTTGCGGGACCCTCAGATGCAGGCCTTGACGATGCTTGGGACGCTCCGTCGTATGAATCCTCCTCCTCCTCCCTCCCTGTGGCTGGTGCTGGTCTTCACCTGGTGGCATAGGGAGGGTTGCCCATGTTGTCGGCGATCCGACGGAGAGAACGGCTCATGTCCGTTTGCACCGCCAGGAGCTCAGCCAGTCTTGCCTCCATCCGTCCTTGGTGTTGTTGTTGACTGGCATGTTGCTCGGCCTGCAGGTTCTTCATCTCGTCGAGGGTCCCCTTCATCTCTGTGAGGCTCGACACTACTTGGCTGATGCCCCTGGTGTCACGCCGGTAGTTGTCCAGGATGTGGCGTATGTGTGACATACCGGTTCCCTCAGCTGGCTGGTCAGGTTCTCGCCTCCGCCTGCCTCCACTCCCACCACCCCTGCCCACACGAGCATGGCCTGCCGTTGTGGGCACATCAGGTCTACGGGACCCCTGAGGGATGGCATTATCGGGGTTGTCTGCCTCCTCCTGGGTGCCCGGAGAACCTTGTCCCTCCTGGTCAGACTGGCTGTGTTGTTCAGTGCGAGCAGGGCTCCTGGGTATCTCCTGGGATGTGGCAGGAATGGGGGTGGGGGTTGGCACAGATGTACCTGACGCAGGTGCTGCAGGGGCTTGGGCACCAGAGGGGCCAGGTTGGTCGCGGTCATCCACGGAGTGGTGTGAGTCGTCGCTGCCAGTGGGATCATCTTCACGCTGAGCCTGGGACTGTGATTGTTCCCCCCCATTGTTGGGGGGAGGTCGATGACGTTGCCCTGTGTGTGAGAGAGAGACAATGTTAATGCTGTTTCATGCCACATCCATGTTTCATACATATTCACGTTGTCACAGATCCTCCAGGTAGTTGGATGTGCCTAGCATTCCTCTCAATGTACACTTGGGGATGGGTATGTTGCGGGGGACAGATTGGTATGTTCTCCTGAGTGTTTGACCAGTAGAATTTCGGCTCGGATGCTTATTTGGCGATGGATTGGTCTTGTTGTGTCACATGTCCATTGTGAGAGTGGGTAAATCCGTTGCCTGCCCCGGGGGAGTGTGCTTGTGTGAGGGGGTGTGTGTGACCGGGCCTGCTGTTGGGTGTAGTGTGATTTGTCATTGGGTCTCCCAGGTGATGTGTCTGTCCCCTCATGGTGCATGCTGGCATGACAGTTAGTTTGAGTGCCTGTGCTAGATATCTGTGCTTGTGTAGTTGGTGTTTGAGAGTACATTGGTCACAGGAGGGCCATGTGCTGCATACAGCAGGGCCAAGTGTCAGCTACCTTGTCAGTACTTTGCCAGTCCCTGTGCATTGGGCATGGTGCATGGGTATGTTCCTAGGCCATATGGGATGAGGGCATTGGTGTCTGCTTCGGAGTTGCACAATGTGTTGTGTGAGCCCCACCCTCCCAGCATCCCGGACATCCAGTCTTGGGTTTGTGGTTGGTGTGACCTGGGACATGGCATTGCCTTTATTTGTGAATGGGGCATGGAGACTTTAGTGGCATTAGCGTGGTTTTTGAGTGTGGTTGTGTGCGGTGAGGGCTTGGCGGGAGTTGCGTGCATTTTGTGTATTTGTGGTGTGGATGGCATTCCCCCATGTTACGTGAGTTGTTTGTGTACTCACCAGGCTCTGCGACTCCTTCGACTCCGTGTACTCCCACCGGCGGAAGCATGGCCATCACCTTCTCCTCCCAGGGATGGTAATGTACGGGTCTGCGGGGCATCCCGCCTCCAGTGATGTTACTCTGGGCGTATTCCTCGTTCATTTTCCTCTTGACTGCCCTGCGCAGATCGTACCACCTGGCTTGGCATTCATGCCTGGTCCTTCGGATGGGCGCAACAGCATTCACCTTATCGACGATCCTCTGCCACAGGCTTGTTTTTTGGGCTATGCTGGTCTGTCTGACCAATGTTCCAAACAGCTGTGGCTCGACTCTGATGACTTCGTTGACAAGGAGGTCCAGCTCCGCCCTTGTGAACTTTGGATTCTTGTCTGTGGGCATGGTGTGGGGTGTGGGTGTGGATGGTTGTGGGTGTGTGGGTGTGAATGTGACGGTGTGTGTGTGAATGTGAAGAGGGGGTGTTTGTGAAGGAGGTTGTGTGAAGGTGTGTAAGTTAAGGTGTAGTTAAGGTGTAAGTAAGGTGCAGTTGTTTGTCTGTGGGGTCTGGCAACAGTGGGTCTGTTGCAAAGGCTCATGGGTTGTGTGTGTGGGCCCTTTTTATTGGTCCATTTGTGGGTGTGGCTGGGTTTGAATTTGTGGTGGGTGTGTTATAAGAGGTGGTTGTGATTTAGGGCCTCTGTTTGCCTGTTTGGATGTGCCAGGTCAGTCATAGAGATGTATTTTGTCATGTTGATGTGTTTTGAGGTGTTGTGCGAGTCGAATTGACCCTCCTTGTGCTGTTTTACAGTCTCCTGGTTCTGTATGAGTATTTTTCACGTAGGTAAGGTCCGTACATACGCGATGCTGGGTGAGGGTGCTGGGGTACGGTGTTGGGGTACGGTGCGTACAGGTACGGGGCTGGGGTACGAGCCTGGGGTGTGGCGTGTACAGGTGGGGGACTGGGCTAGGGTGTTGGGGTACGGTGCGTACAGGTGCGGGGCTGTGCTATGGTGTTGGGTGACGGTGCGTACAGGTATGGGGCTGGGGTACGAGCCTGGGGTGCGGCGCGTACAGGTGGGGGGCTGTGCTAGGGTGTTGGGGTACGGTGCGTACAGGTGCGGGGCTGTGCTACGGTGTTGGGGTACGGTGCGTACAGGTGCGGGCTGTGCTACGGTGTTGGGGTACGGTGCGTACAGGTGCGGGGCTGTGCTACGGTGTTGGGGTACGGTGTGTACTGGTGCGGGAATGTGCTATGGTGTTGGGGTATGGTGCGTACAGGTGCGGGGATGTGCTAGGGTGTTGGGGTACGGTGCGTACAGGTGCGGGGCTGTGCTACGGTGTTGGGGTATGGTGCGTACAGGTACGGGTCTGGGCTACAGTGTTGGGGTATGGTGCGTACAGGTATGGGGCTGGGCTACGGTGTTGGGGTACGGTGAAAACAGGTACGGGGCTGGGAGACGGGCCTGGGGTGCGGCACGTACAGGTGGGGGGCTGGGGTACGGTCCTGGGGTACGGTGCGTACAGGTGCGGGGCTGGGAGACAGGCCTGGGGTGCGGCGCGTACAGGTGCGGGGCTGTGCTACGGTGTTGGGGTACGGTGCGGAGGGGGGGTACGGTGCTGACATACGGGGGTACGGTGCTGACATAAGCGGGGTGAGGGGGGGGGGCTGTACAAGTCGTAGCCGGGCACAAGTTTACCCGTGTACATGTGTGCTACAGCGTTCGCTCCGTACGGGGCCTTTTACATGCGGTTGTGTATTCGGACGGGCGGTACGGATTGTACTTGCGCGCTCGGACTTCTGTTTTACGATTTGCACGTAAAAATGTCCGGCTCCCTATCGAACACTTTTCCTGACTCTATTCGGACGTTAAAATTTATGGCTCCCTCTCGGACAAATTTCCCGACGCAATTCGTATGTATTTTTCACGTACGAATCGTACTTCGCAGTTTGTACGGTACTTGTACGATTCGTACGTGAAAATATACGGATACGAGTCGTACGCAAATTTTTTTACCCGGATCGGAATCGCCACTTAAATAACATCCCTCCAAAAATACCAATAAAAGTGACAGACCCCCCTCAACCTGAGGGTCTCATACCCCATTTGCATTCAATTTGCCCACAGGATATACAAACAATTGAGCAATCCTTATATACATATACAAATTTCTAACCGTCTTGCTAGCCACACAATGTAACCTTTAAACATAGTTTGGCTATTTTAAAAAGACATAGAAAAGGCTATAGCCTGACCTCCTGGGTCTCCCACTGCCATATATACTAAATACAAATCCCTCAAGAGCCCTTTACATATCTAGTTGTTTACCCAACCACTTAGGGGTGCCCAAAGTTTACTTCCCTTTTTCTTTGCTTGTCTGTCTTTCCTAGCATAAATAGCCTTCTCCAGATTGTGGTTCACCAATAGCTGGCTCAACCAGTGTTGGAACACCGGGGGATTCAGATCTAGCCAGGCCGATGCTATAGTGAGTCTTAAAAAAGCCATTGCCACTGCCAAAAAAGGTTTTGCCTTCATAACCGTCCCTCTTTTTGAACTCCCAATAAAATAGGATGTGTGGTTAGACTGACTTTTATCTCTAGTTTATATTCAAGAAAAAGGGCGATATAGGTGCCGATTACGATCCGGTAAAAACCGGGTACGAACCGTCGGACGGAGCATATTCTCCATCCGACGCGTACCCGGTCGTCAAAATATACAAACATGGAATTACGATTCGCACGGAAACACCATTTCCGTACGAATCGTACAAAACCCCGACCGACGAAAATAAACATACAAATGCGATCCGGGAAAGCGCCGACGTGACGTCGGGACGCACGCAGCCTGCCATTCACGAACCAGGAATCACGATTCGCACCGACGTCATCCCGCACGGTGAATATTTTCCGGCTGCCAAAAACTGCCGGGAAATCAGGACGACGCGAACAAGGAGTACCTGTATGCGACGGACAGACATGGACCCGAACCTACGTGTCATCCCGGCCCTCATAGCAGTCGACCTCCTCTACAGGTTCGGACGCAGACGCCGCAGAAGGTCAGAACAACACCCAGGAGCAAAGGGGGGGGTGGGGGGGGGGGGGGAAAGGGGCAGGACACAAAACCCCCACCAAAGTCACACAGCACACATGCCCTGGACATACCTGACCCCCAGGCCCTGGTCACTACGAGGGGGTGGGGCGTGTCCAGCAAAGCCAGCGACCGCCACAACGGAAGTGCTTGACGACGCGAACCGGCAACACAACAATACAGGTACGTGCCGTACCCACGCCTTAAGAGCGTGGGTACGAGTCGTACCCCGCCCACACCTACGTCATCCCAACTATGGCGGGACGGCTGTACCCACGTGGCAAAGGCCTGGGTACGGGCCGCACAAGCATCACATAGCGTGGGGACGCATATGTACGGACCGTACCCCCACCCCCCGTATGCATGGAGCGTACCCCCCACCCCAACAGTGAAAGTACGACCCGTACCCTCACCCGCGTACATATGGAGCGTACCCCCACCCCAACAGTGTATGTATGACCCGTACCCTCACCCGCGTACGTATGGAGCGTACCCCTACCCCAACAGTGTAAGTACGACCCGTACCCTCACCCGCGTACGTATGGAGCGTACCCCCACCCCAACAGTGTAAGTACGACCCGTACCCTCACCCGCGGACGTATGGAGCGTACCCCCACCCCAACAGTGTAAGTACGACCCGTACCCTCACCCACGGACGTATGGAGCGTACCCCCACCCCAACAGTGTAAGTACGACCTGTACCCTCACCCGCGGACGTATGGAGCGTACCCCCACCCCAACAGTGTAAGTACGACACGTACCCTCACTCGCGGACGTATGGAGCGTACCCCCACCCCAACAGTGTATGTACGACACGTACCCCCACATCGTATGCATGGAGCGAACCCACACACGTGTATGTTCTAAGCGTACATATCGTGAAATAGGAGGGGGGGGTGCAGAGTCCTCCCAGCAGTGCCCAGAGACAGGAGGGGTGGGTGCAGAGTCCTCCCAGCAGTGCCCAGACACAGGAGGGGTGTGTGCCTATCACTCCCAGCAGTGCCCAGACACAGGAGGGGTGTGTGCCTATCACTCCCAGCAGTGCCCAGACACAGGAGGGGTGGGTGCAGAGTCCTCCCAGCAGTGCCCAGACACAGGAGGGGTGGCTGCAGAGTCCTCCCAGCAGTGCCCAGAGACAGGAGGGGTGTGTGCCTATCACTCCCAGTAGTGCCCAGAGACAGGAGGGGTGTGTGCAGAGTCCTCCCAGCAGTGCCTAGAGACAGGAGGGGTGTGTGCAGACTCCTCCCAGCAGTGCCCAGACACAGGAGGGGTGTGTGCCTATCACTCCCAGCAGTGCCCAGACACAGGAGGGGTGGGTGCAGAGTCCTCCCAGCAGTGCCCAGAGACAGGAGGGGTGTGTGCCTATCACTCCCAGCAGTGCCCAGAGACAGGAGGGGTGTGTGCAGAGTCCTCCCAGCAGTGCCCAGAGACAGGAGGGGTGGGTGTAGAGTCCTCCCAGCAGTGCCCAGAGACAGGAGGGGTGGGTGCAGAGTCCTCCCAGCAGTGCCCAGACACAGGAGGGGTGTATGCAGAGTCCTCCCAGCAGTGCCCAGAGACAGGAGGGGTGGGTGCAGAGTCCTCCCAGCAGTGCCCAGACACAGGAGGGGTGGGTGCAGAGTCCTCCCAGCAGTGCCCAGAGACAGGAGGGGTGTGTGCCTATCACTCCCAGCAGTGCCCAGAGACAGGAGGGGTGTGTGCAGAGTCCTCCCAGCAGTGCCCAGACACAGGAGGGGTGTGTGCTTATCACTCCCAGCAGTGCCCAGACACAGGAGGGGTGGGTGCAGAGTCCTCCCAGCAGTGCCCAGAGACAGGAGGGGTGTGTGCCTATCACTCCCAGCAGTGCCCAGACACAGGAGGGGTGGGTGCAGAGTCCTCCCAGCAGTGCCCAGAGACAGGAGGGGTGTGTGCCTATCACTCCCAGCAGTGCCCAGAGACAGGAGGGGTGTGTGCAGAGTCCTCCCAGCAGTGCCCAGAGACAGGAGGGGTGGGTGCATAGTCCTCCCAGCAGTGCCCAGAGACAGAAGTGGGGATTGGTGCAGACTCCTCCCAGCAGTGCCCAGACACAGGAGTGGTGTGTGCAGAGTCCTCCCAGCAGTGCCCAGAGACAGGAGGGGTGGGTGTAGAGTCCTCCCAGCAGTGCCCAGAGACAGGAGGGGTGTGTGCCTATCACCCCCAGCAGTGCCCAGAGACAGGAGGGGTGTGTGCAGAGTCCTCCCAGCAGTCCCAGAGACAGGAGGGGTGGGTGCAGAGTCCTCCCAGCAGTGCCCAGAGACAGGAGGGGTGGGTGCAGAGTCCTCCCAGCAGTGCCCAGACACAGGAGGGGTGTGTGCAGAGTCCTCCCAGCAGTGCCCAGAGACAGGAGGGGTGTGTGCCTATCACTCCCAGCAGTGCCCAGAGACAGGAGGGGTGTGTGCAGAGTCCTCCCAGCAGTGCCCAGAGACAGGAGGGGTGTGTGCCTATCACTCCCAGCAGTGCCCAGAGACAGGAGGGGTGTGTGCAGAGTCCTCCCAGCAGTGCCCAGAGACAGGAGGGGTGTGTGCAGAGGCCACCAGCATTGCCCATGGAAAAAAATAAGGGTGGAGTACCCACAGATCCAATTGCCACAATTGTCAGTCAGGTGCACAAAGAGCCTGCAGTACATGTAACACATGTGTGCGAGGCTGGGAGTACACACATGCATACAGCCTAAAAGTGAACATGTCCACATGAAGTCATGTCAACAGACTACATACACAAGTACAGTGATCACCAAGGATGCCACGAATGATGCAGGTGGAGACATCGCATGCATGCATGGCCAAAGTTGAAGGGGTCCGTCACACACCCAGCTAATGTACACACAGCTCAGCGCTCAAAATTGGGAACACCCTGCAGGGAAGATGTCAGGGTACACAGAGGAAGGAATACACCTTGGGACAATTTCACCATGCAGTAACTGCTTACACGAACAGAGAAACCTAGCTAACACCTTGTGATGGCACACAGATACCAGGGTCCCCCCTATGACCAGCACACTACTACATTTCCCATACACCCAACACATGATCACCACCCAAAATCACGTAGCAGCCCCACCAACAGCAACACCACAAAAGCAGTAGTGTTCTAAGGAAAAAAAAAGGCTTTATTCAGCATTTCCAAATAACGTGTGTGTGGATCAAGTTCAATATTTACAAAGCCCATAGGGCAGTCCATGAGTCACAGCTGGATGGGGGACACAGTGGGACGCGTGTCCCCTAGCTTGCCTGCACATTCAGACTCCTTCGTCTTCCACAGCGGGGAGGGCATCATGTGGGGGGGAAGGACCAGGCACCGCAGGGACATGAGGGCGAAGGGTAGGCGTCGTGGGTGCAGGGATGGAGGACTCCACCACAGGGGGTGGGGCAGGGCCAAAGGCGGATGCCAGGATCTCGCTGCACACCTTAGCAAGGTCCTCCAGTGTCTCCCCTGCACCCGAAGGAACCACAGGCCCCAAGGAGGGGGGGGGGGGCGGAGGGATGGGTCGCAGCGCCACTGGGGGAGGGTGCGGACAGGGGGAGAGACTCAATCACCCTGACCGGGGACTCCCTTGACCACTTGCGGGGTGGTGTCACAGTGGGGCTCAGGGACAGAGCAGCCATGAAGGAGTCCTTGCCGGATATGTGCCCAGGAGAGCTGAGGGGAGGGGATTTGGAGGGAGTGGATTGGGTGGAATGCGGACTCCCACTCTGGCTGCATGACTTACGTTTGCCCCCCGACACAGTGGGTGTGTCTACTTCACCCTGTGTGTGCGTGCCAGGAGGAGTGCGTATGACCTTCCCTGCTGGTGTGGTGCCTGTGTCTGTTGTGGTGGGTGCATGCTGACGTCTGGGTATACGTGGGACAGGCATGGGAGTGGGAAGTGTGGATGGGGCAGGGGTAGGGGGTGGGACGTAGCGCTGCAGGAGACCCACTGCTGCAGTCAGTGTCGAGTCGATGGACCTCAGCAACTGCCGTTGGTCAGCCTGCGATGAAAAAATGCCCTCCAAGTATGCCTCCATGTTGTGCAGCACTTGGCTGTGGCCATGGAGGACATTAAGGATCGCAGCCTGACCAACCTGCAACTGCCGCTGGATGTCCACAGACTCGGCATTGGCGGCAGCAGTGGAGACAGGGGCAGGGGGTGCGGTGCCTGGCAGGAAGGAGACATGTGGTGACCGGGCACGCTGGGAAGGGACACGAGCAAGTGGGAGGCGGCTGATGGCAATGGAGTGGGCGGGGTGCGATGTTGTGCCGCTGTCAGCTGGTGGTGCAGCCTCCGCCCACTCGGAGAGATCATCCTCGGACCCGTCAGCTTCATATTCTGTCGTGCCAGTGGACAGGTCCTCGGCCTCACTCTCCTCCGCCTCAGTACCACTCAATGTGCCAGCCACGATGTCAACGCTGGCACTGGTGCTCGGTCCCTCCGCTCCGTCTGTGCTCATGTCTCCCTCCGTGTCCCCCGACGATGCTGTGGGCAAGGTGAAGAGACAGCAATTAATCACACACCTGTATACATATGTCACATGAGTCCAATCTACATAGGTTACAGTGCATAGCCTGCAAAGAAAGATCAGTAACATCTACAAAACAAGGTACAGATGTAGGGCATGCAACACACAGTTGGTTGACCCACCATGCCAATGAAAATCCATGGAGAGCATGACACAATAGCAAATGACATGAGATGGAGTTTGACATGGGAGCCAGGCCCTGGGGACAATCCAGCACTGCATCTGCAACACACAGCGTTGGCGAAAATAGGGATGAGGAGGGACCATATCCATTAACTTGAGGCACATGCTGCATAGGTAATACTGAAAACATGCCCACCATGACTGGCTCACTGCACCTTGAGTGTATGTCCAGACAAACATCACACACTGGCCAGACCTAGCAAGGAGAATTCTGGTTTTGACATGTAGGCTTTAGAACATCTCTACGTGAGCCTTCAATGTGGGTCTCTTGCAAGTAAACCACATCTGCTTTCAATGTTTGCTCTTTTTTGGCATCATTCAACCCACACATATTAATAGAGGCTACACACACTTTTCCTTGTCCACCGACTACATGCCTTTCATAGCCCGACTATAGCTCTTATACATGGATACAATTAACAAAAATGGCTCTGTCCTAATTTCCAACTTTTACACCTCTGAGCGTATGAACCCCCTATCCTCCCCCTCACCCCACCCCAACCCATCACCCAAAACCCCCTTTCCCTTCAAACCCCCACACCTCCTCCCTCCGCCCACCCCACACATGTGAGCAATCAAGCCTAGCCTGTGTGAGGGTATCTGTATAACTGCTCTCTCCACCCCTCACCTAATCCATCTGCTACAACCTCTCCATACTTCGTCCTGCTTCAAAGCATCATAAGCTTGATGGTCCCATCTCATTGTAAATCATTGGGGAATCTCTCTCCTCAACAGCTGCATCTAACTACTCGGCTCCCTCCCTCCATTTCTCTGTTGAGGCCTTTCAGATCTCCCCCGACAGTTCAATCAGGTAAGGCTACGAACACTACCCTTAAAAACTATTTACAGTTTCGCAGGGTACTGTAAATATACCTCCGCTCCCAATTTCTGGAATTGTGTGAATAATTGCCTCAGACGCCACCTCCTCTCCACTATGTCATCGGTGAAGTCAGGTCTTGCACAAAAGGAAACCCCTTCAAACTCCTTTTTAGCATTTGGCCGTGCTTGCGCATATATACATTCCCTCAGCAAAACTTTTCCTAAAAATAAAAGCATTGACTGAGGTTGCTCTTGATTGCCTGCATGATGAATTTTAAGAGTTAAGGGAACACGATAGGCCCTTTGAATTTCATTTTCCCAGTCCCACCCTATCAAATCTGGGAAGGCCCCCTCCAAAAGTTTTATTCTAAACCCTCTTGCATCCCTCCTTCATGGCCTTAAGGTATTTCTAGGAGTCTGAGGTTATTTCTTCTTTGCCTGTTCTCCTTCTCTTCCAATTTCCGCATCATGTCAGTTATCTGGGATCTTGAGATATCTTTGTCTTCTTTAATTCTGCTGCCTCTCATTCGAGAAACTCTGTACGGGCCTCAACCATTGTCATTCTCTCCGATATATCTGTGCATATTTTATTGATCCCCCTTACTGCACCCTGCAATTTTTTAGCGGCTTGCTATGCCCAACGATTGTCACTTCTCACTTCCTCCTGCATCTGTTTTATAGAGAATAAAATATCACAGGGTGAAGGTTCTCCCGTGTTCTGTACTTCTGAATCAGCTGTGCCGCTGGGACCCTCCATTATTCCGTTATCTGGTTTCTCATTTTCCTGAGGCAGCAACTGTGTGTCTGGATAATCAAATCTTAGGTTGGGTGAGTTCCCCCGACTCAATCCATCTTGTCTAGAGCTCTCTTTTTTCACATTTCCTTTTCTTTCCCCTCTCTTCTGCAGTAAGGCTTTTTTTTTCTATCTCCCCACCCTTGGACCTACTTTTTCTCCCTACAGTCACCACTGATTCCTCCAATGGGCTGTTGCTGCTTAGGTCCGAAAAGGTAGTAGTGGAGGACTTGTTTCCTGGTGGTGATGATTCCGAGTCATCCATCAACGAGAAGAATTTTCCACCCAAAAGCTTGGGGGAGCATAAAGTTATTGGGCCCGTTAAACTGCCTTGGATTATCTGGGTAGGACTCGCCTTACTGGAGGACACAACAACCGCTGACATCTCAACCCCACTTTTTTTTCTGCTCTATATGACCCCGCCGGGGTGCCAACTTTAATGGATCCGACTGCAGTGCTGATGAGGGCACCAGGATTACTGTCTCTTCATCCACCTCGCTCTGCATCGTAATTGGAAATTCCTCTGATGACATCACAGGGGTGTCCAAATCCAACTGGACCGCTGGGATAACTGCCTTTTTCATTTCTTTGTTCCTTGTAGCAGAAAACATATCAACAAGTGATGGCTGGCCATCTCCAGCTTCCATGGGGTTAATACCACGCGACAGCTGTTGTGCCTGTTTGTTGCCAACATCTGGGTTTCCTTATCCTTTAGCTGTCTGATCGTCACTTTTTCTCACCATCCTTCCTTCCATTGCTGTGTCTCGGCTGCTTGGTACTTGAGCTGAAGTTGGTGCACCTGTCCTGGCCCATCCGGTTGAACAATTTCCATAACTTATTACCATAACTAATATTGGTCTCTGAGTCTTAGCTCTTTGTCTCTTCTGTCATAGTGCCGGGACACTCTGTCAAGTAGCTGTGTGCTCTATAAATCTATGATTAACATTAACAGAGCCGCCGTGACGGTTGACGATGGAGGTTTAGTTTTCGTGGACTTTGCCCCTCTGTCTGCCATCTTTGCCAGCCGTTCCTCTTTTAGGGTTACCATAACGGCCCAAGTTTGTAGCACCTTAGCCAGTTGCTTCGATGTCATAAGGTTCACAGCCAAATTATAATCCACGCCAAATTTGAGGAGACCGCGTCTAAAGCATCCATAACGTGAGTCACCAGAGCTCCTCTCACATTTCACCACCATCGGCTCACCCTCCCGCCGGACTTACTCGCGCTGTTCAGGTACTGGAATGGACCACCGAGCTATCGAAGTGGGGTGGGGCGATACGCAGTGAGGTAGGTTACACAAGCACCATCTTGCTCTCTCCCACTTGCTTCCGTCTCTGTCGTCTCTTTGTCTTCTCACTCAGTTCCTGCATTGCTTGATCTTTTCTGCCTCAGTTCCATCCCTGTGTCCCATTCCCCCCTCAATTCAGTTGTCTGCCTTTCTTTTCTGTGGTCCTCGTTCATTTCCATTTTGCAAGGATTAAAGACCCCCTATGACTCAAGAGGCTATAAATATGCAGCATTCATGGGAGTGTTGCCCACTTTTCCTGTTCCCACTTAGCTCCCTGTTTCTTTGCTTGGGTGTCATGGCCTCCTCTCCCTGGGTAGGGGGTTGAACCAGGATCAGACCGGAGGGAGGAACAGGATGATCAACTCAGATGCCATCTCACCCCCTACCCTCCAGGACGTTCCTGTAGAAGCCCCCAACAAATGGGTCTTCCTATCAGCCTCGTAAACAACAAGCCTCTGGCCCACATCTGCATAGCCATGGGTTCAGCCTCCATTTGTCTTTCATATTGTGTTACGTGAGCTCCACCAGGCAGTGTTGGAGTGCTTTGCATGGACGCCAGTTGCACTGCATAGGAACACACCAATTTTGTAGGCACGAGAAGATGGAGTGGTTTGCCCGTAGTCAAGGGATGTTGGGTCGACCCATGTATGTACACCCGTGTACGTGTCGTACCCCCTGTGTATGTACACCCCTGTACGTTCGAGTCGTACCCCCACCCGTGTATGTACACCTGTGTACGTGTCGTACACCCCGTGTATGTACACCCCTGTACGTTCGAGTCGTACCCCCACCTGTGTATGTACACCCGTGTACGTGTCGTACCCCACGTGTATGTACACCCATGTACATTAGAGTCGTACCCCCACCCGTGTATGTACACCCGTGTACGTGTCGTACCCCCGTGTATGTACACCCCTGTACGTGTCGTACCCCCCCTGTATGTACACCCCTGTACGTGTCGTACCCCCGTGTATGTACACCCGTGTATGTGTCGTACCCCCCGTGTATGTACACCCCTGTACATTAGAGTCGTACCCCCACCCGTGTATGTACACCCGTGTACGTGTCGTACTCCCCGTGTATGTACACCCCTGTACGTGTCGTACCCCCCCTGTATGTACACCCCTGTACGTGTCGTACCCCCGTGTATGTACACCCCTGTACGTGTCCTACCCCCATGTATGTACACCCGTGTACGTGTCCTACCCCCCGTGTATGTACACCCCTGTACGTGTCGTACCCCCCCCTGTATGTACACCCCTGTACGTGTCGTACCCCCCGTGTATGTACACCCCTGTACGTGTCCTACCCCCGTGTACGTGTCGTACCCCCGTGTATGTACACCCCTGTACGTGTCGTACCCCCGTGTATGTACACCCCTGTACGTGTCGTACCCCCCCCCTGTATGTACACCCCTGTACGTGTCGTACCCCCGTGTATGTACACCCCTGTACGTGTCGTACCCCCCGTGTATGTACACCCCTGTACGTGTCTTACCCCCGTGTATGTACACCCGTGTACGTGTCGTACCCCCGTGTATGTACACCCCTGTACATGTCGTACCCCCCCTGTATGTACACCCCTGTACGTGTCGTACCCCCGTGTATGTACACCCCTGTACGTGTCCTACCCCCGTGTATGTACACCCGTGTATGTGTCGTACCCCCCGTGTATGTACACCCGTGTACGTGTCGTACCCCCGTGTATGTACACCCGTGTACGTGTCGTACCCCCGTGTATTTACACCCGTGTACGTGTCGTACCCCCCCTGTATGTACACCCGTGTACGTGTCCTACCCCGTGTATGTACACCCGTGTACGTGTCGTACCCCCGTGTATGTACACCCCTGTATGTGTCGTACCCCCCCTGTATGTACACCCCTGTACGTGTCGTACCCCCCGTGTATGTACACCCCTGTACGTGTCCTACCCCCCGTGTATGTACACCCGTGTACGTGTTGTACCCCCGTGTATGTACACCCGTGTACGTGTCGTACCCCCGTGTATGTACACCCGTGTACGTGTCGTACCCCCCCTGTATGTACACCCGTGTACGTGTCCTACCCCCGTGTATGTACACCCGTGTACGTGTCCTACCCTCCGTGTATGTACACCCGTGTACGTGTCGTACCCCCCGTGTATGTACACCCGTACGTGTCGTACCCCCCTGTATGTACACCCGTGTACGTGTCCTACCCCCGTGTATGTATACCCGTGTATGTGTCGTTCCCCCGTGTATGTACACCCATGTACGTGTCGTACCCCCCATGTATGTACACCCGTGTACGTGTCGTACCCCCATGTATGTACACCCGTGTACGTGTCGTACCCCCCCTGTATGTACACCCGTGTACGTGTCCTACCCCCGTGTATGTACACCCCTGTATGTGTCGTACCCCCCCTGTATGTACACCCCTGTACGTGTCCTACCCCCCGTGTATGTACACCCCTGTACGTGTCCTACCCCCGTGTATGTACACCCGTGTACGTGTCGTACCCCCCGTGTATGTACACCCGTGTACGTGTCATACCCCCCGTGTATGTACACCCGTGTACGTGTCGTACCCCTCCTGTATGTACACCCGTGTACGTGTCCTACCCCCGTGTATGTACACCCATGTACGTGTCCTACCCCCCCTGTATGTACACCCCTGTACGTGTCGTACCCCCCGTGTATGTACACCCCAGTATGTGTCGTACCCCCCGTGTATGTACACCCGTGTACGTGTCGTACCCCCCGTGTATGTACACCCGTGTACGTGTCCTACCCCCGTGTATGTACACCCGTGTACGTGTCCTACCCCCCCTGTATGTACACCCCTGTACGTGTCGTACCCCCCGTGTATGTACACCCCAGTACGTGTCGTACCCCCGTGTATGTACACCCGTGTATGTGTCGTACCCCCGTGTATGTACATCCCTGTACGTGTCGTACCCCCCGTGTATGTACACCCGTGTACGTTAGAGTCGTACCCCCACCCGCGTATGCATGGAGCGTACCCCCACCACAACATTCTAAGTACGGAGCGCACCCCAGGCCCCAACATCACAACCGCATGTACGAGTCGTACCAAGCAACACACAGGGACAGCACTGTACAACAAAATGGCCCATGTACACACCGTACACACGCTAAAAACGCACGTACACAACCAGGACAAACCAAAACAACACAAGAATACACCATTCGAATGGCACAAAGCCACTAAACATGTCCAACAACCACTAAAACAACACATTCACTGACCTGCAACTGCCAAAAACAAACAGAGGCCCAAAACACCACCACTCCTTATAACACACCCACCCAAAGTTCAAACACAGCCACACCCACCAATGGACCAATAAAAAGGGCCCACACACACAAACCATGAGCCTTTGCAACAGACTCACTGCTGCCAGACCCCACAGACAACCTACAGCACCATACTAGAAGCTATACCACACCTTACACTTGCACACCTTCACACAACCACCTTCACAAACACCCCCTCATCACATTCACACACACACCTGCACAACCACACCCACATACCCACAACCATCCACACACACCCCCCCCACCATCCACACCCACACCCCTCACCATGCCCACTAACAAGAATCCAAAGTTCACTAGCCGAGAGTTGGAGGTCCTTGTCGATGAAATCCTCAGAGTCGAGCCACACCTCTTTGGAACATTGGTCAGACAGACCAGCATTTCAGCAAAAACAGCCATGTGGCAGACCATCGTCGATGCTGTGAATGCTGTTGCGGACACCAGAAGGAACAAGCAGGAATGCCAAGCCAGGTGGTACGATCTACGGAGGAGGGTCCGAGCCAAGATGACGGATGAACACAACCAGGCCAACGTCACTGGAGGAGGGCCGTCCCGCAGACCCGTACACTACCATCCCTGGGAGGAGAGGGTGATGGCCATACTGCCGGTGGAGGCAGTCGAAGGATTAGGAGGACTCCGAGACCCGGGTGAGTACACAAACAACGCACCTCACATGGGGGGAACGTCATCCACAACCAAACTCACAAACAGGCACGCAACCACCCCAAGCTATCGCATGACTCAACCACACTCCATGAACACGCACATGCCACTGGCGCCACCATGCCCCATGCACCCAGCTGGACAATGTCAAGTCACAGGCCACAGAAGACACCAACACATGACACGATAAGCCGGATGGCGGGAGGGTGGGCCCCAAAAATCACATAGTGCAACTCAGAAGCAGACAACAATGCCCTCTGCCCATATGGCCTAGGTCACAGCCAGACAAACAGTGTGTCCCCACACAGGAAAGACTTGCCAGCAAATGGCGGACGCCTTGCATCAACACATGGGGGTGAAGGCACTTTTTGCACATGACAGCAGCTAATGAACAGCCAACACTGTGAAAGAGTGGCAGCACACACCACCACAGCAGCAGCGCAGACACACACACTACACCCAATGGGTGCCTGGAGATCAGAAACAAACTCACATCAACAAGCCAAGGGCCATTCAAAGATCTGCTAACAGTGTGTGCCCAGGAAGCTGGGCTGAGGTGACAGAGGGTGACACACAGAGGGAGGGAGAGGGGGACAGAGAGGGAGGGAGACACAGGGAGACAGACAGAGGGAGGAGGCCGACACACAGAGGGAGGGAGAGGGGGACAGAGAGGGAGGGAGACACAGGGAGACGGACAGAGGGAGGAGGCCGACACACAGAGGGAGGGAGAGGGGGACAGAGCGGGAGGGAGACACAGGGAGACGGACAGAGGGAGGAGGCCGACACACAGAGGGAGGGAGAGGGGGACAGAGAGGGGGGGAGACACAGGGAGACGGACAGAGGGAGGAGGCCGACACACAGAGGGAGGGAGAGGGGGACAGAGAGGGAGGGAGACACAGGGAGACGGACAGAGGGAGGAGGCCGACACACAGAGGGAGGGAGAGGGGGACAGGGAGGGAGGGAGACACAGGGAGACGGACAGACGGAGGAGGCCGACACACAGAGGGAGGGAGAGGGGGACAGAGAGGGAGGGAGACACAGGGAGACGGACAGAGGGAGGAGGCCGACACACAGAGGGAGGGAGAGGGGGACAGAGAGGGAGGGAGACACAGGGAGACGGACAGAGGGAGGAGGCCGACACACAGAGGGAGGGAGAGGGGGACAGAGAGGGAGGGAGACACAGGGAGACGGACAGAGGGAGGAGGCCGACACACAGAGGGAGGGAGAGGGGGACAGAGAGGGAGGGAGACACAGGGAGACGGACAGAGGGAGGAGGCTGACACACAGAGGGAGGGAGAGGGGGACAGAGAGGGAGGGAGACACAGGGAGACGGACAGAGGGAGGAGGCCGACACACAGAGGGAGGGAGAGGGGGACAGAGAGGGAGGGAGACACAGGGAGACGGACAGAGGGAGGAGGCCGACACACAGAGGGAGGGAGAGGGAGGGAGAGGGGGACAGAGAGGGAGGGAGACACAGGGAGACGGACAGAGGGAGGAGGCCGACACACAGAGGGAGGGAGAGGGGGACAGAGAGGGAGGGAGACACAGGGAGACGGACAGACGGAGGAGGCCGACACACAGAGGGAGGGAGAGGGGGACAGAGAGGGAGGGAGACACAGGGAGATGGACAGAGGGAGGAGGCCGACACACAGAGGGAGGGAGAGGGGGACAGAGAGGGAGGGAGACACAGGGAGACGGACAGAGGGAGGAGGCCGACACACAGAGGGAGGGAGAGGGGGACAGAGAGGGAGGGAGACACAGGGAGACGGACAGAGGGAGGAGGCCGACACACAGAGGGAGGGAGAGGGGGACAGAGAGGGAGGGAGACACAGGGAGACGGACAGAGGGAGGAGGCTGACACACAGAGGGAGGGAGAGGGGGACAGAGAGGGAGGGAGACACAGGGAGACGGACAGAGGGAGGAGGCCGACACACAGAGGGAGGGAGAGGGGGACAGAGAGGGAGGGAGACACAGGGAGTTGGCCAGACGGAGGAGGCCGACACACAGAGGGAGGGAGAGGGGGACAGAGAGGGAGGGAGACACAGGGAGACGGACAGAGGGAGGAGGCCGACACACAGAGGGAGGGAGAGGGGGACAGAGAGGGAGGGAGACACAGGGAGACGGACAGAGGGAGGAGGCCGACACACAGAGGGAGGGAGAGGGGGACAGAGAGGGAGGGAGACACAGGGAGACGGACAGAGGGAGGAGGCCGACACACAGAGGGAGGGAGAGGGGGACAGAGAGGGAGGGAGACACAGGGAGAGCAAATCAGCCTTGTGGTGTGTGGGAATGTCTGCTCGTCAGCAGGTGGACTGCGTGCATGTAGACAAGGGTGGCCAGTGCCAGCACCCCCCCTCTCCTCCATGGCAAAACACAGGGCCATGTCACAACCTGTGCACGAGCACAACGACAGCTACCTGCATCATTGAAGTGTGTGGAACAACTTCATGTGCCCACGTACAGTGCAACACGGAAGGCGCCAATGTACGGCTCGCCACACCTGCCCACTCCACTGCTGACTGCAGTCACACTTGACGCAGCAAGTAAGACTGTGCCACACATAGTTAAAGTCGCCAAAGCTGTGCCCAAGGGACACACCCATGCACAAGTGCACTGTGAGTGGAATGCAAGACAGATCCAAATTCCCAGAGGAAATGTTCCAACTTTGAAACTGATGAAACATGGATGTTGCATGGAACAAAATTAACATTGTCTCTCTCACACACAGGTCAACGTCGTGGTTCACCTCCCAACACTGGGGGGGAAGACTCACAGGACCCGGCTCTGCGGGAGGCCGATCCCACCGGCAGCGACGACTCTCACCACTCTGTGGACGACCCCGACCAACCTGGCCCCTCTGGTGTCCAACGACCTGCAGCACCTGCGTCAGGTACAACGGGGCCAACCACCACCCCCACTCCTGCCACATCCCAGGAGACACCCAGGATCCCTGCCCCACCACCACAAAGCAGCCAGTCTGTCCAGGAGGGACAAGGTTCTCCGGGCACCCAGGAGGAGGCAGGCAACACCGCAAATGCCATCCCTCAGGGGTCCCGGAGACCCGATGTGCCCACAACGGCAGGCCAGACGCAAGTGGGCAGGGGTGGTGGGAGTGGAGGACGGCGGAGGCACCAGCCTGACCAGTTGGCTGGGGAACCGGTATATTCCCATGTCCGAAACATCCTGGACACATACCGGCAGGACACCACGGGCATGGCCCAGGTTGTGTCCACCCTCAACGATATGAAGGGGACCCTCGATGAGATCAAGACCCAGCAGGCCCAGCAACATGCCTGTCTACTGCAACACCAACGGAGGATGGAGGACAGACAGGCTGAGCTCGTGACGGTGTTCACGGGAATTCACAGTACACTCCGTCGGATGGCCGACAACATGGGCAACTCTCCCTGTGCCAGAAGGCGTAGAACATCACCACCCACAGGGAGGGATCAGGAGGAGGAGGAGGAAACATCCGATGGAGCATCCCAAACATTGTCACGGCCTGCTTCTGAGGGTCCCCGCAGGAGGGCGGGTCGTCCACGGAAAAGACCGTGAGGGTCAGCGCTACAGCACCATCTCCCAGGACACCTGGCCTGGCACCTGGCCCACTGGAGCAACAGCAGCACAGTATCAAAAGACATTCTCTGCCACATGGCCTTGCTGGTAACTGTCTGACCAATGTTGACAAAGACTGTGGCATGGACTCTGAGGATTTCTAATGGCAAGGACACCAACTCCCCTAGTGAACTTTGGATTCCACACACCGGGAAAGCCCCTCATGTCAAACCCCCCGCCCCCCCACTAAAATAAAAAGTCACACCATGAAGAGAAGATGCCTGCTGGTTGCATTATTACCTTACATGTGTCTTGTAAAGTCTAAACATGCCTGAGTTCTCTTTTGACTTCAACCATCCACACCCTGGGGCCTGAGTCTGGCACAGGACACACGGGTCACAGTGTATTAGGCTAGACAGACATGGAGCACCATACACACCCGTGATGGGCCCAACCAGCTGTGGGGGTGGCCGCACAACCGTGCCGACAGACATATTGAGTACAGCAACAGTCATGCGCAGAGGTCAGGGATCATGTCGAGTGTCCTGGGGGGCACCCAGGTATGTGTAGACAGGTGGCAGAACCATGTCCTGCAAGCTTGAGTCAGGTGGATGCAGAGAATGGTGGCCTGGCCAACGTTGGATGCATGGGGATGGCACATGTCACAATACCCACACAGTCATGGACATCATGCACAATACACAGTCTAATCCCACACAAACAGCTTGCATCTTGCTACTCTACACATAGACACATAGCCACTATCACGGAAAACCATGCCAGACATGCCGTATGCACCGTGGCAACACACCAGCATTGACTGAGAAGAGGCACCTTGGAGGCATAGGGACACCTTTATTAGTCATGTATTCGGGATTGCAGAGGCAACTCGAAGTACACATGAACAGTTCATGTGGAGTAACATGTGGGTCCAACACTGGCACCCCCCTTCTGCAGCACAAATGCGTGATAGCCATGGAACTGGCACACAAGTGTCGGCTAACAGCTAAACACCCCCAGCTGCTCACGGAGAGCCTGCCATACACCATTGATCCGCTGATGTGGAAGTCCCACAGCATGTCAAGCCAATGCAAACCGTATGTGTCCGAGGGCAGTGTTACACACATTGATGCCATCATCACATTCCACAATCCCATCACTGATGACTGTCAACAAGTCTGACCATCTATTCAGGTGTACCCAGCTGCATGTAATGTGTACCATGGTGATGCAACATGTCTGCAGAGGAACCAAACATCGACAGGGGCAGTGTGCATACATCGTGAACAACTGCCACACCCAATACACCCCTGATGCATCCCTTACCCTAAGGAGACTTCCAAACGTGTCCGTGCCTGTAACGCTGAGTCAGCACACGATGACGTGTCCATGAGGAATAGCAGTGCCACAACAATGCAACCAGCAGACGGCATGCGCAAGTACCTGGGGAAGAGAGACACACAAGAAGTCAGCCACAAAAAGCACAGCCACTTGCATGTGCATGTTCTCGACACATGTATGGATGACAACATGCTAGGTCACAATTATGACTGGGGAAAAACAACCATCACTGGCACCATCACTCCAGTGACACACCCACACACACCTCTGACTCACGTGCCATACATGCAGGTGGAGACACACATCGCAACACATGCCACACGGGGACCAATGCGTGCACACTCAGACACTGGTACTCACCACTAAGCAAAGAAGTCGCGTATGAGCCGAGTCCGGATGTCCTCTTGCGGCTGCACATCCTCCACATCACTAGCCCCATTGCCAAGCCCTTCGTCCCCCACGGGTGGATGGTCCTGGTCATCTTGATCCAGGATGAGTGGCACAGCTTTCTCAACTGCCATGTTGTGCAGCATGCAGCAGACCATGACGATTTTGCAGACCTTCGCCGGGGCATATGGGAGGGCGCCGCCGGTCTTGTGGAGGCATCTGAATCGGCTCTTCAGGAGGCCAAACGTCCTCTCTATCACTCGCCTTGTCCGGCCATGGGCGGTGTTGTAGCGGAGCTGGGCCGGCGTGATGGCGTTGCGGAGAGGTGTGATCAGCCATGGCATGTTGGGATAGCCAGCGTCCCATACATGGAAAGCACATGGACATAAGCAGGACAGGAGAAGCGGTCGTGCTGGAAGTCTATGCAAAATACAGGACAGACAGACTGTACCCACCAACAACACATGCTCGTTCGTTGCGCAGCTGCGTCATCATTTCAGGCACCCTGCTATGCCTCATGATGTAGGCATCGTGTGCTGATCCTGGAAAACGAGCACAGACATGTGAAATCACCATGTTGGACAGACACACCACAAGGGCATCGATGGAGTGGTAGTGCTTGCGATTCCGGTACGCTACCTCCTGTGCCTGTGGTGGTACCAAAGCCACATGTGTCCCATCTATGGACCCAATGACATGGGGCATCCCTCCCAGGGCATAGAATCCACGCTTGACCCCAGTCAACATTTCAGGGGTAGGAAAATGGATGAAGTCATCCAGGTGAATCAACATGGCCTCTAAAAAATCATGCAGCACACGGCAGAACATGCTCTGGGACATGCCACCAACATGAGCTATGGTATTTTGAAAGGTACCCGTGGCTAGAAAATGTAGGGCTGCCATTACCATCAGCTTGGGTGTCAGTGCCGTAGGATACCTGTGCAGCGGTTGCAGGTGTGGTGCCAGTCTCGCCGTCAAATCCAGAATCAACCGTTGGGGGAAGCGGTAGCACCGGATACAGTCATTCTCCCGCATGGCAGCCAAGTCCGGAATTGGTCGGGGAAGAGGCGGCGCTCTGCAGTAATTTGGAAGTGACAAGGAACACCTGCAACATGTCACAGAGACACATATGAGAACAAATTAGCTGGTTACAACAAGACATGTCATGCAGCTAATGCATTGCACCTTTGCCATAGGGACATACTCCTCTGGGGAAGGGCAAAAGCAGTACGTGCCAGTGAAAGTACACAGGTGGAATGAGGGCAAAGACACAATCAATTATCAAGGCTCACACTGTGCATCACACCCACCCCTCCTGCGTCTGGGCACTGCTGGGAGGACTCTGCACCCACCCCTCATGACTCTGGGCACTGCTGGGAGGACTCTGCACACACCCCTCCTGCGTCTGGGCACTGCTGGGAGGACTCTGCACCCACCCCTCCTGTGTCTGGGCACTGCTGGGAGGACTCTGCACACACCCCTCCTGTCTCTGGGCACTGCTGGGAGGACTCTGCACACACCCCTCCTGTGTCTGGGCACTGCTGGGGGGACTCTGCACCCACCCCTCCTGGCTCTGGGCACTGCTGGGAGGACTCTGCACACACCCCTCCTGTCTCTGGGCACTGCTGGGAGGACTCTGCACACACCACTCCTGTGTCTGGGCACTGCTGGGGGGACTCTGCACCCACCCCTCCTGCGTCTGGGCACTGCTGGGAGTGATAGGCACCCACCCCTCATATGTCTGGGCAATGCTGGGAGTGATAGGCACCCACCCCTCCTGACTCTGAGCACTGCTGGGAGGACTCTGCACACACCCCTCCTGCGTCTGGGCACTGCTGGGAGGACTCTGCACCCACCCCTCCTGTGTCTGGGCACTGCTGGGAGGACTCTGCACATACCCCTCCTGTCTCTGGGCACTGCTGGGAGGACTCTGCACACACCCCTCGTGTGTCTGGGCACTGCTGGGGGGACTCTGCACCCACCCCTCCTGCGTCTGGGCACTGCTGGGAGGACTCTGCACACACCCCTCCTGACTCTGGGCACTGCTGGGAGGACTCTGCACCCACCCCTCCTGACTCTGGGCACTGCTGGGAGGACTCTGCGCACACCCCTCCTGCGTCTGGGCACTGCTGGGAGTGATAGGCACACACCCCTCCTATTTAACAATATGTACGCTTAGAACATACACGTGTGTGGGTTCGCTCCATGGGGGTACGGTTCGTACTTACACTGTTGGGGTGGTGGTACGGTACGTACATGCACTGTTGGGGTTGGGGTACGCTCCATGCATACGAGGTGGGGGTACGGGTCGTACTTACACTGTTGGGGTACGCTCCATGCATACGCGGGTGAGGGTACGGGTCATACTTACACTGTTGGGGTGGGACTTATACGTACGCGGGTGAGGGTACGGGTCGTACTTACACTGTAGGGGTGGGGGTACGGTCCGTACATACACGGTTGGGGTGGGGGTATGCTCCATACGTACGGGGGTGAGGGTACGGGTCGTACTTACACTGTTGGGGTGGGGGGTACGCTCCATGCATACACGGGTGAGGGTACGGGTCGTACTTACACTGTTGGGGTGGGACGTATACGTACGCGTGTGAGGGTACGGGTCGTACTTACACTGTTGGGGTGGGGAGTACGCTCCATACGTACGCGGGTGAGGGTACGGGTCATACTTACACTGTTGGGGTGTGGGTACGCTCCATACGTACGCGGGTGAGGGTACGGGTCGTACTTACACTGTTGGGGTGGGGGTACGCTCCATACGTACGCGGGTGAGGGTACGGGTCGTACTTACACTGTTGGGGTGGGGGGTACGCTCCATACGTACGCGGGTGAGGGTACGGGTCGTACTTACACTGTTGGGGTGGGACGTATACGTACGCGGGTGAGGGTACGGGTCGTACTTACACTGTTGGGGTGGGGGTACGCTCCATATGTACGCGTGTGAGGGTACGGGTCGTACTTACACTGTTGGGGTGGGGGGTACGCTCCATACGTACGCGTGTGAGGGTACGGGTCGTACTTACACTGTTGGGGTGGGGGGTACACTCCATACGTACGCGGGTGAGGGTACTGGTCGTACTTACACTGTTGGGGTGGGACGTATACGTACACGGGTGAGGGTACGGGTCGTACTTACACTGTTGTGGTTGGGGGTACGCTCCATGCATACGGTGGTGGGGGTACGGTCCGTACATATCCGTCCCCACGCTATGTGATGCTTGTGCGGGCCGTACCCAGGCCTTTGCCACGTGGGTACAGCCGTCCTGCCATTGTTGGGGTGACGTAGGTGTGGGCGTGGTACGACTCGTACCCACGCTCTTAAGGCGTGGGTACGGGACGTACCTGTATAGTTGTGTTGCCGGTTCGCGTCGTCAGGCACTTCCTTTGTGGCGGACGCTGGCTTTGCTGGACACACCCCCACCCCCTCGTAGTGACCAGGGCATGGGTGTCAGGTATGTCCAGGGCATGTGTGCTGTGTGACATTGGTGGTGGTTTTGTGGCCTGCCCCTGGTCCTTCCCCCCCCTTTCCCCCCCTCCCTTAGTTGTTCTGACCTTCTGCGGCGTCTGCGTCAGAACCTGTAGAGGAGGTCGACTGCTATGAGGGCCGGGATGACACGTAGGTTCGGGTCCATGTCTGTCTGTCGCGTACAGGTACTCCTTGTTCGCGTCGTCCTGATTTCCCGGCAGTTTTTGGCAGCTGGAAAATATTCACCGTGCGGGATGACGTCGGTGCGAATCGTAATTCCTGGTTCGTGAATGGCAGGCTGCGTGCGTCCCGACGTCACGTCGGCGCTTTCCCGGATCGCATTTGTATGTTTATTTTCGTCGGTCGGGGTTTTGTACGAATCGTACGGAAATTGAGTTTCCGTGCGAATCGTAATTCCATGTTTGTACATTTTGACGACCGGGTACGCGTCGGACGGAGAATATGCTCCGTCCGACGGTTCGTACCCTGTTTTTGCAGGATCGTGATCGGCACCTATGTATAATGTTACTCTCTACAGCTGACATTCTCTAACTACTTGAACACAGAAAGCCTTCTCCTACTATACTCCTAAACACTGCTTGAAAAAATGTCATTCATTTAATCTTGCTTGATTCCTCTCCTTTCTTTCTTCAGAATGCCCCTCTGCTTGGCTTCCATCCTCTGCATATCTTCTATTTCTGAGAATAGTAGTTTAATTAAACAATAGTCTCCTCTGTCTCTTGCCTGTCTGCCTCAATCCTTTTTATTGAAATTCTGCATTTGGCTGATACCTCATTTCATAGATCACAACCTTTCCTCTTTAAATCCCTATCCCTGTGATCTAACAATAACTAATATCTGCCAGCGTATCTATCCCACCCAACAGTTCACCAGAAACTACACAACTAATCAAAATAACCAATAATAACCACTGGACTAACCACTAATCGTTCCGGCGTAGTGTGCTATTTGATGTAAAGCGCTTTGACGCCTCGTCAGGGGTAGTAAGCACTATATAATTACAATTACAATTACATGACAGCCATGGAGGATTTCTCTTTCACTTTATTGCAAGGAGCATTACAGCCTTTGTTTTTGCACTTGTAATATGGCAGAGTGGATACCTGTCACGTTTTGTTAAAGTTTCACATCTGAGAAACTCTAAATAAGATTCTGTGTGTCTCAGCTAAGAGAATGCCTGCTATTAATTTAGGATATTATTAGTATACTCCTAATTGCAGGATTGTATTATGTTTAGAATTTTCAGTAGTAAGGCATCATTAGAAATCATCCACTGTGCACATGTGAGCAGCGCACAATTTATAAAGGAATCAAAACATTATGCGTTGGGGGTGTCAGAGGAAAAGTTGAGAAATTAGGTTTCTGTTGAACTCAGATGGCGAAAAGAAGTGAGACATGCATTGGCAGTAGGATGGTAAATAAAAAGAATCAGGTAGGAAAGGAGACAAACGGTGAATAGATTTCCAGAAGGAAGAGCAATAGGCAGTGCTTAATTTGTTAAAGAATAAGTCCCAGGGCCCAATGTTTTGCATTGTTTTCTAAGACACGCCGGTGGGATTATGCCCGAGACATATAGATCGACTTAGAATCTCCGACTGTATTAATTCCAGAAGACTCGTAAGCTCAATTGATTATCTGATACGCCCTGAAGAAGCCCCAGGCCGGATGGCCATGTAAGGGGGTGAAACACGAGTTGGCTATTTTTTCACTCGTTATTTAACCTATACAGGATTTCTAAATCACCTTTATATAAAGAATTTTCACCTTGAACTCAGCCTGCTGGAATTTTTTCCTGAATCAGAACAAACACAAAAACTTGTCCAGACATCCTTTTCTGTAACCAAAGTTTTGCTCAGATGCCCACGGCTGTCATTATTAAATGGCAGTGTGTTAAATTCAACATTGCATTGTCTTGCTTCCACCTCAGTCCCTGCCTCTTTATTTCACTCTTGCAGGTGCTTGTTTATCCCTGCTTTGTCGCTGTGTCACTGTCTGCCTTTCTCTTCTTCCTTTTCCCTTCTTTTGGGGGTTTTCTCTCCCCTGCTCTGGATCAAAACCTGTTGAGGAAAAATAAATGCTCGTCCCTAAAAATAACTGCATCCAAGCAGTGGGGAGACTCCATGTGTCGACTGAACAGTAAGGACAGATAATCTCATAAACAGAAAGAAAAAATGAATGGAAGAGAAAAGAGTACTGATGGACTTTGAAATAGGCATAGATTATATATATTGTACCACTGACATTACACAACAGAATCAAGAGTTCATGGTTAGCAGTGCAGAGTATCACACAGGATGTAGGATGCAGAAGCTGAGGCAGGACCTTGGAGGGCGCAGTTCGAGCATGAAGCTTTTGTGGTTTACAGCCTCTGAGGTGAGGCTGAGGAGAACGGTGCCACGAGAAGCAAGTGGCAGCGTAAGAGACATCTGAAGCTCACAGGTGGTCGACCCGGGGCTCCGAGTCCACACGGGCCTCTGGAACTGTGGCCCCCAGACTGCGGCCCGGCTGACACCAGTCCCTCGCAGCTCTTGACTGCCACATCACTGGGGAGTACACGAGTTTCCACAGTATTTGAGGGTTGATAATGCCAGTGATCAATATACCTGCCAAACAGACACCCCTTCAACCCAGCAGCACTTAGCATTCTGGGGCAGTTGTCCCCCGCGTTACCACCAAACATTACGCACCATGCCAGCTGGTGGGGTGCTGATCGCTCCTTGCAGCACGGAGGCGCAATATAAGACAGAGACACATACTGTGCTGCAGCTAGCTCCCAGGAAGGGGAGGTTAGTGCCAGAACTACCAGGACCTCCCGCATAGTTCGCAGGCCTGCGTCTGCCTTGAAGGTCAGCAGAGCAGGCATTGGGGATACTGAGCCTGCATGACAACAGTGCTGCGAGTGGAGAAGGTGGCGAATCCCACATCGAGGGCGATGCAAGTGAATGTCCAGAGAAGCTCCAAGGAAGAAGGAAACTAGGATGGAAGAGATTGCTGAGCTCTGATGTGGAGGGTGGAGTATGAGCTAAGGTAAGGCCATAGTGCTGTGGCACACAACTGGTAGGTGCGGAGGTGGCCGGCTTTAGGTCAGTGCAGCTTGTGCCTTCCTTTTTAGAACCCCATACCAGCTCCGCCTTTACCATTTTTACTGCAATATTGCCACTATCCCCTCCCCCTCGCCCTTGATCTCACCAGTAAGCTCAGTTTTGGTTGCAATCCCTGCTGGGATACACAGCGCTTCCCTACTAGACAGCCACAGGCTAAGAATTGGCTACAAGTGCTCAAAACAGCCAACTGAGAACCATTGTAGTAAGATCCGATACTTTTAAGACACCATAAAGTATCTAACAAGGACACAAGCCTCAACTCATATTGGGTAGTGGTGTGCTCGTGCCTCTCCCAGTAGGCAGTGAGTGATAAAGGGTTATGTGTAGCCACAGGAGGAAGGAGACATCGGCTCTGGCTTTTACTGTGAGACGACTGGGATCGGGCGCAGCATAAATCAACATGAGGTGGGGCCTCCTGATGCTCATTGGAATAACTTGGGGAAAAAGATCCCAGCATGTGATCAGGTAAATCCGGGGCTCCAGTGGTGACCCTAAAGAGGAAAAGGAAGGCACCAAAGCAGCCAATACAGCCACGGACATTAACACCTATATTGGTATCTCCACACTTAATTGCAACAATTTCACTCCTGGACTCCTCATGCTTCCCTAGGGAGGCCAATGAGGGGCTGCTACAGTCAAAGATTACGTTTAAGTTTACTTTCTTGAAAGACGCTGGGGGAGTCAAGCAATTTGAACATCAAAGGGTTTCCTGTTTCCTAAGCCCCACAGTACTGGCACAAAACCCTCTTAGAGGACCAGCTATCCCCAGGCAGGCGATGGTTTCCACAACTAGCAATGGCACCATGATACTTCAAGAAATCCATAGGTCCCCTGTTACGCAGAATATTTTAGATAACCAGGGTATGATGCCGGTAGCTCGAGCCAGCCTGAGAGTCAAAATCAACCCTTTATGCCTAGAGCTCTTAGAACACTCTGAGCAGACCGAGGAAACAGTGATGAAAAATGATATCCCCCTGACAGCAGAACATTTCTCGCAGCCAACACTCGGTCAACCACTGGGGAGCGGGACGACCTGCTACAGTTAATAAACCAACTTGAAGGAGAAAGAAAGGAAATGTCAAACGCTCATGACTGACTCACCTCCAGGGCTAGGAATGGGATCCCATAGCAACTGTTCAACTCCACTGGGTCATGCTGTGGCTGCGACTATCCCCCCCACTGTGCTGAGCCCTCAGGAAACAGCTGTCAATTTGGCTGGTACTGACAATGAGGACTCATTAGCAGCTGTGAATGATACTTTATATCTCGACTCGAAGGAATGGGAGAGGTTGCTTGTCTCATAGGGCATCGAGGCACCAACAAACTCCAGCCCAAACCCAAAAGGAAGCAAGAACTCACAAGGGGCCTTATGGTCAACCATGTTAAGGATTCTGCAAGGCTCAGAAGAGGTACTCAGTTTTCAAGCAAACAAGCAAATGGACATACAAATTAGCCTACTCAACACTCTAGCAATGTATGTGTCAGGCATTGATGAGAAAATTGCGAAACGAAAATTGCAAACCAAAAGAAAGCACAGGCTGACATGCAGGGAATAAGACAGAGGTGCAGGTGCTCCCCTGTCTCAGACAAGCTGTCAACACTTCCGGTGAATATGTCGAATCTACTGGTTGACCTCAAAGACATGAATAAAGACAGGCCCCAAATGAGCATAGGACCCCTGAACACCAAGGCAAACCACTCAGAGGCACCACTTCCAGGAGAGCCAGAGGGGCTGAAGTGTGGCCACCTTTCCTGCTGCAACAATGAATGCCGGGGACTGCTGGATCCGACACTGGGATGGCACCTTCGCCAATGGCAGGCTCACCAGATTTTGACAGGACCCAATAAAACATGGAGGAACCACCAAAACAGCAGGGAGCAAGGAAGAGAAAGGGTTGCAACAAAAAGCTCCCACGGCCTAGCAAGCTGGCAGCCTACCCAGTCTTCAATACAAGACTCAGGCCACACTCCACCCCCAGGGATGCAGATCTCTATGAGAAAAAGACAACTCAGGGCAGGGAGGATGTTCCAACATTAATGACCACTTTTAAACAAACCAGCCCTGCGAACAGATAGAGGTAACATTCTCAAGCTCATTCGGACAATGGATGAGATGGGGGAGGCCGCCTCACATAATATAGTATCAATTGAATGTATTGACCCAGGCGCTGGTCAGTGAAATGAATCAACTAAAGTAGTGTGGGGCTCTATTGTGATTGCTGAGAAGATCCTGAGTGCAGCCAATATATTCCAAGGCTGGGGGATTACCATTACACCATTCAAGGGAACAGGATATAAGTTTGCCTTAACATCGACCTGACCGAGAACTGTCTACTCTGTCCTGAGAGGCGCAAGAAGCAAATTGAATGGGCTGAACGGCCCTGTGGTGGGTATGCCACAGAACCAGACGTGGCACAGAGTGGGGTTGGCTGTCTGGTGCCTTGAACAGAACCGGAATTTTACAATGACAAGACACTGCTCTTACTACTGGTATTGACAAAGCACTTAGGATCTGCTCTTGGAATATTAATGGACTGGCTAATATGCTTGAAGGACTAGACACCTACCAATACCTGCGCACCTTCCATGTAATTCTCCTCCAAGAAACCTGGGCTCATCTAGAGGGCTTTACAAGCTTTTATACTCCTGCAGTCAAAGCACACAAACATGGCTGCAGTAAGGGTGGTCTGGCAATAGAAGTCTGAGCTTCAAGCAATATTGAAAACCTAGAGCAAGAAACTGATGAAGCTGGCCTACAAATCGTAGTAATGACGGTCACGACTACAAACAGCCAGCCAAAGAAAATTATAATGGTAAACGTCTACATTCACCCCAACGCCACAACCAAGGCTGTGCTAACAGAGAAGCTGACTAAGACAAACCTGACTTTAAGGCTAAATGAACAAGAGTGAAATGATAGTTACAGGCCACTTCAACATGTGGCTAATGAGCAAGCTACCGAAAAATGAGGTCACAGCCCAAGAAGCACTTTGGATGATGTCAACTCAGGTGGCCCCCAGTGGCAAAAAGAAGATAGGAGAAGTCAAAGCCTACAAGAAAACGTAGATCATTTAGGCCTTAGAGCATTAAACGGTCGGTACAACCCCGGCAAACCACCTGAGCCTTCGTTTCTGTCCAGATCTGGTGCATCACTCATTGACTACACATTTGTAAGTTTCTCACTACTGCAAGTTGTTAGTGCTTATGAGTATGGCAAGAAATTGGAAAATGACCTCCGGTCCCAAGAAATAATTCTATACTTAGGCTTAGAAGCACTCGTACCCGTAAAGGATAATGGAACTCCAGGTTACATGATCAACCTCAAACGCATAAAATGCACATTCGCCTCTGGTGAAAACCCACTGATCAGCTGGGAAAGATTCACTATAAAACTCACAGATCTGACTGCAAAACCAGTCAAGTTAATCTCAATAAACAGGCAACATCAAGAGATTAAGGTCAACTCCCTGGAGAGGGGAGGAGGGAGTGTAAGCCCGATTCTGGATGGCCAAAAAGGAAGCCAACCGCCTCTGCCAACCCCTCAAAAGGTCACCTATGGACCCTGTCATTCTGAAAGATCTCGGAGCTTCAAGGAAACAATTAAAAAGAGCCAAATGGCAGCTTCAAAGGGCATCTCAGGATTCATTCTGGGCTAAGCTGCTGCATGACATAAGAGAAAACAACTCCACCTCCTTTTGGCAAACATTAAACGAATCAACCGGCCCCTCCCAAGAGTGGCAGCATCCAACAACTCTGAGACAATCTGGTATCATTTCTTGAGCTGTCACTATAATCAAGGGGCACTGGAGGAACAACAAAGGTGCAAATTAGATGACCCTGACCCAGCAAGCACATCTCAAACCTCACAAAGGGAGAGGGTCCCAGAATTAGCCAGGTGCACAATCCGCCCTTGCGCTGTGCAGAGGCAAATTGCAAGGGGACGTAGGTAAGGGGCACTGGGCTCGAATGGCATTCCACCAGCCATTTACAGGGAGGACCCACTGCTCTGGACAGCTCAACTTGCCCCATTTAGCTCCATAGTATTCCTTCCTCATGGAGAGGTTCAAATCTTGCCCCAAAATACAAGGGGATGTAAGGGCAACCCCAGAAATTACTGTTTAATAGCCTTAATTTATAATAATGTAAAATACTATGCAGGTGACCTATTGGAGGAATTTTAACATTGGGCTGAGGCATACTTACTTGTTCCTGTAAATCAAACCGGCTTTACTAAACAAACAAGGAACACAACAAACATCATGGTGCTTTCGTTGCTGATTGATTCTACAAAAATTAATACAAAACCTGTCCACCTTTGTTTAATTGATTTTAAATACGCTTTTGATACAGTGGATCGGGGTAGGCTCTGGAGGAAATTGGCAAACCTAAAAATGCCAAACGGTTTGTTAAGATCCCTGGAAATACTGCACACAGACACCTGGGTCATGATCAAGGTAGGGGATGGCTCCCATTTATCAAGGAAAATAAAAACCACGCCAGGGTTGAAACAGCGATGTGTTTTGGCCTCAACCTTGTTTAACCTGTTCCTTGCAGACCTCATTGCCTCACTAAATGAAGTGAACTCACCAAAGTGGTGGGCTTCCAGTTATCAAACCTACTGTATGCAGATCATTTAGTCCTTGCAAACAGAGCCAAGCTCGGCCTACAGCGCTTGTTGAATGAAACCCTCGCCTACGGTGAATAACAGAAAAAAAACAAAAATGTTACCAGTGCAAAGAAAAATGAAACAGAAGCATACCTGGCGTCTGGGGAATGAAATAATTGAATCATTAAAAAGCTTCAAGTACCTTGGAGTTTATTTCAATGGGAATGGAAGCTATAGCGACCGACTGGAGGAAATCAGAAAGAAGGGCAAAGCGTTGGCATTTTTTTTAGGTCTCTTTGCAACAAGCTTAAATACCCCACACTTACCCCCATCTTACAGGTAGCACAAGCTAAGATCCTTCCCACCTTGACATATGGGAGGGAGGCTCTTGGCTCTCAGGGCCAGGACAGTGCAAATCTGGACAGAATGATTCTCAAAATATAAGAGTGAATTTTCCAACTATCTCCGAACACATCGCCTGCTCAAATAAGGCTGGAATTTGGTTTTCCCAAAGAGTCAAGGGCTCGGAAGGCGGCCTGTGTGTCCTGTTGCCACAAGTTTAGGAAGGCTTCAGAGGGCTTTCTGGGCGGCCACCTCTGGCAAGAACTGGAACTCAGGCCGAGCTCCCCGCACATGTCTATGTAACCCAGGCATTGAGTTCACAAAGCTTAACAAATGTTTGGGGCTTATCTCTAGTCCACCGGGAGCTTAGAAAACTAACCAAATCTAGAGCACAGTTGGCATCAGTGTTTGAGGATAAAGATAAACTGTCTAAACATAGTTATGGGTGGATGACACTTCAAAACTACACCACGGTTAAATCACAGGGCTACCTTGACGAAGCCTATTGCAATTGGGCCAAGGTGCATTTCCTGAAGTACAGGCTGGGTTTATGACCATTATTAAAGCACTCCTCCCATGGAGAAGAAGGCAAGGGCAAACCAGTGGCCGGTTATGCCTGTGCCACACCAGTATAGGGGATCTACGTGAACGTTTGTGCAGGAAGTGGAGAAACCTGTCATAAGGTCATGCACGGACACAGTGCTAGCCTGCTTTGACCCTACAGATATCAGTCTGAACTGTGCCATGATCAAATTCCTTCAGAGATTTGAATAGAGGGCTGCGACTAAGGAGCACGTAGCCAGTGGAGATGCAAGAGCTACTTGAGAAGTCACCACTTGGGCATTAACACTCCTAAACCCTTGCGATTGCCTGTAGCTAGGCTCAAACCAAAGGCACAATACTCGAAGGTGGGAACAATCACACTTCAACTTTGAACTGCACCACCTCGACCCCCTTGACAACTGCTCTATCGGTTTACTTACGCCTTTTTTCCAGCAATTAACTTTTGTCTTAATTTTTAGAAAAAGGGTTTTTATGAACTGATATCTTGCACTTTGATGTTTTATTGCTTACTAATGCCCGCACCAGTACAGATCTTCTATTTTACTTTTTAAAGTAACATTAAATGCTTTCAAAATAGATTTTTATTGACCTTACTGCTATCAAATTAGTCATTTTGGGCCATATGTAGGTAGGGTCACATTTACCGACTCATAAATACCGAATTTTACCGATTCGGTATTTATGAATCGGTAAATGTGATGTAGGTAATCAATCGGTAAAATTTACCGATTCGGAAAGGGTCGGTAATTTAGAATCGGTATTTACCGATTCGGTAATGACGCATACCTTCCCATTGATTCCTATGGGCCAGGAGGCCCATAGGAATGAATGGGAAGCCAGTTACCATTACCGAATCGGTAAATACCGATTCGGTAATGGGGGAGGCAGTATCATGGGTGGCAGGGTGTCACATTGACACCCTGTTGCACCCCTGATTCGTCCATGTGTGCACATGTGGCGCACATACATGCCCTAAGGGCATGTATGTCTGCTACATGGCACTTTGACATCAGCAAAATGTCACGTTTTGCTAGGGATTCGGTAGTTATCACCAACCTATATTTGGTGGTAAATACCGAATTCTAAGTCCTACCCATCACTCATTTGAGTGTTACCTACATCTCATTTCAGGATTCGGTATTTACCGAATCGGTAATTTTACCGAATCGGTAATTTTACCGATTCGGTAAATTACCAAATCCTGAAATATGCCCCCTACATAGCAAACGCCTAAATACCGGTCGGTAACGGGATATTTACCGAAAATCGGCCGTTACCGACCGGTATTTGGCTTCCTACATATGGCCTTTTATGTGTGTTGTATAGGTGTTTTATCATGCATTTTGATGCAAAGATTTTAATTAATCATGAATTAAAGATTTACTTACTTAAAATAAATCATGAGCTTTTCTTTAACTTCCAAAAAGGCTTCAAAATCCACAGCTTGCTGTTTGGTCACAAACAGGAAAAGATGGTTATGTGCAGAAGGATGGGTGTTAATAGGACATGAGAGTTATAGGTGACGTGTCAGTTTTAGGAGAGGTGGGCAAAGCCGAGAGAAATTGGGTGTAAAGGACAGGGGTGACATGAACCAGAGACAAGGGTAGTGAAAGGAGGGAAGGGCTGCAGGAGCAGAGCTTAATATACAACTTATTAAGTTCTCTGAAAAAGGAGAAGCAGCTCCAGAAGTGAATCAAAGGGCAGACAGCAGCGTAGCTTTGGTGCGGAACATGGGTCTGTGGAATTAGCCCATCATCTATGAGGAATTTGGGGCTGGTTCTGCTCATACCCACGTGACCAAATGGCTACTCTGTGACATGTGCCAGCCCTCATTCAGTTAGATTAGCCGAGACACAAAGAGAAGAAGAAAGATTAAGGCCTCAATTACGATAGGGCTGCACAAAATGGGTGCACTGAGGTGGTATGCAATTTGTGCATGGTACGAGTAAGGCACCTTGAATTGTAGAATGTCATGTGAAAAGCTCATGCTATTCCATACTGGGGTGACCAAACATGGCAGGTGCTTTATCTGGTCCCACAATTTGCAGCAGGTTTCACCTTGCATAAATCACGATAGCAAACCGCCACAATTTGTGAACACATTTTAATTATCAGCTCACTCTTAATATAGTCCTGAGAGAGATACAGAAGGGAAAACACATTTGATATTTAGCAATTAGGCACCCCATATTAACTAATTTCTTATTGGTGCATCAATATGTATCAAACAAGTCAGCGAGTCACACAGTTTCAAGTAGGAGAGAAATGTATTTTATATGTATGTGTGGGGTATTTATGATGCACCAAAAGGTAGTGGATCTCTCAACACAGGTCCAGGCAAAGACAAAGGGGCAGATTTACAAGCCCCTTGCGCCACTTTTGCGTCACTTTTCCCATGTTAAAAGTGATGCAAAAGTGGCGCAAGGGGCTTGTAAATCTGCCCCAAAGTCGGCATGTGATGAAGAGGGCTGCCAAGTTTTTTTTTTATACCACTGTAATTTTTGCGACGTTCCCAATTGCTACAATTCATAAGGTTTGCAAAGTTTCTGCCCAGCTAAACTTCCTCATTCACCAAATGCATTAATAAAATGTGGTTCAGATGGAAAAATGTTGCAGACCTTTTCCCTGCAAGTTTACCTTGGTCAATTTTTTTTATTAGCACAGGGACAAATGCATGTAGAGGTTTTGTCCACATTTGCTTTTTTTTAATAGTTTGTTCTCAATACTTGGGTCTCTTCTCCCCGTTTTCATCCTCTCTGGGCCACTTTTCACACTTCTCTACCTTTCAATTATTAACTGTACCATCCTGACTCTTGCTTTCGGGTTCTTATAGAGGGTGCAGATCTAATTAAGATATCCTGGCCCGACGCCGATTTCCTCCAGAGTCGCCAGAAGGTAATCCCAACCCAGTATGTCAAACTCCTTATCTAAGTCAAGCGTCACCACCAACTGTTCCCCCGTCTCACTCAAGTTAGGTTTCATCAGATTAAGTAGTCATCGTATGTTGAGAAAAGAATTGCATTCTGGAATAAACCCACATTGATCTACGTGCACTAGGGTGTTAGCAACAGGGAGCAGCAAATGAGCCAGGGCCTTCCCTAATATCTTATAGTCTACGTTTAATAGGGAGAATGGCCAATATGAGGGGACTTCGGGGGGGATCCCAGCCTGGTTTTGACGAACATATGATGTTACTTAGCATACCGTTACTCCGCAGGTATTTACTTTGAAGTTTTTACTTCGCAAATATCTTTACTACGCATGATTTTAGTGTGCATGCTTTTACTTCGCAAATATATACAAATATACAAAATCTTGCGGAATGATGTATAAATTTGAAAAGCTACTGTCGTCTGCTATCAAATAAATATTCACTCCTAATTGCAGGATTGTATTATGTTTAGAATTTTCAGTAGTAAGGCATCATTAGAAATCATCCACTGTGCACATGTGAGCAGCGCACAATTTATAAAGGAATCAAAACATTATGCGTTGGGGGTGTCAGAGGAAAAGTTGAGAAATTAGGTTTCTGTTGAACTCAGATGGCGAAAAGAAGTGAGACATGCATTGGCAGTAGGATGGTAAATAAAAAGAATCAGGTAGGAAAGGAGACAAACGGTGAATAGATTTCCAGAAGGAAGAGCAATAGGCAGTGCTTAATTTGTTAAAGAATAAGTCCCAGGGCCCAATGTTTTGCATTGTTTTCTAAGACACGCCGGTGGGATTATGCCCGAGACATATAGATCGACTTAGAATCTCCGACTGTATTAATTCCAGAAGACTCGTAAGCTCAATTGATTATCTGATACGCCCTGAAGAAGCCCCAGGCCGGATGGCCATGTAAGGGGGTGAAACACGAGTTGGCTATTTTTTCACTCGTTATTTAACCTATACAGGATTTCTAAATCACCTTTATATAAAGAATTTTCACCTTGAACTCAGCCTGCTGGAATTTTTTCCTGAATCAGAACAAACACAAAAACTTGTCCAGACATCCTTTTCTGTAACCAAAGTTTTGCTCAGATGCCCACGGCTGTCATTATTAAATGGCAGTGTGTTAAATTCAACATTGCATTGTCTTGCTTCCACCTCAGTCCCTGCCTCTTTATTTCACTCTTGCAGGTGCTTGTTTATCCCTGCTTTGTCGTAGGATGCAGAAGCTGAGGCAGGACCTTGGAGGGCGCAGTTCGAGCATGAAGCTTTTGTGGTTTACAGCCTCTGAGGTGAGGCTGAGGAGAACGGTGCCACGAGAAGCAAGTGGCAGCGTAAGAGACATTTGAAGCTCACAGGTGGTCAACCCGGGGCTCCGAGTCCACACGGGCCTCTGGAACTGTGGCCACCAGACTGCAGCCCGGCTGACACCAGTCCCTCGCAGCTCTTGACTGCCATATCACCGGGGAGTACACGAGTTTCCACAGTATTTGAGGGTTGATAATGCCAGTGATCAATATACCTGCCAAACAGACACCCCTTCAACCCAGCAGCACTTAGCATTCTGGGGCAGTTGTCCCCCGCGTTACCACCAAACATTACGCACCATGCCAGCTGGTGGGGTGCTGATCGCTCCTTGCAGCACGGAGGCGCAATATAAGACAGAGACACATACTGTGCTGCAGCTAGCTCCCAGGAAGGGGAGGTTAGTGCCAGAACTACCAGGACCTCCCGCATAGTTCGCAGGCCTGCGTCTGCCTTGAAGGTCAGCAGAGCAGGCATTGGGGATACTGAGCCTGCATGACAACAGTGCTGCGAGTGGAGAAGGTGGCGAATCCCACATCGAGGGCGATGCAAGTCAATGTCCAGAGAAGCTCCAAGGAAGAAGGAAACTAGGATGGAAGAGATTGCTGAGCTCTGATGTGGAGGGTGGAGTATGAGCTAAGGTAAGGCCATAGTGCTGTGGCACACAACTGGTAGGTGCGGAGGTGGCCGGCTTTATGTCAGTGCAGCTTGTGCCTTCCTTTTTAGAACCCCATACCAGCTCCGCCTTTACCATTTTTACTGCAATATTGCCACTATCCCCTCCCCCTCGCCCTTGATCTCACCAGTAAGCTCAGTTTTGGTTGCAATCCCTGCTGGGATACACAGCGCTTCCCTACTAGACAGCCACAGGCTAAGAATTGGCTACAAGTGCTCAAAACAGCCAACTGAGAACCATTGTAGTAAGATCCGATACTTTTAAGACACCATAAAGTATCTAACAAGGACACAAGCCTCAACTCATATTGGGTAGTGGTGTGCTCGTGCCTCTCCCAGTAGGCAGTGAGTGATAAAGGGTTATGTGTAGCCACAGGAGGAAGGAGACATCGGCTCTGGCTTTTACTGTGAGACGACTGGGATCGGGCGCAGCATAAATCAACATGAGGTGGGGCCTCCTGATGCTCATTGGAATAACTTGGGGAAAAAGATCCCAGCATGTGATCAGGTAAATCCGGGGCTCCAGTGGTGACCCTAAAGAGGAAAAGGAAGGCACCAAAGCAGCCAATACAGCCACTGACATTAACACCTATATTGGTATCTCCACACTTAATTGCAACAATTTCACTCCTGGACTCCTCATGCTTACCTAGGGAGGCCAATGAGGGGCTGCTACAGCCAAAGATTACGTTTAAGTTTACTTTCTTGAAAGACGCTGGGGGAGTCAAGCAATTTGAACATCAAAGGGTTTCCTGTTTCCTAAGCCCCACAGTACTGGCACAAATCCCTCTTAGAGGACCAGCTATCCCCCGGCAGGCGATGGTTTCCACAACTAGCAATGGCACCATGATACTTCAAGAAATCCATAGGTCCCCTGTTAAGCAGAATATTTTAGATAACCAGGGTATGATGCCGGTAGCTCGAGCCAGCCTGAGAGTCAAAATCAACCCTTTATGCCTAGAGCTCTTAGAACACTCTGAGCAGACCGAGGAAACAGTGATGAAAAATGATATCCCCCTGACAGCAGAACATTTCTCGCAGCCAACACTCGGTCAACCACTGGGGAGCGGGACGACCTGCTACAGTTAATAAACCAACTTGAAGGAGAAAGAAAGGAAATGTCAAACGCTCATGACTGACTCACCTCCAGGGCTAGGAATGGGATCCCATAGCAACTGTTCAACTCCACTGGGTCATGCTGTGGCTGCGACTATCCCCCCCACTGTGCTGAGCCCTCAGGAAACAGCTGTCAATGTGGCTGGTACTGACAATGAGGACTCATTAGCAGCTGTGAATGATACTTTATATCTCGACTCGAAGGAATGGGAGAGGTTGCTTGTCTCATAGGGCATCGAGGCACCAACAAACTCCAGCCCAAACCCAAAAGGAAGCAAGAACTCACAAGGGGCCTTATGGTCAACCATGTTAAGGATTCTGCAAGGCTCAGAAGAGGTACTCAGTTTTCAAGCAAACAAGCAAATGGACATACAAATTAGCCTACTCAACACTCTAGCAATGTATGTGTCAGGCATTGATGAGAAAATTGCGAAACGAAAATTGCAAACCAAAAGAAAGCACAGGCTGACATGCAGGGAATAAGACAGAGGTGCGGGTGCTCCCCTGTCTCAGACAAGCTGTCAACACTTCCGGTGAATATGTCGAATCTACTGGTTGACCTCAAAGACATGAATAAAGACAGGCCCCAAATGAGCATAGGACCCCTGAACACCAAGGCAAACCACTCAGAGGCACCACTTCCAGGAGAGCCAGAGGGGCTGAAGTGTGGCCACCTTTCCTGCTGCAACAATGAATGCCGGGGACTGCTGGATCCAACACTGGGATGGCACCTTCGCCAATGGCAGGCTCACCAGATTTTGACAGGACCCAATAAAACATGGAGGAACCACCAAAACAGCAGGGAGCAAGGAAGAGAAAGGGTTGCAACAAAAAGCTCCCACGGCCTAGCAAGCTGGCAGCCTACCCAGTCTTCAATACAAGACTCAGGCCACACTCCACCCCCAGGGATGCAGATCTCTATGAGAAACTGACAACTCAGGGCAGGGAGGATGTTCCAACATTAATGACCACTTTTAAACAAACCAGCCCTGCGAACAGATAGAGGTAACATTCTCAAGCTCATTCGGACAATGGATGAGATGGGGGAGGCCGCCTCACATAATATAGTATTAATTGAATGTATTGACCCAGGCGCTGGTCAGTGAAATGAATCAACTAAAGTAGTGTGGGGCTCTATTGTGATTGCTGAGAAGATCCTGAGTGCAGCCAATATATTCCAAGGCAGGGGGATTACCATTACACCATTACAGGGAACAGGATATAAGTTTGCCTTAACATCGACCTGACCGAGAACTGTCTACTCTGTCCTGAGAGGCGCAAGAAGCAAATTGAATGGGCTGAACGGCCCTGTGGTGGGTATGCCACAGAACCAGACGTGGCACAGAGTGGGGTTGGCTGTCTGGTGCCTTGAACAGAACCGGAATTTTACAATGACAAGACACTGCTCTTACTACTGGTATTGACAAAGCACTTAGGATCTGCTCTTGGAATATTAATGGACTGGCTAATATGCTTGAAGGACTAGACACCTACCAATACCTGCGCACCTTCCATGTAATTCTCCTCCAAGAAACCTGGGCTCATCTAGAGGGCTTTACAAGCTTTTATACTCCTGCAGTCAAAGCACACAAACATGGCTGCAGTAAGGGTGGTCTGGCAATAGAAGTCTGAGCTTCAAGCAATATTGAAAACCTAGAGCAAGAAACTGATGAAGCTGGCCTACAAATCGTAGTAATGACGGTCACGACTACAAACAGCCAGCCAAAGAAAATTATAATGGTAAACGTCTACATTCACCCCAACGCCACAACCAAGGCTGTGCTAACAGAGAAGCTGACTAAGACAAACCTGACTTTAAGGCTAAATGAACAAGAGTGAAATGATAGTTACAGGCCACTTCAACATGTGGCTAATGAGCAAGCTACCGAAAAATGAGGTCACAGCCCAAGAAGCACTTTGGATGATGTCAACTCAGGTGGCCCCCAGTGGCAAAAAGAAGATAGGAGAAGTCAAAGCCTACAAGAAAACGTAGATCATTTAGGCCTTAGAGCATTAAACGGTCGGTACAACCCCGGCAAACCACCTGAGCCTTCGTTTCTGTCCAGATCTGGTGCATCACTCATTGACTACACATTTGTAAGTTTCTCACTACTGCAAGTTGTTAGTGCTTATGAGTATGGCAAGAAATCGGAAAATGACCTCCGGTCCCAAGAAATAATTCTATACTTAGGCTTAGAAGCACTCGTACCCGCAAAGGATAATGGAACTCCAGGTTACATGATCAACCTCAAACGCATAAAATGCACATTCGCCTCTGGTGAAAACCCACTGATGAGCTGGGAAAGATTCACTATAAAACTCACAGATCTGACTGCAAAACCAGTCAAGTTAATCTCAATAAACAGGCAACATCAAGAGATTAAGGTCAACTCCCTGGAGAGGGGAGGAGGGAGTGTAAGCCCGATTCTGGATGGCCAAAAAGGAAGCCAACCGCCTCTGCCAACCCCTCAAAAGGTCACCTATGGACCCTGTCATTCTGAAAGATCTCGGAGCTTCAAGGAAACAATTAAAAAGAGCCAAATGGCAGCTTCAAAGGGCATCTCAGGATTCATTCTGGGCTAAGCTGCTGCATGACATAAGAGAAAACAACTCCACCTCCTTTTGGCAAACATTAAACGAATCAACCGGCCCCTCCCAAGAGTGGCAGCATCCAACAACTCTGAGACAATCTGGTATCATTTCTTGAGCTGTCACTATAATCAAGGGGCACTGGAGGAACAACAAAGGTGCAAATTAGATGACCCTGACCCAGCAAGCACATCTCAAACCTCACAAAGGGAGAGGGTCCCAGAATTAGCCAGGTGCACAATCCGCCCTTGCGCTGTGCAGAGGCAAATTGCAAGGGGACGTAGGTAAGGGGCACTGGGCTCGAATGGCATTCCACCAGCCATTTACAGGGAGGACCCACTGCTCTGGACAGCTCAACTTGCCCCATTTAGCTCCATAGTATTCCTTCCTCATGGAGAGGTTCAAATCTTGCCCCAAAATACAAGGGGATGTAAGGGCAACCCCAGAAATTACTGTTTAATAGCCTTAATTGATAATAATGTAAAATACTATGCAGGTGACCTATTGGAGGAATTTTAACATTGGCCTGAGGCATACTTACTTGTTCCTGTAAATCAAACCGGCTTTACTAAACAAACAAGGAACACAACAAACATCATGGTGCTTTCGTTGCTGATTGATTCTACAAAAACTAATACAAAACCTGTCCACCTTTGTTTAATTGATTTTAAATACGCTTTTGATACAGTGGATCGGGGTAGGCTCTGGAGGAAATTGGCAAACCTAAAAATGCCAAATGGTTTGTTAAGATCCCTGGAAATACTGCACACAGACACCTGGGTCATGATCAAGGTAGGGGATGGCTCCCATTTATCAAGGAAAATAAAAACCACGCCAGGGTTGAAACAGCGATGTGTTTTGGCCTCAACCTTGTTTAACCTGTTCCTTGCAGACCTCATTGCCTCACTAAATGAAGTGAACTCACCAAAGTGGTGGGCTTCCAGTTATCAAACCTACTGTATGCAGATCATTTAGTCCTTGCAAACAGAGCCAAGCTCGGCCTACAGCGCTTGTTGAATGAAACCCTCGCCTACGGTGAATAACAGAAAAAAAACAAAAATGTTACCAGTGCAAAGAAAAATGAAACAGAAGCATACCTGGCGTCTGGGGAATGAAATAATTGAATCATTAAAAAGCTTCAAGTACCTTGGAGTTTATTTCAATGGGAATGGAAGCTATAGCGACCGACTGGAGGAAATCAGGAAGAAGGGCAAAGCGTTGGCATTTTTTTTAGGTCTCTTTGCAACAAGCTTAAATACCCCACACTTACCCCCATCTTACAGGTAGCATAAGCTAAGATCCTTCCCACCTTGACATATGGGAGGGAGGCTCTTGGCTCTCAGGGCCAGGACAGTGCAAATCTGGACAGAATGATTCTCAAAATATAAGAGTGAATTTTCCAACTATCTCCGAACACATCGCCTGCTCAAATAAGGCTGGAATTTGGTTTTCCCAAAGAGTCAAGGGCTCGGAAGGCGGCCTGTGTGTCCTGTTGCCACAAGTTTAGGAAGGCTTCAGAGGGCTTTCTGGGCGGCCACCTCTGGCAAGAACTGGAACTCAGGCCGAGCTCCCCGCACATGTCTATGTAACCCAGGCATTGAGTTCACAAAGCTTAACAAATGTTTGGGGCTTATCTCTAGTCCACCGGGAGCTTAGAAAACTAACCAAATCTAGAGCACAGTTGGCATCAGTGTTTGAGGATAAAGATAAACTGTCTAAACATAGTTATGGGTGGATGACACTTCAAAACTTCACCACGGTTAAATCACAGGGCTACCTTGACGAAGCCTATTGCAATTGGGCCAAGGTGCATTTCCTGAAGTACAGGCTGGGTTTATAACCATTATTAAAGCACTCCTCCCATGGAGAAGAAGGCCAGGGCAAACCAGTGGCCGGTTATGCCTGTGCCACACCAGTATAGGGGATCTACGTGAGCGTTTGTGCAGGAAGTGGAGAAACCTATCATAAGGTCATGCACGGACACAGTGCTAGCCTGCTTTGACCCTACAGATATCAGTCTGAACTGTGCCATGATCAAATTCCTTCAGAGATTTGAATAGAGGGCTGCGACTAAGGAGCACGTAGCCAGTGGAGATGCAAGAGCTACTTGAGAAGTCACCACTTGGGCATTAACACTCCTAAACCCTTGCGATTGCCTGTAGCTAGGCTCAAACCAAAGGCACAATACTCGAAGGTGGGAACAATCACACTTCAACTTTGAACTGCACCACCTCGACCCCCTTGACAACTGCTCTATCGGTTTACTTATGCCTTTTTTCCAGCAATTAACTTTTGTCTTAATTTTTAGAAAAAGGGTTTTTATGAACTGATATCTTGCACTTTGATGTTTTATTGCTTACTAATGCCCGCACCAGTACAGATCTTCTATTTTATTTTTTAAAGTAACATTAAATGCTTTCAAAATAGATTTTTATTGACCTTACTGCTATCAAATTAGTCATTTTGGGCCATATGTAGGTAGGGTCACATTTACCGACTCATAAATACCGAATTTTACCGATTCGGTATTTATGAATCGGTAAATGTGATGTAGGTAATCAATCGGTAAAATTTACCGATTCGGAAAGGGTCGGTAATTTAGAATCGGTATTTACCGATTCGGTAATGATGCATACCTTCCCATTGATTCCTATGGGCCAGGAGGCCCATAGGAATGAATGGGAAGCCAGTTACCATTACCGAATCGGTAAATACCGATTCGGTAATGGGGGAGGCAGTATCATGGGTGGCAGGGTGTCACATTGACACCCTGTTGCACCCCTGATTCGTCCATGTGTGCACATGTGGCGCACATACATGCCCTAAGGGCATGTATGTCTGCTACATGGCACTTTGACATCAGCAAAATGTCACGTTTTGCTAGGGATTCGGTATTTATCACCAACCTATATTTGGTGGTTAATACCGAATTCTAAGTCCTACCCATCACTCATTTGAGTGTTACCTACATCTCATTTCAGGATTCGGTATTTACCGAATCGGTAATTTTACCGAATCGGTAATTTTACCGATTCGGCAAATTACCGAATCCTGAAATATGCCCCCTACATAGCAAACGCCTAAATACCGGTCGGAAACGGGATATTTACCGAAAATCGGCCGTTACCGACCGGTATTTGGCTTCCTACATATGGCCTTTTATGTGTGTTGTATAGGTGTTTTATCATGCATTTTGATGCAAAGATTTTAATTAATCATGAATTAAAGATTTACTTACTTAAAATAAATCATGAGCTTTTCTTTAACTTCCAAAAAGGCTTCAAAATCCACAGCTTGCTGTTTGGTCACAAACAGGAAAAGATGGTTATGTGCAGAAGGATGGGTGTTAATAGGACATGAGAGTTATAGGTGACGTGTCAGTTTTAGGAGAGGTGGGCAAAGCCGAGAGAAATTGGGTGTAAAGGACAGGGGTGACATGAACCAGAGACAAGGGTAGTGAAAAGAGGGAAGGGCTGCAGGAGCAGAGCTTAATATACAACTTATTAAGTTCTCTGAAAAAGGAGAAGCAGCTCCAGAAGTGAATCAAAGGGCAGACAGCAGCGTAGCTTTGGTGCGGAACATGGGTCTGTGGAATTAGCCCATCATCTATGAGGAATTTGGGGCTGGTTCTGCTCATACCCACGTGACCAAATGGCTACTCTGTGACATGTGCCAGCCCTCATTCAGTTAGATTAGCCGAGACACAAAGAGAAGAAGAAAGATTAAGGCCTCAATTACGATAGGGCTGCACAAAATGGGTGCACTGAGGTGGTATGCAATTTGTGCATGGTACGAGTAAGGCACCTTGAATTGTAGAATGTCATGTGAAAAGCTCATGCTATTCCATACTGGGGTGACCAAACATGGCAGGTGCTTTATCTGGTCCCACAATTTGCAGCAGGTTTCACCTTGCATAAATCACGATAGCAAACCGCCACAATTTGTGAACACATTTTAATTATCAGCTCACTCTTAATATAGTCCTGAGAGAGATACAGAAGGGAAAACACATTTGATATTTAGCAATTAGGCACCCCATATTAACTAATTTCTTATTGGTGCATCAATATGTATCAAACAAGTCAGCGAGTCACACAGTTTCAAGTAGGAGAGAAATGTATTTTATATGTATGTGTGGGGTATTTATGATGCACCAAAAGGTAGTGGATCTCTCAACACAGGTCCAGGCAAAGACAAAGGGGCAGATTTACAAGCCCCTTGCGCCACTTTTGCGTCACTTTTCCCATGTTAAAAGTGATGCAAAAGTGGCGCAAGGGGCTTGTAAATCTGCCCCAAAGTCGGCATGTGATGAAGAGGGCTGCCAAGTTTTTTTTTTTATACCACTGTAATTTTTGCGACGTTCCCAATTGCTACAATTCATAAGGTTTGCAAAGTTTCTGCCCAGCTAAACTTCCTCATTCACCAAATGCATTAATAAAATGTGGTTCAGATGGAAAAATGTTGCAGACCTTTTCCCTGCAAGTTTACCTTGGTCAATTTTTTTTATTAGCACAGGGACAAATGCATGTAGAGGTTTTGTCCACATTTGCTTTTTTTTAATAGTTTGTTCTCAATACTTGGGTCTCTTCTCCCCGTTTTCATCCTCTCTGGGCCACTTTTCACACTTCTCTACCTTTCAATTATTAACTGTACCATCCTGACTCTTGCTTTCGGGTTCTTATAGAGGGTGCAGATCTAATTAAGATATCCTGGCCCGACGCCGATTTCCTCCAGAGTCGCCAGAAGGTAATCCCAACCCAGTATGTCAAACTCCTTATCTAAGTCAAGCGTCACCACCAACTGTTCCCCCGTCTCACTCAAGTTAGGTTTCATCAGATTAAGTAGTCATCGTATGTTGAGAAAAGAATTGCATTCTGGAATAAACCCACATTGATCTACGTGCACTAGGGTGTTAGCAACAGGGAGCAGCAAATGAGCCAGGGCCTTCCCTAATATCTTATAGTCTACGTTTAATAGGGAGAATGGCCAATATGAGGGGACTTCGGGGGGGATCCCAGCCTGGTTTTGACGAACATATGATGTTACTTAGCATACCGTTACTCCGCAGGTATTTACTTTGAAGTTTTTACTTCGCAAATATCTTTACTACGCATGATTTTAGTGTGCATGCTTTTACTTCGCAAATATATACAAATATACAAAATCTTGCGGAATGATGTATAAATTTGAAAAGCTACTGTCGTCTGCTATCAAATAAATATTCACTCCTAATTGCAGGATTGTATTATGTTTAGAATTTTCAGTAGTAAGGCATCATTAGAAATCATCCACTGTGCACATGTGAGCAGCGCACAATTTATAAAGGAATCAAAACATTATGCGTTGGGGGTGTCAGAGGAAAAGTTGAGAAATTAGGTTTCTGTTGAACTCAGATGGCGAAAAGAAGTGAGACATGCATTGGCAGTAGGATGGTAAATAAAAAGAATCAGGTAGGAAAGGAGACAAACGGTGAATAGATTTCCAGAAGGAAGAGCAATAGGCAGTGCTTAATTTGTTAAAGAATAAGTCCCAGGGCCCAATGTTTTGCATTGTTTTCTAAGACACGCCGGTGGGATTATGCCCGAGACATATAGATCGACTTAGAATCTCCGACTGTATTAATTCCAGAAGACTCGTAAGCTCAATTGATTATCTGATACGCCCTGAAGAAGCCCCAGGCCGGATGGCCATGTAAGGGGGTGAAACACGAGTTGGCTATTTTTTCACTCGTTATTTAACCTATACAGGATTTCTAAATCACCTTTATATAAAGAATTTTCACCTTGAACTCAGCCTGCTGGAATTTTTTCCTGAATCAGAACAAACACAAAAACTTGTCCAGACATCCTTTTCTGTAACCAAAGTTTTGCTCAGATGCCCACGGCTGTCATTATTAAATGGCAGTGTGTTAAATTCAACATTGCATTGTCTTGCTTCCACCTCAGTCCCTGCCTCTTTATTTCACTCTTGCAGGTGCTTGTTTATCCCTGCTTTGTCGTAGGATGCAGAAGCTGAGGCAGGACCTTGGAGGGCGCAGTTCGAGCATGAAGCTTTTGTGGTTTACAGCCTCTGAGGTGAGGCTGAGGAGAACGGTGCCACGAGAAGCAAGTGGCAGCGTAAGAGACATTTGAAGCTCACAGGTGGTCAACCCGGGGCTCCGAGTCCACACGGGCCTCTGGAACTGTGGCCACCAGACTGCAGCCCGGCTGACACCAGTCCCTCGCAGCTCTTGACTGCCATATCACTGGGGAGTACACGAGTTTCCACAGTATTTGAGGGTTGATAATGCCAGTGATCAATATACCTGCCAAACAGACACCCCTTCAACCCAGCAGCACTTAGCATTCTGGGGCAGTTGTCCCCCGCGTTACCACCAAACATTACGCACCATGCCAGCTGGTGGGGTGCTGATCGCTCCTTGCAGCACGGAGGCGCAATATAAGACAGAGACACATACTGTGCTGCAGCTAGCTCCCAGGAAGGGGAGGTTAGTGCCAGAACTACCAGGACCTCCCGCATAGTTCGCAGGCCTGCGTCTGCCTTGAAGGTCAGCAGAGCAGGCATTGGGGATACTGAGCCTGCATGACAACAGTGCTGCGAGTGGAGAAGGTGGCGAATCCCACATCGAGGGCGATGCAAGTCAATGTCCAGAGAAGCTCCAAGGAAGAAGGAAACTAGGATGGAAGAGATTGCTGAGCTCTGATGTGGAGGGTGGAGTATGAGCTAAGGTAAGGCCATAGTGCTGTGGCACACAACTGGTAGGTGCGGAGGTGGCCGGCTTTATGTCAGTGCAGCTTGTGCCTTCCTTTTTAGAACCCCATACCAGCTCCGCCTTTACCATTTTTACTGCAATATTGCCACTATCCCCTCCCCCTCGCCCTTGATCTCACCAGTAAGCTCAGTTTTGGTTGCAATCCCTGCTGGGATACACAGCGCTTCCCTACTAGACAGCCACAGGCTAAGAATTGGCTACAAGTGCTCAAAACAGCCAACTGAGAACCATTGTAGTAAGATCCGATACTTTTAAGACACCATAAAGTATCTAACAAGGACACAAGCCTCAACTCATATTGGGTAGTGGTGTGCTCGTGCCTCTCCCAGTAGGCAGTGAGTGATAAAGGGTTATGTGTAGCCACAGGAGGAAGGAGACATCGGCTCTGGCTTTTACTGTGAGACGACTGGGATCGGGCGCAGCATAAATCAACATGAGGTGGGGCCTCCTGATGCTCATTGGAATAACTTGGGGAAAAAGATCCCAGCATGTGATCAGGTAAATCCGGGGCTCCAGTGGTGACCCTAAAGAGGAAAAGGAAGGCACCAAAGCAGCCAATACAGCCACTGACATTAACACCTATATTGGTATCTCCACACTTAATTGCAACAATTTCACTCCTGGACTCCTCATGCTTACCTAGGGAGGCCAATGAGGGGCTGCTACAGCCAAAGATTACGTTTAAGTTTACTTTCTTGAAAGACGCTGGGGGAGTCAAGCAATTTGAACATCAAAGGGTTTCCTGTTTCCTAAGCCCCACAGTACTGGCACAAAACCCTCTTAGAGGACCAGCTATCCCCCGGCAGGCGATGGTTTCCACAACTAGCAATGGCACCATGATACTTCAAGAAATCCATAGGTCCCCTGTTAAGCAGAATATTTTAGATAACCAGGGTATGATGCCGGTAGCTCGAGCCAGCCTGAGAGTCAAAATCAACCCTTTATGCCTAGAGCTCTTAGAACACTCTGAGCAGACCGAGGAAACAGTGATGAAAAATGATATCCCCCTGACAGCAGAACATTTCTCGCAGCCAACACTCGGTCAACCACTGGGGAGCGGGACGACCTGCTACAGTTAATAAACCAACTTGAAGGAGAAAGAAAGGAAATGTCAAACGCTCATGACTGACTCACCTCCAGGGCTAGGAATGGGATCCCATAGCAACTGTTCAACTCCACTGGGTCATGCTGTGGCTGCGACTATCCCCCCCACTGTGCTGAGCCCTCAGGAAACAGCTGTCAATGTGGCTGGTACTGACAATGAGGACTCATTAGCAGCTGTGAATGATACTTTATATCTCGACTCGAAGGAATGGGAGAGGTTGCTTGTCTCATAGGGCATCGAGGCACCAACAAACTCCAGCCCAAACCCAAAAGGAAGCAAGAACTCACAAGGGGCCTTATGGTCAACCATGTTAAGGATTCTGCAAGGCTCAGAAGAGGTACTCAGTTTTCAAGCAAACAAGCAAATGGACATACAAATTAGCCTACTCAACACTCTAGCAATGTATGTGTCAGGCATTGATGAGAAAATTGCGAAACGAAAATTGCAAACCAAAAGAAAGCACAGGCTGACATGCAGGGAATAAGACAGAGGTGCGGGTGCTCCCCTGTCTCAGACAAGCTGTCAACACTTCCGGTGAATATGTCGAATCTACTGGTTGACCTCAAAGACATGAATAAAGACAGGCCCCAAATGAGCATAGGACCCCTGAACACCAAGGCAAACCACTCAGAGGCACCACTTCCAGGAGAGCCAGAGGGGCTGAAGTGTGGCCACCTTTCCTGCTGCAACAATGAATGCCGGGGACTGCTGGATCCAACACTGGGATGGCACCTTCGCCAATGGCAGGCTCACCAGATTTTGACAGGACCCAATAAAACATGGAGGAACCACCAAAACAGCAGGGAGCAAGGAAGAGAAAGGGTTGCAACAAAAAGCTCCCACGGCCTAGCAAGCTGGCAGCCTACCCAGTCTTCAATACAAGACTCAGGCCACACTCCACCCCCAGGGATGCAGATCTCTATGAGAAACTGACAACTCAGGGCAGGGAGGATGTTCCAACATTAATGACCACTTTTAAACAAACCAGCCCTGCGAACAGATAGAGGTAACATTCTCAAGCTCATTCGGACAATGGATGAGATGGGGGAGGCCGCCTCACATAATATAGTATTAATTGAATGTATTGACCCAGGCGCTGGTCAGTGAAATGAATCAACTAAAGTAGTGTGGGGCTCTATTGTGATTGCTGAGAAGATCCTGAGTGCAGCCAATATATTCCAAGGCTGGGGGATTACCATTACACCATTCAAGGGAACAGGATATAAGTTTGCCTTAACATCGACCTGACCGAGAACTGTCTACTCTGTCCTGAGAGGCGCAAGAAGCAAATTGAATGGGCTGAACGGCCCTGTGGTGGGTATGCCACAGAACCAGACGTGGCACAGAGTGGGGTTGGCTGTCTGGTGCCTTGAACAGAACCGGAATTTTACAATGACAAGACACTGCTCTTACTACTGGTATTGACAAAGCACTTAGGATCTGCTCTTGGAATATTAATGGACTGGCTAATATGCTTGAAGGACTAGACACCTACCAATACCTGCGCACCTTCCATGTAATTCTCCTCCAAGAAACCTGGGCTCATCTAGAGGGCTTTACAAGCTTTTATACTCCTGCAGTCAAAGCACACAAACATGGCTGCAGTAAGGGTGGTCTGGCAATAGAAGTCTGAGCTTCAAGCAATATTGAAAACCTAGAGCAAGAAACTGATGAAGCTGGCCTACAAATCGTAGTAATGACGGTCACGACTACAAACAGCCAGCCAAAGAAAATTATAATGGTAAACGTCTACATTCACCCCAACGCCACAACCAAGGCTGTGCTAACAGAGAAGCTGACTAAGACAAACCTGACTTTAAGGCTAAATGAACAAGAGTGAAATGATAGTTACAGGCCACTTCAACATGTGGCTAATGAGCAAGCTACCGAAAAATGAGGTCACAGCCCAAGAAGCACTTTGGATGATGTCAACTCAGGTGGCCCCCAGTGGCAAAAAGAAGATAGGAGAAGTCAAAGCCTACAAGAAAACGTAGATCATTTAGGCCTTAGAGCATTAAACGGTCGGTACAACCCCGGCAAACCACCTGAGCCTTCGTTTCTGTCCAGATCTGGTGCATCACTCATTGACTACACATTTGTAAGTTTCTCACTACTGCAAGTTGTTAGTGCTTATGAGTATGGCAAGAAATCGGAAAATGACCTCCGGTCCCAAGAAATAATTCTATACTTAGGCTTAGAAGCACTCGTACCCGCAAAGGATAATGGAACTCCAGGTTACATGATCAACCTCAAACGCATAAAATGCACATTCGCCTCTGGTGAAAACCCACTGATGAGCTGGGAAAGATTCACTATAAAACTCACAGATCTGACTGCAAAACCAGTCAAGTTAATCTCAATAAACAGGCAACATCAAGAGATTAAGGTCAACTCCCTGGAGAGGGGAGGAGGGAGTGTAAGCCCGATTCTGGATGGCCAAAAAGGAAGCCAACCGCCTCTGCCAACCCCTCAAAAGGTCACCTATGGACCCTGTCATTCTGAAAGATCTCGGAGCTTCAAGGAAACAATTAAAAAGAGCCAAATGGCAGCTTCAAAGGGCATCTCAGGATTCATTCTGGGCTAAGCTGCTGCATGACATAAGAGAAAACAACTCCACCTCCTTTTGGCAAACATTAAACGAATCAACCGGCCCCTCCCAAGAGTGGCAGCATCCAACAACTCTGAGACAATCTGGTATCATTTCTTGAGCTGTCACTATAATCAAGGGGCACTGGAGGAACAACAAAGGTGCAAATTAGATGACCCTGACCCAGCAAGCACATCTCAAACCTCACAAAGGGAGAGGGTCCCAGAATTAGCCAGGTGCACAATCCGCCCTTGCGCTGTGCAGAGGCAAATTGCAAGGGGACGTAGGTAAGGGGCACTGGGCTCGAATGGCATTCCACCAGCCATTTACAGGGAGGACCCACTGCTCTGGACAGCTCAACTTGCCCCATTTAGCTCCATAGTATTCCTTCCTCATGGAGAGGTTCAAATCTTGCCCCAAAATACAAGGGGATGTAAGGGCAACCCCAGAAATTACTGTTTAATAGCCTTAATTGATAATAATGTAAAATACTATGCAGGTGACCTATTGGAGGAATTTTAACATTGGCCTGAGGCATACTTACTTGTTCCTGTAAATCAAACCGGCTTTACTAAACAAACAAGGAACACAACAAACATCATGGTGCTTTCGTTGCTGATTGATTCTACAAAAACTAATACAAAACCTGTCCACCTTTGTTTAATTGATTTTAAATACGCTTTTGATACAGTGGATCGGGGTAGGCTCTGGAGGAAATTGGCAAACCTAAAAATGCCAAATGGTTTGTTAAGATCCCTGGAAATACTGCACACAGACACCTGGGTCATGATCAAGGTAGGGGATGGCTCCCATTTATCAAGGAAAATAAAAACCACGCCAGGGTTGAAACAGCGATGTGTTTTGGCCTCAACCTTGTTTAACCTGTTCCTTGCAGACCTCATTGCCTCACTAAATGAAGTGAACTCACCAAAGTGGTGGGCTTCCAGTTATCAAACCTACTGTATGCAGATCATTTAGTCCTTGCAAACAGAGCCAAGCTCGGCCTACAGCGCTTGTTGAATGAAACCCTCGCCTACGGTGAATAACAGAAAAAAAACAAAAATGTTACCAGTGCAAAGAAAAATGAAACAGAAGCATACCTGGCGTCTGGGGAATGAAATAATTGAATCATTAAAAAGCTTCAAGTACCTTGGAGTTTATTTCAATGGGAATGGAAGCTATAGCGACCGACTGGAGGAAATCAGGAAGAAGGGCAAAGCGTTGGCATTTTTTTTAGGTCTCTTTGCAACAAGCTTAAATACCCCACACTTACCCCCATCTTACAGGTAGCATAAGCTAAGATCCTTCCCACCTTGACATATGGGAGGGAGGCTCTTGGCTCTCAGGGCCAGGACAGTGCAAATCTGGACAGAATGATTCTCAAAATATAAGAGTGAATTTTCCAACTATCTCCGAACACATCGCCTGCTCAAATAAGGCTGGAATTTGGTTTTCCCAAAGAGTCAAGGGCTCGGAAGGCGGCCTGTGTGTCCTGTTGCCACAAGTTTAGGAAGGCTTCAGAGGGCTTTCTGGGCGGCCACCTCTGGCAAGAACTGGAACTCAGGCCGAGCTCCCCGCACATGTCTATGTAACCCAGGCATTGAGTTCACAAAGCTTAACAAATGTTTGGGGCTTATCTCTAGTCCACCGGGAGCTTAGAAAACTAACCAAATCTAGAGCACAGTTGGCATCAGTGTTTGAGGATAAAGATAAACTGTCTAAACATAGTTATGGGTGGATGACACTTCAAAACTTCACCACGGTTAAATCACAGGGCTACCTTGACGAAGCCTATTGCAATTGGGCCAAGGTGCATTTCCTGAAGTACAGGCTGGGTTTATAACCATTATTAAAGCACTCCTCCCATGGAGAAGAAGGCCAGGGCAAACCAGTGGCCGGTTATGCCTGTGCCACACCAGTATAGGGGATCTACGTGAGCGTTTGTGCAGGAAGTGGAGAAACCTATCATAAGGTCATGCACGGACACAGTGCTAGCCTGCTTTGACCCTACAGATATCAGTCTGAACTGTGCCATGATCAAATTCCTTCAGAGATTTGAATAGAGGGCTGCGACTAAGGAGCACGTAGCCAGTGGAGATGCAAGAGCTACTTGAGAAGTCACCACTTGGGCATTAACACTCCTAAACCCTTGCGATTGCCTGTAGCTAGGCTCAAACCAAAGGCACAATACTCGAAGGTGGGAACAATCACACTTCAACTTTGAACTGCACCACCTCGACCCCCTTGACAACTGCTCTATCGGTTTACTTATGCCTTTTTTCCAGCAATTAACTTTTGTCTTAATTTTTAGAAAAAGGGTTTTTATGAACTGATATCTTGCACTTTGATGTTTTATTGCTTACTAATGCCCGCACCAGTACAGATCTTCTATTTTATTTTTTAAAGTAACATTAAATGCTTTCAAAATAGATTTTTATTGACCTTACTGCTATCAAATTAGTCATTTTGGGCCATATGTAGGTAGGGTCACATTTACCGACTCATAAATACCGAATTTTACCGATTCGGTATTTATGAATCGGTAAATGTGATGTAGGTAATCAATCGGTAAAATTTACCGATTCGGAAAGGGTCGGTAATTTAGAATCGGTATTTACCGATTCGGTAATGATGCATACCTTCCCATTGATTCCTATGGGCCAGGAGGCCCATAGGAATGAATGGGAAGCCAGTTACCATTACCGAATCGGTAAATACCGATTCGGTAATGGGGGAGGCAGTATCATGGGTGGCAGGGTGTCACATTGACACCCTGTTGCACCCCTGATTCGTCCATGTGTGCACATGTGGCGCACATACATGCCCTAAGGGCATGTATGTCTGCTACATGGCACTTTGACATCAGCAAAATGTCACGTTTTGCTAGGGATTCGGTATTTATCACCAACCTATATTTGGTGGTTAATACCGAATTCTAAGTCCTACCCATCACTCATTTGAGTGTTACCTACATCTCATTTCAGGATTCGGTATTTACCGAATCGGTAATTTTACCGAATCGGTAATTTTACCGATTCGGCAAATTACCGAATCCTGAAATATGCCCCCTACATAGCAAACGCCTAAATACCGGTCGGAAACGGGATATTTACCGAAAATCGGCCGTTACCGACCGGTATTTGGCTTCCTACATATGGCCTTTTATGTGTGTTGTATAGGTGTTTTATCATGCATTTTGATGCAAAGATTTTAATTAATCATGAATTAAAGATTTACTTACTTAAAATAAATCATGAGCTTTTCTTTAACTTCCAAAAAGGCTTCAAAATCCACAGCTTGCTGTTTGGTCACAAACAGGAAAAGATGGTTATGTGCAGAAGGATGGGTGTTAATAGGACATGAGAGTTATAGGTGACGTGTCAGTTTTAGGAGAGGTGGGCAAAGCCGAGAGAAATTGGGTGTAAAGGACAGGGGTGACATGAACCAGAGACAAGGGTAGTGAAAAGAGGGAAGGGCTGCAGGAGCAGAGCTTAATATACAACTTATTAAGTTCTCTGAAAAAGGAGAAGCAGCTCCAGAAGTGAATCAAAGGGCAGACAGCAGCGTAGCTTTGGTGCGGAACATGGGTCTGTGGAATTAGCCCATCATCTATGAGGAATTTGGGGCTGGTTCTGCTCATACCCACGTGACCAAATGGCTACTCTGTGACATGTGCCAGCCCTCATTCAGTTAGATTAGCCGAGACACAAAGAGAAGAAGAAAGATTAAGGCCTCAATTACGATAGGGCTGCACAAAATGGGTGCACTGAGGTGGTATGCAATTTGTGCATGGTACGAGTAAGGCACCTTGAATTGTAGAATGTCATGTGAAAAGCTCATGCTATTCCATACTGGGGTGACCAAACATGGCAGGTGCTTTATCTGGTCCCACAATTTGCAGCAGGTTTCACCTTGCATAAATCACGATAGCAAACCGCCACAATTTGTGAACACATTTTAATTATCAGCTCACTCTTAATATAGTCCTGAGAGAGATACAGAAGGGAAAACACATTTGATATTTAGCAATTAGGCACCCCATATTAACTAATTTCTTATTGGTGCATCAATATGTATCAAACAAGTCAGCGAGTCACACAGTTTCAAGTAGGAGAGAAATGTATTTTATATGTATGTGTGGGGTATTTATGATGCACCAAAAGGTAGTGGATCTCTCAACACAGGTCCAGGCAAAGACAAAGGGGCAGATTTACAAGCCCCTTGCGCCACTTTTGCGTCACTTTTCCCATGTTAAAAGTGATGCAAAAGTGGCGCAAGGGGCTTGTAAATCTGCCCCAAAGTCGGCATGTGATGAAGAGGGCTGCCAAGTTTTTTTTTTTATACCACTGTAATTTTTGCGACGTTCCCAATTGCTACAATTCATAAGGTTTGCAAAGTTTCTGCCCAGCTAAACTTCCTCATTCACCAAATGCATTAATAAAATGTGGTTCAGATGGAAAAATGTTGCAGACCTTTTCCCTGCAAGTTTACCTTGGTCAATTTTTTTTATTAGCACAGGGACAAATGCATGTAGAGGTTTTGTCCACATTTGCTTTTTTTTAATAGTTTGTTCTCAATACTTGGGTCTCTTCTCCCCGTTTTCATCCTCTCTGGGCCACTTTTCACACTTCTCTACCTTTCAATTATTAACTGTACCATCCTGACTCTTGCTTTCGGGTTCTTATAGAGGGTGCAGATCTAATTAAGATATCCTGGCCCGACGCCGATTTCCTCCAGAGTCGCCAGAAGGTAATCCCAACCCAGTATGTCAAACTCCTTATCTAAGTCAAGCGTCACCACCAACTGTTCCCCCGTCTCACTCAAGTTAGGTTTCATCAGATTAAGTAGTCATCGTATGTTGAGAAAAGAATTGCATTCTGGAATAAACCCACATTGATCTACGTGCACTAGGGTGTTAGCAACAGGGAGCAGCAAATGAGCCAGGGCCTTCCCTAATATCTTATAGTCTACGTTTAATAGGGAGAATGGCCAATATGAGGGGACTTCGGGGGGGATCCCAGCCTGGTTTTGACGAACATATGATGTTACTTAGCATACCGTTACTCCGCAGGTATTTACTTTGAAGTTTTTACTTCGCAAATATCTTTACTACGCATGATTTTAGTGTGCATGCTTTTACTTCGCAAATATATACAAATATACAAAATCTTGCGGAATGATGTATAAATTTGAAAAGCTACTGTCGTCTGCTATCAAATAAATATTCACTCCTAATTGCAGGATTGTATTATGTTTAGAATTTTCAGTAGTAAGGCATCATTAGAAATCATCCACTGTGCACATGTGAGCAGCGCACAATTTATAAAGGAATCAAAACATTATGCGTTGGGGGTGTCAGAGGAAAAGTTGAGAAATTAGGTTTCTGTTGAACTCAGATGGCGAAAAGAAGTGAGACATGCATTGGCAGTAGGATGGTAAATAAAAAGAATCAGGTAGGAAAGGAGACAAACGGTGAATAGATTTCCAGAAGGAAGAGCAATAGGCAGTGCTTAATTTGTTAAAGAATAAGTCCCAGGGCCCAATGTTTTGCATTGTTTTCTAAGACACGCCGGTGGGATTATGCCCGAGACATATAGATCGACTTAGAATCTCCGACTGTATTAATTCCAGAAGACTCGTAAGCTCAATTGATTATCTGATACGCCCTGAAGAAGCCCCAGGCCGGATGGCCATGTAAGGGGGTGAAACACGAGTTGGCTATTTTTTCACTCGTTATTTAACCTATACAGGATTTCTAAATCACCTTTATATAAAGAATTTTCACCTTGAACTCAGCCTGCTGGAATTTTTTCCTGAATCAGAACAAACACAAAAACTTGTCCAGACATCCTTTTCTGTAACCAAAGTTTTGCTCAGATGCCCACGGCTGTCATTATTAAATGGCAGTGTGTTAAATTCAACATTGCATTGTCTTGCTTCCACCTCAGTCCCTGCCTCTTTATTTCACTCTTGCAGGTGCTTGTTTATCCCTGCTTTGTCGTAGGATGCAGAAGCTGAGGCAGGACCTTGGAGGGCGCAGTTCGAGCATGAAGCTTTTGTGGTTTACAGCCTCTGAGGTGAGGCTGAGGAGAACGGTGCCACGAGAAGCAAGTGGCAGCGTAAGAGACATTTGAAGCTCACAGGTGGTCAACCCGGGGCTCCGAGTCCACACGGGCCTCTGGAACTGTGGCCACCAGACTGCAGCCCGGCTGACACCAGTCCCTCGCAGCTCTTGACTGCCATATCACTGGGGAGTACACGAGTTTCCACAGTATTTGAGGGTTGATAATGCCAGTGATCAATATACCTGCCAAACAGACACCCCTTCAACCCAGCAGCACTTAGCATTCTGGGGCAGTTGTCCCCCGCGTTACCACCAAACATTACGCACCATGCCAGCTGGTGGGGTGCTGATCGCTCCTTGCAGCACGGAGGCGCAATATAAGACAGAGACACATACTGTGCTGCAGCTAGCTCCCAGGAAGGGGAGGTTAGTGCCAGAACTACCAGGACCTCCCGCATAGTTCGCAGGCCTGCGTCTGCCTTGAAGGTCAGCAGAGCAGGCATTGGGGATACTGAGCCTGCATGACAACAGTGCTGCGAGTGGAGAAGGTGGCGAATCCCACATCGAGGGCGATGCAAGTCAATGTCCAGAGAAGCTCCAAGGAAGAAGGAAACTAGGATGGAAGAGATTGCTGAGCTCTGATGTGGAGGGTGGAGTATGAGCTAAGGTAAGGCCATAGTGCTGTGGCACACAACTGGTAGGTGCGGAGGTGGCCGGCTTTATGTCAGTGCAGCTTGTGCCTTCCTTTTTAGAACCCCATACCAGCTCCGCCTTTACCATTTTTACTGCAATATTGCCACTATCCCCTCCCCCTCGCCCTTGATCTCACCAGTAAGCTCAGTTTTGGTTGCAATCCCTGCTGGGATACACAGCGCTTCCCTACTAGACAGCCACAGGCTAAGAATTGGCTACAAGTGCTCAAAACAGCCAACTGAGAACCATTGTAGTAAGATCCGATACTTTTAAGACACCATAAAGTATCTAACAAGGACACAAGCCTCAACTCATATTGGGTAGTGGTGTGCTCGTGCCTCTCCCAGTAGGCAGTGAGTGATAAAGGGTTATGTGTAGCCACAGGAGGAAGGAGACATCGGCTCTGGCTTTTACTGTGAGACGACTGGGATCGGGCGCAGCATAAATCAACATGAGGTGGGGCCTCCTGATGCTCATTGGAATAACTTGGGGAAAAAGATCCCAGCATGTGATCAGGTAAATCCGGGGCTCCAGTGGTGACCCTAAAGAGGAAAAGGAAGGCACCAAAGCAGCCAATACAGCCACTGACATTAACACCTATATTGGTATCTCCACACTTAATTGCAACAATTTCACTCCTGGACTCCTCATGCTTACCTAGGGAGGCCAATGAGGGGCTGCTACAGCCAAAGATTACGTTTAAGTTTACTTTCTTGAAAGACGCTGGGGGAGTCAAGCAATTTGAACATCAAAGGGTTTCCTGTTTCCTAAGCCCCACAGTACTGGCACAAAACCCTCTTAGAGGACCAGCTATCCCCCGGCAGGCGATGGTTTCCACAACTAGCAATGGCACCATGATACTTCAAGAAATCCATAGGTCCCCTGTTAAGCAGAATATTTTAGATAACCAGGGTATGATGCCGGTAGCTCGAGCCAGCCTGAGAGTCAAAATCAACCCTTTATGCCTAGAGCTCTTAGAACACTCTGAGCAGACCGAGGAAACAGTGATGAAAAATGATATCCCCCTGACAGCAGAACATTTCTCGCAGCCAACACTCGGTCAACCACTGGGGAGCGGGACGACCTGCTACAGTTAATAAACCAACTTGAAGGAGAAAGAAAGGAAATGTCAAACGCTCATGACTGACTCACCTCCAGGGCTAGGAATGGGATCCCATAGCAACTGTTCAACTCCACTGGGTCATGCTGTGGCTGCGACTATCCCCCCCACTGTGCTGAGCCCTCAGGAAACAGCTGTCAATGTGGCTGGTACTGACAATGAGGACTCATTAGCAGCTGTGAATGATACTTTATATCTCGACTCGAAGGAATGGGAGAGGTTGCTTGTCTCATAGGGCATCGAGGCACCAACAAACTCCAGCCCAAACCCAAAAGGAAGCAAGAACTCACAAGGGGCCTTATGGTCAACCATGTTAAGGATTCTGCAAGGCTCAGAAGAGGTACTCAGTTTTCAAGCAAACAAGCAAATGGACATACAAATTAGCCTACTCAACACTCTAGCAATGTATGTGTCAGGCATTGATGAGAAAATTGCGAAACGAAAATTGCAAACCAAAAGAAAGCACAGGCTGACATGCAGGGAATAAGACAGAGGTGCGGGTGCTCCCCTGTCTCAGACAAGCTGTCAACACTTCCGGTGAATATGTCGAATCTACTGGTTGACCTCAAAGACATGAATAAAGACAGGCCCCAAATGAGCATAGGACCCCTGAACACCAAGGCAAACCACTCAGAGGCACCACTTCCAGGAGAGCCAGAGGGGCTGAAGTGTGGCCACCTTTCCTGCTGCAACAATGAATGCCGGGGACTGCTGGATCCAACACTGGGATGGCACCTTCGCCAATGGCAGGCTCACCAGATTTTGACAGGACCCAATAAAACATGGAGGAACCACCAAAACAGCAGGGAGCAAGGAAGAGAAAGGGTTGCAACAAAAAGCTCCCACGGCCTAGCAAGCTGGCAGCCTACCCAGTCTTCAATACAAGACTCAGGCCACACTCCACCCCCAGGGATGCAGATCTCTATGAGAAACTGACAACTCAGGGCAGGGAGGATGTTCCAACATTAATGACCACTTTTAAACAAACCAGCCCTGCGAACAGATAGAGGTAACATTCTCAAGCTCATTCGGACAATGGATGAGATGGGGGAGGCCGCCTCACATAATATAGTATTAATTGAATGTATTGACCCAGGCGCTGGTCAGTGAAATGAATCAACTAAAGTAGTGTGGGGCTCTATTGTGATTGCTGAGAAGATCCTGAGTGCAGCCAATATATTCCAAGGCTGGGGGATTACCATTACACCATTCAAGGGAACAGGATATAAGTTTGCCTTAACATCGACCTGACCGAGAACTGTCTACTCTGTCCTGAGAGGCGCAAGAAGCAAATTGAATGGGCTGAACGGCCCTGTGGTGGGTATGCCACAGAACCAGACGTGGCACAGAGTGGGGTTGGCTGTCTGGTGCCTTGAACAGAACCGGAATTTTACAATGACAAGACACTGCTCTTACTACTGGTATTGACAAAGCACTTAGGATCTGCTCTTGGAATATTAATGGACTGGCTAATATGCTTGAAGGACTAGACACCTACCAATACCTGCGCACCTTCCATGTAATTCTCCTCCAAGAAACCTGGGCTCATCTAGAGGGCTTTACAAGCTTTTATACTCCTGCAGTCAAAGCACACAAACATGGCTGCAGTAAGGGTGGTCTGGCAATAGAAGTCTGAGCTTCAAGCAATATTGAAAACCTAGAGCAAGAAACTGATGTAGCTGGCCTACAAATCGTAGTAATGACGGTCACGACTACAAACAGCCAGCCAAAGAAAATTATAATGGTAAACGTCTACATTCACCCCAACGCCACAACCAAGGCTGTGCTAACAGAGAAGCTGACTAAGACAAACCTGACTTTAAGGCTAAATGAACAAGAGTGAAATGATAGTTACAGGCCACTTCAACATGTGGCTAATGAGCAAGCTACCGAAAAATGAGGTCACAGCCCAAGAAGCACTTTGGATGATGTCAACTCAGGTGGCCCCCAGTGGCAAAAAGAAGATAGGAGAAGTCAAAGCCTACAAGAAAACGTAGATCATTTAGGCCTTAGAGCATTAAACGGTCGGTACAACCCCGGCAAACCACCTGAGCCTTCGTTTCTGTCCAGATCTGGTGCATCACTCATTGACTACACATTTGTAAGTTTCTCACTACTGCAAGTTGTTAGTGCTTATGAGTATGGCAAGAAATTGGAAAATGACCTCCGGTCCCAAGAAATAATTCTATACTTAGGCTTAGAAGCACTCGTACCCGCAAAGGATAATGGAACTCCAGGTTACATGATCAACCTCAAACGCATAAAATGCACATTCGCCTCTGGTGAAAACCCACTGATGAGCTGGGAAAGATTCACTATAAAACTCACAGATCTGACTGCAAAACCAGTCAAGTTAATCTCAATAAACAGGCAACATCAAGAGATTAAGGTCAACTCCCTGGAGAGGGGAGGAGGGAGTGTAAGCCCGATTCTGGATGGCCAAAAAGGAAGCCAACCGCCTCTGCCAACCCCTCAAAAGGTCACCTATGGACCCTGTCATTCTGAAAGATCTCGGAGCTTCAAGGAAACAATTAAAAAGAGCCAAATGGCAGCTTCAAAGGGCATCTCAGGATTCATTCTGGGCTAAGCTGCTGCATGACATAAGAGAAAACAACTCCACCTCCTTTTGGCAAACATTAAACGAATCAACCGGCCCCTCCCAAGAGTGGCAGCATCCAACAACTCTGAGACAATCTGGTATCATTTCTTGAGCTGTCACTATAATCAAGGGGCACTGGAGGAACAACAAAGGTGCAAATTAGATGACCCTGACCCAGCAAGCACATCTCAAACCTCACGAAGGGAGAGGGTCCCAGAATTAGCCAGGTGCACAATCCGCCCTTGCGCTGTGCAGAGGCAAATTGCAAGGGGACGTAGGTAAGGGGCACTGGGCTCGAATGGCATTCCACCAGCCATTTACAGGGAGGACCCACTGCTCTGGACAGCTCAACTTGCCCCATTTAGCTCCATAGTATTCCTTCCTCATGGAGAGGTTCAAATCTTGCCCCAAAATACAAGGGGATGTAAGGGCAACCCCAGAAATTACTGTTTAATAGCCTTAATTGATAATAATGTAAAATACTATGCAGGTGACCTATTGGAGGAATTTTAACATTGGCCTGAGGCATACTTACTTGTTCCTGTAAATCAAACCGGCTTTACTAAACAAACAAGGAACACAACAAACATCATGGTGCTTTCGTTGCTGATTGATTCTACAAAAATTAATACAAAACCTGTCCACCTTTGTTTAATTGATTTTAAATACGCTTTTGATACAGTGGATCGGGGTAGGCTCTGGAGGAAATTGGCAAACCTAAAAATGCCAAATGGTTTGTTAAGATCCCTGGAAATACTGCACACAGACACCTGGGTCATGATCAAGGTAGGGGATGGCTCCCATTTATCAAGGAAAATAAAAACCACGCCAGGGTTGAAACAGCGATGTGTTTTGGCCTCAACCTTGTTTAACCTGTTCCTTGCAGACCTCATTGCCTCACTAAATGAAGTGAACTCACCAAAGTGGTGGGCTTCCAGTTATCAAACCTACTGTATGCAGATCATTTAGTCCTTGCAAACAGAGCCAAGCTCGGCCTACAGCGCTTGTTGAATGAAACCCTCGCCTACGGTGAATAACAGAAAAAAAACAAAAATGTTACCAGTGCAAAGAAAAATGAAACAGAAGCATACCTGGCGTCTGGGGAATGAAATAATTGAATCATTAAAAAGCTTCAAGTACCTTGGAGTTTATTTCAATGGGAATGGAAGCTATAGCGACCGACTTGAGGAAATCAGGAAGAAGGGCAAAGCGTTGGCATTTTTTTTAGGTCTCTTTGCAACAAGCTTAAATACCCCACACTTACCCCCATCTTACAGGTAGCATAAGCTAAGATCCTTCCCACCTTGACATATGGGAGGGAGGCTCTTGGCTCTCAGGGCCAGGACAGTGCAAATCTGGACAGAATGATTCTCAAAATATAAGAGTGAATTTTCCAACTATCTCCGAACACATCGCCTGCTCAAATAAGGCTGGAATTTGGTTTTCCCAAAGAGTCAAGGGCTCGGAAGGCGGCCTGTGTGTCCTGTTGCCACAAGTTTAGGAAGGCTTCAGAGGGCTTTCTGGGCGGCCACCTCTGGCAAGAACTGGAACTCAGGCCGAGCTCCCCGCACATGTCTATGTAACCCAGGCATTGAGTTCACAAAGCTTAACAAATGTTTGGGGCTTATCTCTAGTCCACCGGGAGCTTAGAAAACTAACCAAATCTAGAGCACAGTTGGCATCAGTGTTTGAGGATAAAGATAAACTGTCTAAACATAGTTATGGGTGGATGACACTTCAAAACTTCACCACGGTTAAATCACAGGGCTACCTTGACGAAGCCTATTGCAATTGGGCCAAGGTGCATTTCCTGAAGTACAGGCTGGGTTTATAACCATTATTAAAGCACTCCTCCCATGGAGAAGAAGGCCAGGGCAAACCAGTGGCCGGTTATGCCTGTGCCACACCAGTATAGGGGATCTACGTGAGCGTTTGTGCAGGAAGTGGAGAAACCTATCATAAGGTCATGCACGGACACAGTGCTAGCCTGCTTTGACCCTACAGATATCAGTCTGAACTGTGCCATGATCAAATTCCTTCAGAGATTTGAATAGAGGGCTGCGACTAAGGAGCACGTAGCCAGTGGAGATGCAAGAGCTACTTGAGAAGTCACCACTTGGGCATTAACACTCCTAAACCCTTGCGATTGCCTGTAGCTAGGCTCAAACCAAAGGCACAATACTCGAAGGTGGGAACAATCACACTTCAACTTTGAACTGCACCACCTCGACCCCCTTGACAACTGCTCTATCGGTTTACTTATGCCTTTTTTCCAGCAATTAACTTTTGTCTTAATTTTTAGAAAAAGGGTTTTTATGAACTGATATCTTGCACTTTGATGTTTTTTTGCTTACTAATGCCCGCACCAGTACAGATCTTCTATTTTATTTTTTAAAGTAACATTAAATGCTTTCAAAATAGATTTTTATTGACCTTACTGCTATCAAATTAGTCATTTTGGGCCATATGTAGGTAGGGTCACATTTACCGACTCATAAATACCGAATTTTACCGATTCGGTATTTATGAATCGGTAAATGTGATGTAGGTAATCAATCGGTAAAATTTACCGATTCGGAAAGGGTCGGTAATTTAGAATCGGTATTTACCGATTCGGTAATGATGCATACCTTCCCATTGATTCCTATGGGCCAGGAGGCCCATAGGAATGAATGGGAAGCCAGTTACCATTACCGAATCGGTAAATACCGATTCGGTAATGGGGGAGGCAGTATCATGGGTGGCAGGGTGTCACATTGACACCCTGTTGCACCCCTGATTCGTCCATGTGTGCACATGTGGCGCACATACATGCCCTAAGGGCATGTATGTCTGCTACATGGCACTTTGACATCAGCAAAATGTCACGTTTTGCTAGGGATTCGGTATTTATCACCAACCTATATTTGGTGGTTAATACCGAATTCTAAGTCCTACCCATCACTCATTTGAGTGTTACCTACATCTCATTTCAGGATTCGGTATTTACCGAATCGGTAATTTTACCGAATCGGTAATTTTACCGATTCGGCAAATTACCGAATCCTGAAATATGCCCCCTACATAGCAAACGCCTAAATACCGGTCGGAAACGGGATATTTACCGAAAATCGGCCGTTACCGACCGGTATTTGGCTTCCTACATATGGCCTTTTATGTGTGTTGTATAGGTGTTTTATCATGCATTTTGATGCAAAGATTTTAATTAATCATGAATTAAAGATTTACTTACTTAAAATAAATCATGAGCTTTTCTTTAACTTCCAAAAAGGCTTCAAAATCCACAGCTTGCTGTTTGGTCACAAACAGGAAAAGATGGTTATGTGCAGAAGGATGGGTGTTAATAGGACATGAGAGTTATAGGTGACGTGTCAGTTTTAGGAGAGGTGGGCAAAGCCGAGAGAAATTGGGTGTAAAGGACAGGGGTGACATGAACCAGAGACAAGGGTAGTGAAAAGAGGGAAGGGCTGCAGGAGCAGAGCTTAATATACAACTTATTAAGTTCTCTGAAAAAGGAGAAGCAGCTCCAGAAGTGAATCAAAGGGCAGACAGCAGCGTAGCTTTGGTGCGGAACATGGGTCTGTGGAATTAGCCCATCATCTATGAGGAATTTGGGGCTGGTTCTGCTCATACCCACGTGACCAAATGGCTACTCTGTGACATGTGCCAGCCCTCATTCAGTTAGATTAGCCGAGACACAAAGAGAAGAAGAAAGATTAAGGCCTCAATTACGATAGGGCTGCACAAAATGGGTGCACTGAGGTGGTATGCAATTTGTGCATGGTACGAGTAAGGCACCTTGAATTGTAGAATGTCATGTGAAAAGCTCATGCTATTCCATACTGGGGTGACCAAACATGGCAGGTGCTTTATCTGGTCCCACAATTTGCAGCAGGTTTCACCTTGCATAAATCACGATAGCAAACCGCCACAATTTGTGAACACATTTTAATTATCAGCTCACTCTTAATATAGTCCTGAGAGAGATACAGAAGGGAAAACACATTTGATATTTAGCAATTAGGCACCCCATATTAACTAATTTCTTATTGGTGCATCAATATGTATCAAACAAGTCAGCGAGTCACACAGTTTCAAGTAGGAGAGAAATGTATTTTATATGTATGTATGGGGTATTTATGATGCACCAAAAGGTAGTGGATCTCTCAACACAGGTCCAGGCAAAGACAAAGGGGCAGATTTACAAGCCCCTTGCGCCACTTTTGCGTCACTTTTCCCATGTTAAAAGTGATGCAAAAGTGGCGCAAGGGGCTTGTAAATCTGCCCCAAAGTCGGCATGTGATGAAGAGGGCTGCCAAGTTTTTTTTTTTATACCACTGTAATTTTTGCGACGTTCCCAATTGCTACAATTCATAAGGTTTGCAAAGTTTCTGCCCAGCTAAACTTCCTCATTCACCAAATGCATTAATAAAATGTGGTTCAGATGGAAAAATGTTGCAGACCTTTTCCCTGCAAGTTTACCTTGGTCAATTTTTTTTATTAGCACAGGGACAAATGCATGTAGAGGTTTTGTCCACATTTGCTTTTTTTTAATAGTTTGTTCTCAATACTTGGGTCTCTTCTCCCCGTTTTCATCCTCTCTGGGCCACTTTTCACACTTCTCTACCTTTCAATTATTAACTGTACCATCCTGACTCTTGCTTTCGGGTTCTTATAGAGGGTGCAGATCTAATTAAGATATCCTGGCCCGACGCCGATTTCCTCCAGAGTCGCCAGAAGGTAATCCCAACCCAGTATGTCAAACTCCTTATCTAAGTCAAGCGTCACCACCAACTGTTCCCCCGTCTCACTCAAGTTAGGTTTCATCAGATTAAGTAGTCATCGTATGTTGAGAAAAGAATTGCATTCTGGAATAAACCCACATTGATCTACGTGCACTAGGGTGTTAGCAACAGGGAGCAGCAAATGATCCAGGGCCTTCCCTAATATCTTATAGTCTACGTTTAATGGGGAGAATGGCCAATATGAGGGGACTTCGGGGGGGATCCCAGCCTGGTTTTGACGAACATATGATGTTACTTAGCATACCGTTACTCCGCAGGTATTTACTTTGAAGTTTTTACTTCGCAAATATCTTTACTACGCATGATTTTAGTGTGCATGCTTTTACTTCGCAAATATATACAAATATACAAAATCTTGCGGAATGATGTATAAATTTGAAAAGCTACTGTCGTCTGCTATCAAATAAATATTCACCTCAGCTGGTCAATGGCTGAATGGCAGCCCATGAAATGTAGGGGATACGAGATATTACAGAAATACGTGAGCTATAATATTTGGTATCCCCATAGTAACCGATGTTAGAAAGCAAAATGAAGGGTGCTATTTGGCTTAGAAATACTGTGCTCACCCATCCAACAGAAGACCATGTCAAATTGAATCCTGGTAAGTTTTAACCCGAGAAACACAGGGGATACCTGGTATCAAATAAATGTCCACCTCAACTGGTCAATGGCTGAATAGTAGGCTATGAAATTTACGGGATACGAGATATTACAGCAACGCCTGAGCCATAATATTTGGTATCCCCATAGTAGCCAATGTTGAAAAGAAAAAGGAAGGGTGCTATTTGACATAGAAATACTGTGCTCACCCATCCAACATAAGACCATGTCAAATTAAATCCTGTTACGTTCTAACCAGAGAAACACCGGGGATACCAAATATTATAGATGGCATTGCCCATTATATTTGGTATCCCCTAAAGGAATCAGATGTAAAATGTTGTGGAATGATGTATAAACTGTGAAAGCTGCTGTAGTCTGCTATCAAATAAATGTCCACCTCAACTGGTCAATGGCTGAATGGTAGCCTGTGAAATTTACAGGATATGAGATATTACAGCAATGCCTGAGCCATAATATTTGGTATCCCCTTAGTAAATGATGTTGGAAGGCAAAAGGAAGGGTGGTCTTTGGTATAGGAATACTGTGCTCCCCCATCCAACATAACGCAAAGTCAGAGTGAATCGTGGTAACTTCTAAACCGAGAAACACTAGGGATACCAAATATTATAGGCCGTATAGGCTATTAAATTTGGTTTCCCCTAAGGGTACGGATGCAAAATCTTGTGGAATGATGTACAAAATGTGAAAAGATACTGTAGCCTGCTATTAAATAAAAGCCAAATTCAATTGGTCAATGGCTAAAGGGTAACCCATGAAACATAGGGGATACGTTATGGCAATGCGTGAGCCATAATATTTGGTATCCCCTTAGTAAATGATGTTGGAAAACAAAAAGAAGGGTGCTATTTGCTATAGAAATACTGTGCTCCCGCATCCAACATAAGGCAAATTCAAATTGAATACTGTTAACTTCTAACCCGAGAAACACTGGGGATACCAAATATTATAGGCCGTATAGGATATTATAGTTGGTATCCCCTAAGGGTACAGATGTAAAATCTTGTGGACTGATGTATAAAATGTGAAAAGATACTGTAGTCTGCTATCAAACAAAAGGCAATGTCATATTTTCAATGGCTCAAGGGTAACCCATGAAACATAGGGGATACGAGATATGACACCAATGCGTGAGCCATAATATTTGGTATCCCCATAGTGTATGAAGTTGGAATGCAAAAGGAAGGGTGCTATTTGGTATAGAAATAACTTGCTCCTGCATCCAACATAAGGCAAAGTCAAATTGAATCCTGATAACTTCTAACCCGACAAACACTGGGGATACTAAATATTATAGGCAGTACAGGTTATTATAGTTGCTATCCCCTAAGGGTACGGATGCAAAATCTTGTGGAATGATGTACAAAAATGTGAAAAGATACTGTAGTCTGCCATCAAACAAAAGGCAATGTCATCTTTTCAATGGCTCAAGGGTAACCCATGAAACATAGGGGATATGAGAAATGACAGCAATGCATGAGCCATAATATTTGGTATCCCCATAGTGTATGATGTTGGAAAGCAAAAGGAAGGGTGCTATTTGGTATAGAAATACCTTGCTCCTGCATCCAACATAAGGCAAAGTCAAATTGAATCCTGATAACTTCTAACCCGAGAAACACTGGGGATACTAAATATTATGGGCCATATAGGCTATTATAGTTGCTATCCCCTAAGGGTACGGATGCAAAATCTTGTGGAATGATGTACAAAAATGTGAAAAGATACTGTAGTCTGCTATCAAACAAAAGGCAATTTCAACTAATCAATGGCTAAAGGCTAACCCATGAAACATAGGGGATACGAGATATTACAGCAAAGCGTGAGCCATAATATTTGGTATCCCTATTGTAAATGATGTTGGAAAGCAAAAGGAAGGGTACCATTTGGTATAGAAATACTGTGCTCCTCCATCCAACATAAGGCAATGTCAAATTGAATCCTGGTAACTTCTAACCCGAGAAACGCTGGGGATACCAACTATTATAGGCTGTATAGGCTATTATAAGTGGTATCCCCTAAGGGTATCGGAGGCAAAATCTTGTGGAATGATGTACAAAATGTGAAAAGATACTGTAGCTGCTATCAAATAAAAGGCAAACTCAATTGGTCAATGGCTAAAGGGTAACCCATGAAACATAGGGGATACGAGATGTTATGGCAATGCGTGATCCATAATATTTGGTATCCTCTTAGTAAATGATGTTGGAAAACAAAAAGACGGGTGCTATTTGCTATAGAAATACTGTGCTCCCGCATCCAACATAAGGCAAATTCAAATTGAATCCTGATAACTCATAACCTGAGATATGCTGGGGATACCAAATATTATAGGCCCTATAGGCTATTATATTTGGTGTCTCCTAAGTGTACCGGATGCAGAATCTTGTGGAATGAAGTACAAAATGTGAAAAGATACTGTAGACTGCTATCAAATAAAAGGCAATTTCAACTTTTCAATGGCTCAAGGGTAACCCATGAAAAATACAGGATACAAGATGTTATGACAATGCGTGAGCCATAATATTTGGTATCCCCTTAGTAAATGATGTTGGAAAACAAAAAGAAGGGTGCTATTTGCTATAGGAATACTGTACTCCCGCATCCAAAAGAAGGCAAATTCAAATTGAATACTGTTAACTTCTATCCCGAGAAACACTGGGGATACCAAATATTATAGGCCGTATAGGATATTATAGTTGGTATCCCCTAAGGGTACAGATGCAAAATCTTGTGGACTGATGTATAAAATGTGAAAAGATACTGTAGTCTGCTATCAAACAAAAGGCAATGTCATCTTTTCAATGGCTCAAGGGTAAACCATGAAACATAGGGGATACGAGATATGACACCAATGCGTGAGCCATAATATTTGGTATCCCCATAGTGTATGATGTTGGAAAGCAAAAGGAAGGGTGCTATTTGGTATAGAAATTCCTTGCTCCTGCATCCAACATGAGGCAAAGTCAAATTGAATCCTGGTAACTTCTAACCTGAGAAACGCTGGGGATACCAAATATTATAGGCCGTAAAGGCTACTATAATTGGTATCCCCTAAGGGTACCGGAGGCAAAATCTTGTGGAAAGATGTACAAAATGTGAAAAGGTACTGTAGTCTGCTATCAAATAAAAGGCAAATTCAATTGGTCAATGATTAAAGGGTAACCCATGAGACATAAGGGATACGAGATATTATAGCAATGCATGAGCCATAATGTTTGGTATCCCCTTAATAAATGATGTTGGAAAGCAAAAGGAAGGGTGATATTTGGTATAAAAATACTGTTCTCTCCCCACCAACATAAGGCGATGTCAAACTGAATCCTGGTAACTTCTAACCAGAGAAACACTGGGGATACCAAATATTATAGGCCGTATAGGCTATTATATTTGGTATCCCCTAAGGGTACCGGATGCAAAATCTTGTGAAATGATGTACAAAATGTGAAAAGATACTGTAGCTGCATTCAAACAAAAGGCAATTTCAACTTTTCAATGGCTCAAGGGTAACGCATGAAACATACGGGATACAAGATATTACAGCAATTAGTGAGCCATACTATTTGGTATCCCCATATTAAATGATGTTGGAAAGCAAAAGGAAGGGTGATATTTGATATAGAAATACTGTGCTCCCGCATCCAAAATAAGGCAAATTCAAATTGAATACTGTTAACTTCCATCCCGAGAAACACTGGGGATACCAAATATTATAGGCTGTATAGGATATTATAGTTGGAATCCCCTAAGGGTACAGATGCACAATCTTGTGGACTGATGTATAAAATGTGAAAAGATACTGTAGTCTGCTATCAAACAAAAGGCAATGTCATCTTTTCAATGGCTCAAGGGTAACCCATGAAACATAGGGGATACGAGATATGACACCAATGCGTGAGCCATAATCTTTGGTATCCCCATAGTGTATGAAGTTGGAAAGCAAAAGGAAGGGTGCTATTTGGTATAGAAATAACTTGCTCCTGCATCCAACATAAGGCAAAGTCAAATTGAATCCTGATAACGTCTAACCCGACAAACACTGCGGATACTAAATATTATAGGCCATATAGGCTATTATAGTTGCTATCCCCTAAGGGTACGGATGCAAAATCTTGTGGAATGATGTACAAAAATGTGAAAAGATACTGTAGTCTGCTATCAAACAAAAGGCAATTTCAACTAGTCAATGGCTAATAGGTAACCCATGAAACATAGGGGATACAAGATATTACAGCAAAGCGTGAGCCATACTATATGGTATCCCTGTTGTAAATGATGTTGGAAAGCAAAAGGAAGTGTACCATTTGGTATAGAAATACTGTGCTCCTCCATCCAACATAAGGCAATGTCAAATTGAATCCTGGTAACTTCTAACCCGAGAAACGCTGGGGATACCAAATATTATAGGCTGTATAGGCTATTATGAGTGGTATCCCCTAAGGGTATCGGAGGCACAATCTTGTGGAATGATGTACAAAATGTGAAAAGATACTGTAGTCTGCTATCAAATAAAAGGCAAATTCAATTGGTCAATGGCTGAAGGGTAACCCATGAAACATAGGGGTACAAGATATTATGGCAATGCGTGAGCCATAATATTTGGTATCCCCTTAATAAATGATGTTGGAAAGCAAAAGGAAGGGTGATATTTGGTTTAGAAATACTTTGCTCTCCCCGCCAACATAAGGCGATGTCAAACTGAATCCTGGTAACTTCTAACCCGAGAAACACTCGGGATACCAAATATTATAGGCTGTATAGGCTATTATATTTTGTATCCCCTAAGGGTACCAGATGCAAAATCTTGTGGAATGATGTACAAAATGTGAAAAGATACTGTAGCTGCAATCAAACAAAAGGCAATTTCAACTTTTCAATGGCTCAAGGGTAACCCATGAAACATACGGGATACAAGATATTACAGCAATTAGTGAGCCATACTATTTGGTATCCCCATATTAAATGATGTTGGAAAGCAAAAGGAAGGGTGATATTTGATATAGAAATACTGTGCTCCCGCATCCAAAATAAGGCAAATTCAAATTGAATACTGTTAACTTCTAACCTGAGAAACACTGGGGATACCAAATATTATAGGCCGTATAGGATATTATAGTTGGTATCCCCTAAGGGTACAGATGCACAATCTTGTGGACTGATGTATAAAATGTGAAAAGATACTGTAGTCTGCTATCAAACAAAAGGCAATGTCATCTTTTCAATGGCTCAAGGGTAACCCATGAAACATAGGGGATACGAGATATGACACCAATGCGTGAGCCATAATATTTGGTATCCCCATAGTGTATGATGTTGGAAAGCAAAGGGAAGGGTGCTATTTTGTATAGAAATAACTTGCTCCTGCATCCAACATAAGGCAAAGTCAAATTGAATCCTGATAACTTCTAACCCGACAAACACTGGGGATACTAAATATTATAGGCCATATAGGCTATTATAGTTGCTATCCCCTAAGGGTACGGATGCAAAATCTTGTGGAATGATGTACAAAAATGTGAAAAGATACTGTAGTCTGCTATCAAACAAAAGGCAATTTCAACCAGTCAATGGCGAAAAGGTAAGCCATGAAACATAGGGGATACGAGAAATTACAGCAAAGCGGGAGCCATGATATTTGGTATCCCTGTTGTAAATGATGTTGGAAAGCAAAAGGAAGGGTACCATTTGGTATAGAAATACTGTGCTTCTCCATCCAACATAAGGCAATGTCAAATTGAATACTGGTAACTTCTAACCCGAGAAACGCTGGGGATACCAAATATTATAGGCTGTATAGGCTATTATAAGTGGTATCCCTTAAGGGTATCGGAGGCAAAATCTTGTGGAATGATGTACAAAATGTGAAAAGATACTGTAGTCTGCTATCAAATAAAAGGCAAATTCAATTGGTCAATGGCTGAAGGGTAACCCATGAAACATACAGGATACAAGAGATTACAGCAATGAGTGAGCCATAATATTTGGTATCCCCATATTAAATGATGTTGGAAAGCAAAAGGAAGGGTGATATTTGATATAGAAATACTGTGCTCCCCCATGCAACATAAGGTGATGTCATATCGAATCCTGGTAACTTCTCACCCGAGAAGCACTGGGTATACCAAATATTGTACCCGGTAAAGCCATTATATTTGGCATCCCCTAAGGGAACCGGATGTAAAATCTTGTGGAATGATGTAAAAATGTGAGAAGGTATTGAAGTCTATTATCAAACATAAGGCAACTTCAGCTGGTCAATGGCTAAAGGGTAACCAATGAAACATAGGGGATACAAGATATTACAGCAATATGTGGGTCATATTATTTGGTATCCCCATACTAAATGATGTTTTAAAGCGGAAAAAAAGGGTGCTACTTGGCATAGCAACAATTTGCTCACCCATTCAACATAAGACTATATCAAATTAAACCCTGGTAATTTCCAACTCGAGAAACACAGGGGATACAAAATATTAAAGGCCATATAGGCTATTATATTTGGTATCCCCTAAGGGAACTGGATGTAAATTCCTATGGAATGATGTAAAAAATGTGAAAAGATACTGTAATCTGCTACCAAATAAAAGACAACTTCAAGTGGTCAATGGCTAAAGGGTAACCCATGGAAAGTAGGGGATACGAGATGTTACAGCAATGCGTGTGCCCAAATACTTGGTATCCCCATAATAAATGATGTTGGAAAGCAAAGGAAGGGCGCTTATTGGCAAACGAATACTGTGGTAAGCCATCCAACATTGGACCACGTCAAATTGAATCTTTGTAAGTTCTTACCCCAGAAACACAAGGGATACCAAATTTTATAGGCAGTAGAGTCCATTATATATGGTACCAGATATTACAGAAATGCAGAAGCTGTAATATGTGGTATCCCCATAATACAATATTATGGAAAACGGAGAGAAGGATGCCATTTGGCAGGAAAATACTTTGTTCACCCAGACAACAGAATGTCATGTCCAATTGAATTTCTGGTATGGTCTATCCCGAGAAACATAGGGGATACCAAATATTATAGCCCTTATGAGACATTATATTTGGTATCCTCCAAAGGAACTAGATGTGAAAGCTTGCGCAGTGAATTCAAAAATGTGAAAAGATATAGCAGTCTGCTAGCAAATAAAAGGCAACTTAAGTTGATATGTGGCTAAAAGGTAATGCTTGAAAAGTTGGAAATTCTAGATATTACAGCACTGCAGAAGCCATAATATGTGGTATCCCACAGTAAAATATTATGGAAAACACAGGTAAGGGTGCTATTTGGCAGGAAAATAATTTGTCCACAGAATGCCATGTTAAATTGAATCCTGGTAAGCTCTAACTCAAGAAATATAAGGGATACCAAATATTATAACCCAAACAAGGCGTTATATTTGGTATCTCCAAAAGGAACCAGATGTGAACGCTTGTGGAATCAAATGAAAAATGCAAAGAATTAGTGTAATCTACTATCATATAAAAGGTAACTTGAAAGTAGGGGATATCAGAAATTACAGCAATGCAGGAGCAGTAATATGAGATATCCCCACAGTAAAAGATGTTGGAAAACACAGTAACCGGTGCTATTTGGCAGGAATATAGGGAGATATCAACAACAACCGGCGATAATAAGCGCACTTAACGCTAGGATAATTATCGCCGGCTAGCGTGGATTTTTATCTATTAGCAACGCTTATCTCAAATGCGATAAAAATCCTAGCGCTAACTGCCTAACGTGAGATTATTGCTGGAAACCGAGCGATAATCTCACAAAATCTGGCGTTAGCTTGTTGATAGGGACTCACAAATTTAGCCATCATATCCTCCTTCCATAGGATATCATGGCTAAGTCAGTCCTGAAGCAGGCGTAAGGAAATTAGTGATAACAGGGGTTATCACTACTTTTCCTGCCGCTATGCTTCATAGCGTGGGGCTTGATGATAGGAGAAATGTCGATTAGCAACATTTCTCCTGTCATGTCAGGTCAGGAACGCCCACTTTGCATCTCATTAGAGATGCAAAGCTGGGCGTTAAGATTTCGTACGCTAAAGCAAGGTTTCACGCGTTAGCGTGACCTTGCTAATTAGGCGATAAAAATATCGCCGCTTTTCGGCCGAATACGGCCGCAAAAGCGGCGATAATTTTCTATTGACTCGTTTTTGATATGCCCCAAACTGTGTTCATGGAGCCCAAAGTTTGCCATGTCAAATTGAATCCTGGTAAGCTCTAACCCGAGAAACATAGGGAACACCAAATATTACAGCCCTTATAAAGCATTATATTTAACATCCCCAGAAGGACCCTGATGTGAAAGCGTGTGGAATGAAATCACAAATATGAAAAGATACAGCAATCTGGTATAAAAAAAGGTAACTTGAGTTGAAAAGTAGGGGAAATCAGATTTTACAGAAATGCATGAGCTGTAATATGTGGTCTCACTTTAGGAAAAGATGTTTGAAAACTCAAGCAAGGATTCTATCTGGTAGAAAAAGTTATGTGTTCATACAGCCAACATAAGGCCATGTCAAATTGTATCCTGGCAAGTTCAATCTTCAGAAAAATAGGGGCTACCAAATATTATAGGCTGTACAGGCCATTATATTTGGTATACTCCAAACAAAGCAGATGTGAAAGCTGTGAAATTATATCAAAGATGCAAAACAAGACTGTAGGCGTCTACAAAATAAAAGTCCATTTAAACTGGTCAGTGGCTCAAAGGAAACTTTGAAAAGTGGGAACAAAGATATATTAATGCATGAGCAATTTTGTTTGCTACCCCCATACAAAAAGGTTTTGGAAAACAGAAAGATTGGTACACATTGTTAGAAAACAATATTGTGTTCACTTAACCAATAAGGAAATGTCTTGTTACTTACCCATTTCAAATGTTTTCTAAATGTGAAATACAAAATGCTATTGAGCAAAGGGAGAATGTGCTGTAACCAGTAGCTCCCAAGATTGGCTGCTAATCACTAACCAGACCAAGTAGAGGGAGTATCCACCACCTAAAACCAAATAACATATTGAGGCTAAGGATATTTTTTAGCTTACAATTTTTTTTTTAATTTGCAATGTTTCCCATTGAATTTGGCATGCCCTTCACTTTGCACCTGAAGCAACCGCCTAGTACACCTTATAAACTCTGACCGTAACTTTTATTTGCTAAAGTGAAGCTTGCGCTGCAGGTATTTGAATGTCTGGATTCTCTTTGGGTTGTTGACCATTACACTGTTCATTTTCACACAGCACTTTTAGTGTTCCCAAGCCAGTAAGTCTCCTCCATACTGGCAATCTTAAAAGAGTAACTAAAAGTCCCAGAATGCTCAATGTAGACTAAAAAGTGAAGATTTACATCTCTCATAATAAAGAGAGACCTGACACTGGGGTTGCACCAGAAACAAATATCATTTGGTTATGTTTACTATTCTGAAACAGCCAAGTGTTGGCACATGAAAAGGTTTTTGTGTAAAATGCCCTATATTCATTTGAACAATTATGCTTCCTTTTAATAATCATTGTAGGAAATGACCATATTTTGTGTGGCGTCCCTCCAGATTTTTCCCATATCTGCTTTGCTGGCTTTACAATTCTGTGCAATTTACCCCTGCTAGTAGGGTGCCTGTGTGCCCTCTTAGATATGATTAATTTGGCTTATTTCTCATTGGAATATTTAACTTGCTTGGATGTCCTTACTATATGATGAAGAAAGTGAACACAGGGTCCGGAAATGTAATGGCACTAGAGGACTGCAGTGCCTATAGTGCCATCAACTACAGCAGCAGGGCAAACATGGCTTCAGGCCTACCCTGTGTATTCCTGACTGCTGCACTGTAAACATTTACTGTGCATTCATTCAACAAAACGTTTTTTGTTAGGTAAAATCATTTCTTTTGAATATCAAAAAGTCACTCCTGTTTAGGCTGTATAGCCCACAAGGCAGTGTGCATGGTTTATGAATGTAGAACAGTAGTAATATACAGTTAACAGTAGAAATATACAGTTAACATGCCCTTATAGTGACTTGCACCCAAAAGCTATTTGTACTGTGAGAAGGCTCTTGCTATCCCAAAGGGAAACACTGGGAAGCGATTGTAAAAATAAATATTGGTCTCTCCAGTTAGGGTCCAGCTACAAAAATGGTGAAACAACTATTTTCTATTAGTTATTAAAATCCCAATTCAATGGTGTGAAGTCGCATTTTTAATGAATATTAGGGAACGGTATATTTTAGAAAGTAAAATTCTCCCTGCTTGAAGCTGCTAAGGCTAATTTGCATTCTCCCATAAGCAGTGGCACAGCCAGGAATAAGCCATGATGAATGGTATGAAAAATTATCATAGGGCAGGTACAATGGCTTGGGAATCAGGAGTTGTTTTTCCCTTCCCCTGGCAGAAAGACCAGTGGGGTTGGCCTAGGAACTTAATTTACTTCGAAGGGGTGTCCCCTGTAACAGGCAAATGTTTGTTAACACCTGGAGAGGTCCGGGCTTATGTCCTTCTTATTAGGCTGGCCCCAAATTCTACCTCCAGAACTGGTGTAGGGTGACCTCAGAGAAGGAGAGTGCTGATTTCTCTGGTCACACATCTGGGAAGGCACATCTGGGAAGGCAGTGCACACAGACTCTGCATAAAGAGAAAAGGATTTCTCCATCTTGGATTTTGAGAGTGAGGGGGCACTGTGGGATTGTTTACAGAAGGGCAAACAGGAACAGTTTCAAAAGCGGGTAGGGTTAACCCTAGGAACTTTTACCCATTCGCTTTGAGCGCCATTAGGAGCAATACACTCGTTGGTACCAAGCGTGAATATGGAACCTCAAGACACACTTTTTAATGACACTTTATGGACCTGTGGAAGAAGAGAAGAGGACCAGACCTGATTTCTGTAACTAGGGCAGAGCCTTGAAGGATTGGGCTTGCTTTCCCTTGTAACCGGGACAAAAAAGTAGACGCCTATTGACCTGTATAGCTATAGGGCCACAACAAGATGCAAGAGGACTTTTCCATGAAGTGCCCAGCTGACCAATAACAACTGGACCTGACTTGATACCTGCTGATGGCCTCTCCTGGAGTGAGTCTTGACTTCCAACTGTTGTTTCTCAGGTCCTGGAAACCTGAGCTGTGTCTAACTGCACTTGTCATACCACCTCTGAAAAGTTGGTACCTACAAGGTTTTAGATTTCCAGTTCTCAAGAGGACCGGAACACATAAACCCATTCTATCCACCCACGGCATAGCCACGCTGGTTTGAAGAAAATGGTTTCTCCCACTTGGAGCTTCGCCGCAGCAGCAAATCAGTGGGCCCTGATCGATAAGGTACCAGGCCTCATGGAGCTGACCGTCGGATACAGCCTGGGGGCTTGACCCACTGAAGGATTTTGACTTCAATTTCAGAGACTGAGTCCCAAGGAAAAACTCTACTGTGGCCATTGACTATCAATGGTGTGTAATCCTTTTCAGTGCTATTATCACTTTAATCTTTAAAATTCAGATCTGATGTATCCCTTAATGGATTAGTCTTGTTTTGGTGTCATTTGGCTTATTACATTTTACTCTATTTTTATAATTCGGTTTGGTATTTTTATTGCTTGGTGTTTTTTACTTTATTACTGTTCTGACAGTGGATAAATAAGTCACACATTGCCCTAAATTAAGCCTGTCTTATCTACACCATTCCTATCAGCGGGTGGAGCTTAGGTTAATTAGTGACTATGAAGGTCCACGCTGTCTCAAGTTGTGAATATTTCTTGAGATGTATAGTTGACCACAACAAATATGAATCCAATTTCTTGCAATCATAGAAGAAATGCATATTTTTAAAGGACTGCTTTGTGTGCTTCTTGTTTTAGGTGTAAATGTCAAAAGGAAAAAAAATACATAGTTGTATTGCTTTTTTAGGTTGAGCCTAGGGAACACACATGTGCTGTCTGGAAGACCTGTTATATTGATAAAGGAGTCTGCTGCTTAACATTGGTTCAGTCCAGTGTCGCTCTTCTTTGTTGCCTCCTAAGTGGTTCATGCAGTGATACCTCACTTCAGTTTTTCACAGAGGAGCACCGCCTAAATACAGTTTCTTTCCGCTTGCATTCTTCATCTGTTGTTGGGTAGAACTATTTTTTCTTATTGTGGCAGCGCGGAATGCCATGCTTTATCACTGTGCAACAAATGTAAAGCCCAGTTCATATGTACAGCCGCCCACCCCTGCATTTCTCTCATTACCGGCCCACAACCCCCCATTTCTCTCATCAGTCAGTGGTGAGAATAAAATAGTGGTGGCTCGCCTGGATGCTGTGAACTTAAATGCATGAAGTCTGCCCTCCGTGTGACAGTGCCTCTGCTAAGAGCCGTCTTGCTTCTTTCGCTAGTACTTGTTTTGTGTTGCTGCCGCTGTATTAGGTTCTTGAGCCCTCAACCATGATTACGCAGTTTGAGATCCCTTAACCAAGATGGCGCATCCTAAACAGATTATCTTCAGCGTTGAAAGTACCGTCACTAATATGGCGCCCTTAGGGTGACAAAGTAAGTGTGCTGCGCTGGTCAAAATAATCCAGTTTTTGCCTTCCTTCTGCCTCCGGTGCTGGCTGAACTGCTGGAGGCCCTGGAAGACAGCAACGAGACCATGGGGTCCACGCTGCTGCAGCAGCAGCAGGTGAAACTGGGCCTGGCAAAGCTGGAGCAGGCAACGCGCACGGCCTTGGAGCTCCATTTGTTCAGGTAGGGCAGGGGTGGTGGGCTGTCTGGGCAGGTACAGCATCACAAGTTCGGCAGGAGTGCTTTTTAATACAATACATGCTGAACACCTGAAACTGTTATCTGCAACTTTGCAAGGCATACAAAATGTTTCTGGAGCGTGCTTTGGGTATAGTTATACTTCTGATTTGTGAGGTTAGACTATTGTTTTTTCAGAGCGCAGTGCAGCCTTATTTCTTCTTCGTAGTGCTTCAATGAATGTATGGGTCAGGTGTTTGGTGAGAGAATAAGGACTTTCACCTAGACCCATCAACTAAAGCAGTATATTAAACATTCTGGGGCCGTACTGCAGATGAGTGCGCCAGAGCTAATTGTCGCTGTGCACCAGAGTATGTCTGTGCTTATGTGCATTTGCATCTGTGCGCTAATACAATATGCACACAGACGCAAACGCTTATAAGCACAAAGTTCAAAGTCTTCACCAACATCACGGCGCATTACAGACTGATCCTCTGTAATGCCGTTGGGCGCACAATCTGGCGCACAGTGACAATTAGCGCTGGCGCAGTCATCTGTAATACGGCCCCAGAATATGATATCATCTGTTTGTTCTTCCAATCAAGTAAGCAACAGAGATACTGGGAAGCTGCTGCTGTGAAGGCTCACTCGGAAATGTTGCAGTCCTCAGAACAAAAAGACGGTAATGCTGCCCCTGCTGTGCCAGTCATGTCATCCCTTCCTTGCCCTCACACGGTTACAAGTTGCAAGACTCCGGAAACATGTAGCATGCCCTTTGTGTGCATGTCATGCACCAGAGAGTTACAAATAGGCCTATATTTGGCAGTCTCAATGCCACAGAGTGGCATAATTGTGTTCATCAACAGGGCATTGGCAACGTGCAGAACACCACATGCAAGTGCTATAAATGGGACCAGTCATCAGACTTTTCCTTCATCAGTCATAATTAGTAACTGTCTCTTGTAAGGTTTGATGGAACACAGCATTTAGATTTGAATGGGTTAAACCAGCGTCCAAGTGTAATACTGTGTTGGAAGACTGCAGATTAGGCAGGCATCCAAGCAGCCGACAATTAAGCTTAGTTTCAGGGTAAGGGCACACAACCACCACCAACTTCTGAATTGTAAATGGGATTTTATGTTTATTGAGATCTGGGCCACCATGTAGCCTGATACATCCTCCAGTCTTGACCAAAGGTCCAATAAAGTACAACACTTTCCATTTTATAAATATTTTCCCTATGTGTCCATCTTTTTCTTTCCAAAACCAACCATCTGTAACTTTCCTACCCATGCATCACCCATCATCTTTTCATTCAACTGATCACCCAGACATCCATGCATGTACAGCCATCCATCCATTCAAGCATTCATACAAATAGCTATCATTCCACCAACCCATCCATCCTAACTGCACCTCTGCTTCTTAAATGCTCACATTATCTGGATGGTAGCCACATAATTCCACTACACACCACATACACCGACTCTACTCTATAACACATAAATATTTACATTTACGACGCCAATAGCTTTAACTCTCGTTTTCTAACTGATCACTCCACTGCAAACAAAAACAAGCATTAGCAATGCAATAGGTCTCGTATTTGCTAGAGTTTAAGCTATCGGCATTGTAAATGACAATGCCTTTTATTTATCTGTTTTGTAATTAACACATGAATAAAAAACATTGTCATTTACAATGCTAATATCTCAAAGTCTTGTAAATACGAGACCTATTTGCTTGCAAAGAAGCAGCTGCCATTGTCCCGGGCTGCTTGGAAAGTGAAAGCACGAATGGTGCGCTGAATGTTGCAGGAAGCGATACCAAAGGGGATGATGGATGGAGCGTTTGAGCAAATCAAACACTCACCCCCAGTCAACTGATCTGGGTTTAATCCACCATCATTCTTTAGCTCACTCCACCACCCCAGTTCAGACATGGCCATATGCAAATCAGTCTGACCCTGTGCCTCATGGGAACAGTCCAGCACGAACTGCCAAGCCATGTCTTCCCTGGACCGCAAACAAGCATCCTGGGACCGGTTTCGGGTTCATAACCCTCCTCAGCCAGGCTATCTTGAATCCAGTGGCAAAGTGAGCAAGGGACCCTCGTCTGGGCATACCCTGCCAACTTAGGCCGAACAAAGCGATACCAAAGGGGATGATGGACGGAGAGTTTGAGCAAATCAAACACTCACCCCCAGTCAACTGATCTGGGTTTAATCCATCATCATTCTTTAATTCACACCACCACCCCAGTTCAGAATGTTGCTGGAAAGCCTGTCTGCCTGCAGTAGGAGAAACTCATTTGAAAACCTTTTATATTATAAAATTTATTTAATTGATTTTAAAACAAGCTGGACAATCAAAGTACAAGCCATAGTAAACAATAGAATCTTTGCAAACCCACAGCTCCCCCCCCAATCCCTGCCACACCCACACCCAGGCAGAACAATAGCAGAATTACAGTACATTTCGGACAACAAGACATCCATTTATGCAAAATTATACCAAGAACAAATCCAAAGAAAGCTCTTCCCCCTATTCAACCCAGAGCCTAGTACTAAGACCAACTGCAGGGCCAACCTCAATCGACAATCACCCTTTGAGCAGGCCAGCCCCTCCCTATAGCCTATACACTAAGGAGAACCGGAGCCTAAAGAAGTCACAACGTATAACGCTCACAGTAGGTCCGGGTGGGACCCCAGATACTCCGTCAAGCGGGCCCAAAAATCTTTCGGTCGAGATGATTCCGGCAGTTCCTCCTCATATATCTGAAGCTGGTTCTTACAGTACACCAAATCATGGAGCCACTTTTTTATAGCAGGCGACGTTTTTGCTCCCCAGCACTGCGCCACTGCCCTTTTTGCGAGAAGAGTGGAGACTGCAACAATGTGCCTATTGCAGGGCTTAATGCGCTTAACATACCCCAGCATAACTCAGGGGTACAGCACACAGGTTCCAGCACCACTTCCGATAGAATAGTCACCACCGCAGTCCAAAAAGCATACACCCTCGCACATAGCCAGGCAACATGGAAAAAATCTGCATCCGCCGCCCCACACCTCACACAGTCAGCGGTATCTCTGAGACCATATCTATATAACTGTAGGGGGGAGGAATATACCTGATGCAGGAACTTAAAATGGATAATTCGAAGGTTGCAATTGGCAGTGAGGCGGCCCGTAAGCTGGCTGCATGCTTTCCAGACCTCAGGTGAAATAGGAGTGCCCAGTACCAGCCGCCAACGCACGCAAGAGGGACGTTCCTCCAGATAGCGTTCACGCAAGGAGGCATTATAGAGTCTTGTGATTAGCTTTTTTTTACTCTCTCCCGTCAGCAGCACCTGCAGTGCTCGTAGAATGGTGGGCTCAGCAGGATAAGCCTGATACTCCGCACGGACAGCTTGACGAACCCGGACGTATGTGAAGTTGAACATAAAACCGCGCTCTGCACCATTCTGTGCCTCTTGTAGCGTTTTAAAGCATCCCCCCGCGTATAAGTCACCCAGCCGAGAGATGCCAGCTGCAGCCAACTCCCGTAGGTCAGGCCCCTACCTTGCCGCAGAGATTTCTGGGTGTGATGCTAGAGGCAGCAGCGGCGCATACAGGTAGCGTAATGCACCCTCATAGCCAGCATGCGCCAGGCCCACGCCGTGCACTGTGTGGGGTTGATCTCAGACCGTGGACCACCCGACCCCCCAGAGAGAGTCACTGCCAGCAATGGAACAGGAAGTACAGCATCTCCCTCAATAGCCACATGGGGCTGAAACCGCAGTGGGAAATACCAATAGTGAGCAAATTGCGCTTGAGCGCACAGATAATAGAGGCGAAGGTCAGGAGCCTCGAAACCTCCCCGATCAAAAGGCTGCACTAACAGATCCCATCTACACCTGGGCTTCTTACCTCCCCACACAAATGTTAACAGCGTAGACTGGAGAGTGCGGAACAGCGCGACATTCAATTTTATAGGGATATTGACAAATAAATACAACAATTTAGGCAAGAACACCATCTTTACAACCGCAATCCTATCCGCCAGGGAAAGGGGCATGTGCACCCATCTCATAGCCTGTTCAGAAATACGGGTAACTGTGCGGCCGTAATTCTCAGTGACAACCATATCCGGGTCCCTGTGGACCCAGACCCCCAGATATTTCACAGGGTCAGATGTCCATGACAAGGGAAAGTCCAGCTCCACTTCTTTAGTACCTGCAGTTAGTGGAAACACCACAGATTTGGACCAGTGGATCCCTAGGCCAGAGAAGCGCTCAAACTGTACGTACTCCCTGAGGAGCGCAGATAGGTGGACAGCAGGTTTGCGAACATAAAGCAGCATGTCATCTGCATAAAGGAAGACTATCAATGGTCGTTGCCGGAACCGTAGTGCAGCTGCAGCGTGTTTTTGACGCAGCTTGCAGGCAAGGGGTTCCAATGCTAAGGCAAATAGCATAGGCGACAATGGGCAACCCTGCCTTGTGCCTCTCCTGATGGGAAACAATGATGACACCCACCCGTTAACCCGCACTCGGGCAACCGGGTCACTGTACAGAACCCTTAGCCACTGCAAGAAGAAAGGGGGAAAGCCCATTCTAATCAATACCGTGAACATAAAAGGCCACTGTAGAGAGTCAAAGGCCTTAGCTGCATCTAGCAGCACAACCACCACGCCAAGCAGCTGAAGCGCAGGAGATGGGACTCTACTACTGCTCCTGCGGCGGAGGAGTAGGGGTGGGATGTATCGACAGGCTTGGGGCTTCTTGTTTTTCTGCGACTCCCTTTTATGTCTGTTATCGCTTTCCTTTTGTCAGACTTTTGGAAGTCTGACTCAAAGTAATGCAGAGTAGAAAAAAGCGTGCGCTAATTATGCGTGGTGGAGCGCTCCATGACAAACCCAGACTGATCTGGCAATACCAATAGTGGAACCAGTGGTTCTATTCTAAGAGCTATCATTTTTGCCAAAATCTTTGCATCTATATTGATAATAGAAAGTGGTCGATACGATCCGCATTGATTTGCCGGTTTATCCGGTTTCAGTAGGGTGACCAGTAGGGCCTCCCGGAGCGAAGGCGGCAGGGTCCCGGTCTCATAGGCCTCCGCATAAACTGCCAAAAGCCGAGGAGCGAGGTCTGTCGCATATGCCTTGTAAAACTCGCTGGAGAGTCCGTCCGGACCTGCAGCTTTGCAGGTCGGTAGAGACAGAATAGCCTCCTTAACATCCTCCTCGTCGAACGGTCTCAAAAGGTATTCTCGATGTCGAACGGACAGCCACCCAAGCGCTATATCATCGAGGTATTCATGAATCTCCTCTATTGGTGGCGACTCTCTAGCAGCGTATAGGCGAGTATAGAATTGCAATACAATGTCACAGAGATCAGTGGTCGAGTGCCGGGCCTCCCCCGCCTCATTCAGGAGCTCAGTTATGGTTTCCTGGCTACTCGGTTCAGACACCTTCTGCGCCAGCGAACGGCCAGGGCGGCCACCCTCACCATAGTAACGCGCTGTGCGGCGCCGGGAACAATGTAACAGCTCTTGGTCAACAGTCTCATTATGGCCCATAAACAGTTCCCGTATGGCGGCCAGTTTGGCAGTGGTTGGGTCAGAGTCATAGTCCCGCTCCAACTTGGAGATGTCAGATTCTAGCTTCTTTATCCGACGCCGAAAATCCCACAATACCCCGGACTGGACACTTATGCAAGCCCCCCGTACAGTAACTTTAAACGCTTCCCAAAGCGTTCCCGCACTTTCTACAGTCCCCTCATTTTCTCTAAAATAATATTTGATGGCGTCTGCTATAGTGTGCTTGAATACTGGGTCCTTGAGCTCCGAAGGCTGCAGCCACCAAGCAAAAGGTGGCGTCTGATACATAGGAATCTGTAACGCTAGAAATACCGGGGAGTGGTCCGATAAAGTGCGAGCCCCATGTGATACCTCTGTCGTCCAGGTACAAACCGTCTCCGATACCAACCAAAAATCAATGCGGGACCATGACACATGCACTGAGGAAGCGAACATGCTCTCCCAACTTGAAGGATGACGTCTACGCCAGACGTCATGTAAGTGACCAGTATCTAGAAGCCCCAGCAAAACATCTGCTGCACGTTTGGGTCGGGCCACACTACTGTCAGTTCGGTCCAAGGTAGCATCTAAACACAGATTAAAATCCCCCCCCCATATGACCAATGCCGGGGGGAACGACGATATCTGACGCCACACATCAGAGTAAAACGAAGGGTCATCCACGTTCGGTCAGTAAACATTCACAATCAACACAATCTCTCCAGACAAACGGCCATGCACAATCGCAACCCGACCACAAGCATCAGTTTCAGATCTAATCACAGTGAAGAGTACACCTTTCTTCACCAGGGTCAGCACGCCCCTAGAATAGGATGAAAAAAAGGAGGAGAGCCGAACCCCCGCCCAACGAGTGCCCACTTTGATAGCTGATTCCCCAGTCAGGTGAGTTTCTTGTAGGAGGGCAACCTGCACTCCCATACGATCTAAGTATGCAAACACCACCCTGATTTTTTTAGGCGTATTTAGGCCACAAACATTCCAAGTAAGGAACTGGATCCCACTAGTCATTATGAAGGACCTGACATATATGGACCCATATATATATATATATATATATATATCTAATAGATGGCATCCAAGCTTCGCGTGCAACCACTCATGAAGTTTATCTGTAAAAATGCTAACTACATTCTGCCTTCCCAAAAAAGAACCACCCCCACCCACTTCAGCTGCCCCAACATGCCAAAGCCATCCCAATACCCTACCCCATCCTCCCCCCACGACCCAACAACTAAAGAGTACATTTGGGGTACACCCATCATCAGGGGGCACAGAGTGCTACTAGCCTCCCATAGGTGGGAGGTGGCCAAGCTTGTCCAATACATTGAACTGCATGCATAGAACAACTGTGGCAAACAGTCTTAAACAGAATTCCAAGGCATCTGGACGGTAGTGATTCTAAAGATGAGCCAGCCACCATGCCCATGACTAAATGCCGATGGCCATGAACCCTTATGGGACCCACGCTCCAACCACACATAAGGTAGCCACAGGACAAGGAAAAGGGCCAACTGGCAATACGAGTCTGTGAACAGCCACATGGAAGTTACAAAGGCGCATCAGTGCTTGCACAGAAGAATATGTTACATAAAAATGATCAACATTAGAAATTAGAGCAAAAGGAAAGCGATAACAGACATAAAAGGGAGTCGCAGAAAAACAAGAAGCCCCAAGCCTGTTGATACATCCCACCCCTACTCCTCCGCCGCAGGAGCAGTAGTAGAGTCCCATCTCCTGCGCTTCAGCTGCTTGGCGTGGTCCATCGCGGCCCTTGGGGATGAGAATATCTTGCTGTCGCCATCCACCCCGATGTGGAGTCGGGCCGGGTACAACATCGCATAAGGGACCCCCTCAGCCTGCAAAAATAATTTCACACCACCAAATTCTCGGCGGGCCGCCTGGACAGCCACCGTGAAATCAGGAAAAATGGCCAATGTGTTACCCTGATGGATGATAGCGCCTTTCTCTCTGGCCATTCGGAGGATAGTGTCACGATCCATGTGATTCAAAATTCTAGCGATAAGGGGCGAGGAGGCGCACCTGGGACCGGGTGAGCAGCTAAGGAACAATGGGCACGCTCCACTATAAACATGCTGGATAATTGATCCGAACCAAAGATATCTACGATGAGGCGTTCAATATAAGTCTCCATTTTACCCACATTTGTGGACTCCGGCAGCCCAGTAATACGGATATTGTTGCACCGGGACCGCGCTTCTAAGTCCTCGTTCTTTGCCTTAATGAGGGCGGAACTTTCTCCATGCTGGAGGTTTTGCCTGCTACAGAACTAAGGTCGTCCTCCATCGCTGACACCCTCTGTTCCACCTCATTCACCCGGGCATTCTGTTTTTCAAGTTGGAAGGACACGTGATCAAGACGGGTATTCACCGCAGCCATCGTGCATTCAATAGACTGCAGTGAGCGCTGCATAGCCATCAACGTGGATTCCAGCGTGGGGGGGCCCTACGCTAAGGAGTCAGCCTCAGAGTCCGACGCAGCCTTCTGCATGGTCTTGGTAGTCTTCCACGATTCGAGTCAGGCGCAGCTGCGACTTGTCAGTTCTCCCCATGGCCCCAGACCTAGCTCGCCCGGTCGTATACACCTGAGCCAAGGATAGAAGCACAGGTGGTCGTGCAATGGTTCACGAGGGCCGAGAAATAACTTAACTGGGGGGGGATTGTCGTAAACTCCAAACAATGCAGAATGAGCCCCCGCCAGAGACACTCCCCCCCACAGCAGGTCTGCAAGTGGTAGCAGTGGAAGCCCTCACCAGCAGGTAAGTGCCATACACAGTCAGGCGAAATAGGAGGCCAGAAGGAGTACGTTTGCGCGCCCACAGAATTAGTGATCAGCAGGAGGCCTCCAATCCAGGCCACTGTTAACCCCCAAGATCTAGGTCGACAGCGCTGCGCTCCGTAGTCACCTCAGCACACCAGCCAAGGCCCCAGAGCTGAGAAGTTATGCCCCCAGGCCCCCGTCCTTCAATGGTGGCATCTGGGAAGCTGTCATGTGACTAGGGCTGAAGCGTCGGTGCAGCACTGTCCACAGGCTCGGGGGCCGCTCAGGAGTCCCAAGGGAAGCAGCGCCTGAAAGGCCGAGGGGATCTCCAAATAAGCCGAAGGTGACACGCGGGAGCCTGACCGCAACATCGCGCCCCGTGCCAGCCGCAGCAAGCAGGCCAAGGTCCTGGATTAAGGCCCGATCCCGCTGCTACAGCCCGTGAAACTACCCGACCCCAGCCCCACTCCCCGCTGCCGGCGCCGACGGGCGTCCGGAATTTAGAGCCACCGCACACCAGCAGAAGACGTGGGGAGGATGATGACTGCAGCCGCGGGGGCCTGCTCCTCACGATCCGAGCAGGCCCCCGAGCAGCCCCCGGCACCCGCACCAGCAAATGGCTCACTTCTCCGGCGCCCGGCCCTCAGGATCGCAGCAGGGCAGGCAGCGTCAGCAGGTAGTCGTTCCGCCTCAACAGAGCAGGAGATACCGCACATAGATCCAGGTCAAGCACCAGACTCCGCCTCTAAGTATGGCCTAAAGCAGCTTGGCGGCCGCCATTTGCAGCGTCACGGTAGCGAGACAGCACAGGTTCGGCGAGCCGCAAGCAGTGAATCGTCAGAGGCAAATCCACCACCGAGGGACACCGCAGAATCCCAGGAATTCGCACAAGTAATTGTCAGCTATCAAACGTGCGAGATACAGCAGATAATTGGCGGTTTTTGGCTCGGCCGGGCAGAGCCTCACAGCAGTGTGGCCATTTTGCCAGACGCCCTCTAGCGCCCCCATTTGAAAACCTTTAGATTAGATTGTGCTGTGCAGCATGAGGCATAAGCGTGCACCAGGTTCTGTGAGTGAAACCAGCTATGTGGGAAACCAGCATTAAAGTGTGCTGTGCAGTGTGAGACACAAGTGTGCACAAGGACCTGTGCCTTAAAAACAGTATTATGGAAAACCAGCATTAGAGTGTGCTGTGCCACATGAGACACGAGCGTGCACCAGGGTCCATATATGAAAACTATCATTAGTGTGTGCTTTACAGCGTGAGGCATGAGAGTGCACCAGGATCCGTGTGCGAAAACCAGCCGTGTGGGAAACCTGCATTAGTGTGTGCTGTGCAGCGTGAGGCATGAGTTTGCACCAGGGTCCATGCACGAAAACCAGCTGTGTGGGAAACCAGCATTAGAGTTTGCTGTGCAGCGTGAGGCATGAGCGTGCACCAGTATCCATGTGCGAAAAACAGCCATGTGGGAAACTAGCATTAGAGTTAGCTGTGCATCACGAGACATGCGCATTCAGCAGGACCTGTGCATTAAAACCAGCCCTGTGAAAAACCAGCATTAGTGTGTGCTGTGCAAAGTGAGACAAGAGCGTGCACCAGGATCTGTGCGCGAAAGCCAGCCATGTGGGAAACCAGCATTAGAATGTGCTGTGATGCGTGAGACACAAGGATGCACCAGGATCCATGTGTGAAAACCAGCATCAAAATGTGTGCAGTGCTATGTGAGACACGAGCGTGCACCAGGATAAGTGCATGAAAAATACCCCTGTGGAAAACCAGCATTAGTGTGTACTGTGCAGCATGAGACATGAGCATGCACCAGAATCTGTGCATAAAAAACAGACATGTGGAAAAGTAGCATTAGAGTGTGCTGTGCAGCATGAGACACAAGCATGCACCAGCATCTGTGTAGGAAAACCTGCCCTGCTATGTGGAAAACCAGCATTAGGGTGTGTTGTGCAGTGAGTGACATGAGCGTGAACCAGAATTCCTGTACAAAAACCTGCCACGTAAGAAGCTGGCACCAGAATGTATGCCGTGAGCCCCCAGCATGCACCAGGATCCGTGTACGAACAGAGGCAGTAAGGGAACTAGTTCCAGAATGTGTGCTGTGTAGCCTGAGACACGAGCGTGCACCAGTATCTGCGTACGAAAACCAGCAATGTGAGAAACGAACATCAGAATGTGCCCCACCAGTGTGCACCAGGAGCCATGTATTACAAGCATTTGCAATGCAATAGGTGTCGCATTTGCCAGAGTTTAAGCTATTGGGATTGTAAATGACAATGACTTTTATTATCTGTTTTGCTAATCAACACATAAATAAAAGGCATTGTCATTTACAATGCCAATAGTTCAAACTCTTGTAAATGCGAGACCTATTCAAAGAAGCGGCCGCCGTTATCCCTGGCTGCTCGGAAAGTGAAAGCACGCATGGCGCACTGAATGTTGCAGGAAAGCATGTTGTGCCTGCAGTAGAAGAAACTCAATAAAGAAAATAGTGCTTACAGACTAAAAAAGACGTACCGTGTAACAACTGAAGTAAAAGAGCCAGTCCTCATGGGAGGTTACAAATGAAGACAAGGCGGTACTAAGGAGGACCTTACAAGCCTATTATCGAATCAGAAGCCAGCATTTACGAATGACAATGACACAAGCCAATGGCAAATATGAGAGGAGAGTGTACGGGGCTTCTATTCCATGCTTCAATACATCATCCCACAGAGTAGCGCCTGCGCTGCCCAGGCATGACCTAGAAAATAAGTAAAAAACATTGTCATTTACATCGCCAATAGCTCTAACTTTCACAAAAGTATGAGACAGATTGCGTTGCCAATGCTTGTTTAATTAGCATCGGCACAAAAAGATAGGGCAGCTGGTAAAATGACAAGTATGTTATATGAGTCAAACTAAACATGCACTGTTATTCAACTTATTGTGCAAGTTATATGTTTGTCATTAACACCTTGTAACATATTCATTATATGAAAATCAAAACACTTTCTTTCCCCATTTTAATACTTTGCCTTTTTCATTGACTTCTTTTTACCTTTACCCTTTAATCTTTCGCTCGTTTTGATATTATTTTTCCCCTTATTTGAACCCCCTGTTGTTTATATTCTCTTCCCCTCATGTTATTTCGTTACGATTCGATATCCTTCAACAATAGTTTCTTTGCTTTCACAATGTTTATTCACTTAATTGCTATTTCCATTACGATTCATTTTCTCCATTTATTTCCGTTTGTCTCTCTTCGTGCAAAAGTTTCAGGTGATTTATTGCCAGAGCCGAGTTTGGCAGCCTGTTCAATCGTGTATCCCCTAACTCAGCCCGAGCAGTGATCAGCTGCTTCTGTCTGAACCTGCCTGGGGTGAGTTTCGTTTCCGAAAAGTCCCGAAGTGCAGGGGATACACGATACCGTGGGGATACCAGATATTACACAACACCGGCACTAGCGTTTCCGACATCAGTATTAAGGCTAGAAACCCCACTAAGTCCTCAGGATCACTGCGGGTGGGGGGAAGCCACGGCCGGAGCTCCGAAGTCTGCTTCCCCTCACATCGGCGCCTAGCCACGCCCCGCTTACGATTTGTACTTATGCTGCCAGTTGATGGCATGGTCTGGCTATTCAGTAAATTAGCTTGATGCAACAAGGTTAGAAAGAGAGACAACCTGTTAACTGCAATGATTGGTTGTGGTAGCTAGATGTCTGTGAGAGTGGTATTACTCTTCCTTTCAACAGTTCTATGGAGGGTGCTTCTGAGGAGAACTGTTCTCATCCTAAACCAACAGGTGTGGAAAATAAAACTGCAAATCAGGATTTTGAGGGAACCAAGTTGATGGTGCTATGCAATGTGAGAATGTCTTCAGGTATTGTAGGCCTAAGTCCCTGCCGGAACGTTTCAAGGATTATTTGGTGGGGTATTTGCGCATGTATATTATTATGCACAATGTATAACCTTATATGCATTTTTTTTAATCTTTTTTATTTTTTGGGAAGACTTAACAGGTTAATGAAAGTGTTATCAACACATTATCTAGTTATTTTATTATGCATATTTATAATTTTGTTGTAGCCTGAACAGGTGCTTTCAATGTTACAGGTTTATGTAATGTTTTGTTCTATTTTTTTAATGCATTCATTTTGTTCGTTTTTTTGTTGTATAATGTTTATGCCTTAAGGGGGAGAAGTGGGGTGTTGGTTCTTAGCACGAGGCAAGTTTTTGTTTGCTCACGACTCTCTGTTAAGTTACCTAGGTGATGGAAGGAAGGTGAGGGCATTCTTTATGGGGCTTGCAAGCCATCAGGAGCTAGGACGTGAAATAAAGCTGTCACAAATAAAAACTGGCTCCAGTCTCTACGTACGCTGCAAAATCAAAAAACAATCTCTGCTCATGAACGGTGCAAAGCCAAGTGTTGCCCAAACCATATGAGTAGACCATTACGACTCTACAGTTGGATTGTGCACTATTGTCATGTTGAGCGTAAGGCCCAGAAATATTTTCCCAAAAGAAATGGGAGTCCCCCGGTGTGCCCTCGAATGAGGCCCACAAATACGTACATGCTCCTTCAGAAAGTGTTTGGTACAAAAATGTGTTTGGTGTACAGTTTTCTTACAGAAAGAGATGGAAGTAGTCTGCAGTGAAATGGGGAAATTGAGGATGAACTTAATTGGGGGCTCCAAAGTGAGCACCCACTTTGCTCAGCAAGGAGCCTGTTTGCTCTTTAGATTGACTTACCTAGCCACTGTCTTTCAGCTACACAGAGTCTGCTGTCCAATGGACATCACAACTGCCATGACTAAGTTTCTCAATCACTGAAAATGAAGAGTCATCTTTGGATGGAACAGCATCAAATGGAAAATCACAACCGGATTTCAAGGATCCATGATCCTCTCTCTTCGGTGTGGTTTCAATATCAGAAAATGCCTAAGAGTTCTCCTCTAGTATTTCAATTAGGGCCTCAGCAGCATTCATCCAACAAGATGCCATCTCTGTTTTCTAAAACTTTCTTTCTCAAATACTATGCCCTACATAGAATGCAAATGTACTCTTAGAAATAAATGATGTGTGTGATATAAGCTGGAATAAAGTGAAAGTGGAAATTAATAAGAATTGGCTAGATAAAATAATAAAAGGCACTAAAGAAGATGAGAAAAAAAGAAAAAACGATTACTTCAACTCAAAGTATATGCATTACTTGACCCATAGTGCTACCACTCTGCCATTCACATTCTGCTTCTGCCCACCATAGCACAGGGCGATGTGTTAGCCCACTCCAGCCATTCATCAGTTACTGTGCGATTTACATTGTGCTTCCACCCCCTCACACCATGTATCGTGGGGCAAGGGATGAGCCCACTTCACCCCTTTGCCTCCATTTTTATTTCCTCATCGCTCCCTTCCCCACCACCAACCATAAAATTGCTTTGCTACCTGGGGTGGTAGCTTAAGGGGTCCTGGCAGCTGAGACACAACACAAAATGGCCACCATGTTTTCCTTCTTGGTGAGCAGATGGTGCTCCCATCTTTGGCAAGATCATGCCCCACTAGGAAAGGGAAAACCACAAATTGAAAAAATATGCCTCCCGCCACCCAAAAAATTTGACAGTGCAGCCGAACTCTACAAAAACACAAAATCCTTGGTGCTTGTTGGCTTCTGCTCATGGATCACAGATCAAAAAGCATGAATGACTTTGAAAGAGGCATCGCTGGAAAGGGGAGAATCTCCCTGGTGGGGGATGTAATGTTGGGCCTCAGGCCCATATGACGCTCAATCACTGACACGGACACATGGATGTATGGTGTAGTAACTGGCCACGAGCACGTGCACCCGGGCCCTTTTATTGGCGGGACCACGTCACTCGTGACACCCGTGATGGATGGGTGAGGGGGTGCAGTGTGTCCAGCTCTCAAGGGAGTGGCTGGGGTTACAGCTTCCTGCGGAACACTAGAACGTGTCCCGCAGGACATTACATTCCTCCCCAACTTTATTGAAGAACAAACAAAACATTAGTCCAACCTGTGGGGGCAAAACAAACAGTTAACTGAATAACACAGGGTCATCAGTCTTCTGAGTCATGTGGCAGGACGACGTCAGACAGGAGCTGGTGACTTTGCTTGCAGCAGGACCTTCTCGGCGGGCACCTGTAATTTAACCTGAGGGGTTCAGGACACGACCGCTGGCTTAAAGACGTCCGCTGCATACCGTCAGTTCACTGATAATGACATGTCATACGGTCTTGCATGACTCCCACCTTGCTGACATCGGTGATGGTCTGTGGTAAGTTCTAACAGTTCTTTACAGTGGGTTGTGTTGTGAGCTTGGATGGAGTCCACGGTGAGAATTCACAGAGGTGTTGCTGGACCGACTGTCCCTGTTGAAGTGCTTGGTTGTGCCCGATAACCCGTCGGTGGGGCAATGTCTCTTTTCACTCTCCTGCCTGGGGAGGCCCGTCGGGGTTTGTTGGACAGGCCACATGAAGGGCTTGCTCCCTCCCCGCATGACAGGGCCCGAGCCCCGGCCCCCCAGGTGTTACCCACAGAAGCAACCCGCACCCCGTCCCAAGACGGGATTCCTGCCCCCGGACATCTCTGTATCATGGGGCCGAACCACTATCGGCTCCCTCGCCCGGCCCGGCCGTCTAACAGGGTTGCTGCTTGTGTGCCGTCTGGGGGGGCAGTTGCAGGACCACGAGGAGCCGTTACTTAGTCGCACGCACAACCCTCACAGGTGGATGAGTCTTGGCCAAGACTTGCACTCACTGCTGCGGTTCCGGTGTAGGCCAGGTTCACAGGTGGCTTCTGATTTCTTTTAGTCAGCTGGTGTGGCAACGGTGTCGGACTCCAGTCCATCGGTACTCGGGGAGTGGTGTTTGACGCATGTGCTGATGGCTGGCGTGATGGCGGTTGCCAGCCATGTGGTGAGTCGGGATGGCAGGTGGTGGTGGTTTGCTGGAAGAGTCCGGTGTCAGGAGGGACCTAGCAGCCCAGTGTCTCCGCCTGGCTGAGGTTGATCTTTGGTGGCGGCTTGACACTTAGAGCGTACCAATCCTCTCTTGCCTGTCTTGGGGCCACTGACGACTCCATCTTGAGGCGGTGTGAGGGCGGACACTCAGTGCTGATCTTCACCCGTGGCATCTGCGGACAGGAGCAGGGACGCCACTTGACAGACTGCCGATGCTCAGGGATGGACGGTCGCCTGGGGAAGCGTTGGGATGAGGCACGGTTTGCGCTTGCTGCGGCTTATGTTTGGTTCACCCGTGAGGCTGTATCCAGGGACGTCGGTCCGCCTTGGTGGCTGTCTGGTGTGTCAGGGTGTGCTCTTGGCTTGCTGTGAGTCCTCGGTCTTCACCCTTTGTTGGTCTATTCAGCCCACCTGTGTTCCTCCGATTTTCAGGGTGACAGGACTGTCACTCTCTTCTTTCTTCGAGAGCGTTGCGCTTGGACCTCGAGGCGGCGCTGTCGTGGCGGCGGCTTCTGCCTTCGCTCCGGCGCGCTCCTTGCTTGCTAAGCGACGTGACATCTGGTCTCATGTCGCTGGTTGTTGGAGCGCATATTGGTGTGGCGGCCTGCCACGTGGAGTGTGCGACTTCTCTCTTGCCTGTCGTGGGTCACTGCCGACTCCATCTGGAGGCAGTGCGAGGGAGGACACTTCTGTGTTGTCTTCGGCCCACCGCGGGGCTTCGCTGGTGCAGCAGAGACGTGGTCATTCTGTGCGGTGCTCAGCCGTGCTTCATTGTTGAGATGTCTCTATCTCCCGGGCGCCTGCCCGTGCAGTCAGATTCGCCTTCTGCGTGTCTCTGACTTAGTGCACTCCGTCGTCTTCTTGGGTGCTCTCTTCTGGCACTTGGGATGCCTGTGGTGTAGCTTGCGGTTGTGCCTGTTCTCTGGCGGTGGCGTTAGGCAGCCGCTTGTGGTGCGCGCTCTGCACCGGTCTCTGCTTGCGCTGTCGGTGGGGACCGCTCCTTTGAGACATTGCTGTTCTGGCGGGTCGCCCACTCTTGCTAGTGGGACTTGTGTCGCAGTGTCTTTGCTTGAGGTAGAGTCAAGCAGCCACTGGTGGTGCGCACTTGGCACCAGTTTCCCTTGCGGCTCAAGGTGTGTCAGCTACCTGGAGACTTTGCTGTCTTTGAAGGTGTTCTTGCTGCTCTCACTTGCAGGTTGCAGAAGGCCACTCTCTGAGCATCCCTCTCTTAAGGCACGTCTTGCTGTGTCTGGTGCAGTATGTCTCTGCAACTGGGTGTGAGCAGGCAGTCTTCTTTGTGGTGGCGGTGCACACTCTGGGATCGGTTTGCTGCTGTCACCGGTTGGTTAGCTGGACGCTGTGCTGTGCTCTGGTACTGCTGACGTCGGTTGCAGTGAGCAGTTAGGGTGTTGGACCGCTGCTTGGATGCGCCGGTGTGGATCCCCCTTGCTAGGTTCATTTAGCAAACTCCTGTTGCTGGTCTAGCCACTTCCAGCAGGGTTGTAGGGCGTCAGGACCTCCCCTCCAATCTACGGTGCTATCTGGGCTGACGGTCGTGGGGCACAGCTGGCTATCCGCTCTGGCTCTACAAAATGTCTGTCCCTCAGTGCGTTGCGCCTGGGGATCCACCAGGTGGCGCTGCGGTCGTCCTGGTTGCTGCAGATTTTGGGCTTCTTGGGCCGGCTGGCTTTGGGGGTTTGCAGGTGTGACCGTGGTCACTTGTTGCAGGCAGTTTTGTGCTAGTGGCAGCCTTTTGTCCTGTTGTGGCGCTGCGAGTGGCCACTAGATGGCGCAGATCATTTACACCGGGGCGTTGGCAGCCTTCTCCGGTTGTATGCTGAGTCGCCCCTGCGAGTGTCGTGGGGGCGGGCGTGGTGGTATTTCGTGCAGGGATCCGCTGGTGGCAAGGTGGGTGCTCCCTTACTTTTCTTCTGTGATAGGCAGGTGTGGGCAACCTGCCGGAGGGTTGCAGACAAGGAGAGACACATCGGGGGAGGCAGGTAGATTTATGCTGAAAGCCCGCTATCGCTCTGCGGCCGTGTCGTGCTGTACTGCAATGAGGTGCTGAACTGCCAGTGTGTGCCTGTTCTCCACCGTGACCGGACACCGATCCCTTACAGATGCCGCGTTGCAGGGCGTGCAGTCTCTGCTGGGGGCGCTGCTCCCGCTTCGCGTGTACAGCTGCAAGGAGGCTGTGAGCGGAGCGCTCACGTTCCCTAGGCTGCGACGCCGTGTCAGTCTAATGATCTCGGCTGCATAGACGCTGAGGGGGGTGAGGCTGGAGTAGTGGGCCGGGCTGTCTGTGCCGCTTCTCCACTTCCTTCGATGAGGTAAACTGGCTCTGGTCTCATGCTGCTGCTGTCGATGCTGGGAGACTGGGAGCACAGTCGTGTCGCATCTCTTCACCTTTCGCAGGCGATGCCCCACCGGTGTGCGGGACGGCTCTAAGGTTGCAGGCTGTCTTACCGCCGCGGGCTGCCTGCTATGCTGCTATGCTGTGGGCTGCTTGCTGTGTCAGTTGCGGGAGCAGACTCGGCTCTGGCTTGCCGCATGTGTACCTTCACTTTGGGCAGCGGCGCTGGATCCTCCGCCTTAGGGTCTTTGTCGGTGCTGTCCAGGGCACTTCTTCGGCGGGAGACTCGCCGACCGACCGGGATGGCTAGTCACTGCTGGGTCGCCTGTTCACCCTCCTCCACCTCTGACATCCGGGAGGGGGGGGCACGGCTAGATTCGGAAGCTGTTCCGGGACTGCGGGCAGTGGTGTCGCGCCAGAGCAGCACTGCAGTCGCTGGTGGCCGTGGACATCGGTGTGGGGGTGCCACCTCTCAGACACATTCCCTTTTCTTCTCCCACAAGTGATGAGGAAGTGTTGAGCTGCAGGCACGCGGGGTCAACTATCCCACCTTCTTCGCCAGCTCAATCACTGACACGGACACATGGATGTATGGTGTAGTAACTGGCCACGAGCACCCGGGCCCTTTTATGGGCGGGGCCACGTCACTCGTGACACCCGTGATGGATGGGTGTGGGGGTGCAGTGTGTCCAGCCCTCAAGGGAGTGGCTGGGGTTACAGCTTCCTGCGGAACACTAGAACGTGTCCCGCAGGACATCTTGCTGCTTCAGTGCGGTTTGGGATGTCATTACGCTGGACAGTATGCTGGAGTCCATGATGGATGGAGAGGAAAGTGGGTTGAAGCAGAAACGATCCTGCTCCAGCCTCCAACAGGGAGATTGAAGGAGGAAGCATGTGATGCTTGCACTGAAGGTTCCCTCCAGCCTCCACCCAGTGTCTAATCATTGCTGATAGCTGCACAGGGGAGGTAGTGCGACGGTCAGCAATGGTTTGACAGACGCATTTAAGGAGTTAACGTACACCTTGGAGATACTGCATCATACAGAAAGAATCCATCACAAAATTATTTTTTCCAGAATTGGAATCCCTGTAATAAAATACTTATTTGAGGGCATTACAAAAACGAAATTCTGCCCTACTAGAAGGCCTTCCTCTCCGTTGGAACTTAACTTAGCAAATCAAGAACGCTGGCTTGGAAAGAACTATCACATCAGCCCTTAGAGTTAGTGCAATTCAGGTGCTTTGGTCTCAGGAATCCGATAGAATGATCCATAACGACAGGTGTTCACGAGAACACATTGTGGGTTTCTTTTTTTTTTGTTTTTTTAAATTAGATGTGGATGCATGTCTCTTTATTAACCAAACAATATCCTTGATCATTTTCGTCCTAGATGCTTCCTCTCCAGCAGTGAAACCTCTGCATACGTTAGATGTTAGAGTTCTAAGGTACTGTCTTGACATAGGAGCTTAGGAAAACATCATAGTCACTTGCCAACTGTGAGTCCGTTTGTTGAACTTGGCCCTTTTTGCAGGGTCATCCCTGAACTTTTTGCCTTCCTGTTATATTTTTTCTGACCTGTTGTTGGCTGTTTTATGACTCTGGGCACTTTACCACTGCTGATCAGTGCTAAAGTGCATATGCTCTCCCTATTGTAAATTAATGTATGATTTGTGATTCCATGATTGGTTGGTTTGGTTTACTTGTCAGACCCTAGTACAGTGCACCAGGGGTGCCCATGGCTTGTAATCCACAGAAGCAGCCTGTAAAAATGTGTTTAGGTCTGCCATTGCAGAGCCTGCGTGCAGTCTGGTACTGTCATGCTGACTGAGCAATTGCACCCACTTTCCAGTCCCTAAACCTTCCCTTTTCTTCATATCAGACACCCCTATGGTAGGCCCAATGGCAGAGTGCATTGTAAGGATAAGGTAGGACATGCCCTGGTGTGTGTGGCATGATCTAATAGTGAATTACAGCCATTTTCGTTTTTCACTATTGCAAGGCTACCTGTTCTCCATAGGCCAGAATGGGCAGTTGGGTTATTACATTTTATAATCCTAACTGACTCAGGGAACATGGTCGAAATTCAAATTTAGTATGCCTGAACTCAGAATGATAAAATACATCTTTTAGTGAAGTTGGTTTTAACATTCTGTGTTTGAAAATGCCACTTTTAGAAAGTAGGCATTTTCTTGTCTAACCATTCAAACCTGCCTCTGCTAGGCTGTGTATTCCCTGTCTGGAGTTTGAGTGACAGGGCTGGGGAATTCCAGGAGACAGGGTGAGGTGTCCCAGTGGTGAATAGAGAGATCTGCATCTAGATGGGTGGGAGGAGTTGCACCTGGGACCTGAATGCTTTCCCTGCACAATGCTGGCTCCACCTCCTGTGGTGCGTCTGATGTCTCTGCCCTGCACTCTGAAAGGAAAGGAGGAGTCAGGTAAACAAATTGCTCCAGGACTGACCAGAACCGGTTTGAACAAGGCAAAGGCCCCTCTACCTTCAGAGGACAAAGGATTTTGGGGTATAAGTATTGGGACCCTGATCCCAAGAATTTAGATCACTTTGGGAAAACAAGAAGAAACCTCTGCTGAGGAGAGGAACCAAGAAGAAGCTGCAGAGAAACTATCCCTGAAACTGGGGGATTGGCCTGCAGTGGTTGCCCTACTGCCAAAGGGAGGAAAAAGGAACTGTGTGTGTACTTTTGCTCAACTTATGAAGGATCTCCAAGGGCTTGGAAAAGAGCTTGCCTCCTGCTGAAGTCTCAGGGACAACATACTTCAACCACCAGCTCCCTAGAGTTCTTTGGAAGTACCTGCTGCTGTTTTGGGGCCCTCTGAGGGACTGTGTGTCGCAAGGAGCTGGAAGCGCGACTCAAGAAGGAGAAGCGTGCCGCCGTTGGAGCTGTTGTTGTCGCAGTGCTTAAAGGGGTGTCACTGCTGCAGTTGTCTCGTAACGCCGAAGAAGCGGGACGCCATCGCAGCCATCGTGGATGACGCATTGCACCGCATCAAGAGAAGAGTCTCGCATTGAGGAAGAAGCGTGTCGCAGCCGCTGCCGTCGCATCTTGGATGACGCCGCTGTAGCTCTCGCATTGGACCGCATCAAGTAAAGCGTCTCGCATCCACGGAGAAGCGTGCCGCCGGAGCTGTTGTCGTCGCATCGCGTAAAGGGTCTCGCCGCTGCAGTTGTCGCATCGGGCGGAAGCGTCTCGCAACGTCGGAGAAGAGTGTCGCCGCCAAAGCCGCTGTCGTCGCATTGCGTAAAGGGGTGCCGCCATTGCAGCCGACGCATCAAATGCAGTCTTCTCGCAACATCGGAGAAGCGTGCCGCATCTCGAAGATCTTCACGTCTTTATTTCTTTACACCAAACTTTCATCGCATCAACATCGTTGCAACACTTTAGTTGCCCTGCGTGTTGCATCTTAAGGTACATTGACTTAAAGTGTCGCATCTAAGAACTTAAGAGAACTAAGTTAAATTCTACCATCTAAAGTAACAGTATTGTGTGTTTTTGTCGTTTAATGGTCTTGTGATAAATCTATATAAAGAATACTTATTTTTGATATAAAACCTTTGTGGTGTCCATCTGTAGTGTTGTCACTTGGTTACTGTATGTGTTCACACTGCCTCTGAGATAAGCCTGTCTGCTCGTGCCAAGCTACCAAGGGGGTGAGCAGGGGTTATTTTAGGAGTGTACCCCCTTACCCTGACTAGAGGTGAGGGTCCCTATTTGTCACAAGTGCATACCTGTGCCAACTAGAGACCCCCAAGTCTAACACCGTTTATATCGGTTTATACATTTCTTAATAGTCCATTTCTGTTTTTTGTTCATTTGTTTCCAAAAAATCAAAATATGAGATACTTAAACCACATCAGCAATCTGTTCATGGATCAGTTAACAGAGAAACACAGAGGCATGATGAGAAAAGCATTATCATACTTACACTCTGTCCCCAATTTGCAAATTAAAAACCCCAAAAACGACAGCACTATCCACCCAGGCACCACCAGAATGTAATACAGCTCCCTGTAATTTGTAATGCTGTAGAAATTAATTTGATTAGTGGCCAAATGCCCCAGCGCCCAGATGGGCATCCAGAAGTCCCACAGGGGCTGCATTTGCTATGCGTTAATGGTGGTCACCGTTTTTCTCTGCAGTAGCAAATATGCCCTGAGGGGGCTCCAGAAGTCTTTAGGTCTGGCTTTAAGTGGCATTAAATCCCAAAGGCTTCCAATTGTTCTAGGCAGTTGTCGAATAGTTCCTACAAATCTATATAGAATCTGCGTGTTCAGACACCACAAACTGTGGGATTGGTGTCCAGACTGATTCCAGACACCCCCACCGGGTATGTTTGCCTGTATACCAGCTAGCTCACAGTGCCACTATAAATTCCTCTTACCAAGGAAAGATTAGCTCTTTGCAACTATCGAACATGACAAACCTGTCCCATCAGGGATCGTAGAAACAGTACAGTACTTTTCGCTCAGTCACTCGTGCTCACTTTGTCTCAGAGAGATGCACAGAATAAACGGTGGGGACGTTTTCTGTAAGCATTTATTGAACCAGCATCATTCTAGTGTAAAATAGGTGTGCTGAAACAACCATAAGACTGAAACAGATATAAACGATATTGAGCACCAACAGACTAAATGGATGGTAAATTTGTACCATAGTGCTAAAACAATGAATATATGCAAGCATATAAATACATGACAGTAATAATGCGTACTCCTACGATACAACCCTAACTATATGTACCTAAGTGTACGTAGCATATATGTAGGTGTATAGCCATAAATCCCCCTAGGATAAGACCAACCCCATTACTTGGTGTGAGAGAATGAAGGACTCCGTCTTGGTCTCGAGATCGAGTGTCTGCTTGCAGGAACCTCGGCATCTTGCATCAGTCTGTCAGCATGGACGTCTTTCTCCTCTGCCTGCCCAAGCAAAGATATGGTGTATATATATATATATATATGATCGCTCCAGGTTCCACACTGAAGTGGGGCACTCGCAGGCAGGTGCTGACTTTGCGGGTGCGGGCTCCGCAAAAATATGAGGCTCAGTTCTCTCTGATAATGTACAGAAAAGATGTCGCACTCACGGGGCGTTGAAATGTAGTTTATTCACTCAAATGACCAGCAGTGTAACAGACGCGTTTCGGCGGGATGCCTTTCTCGATGTTACTGAGGCACCGCTAACGCCATGTTTTTCAATCATTTCCGTATCCACAAAATAGAAAAGGGACCAAACGAAACGCTGTAACAACAGCGCCATATTGTAATTGATACATTGTTGGGACACAACACAGAAATCCTGCCGTAGATCGGCAATAATGACCCTAAATGCATCATACAATATTAATAATAACGCCGTGGATCGGCATACGTCCCCACCATAATATTTGTGGCCGGAATTAATGCATTTGATTATAAATTGCATATTCAAGGTCATATATTTCAATACATACTAGAAGGCATGTTCATTAAACGGTGCATGGTTGTTTCCATTCATCTTATATGAAACCCCTCAATAGGTCAGCATATGTCAAACAAACAAACAAACAAACAAACAAAGATCCCGTGCGGATTAAGCTACATTGGTAGCACTATCCATCAATTAAAGATCCGAATTCTTGAACACCTACGGGCTATTGATAAGCATGACCAAGCATATCCAGTAGCGCGTCATTTTGCAGAACAACACAATAGCAATCGTAATTTGCTGCAATTCTATGGTCTAGATTATGTTCCAGTCAGTGTTCGAGGGGGAGACAGAGTTAAGAAGTTGCGAAAACTTGAGTCACGCTTTATCATTGATCTATCTACCAAGTTTCCCCGTGGTCTCAACAGTGGAGAAGAATTATCAGTGCATTTAGGCACTTGAATAGATTAAGCGCCTCTGTCACTGAGTTATATTTGGTGAACCCCACTGTTTTTGCTAAGACTGCTAGTAAGACTTTCCTTGCTGTTTTGTTGCAATTTGGTGCCTTTGTTTGTTTGTTTGTTTGTTTGACATATGCTGACCTATTGAGGGGTTTCATATAAGATGAATGGAAACAACCATGCACCGTTTAATGAACATGCCTTCTAGTATGTATTGAAATATATGACCTTGAATATGCAATTTATAATCAAATGCATTAATTCCGGCCACAAATATTATGGTGGGGACGTATGCCGATCCACGGCGTTATTATTAATATTGTATGATGCATTTAGGGTCATTATTGCCGATCTACGGCAGGATTTCTGTGTTGTGTCCCAACAATGTATCAATTACAATATGGCGCTGTTGTTACAGCGTTTCGTTTGGTCCCTTTTCTATTTTGTGGATACGGAAATGATTGAAAAACATGGCGTTAGCGGTGCCTCAGTAACATCGAGAAAGGCATCCCGCCGAAACGCGTCTGTTACACTGCTGGTCATTTGAGTGAATAAACTACATTTCAACGCCCCGTGAGTGCGACATCTTTTCTGTACATTATCAGAGAGAACTGAGCCTCATATATATATATATATATATATATATATATATATATATATATATATATATATATATATATATATACACACCCAAAAGGTACCCTCAGGGGTTCTACCTTGCTGTGTCATGTCGGCTGAGGATGACAGAAGGGATGACCCTTATACATAGTTATTATGCAGATGATGGTAATCCTGCTGTGAGTCTGAGAATCGTCATGCATAAATAATGGGGCTATTTTTCGGGGGAAACCACACAACATTTATACAGCGCCTTACTAGGTAAAAGGTCAATATCAAAAACCGTTATGTAGTACAATGGCACTGTAAATGTAGGTGAAGTGGTTAGGTGACTACCCAAGCCTATATTGGTGTACCCTACTAAACATAACGCAGTAAGCCACTTCTCTCAGCTAGTCCTTAACCTTAAAATATATATTTTTTACTTTATTTGTAATTTTTATCATATTTTCAGTACATTAGCCATTTTATTAGTACATGTATGTATCAATTGAAGAACATTTTGAGTACATATAGAGACCACAACCAACTAGGCGTTTCCTTCATTACCAATCCTTGTGTTAAATCGCTAAACAGTAGAGCTTACTCACTTATCACTTATATAATGCAAGTCAAACTAAACTAATAAATTATACTATCCTTTTACTTTCACTGTTTTCCTCTCCAGTGTGTCTCATTTTAATTATCCGCACCATCCTGCTGTGTCAATGGGGTAAGTATGGCCGTCAATGCGACTTCCCCCAACGTCTTCCTCTACATTGTCGACAGTTGCAGCCTGGCGTCTGTGATACAACTTTTAAGGTTCCCAAATATCATGTGGTCTACATCCTGATGGTCTATGGGCATTATCATTTTCAGATAGAGTGTTACAATAGGATAGATCAGTGAGCCACTCTGTGAGTGTAGGTAGTGGCCCCTTCATCCACCACATAGCCACCCTGCGTTTTGCAAGCAACATACCTAATGCAACAAGCCTGCAGGAGGCCTGAGGCACCCCTTTGTCATAACCCAACGGAGCAACAAAGGGCATGATATCTAAGGGGGGTCTCAGCTATGTCCTGCAATACGCAGATTACTTTCGCCCAAAACCTTCCAACACCTGGGCACTCCCAAGCCAAATGAATAAAGTTGGCACCAGCCATCCCACACCTCATACAGTTATCGTCCTCCCTGAGGCCGTATCTATGCATTGGCACTGGTGTATAGTAAACTCTATGGATGTATTTAAAATGAATTAATCGGACTGACGTTTTGTGAAACAGACTTTTTTATTGAATAACAATATGACCACTGTCCTTCTGAAATGTCCATACCTAGTTCTTCCTGCCATTCCTAGCAGATCTTCATCAGACCCGACTTGCCATCTTTTTGTGCGAGCGTATATAATGTTGCAATACCTCTCTGAGGGGTCTGAGCTTTCAGGAGATATGTCAGTGAGGTGAACTCCTGAGGCTCTGTCATGCTATCCCCCAATTGGGCACGCAAGGCCTGTCTAACTCTATGGTAGTGGTATCTGAGAAGAGAAAAAGGAGCAGGAGCCGCCTCCTGGATCTGTTCCCTTGTGCACACTGCACCATTTATAAACAAGTAACCCATAATCTTTATATTTAATGTGTGAAGTGCCTGCATAGCTGCTCTATCCTCCTCAGTGAAAACCAGCTGCACCACTCTACTGGCAGTGTAGGTGTATAAAGTAATGGAATTCCTTGCAACTCCACCGCTCTATATAGCTGGCAGCCAGTGAGTACCACCGGGTCAAAGGTATGATATTTTTTCTGTGGCTTTCTGAGTTAGGCCTGTGGAAGAGTAACTGGATGCTCCGCTCCTCTTTCCAAATGCAAATGGGGTAGATTAGGAAGCCTGTTTATCCAAGCATGAGCGTGTATTTGTTGTGCCGCCCTGTAATATGTTTCAAAGTCTGGTGCATTAAGACCACCCACCTGGTAAGGTCTTATCAGAGTGGTCCACTGCACCCTAGGCTTTCCACCGGCTCAAGCAAGCCTAATGAGGAGAGCACGAATGGTGCGAAACAATGAGTTCGAGAGTAGGATTGGTATGTTTGAGAAAAAAATAACAAGAATCACAGTAGCACTATCATTTTCATGATAGCTATGCACCCCAACAGGGACAGTGACAATTTAATCAATCTCTCCACCATATCTGAGGTGTTGCAGAGCCCTGCCGTAGTTTTCTCGAACTACTGTCTCTGGATCCGCATGAACCTGGATTCCAAGATATCTCACGGACTCGAATGTCCAGGTTAAAGGAAAGTCTAGCGGTACCTAGGGAGTGGAGGCAGTCAAGGGAAATATGAGTGATTTGGACCAGTTAATCCACAGACCAGAGTGGCTGCCAAATCTTTCTACCTCTTGTAGTAGTGGGGTTCAATTGTGTTCAGGATTTCTGACGTACAGTAACTTGTCTTCAGCATATGCTGAAATCGTCAGATTATAATGCGAGGATCGTATGCCGCGATGAGAATGATATTCCCGGACTGCACATGTTAAGGGTTTGGCCGCGAGCGGATATAATAGCGGGGAAAGGGTAGAACCCTGTCTTGTACCCCTTGTAATTTCAATTGAGGAAGAATGCATGCCATTTACCCATATTCCGGCCACAGGCTTCGCATATAGCACTTCCACTAATTTCATAAAGACTTCCCCCACCCCAACCCATCGTAATACTGCCAATAGAATTTTTCACTCTACTGAATCGAATGCCTTCTTGGCATCCAGGAAAACAGCCGCCGCTTGGACGTCGGGATCGACTTGAGAGATCACACAGAATAATATACGTATATTACTCGTCAAGGATCTGCCTGGGACAAATCCTGATTGTTCTGGGCCCACCAGTCCAAGGAGCAGCGGGGAAATCCTATTCGCTAATATTTTGGCAAAAATGTTTGTATCTGTATTGAGCAATGATAATGGCCTATATGATGAGCACATTGTGGGTGGACTGTCTTATTAGGCTTTAATAAAGTTACCAGTATGGCTTCCTGCATCGTTGGGGGCATTATCCCTTCTCTCATCATTTTCTCAAATAAATTGACTAAGTGCGATACCAGCAGATCTTGGTATTCCTTGTAAAGGCCACTGTCAGGCCGTCGGATCCTGGGGTTCTGTTATTTTGCATTGTTTTAATGATTCAATAATTTCTGTGGGACGAAGGGGAGCCATCAACCCCTCTCTGTGAGAGTCAGACAAACATTGCATAGCAATATATTCTAAGTATTCCACAGCAGACTCGACAGCACTGGTGCCCCGTGAAGTGTATAGCTCTGCATAGTAAGACTGGAAACATTCAGTAATCTGTGGGGCGTCCCACACCTGTTTGCCGTCTTTGTCCAGCAGTGTCAATGCCTTACGGTCGCCTCTTGGAATACGGGTCAGAGCCGCCAGTGTGGCACTGGGCCTTTCCCCCTCTCCGTATACTGTAGCAGTGGCATATTTTCCTATGTGGACAGACTCAGTTTGTGCCAATTCACTATATTCTTCTGTCTTTTCTCTAATTTGTGCTAACTGTTCGGACTCTGATGTTCAAGCTCCTGCTCGAGTTTATACATACCGTCTCTTATAGATCGCAGCACTCTGGCGTATTTAGCTATAGTTACCCCATGGATGTACGGCTTGAAAGCATCCCAGATGGTAGCCATACTTGTAACACTCCCTATATTATGTAGGAAACATTTGTCTATTGCTTGAGCAAGCTCTGCCCGAAATGCTGTGCCCAGCAATTAATATTGCGGAAACTGCCACATGAGACCCCACAGGCTGCAAGCCCTCAAATGCAATTGTTATTTTAACAGGTGAATGATCAGACAATGTACGCGGCAAATTAACACATTCTTGTACGGTAGGGAGTAGGCTCTTCGAAGCTAATAAATAATCAATACGTGTGTTAATGTCATATGTGGATGAGTAGTGAGTATATTCCCTGCCTAGTGGTGATCTGTAATGCCAGACAGCTAATAACCCACTATCGTCCGCTATTGTGACGACTGCCTTGGCTGCGGCAGATGGTCTTCTGGTGGGCCCCCTGGACCTGTCGAATTCAGGTGATAAAACAGTTAAAATTTTCAGCTATTTTATCATTAGGTGACCTATAGGATTGAGGGTCATCATAGTTTGGGCCATAGATACCCACCAACAGAACATCAAGATTGTCTTTGAAACATTGCACAACCACAAATCTACCCCTGCATCCACATACACCTCTTGAAGCAGTACCCCGGATACACGGTGATTCCATATCAATACCCCGCGTGCATGAGTAGTGAATTCCAACGCCACATAAGTGCCCCTCATTCTAGCCTGCAAAATCACTCGACTCAAGTGCCAGGTGTGTTTCCTGTAAAATAGCGACATCTATCTTATGTGTCTGCAGGTAGAGGACAGTTTTGTGAATTTTATATTGATCATTCAGGCCTCTTATGTTCCATGTCATAAAACTTATCATAGCCTCTTTGATTTTCTGTATAAATCTCGGATTGTTCTCTACACTCAGTGTATGTCTCTATGTACATGCAAACTTACTCTATAAGGTGCTTTGGTCTTTTTCGCTTGGCTACTTACATCAAATACTTTCAAACTGGTAGTCCCTCCCTCCCCCTCCCACGCCATGCATACCCTAACTTTTCATGGCAGCTGGAACCCCACCCCTACAATTCCCCCCTGTATATACCCAACACTGTGTGTAATACACGCGGGCGGTGAGTGCCCCTGAGCTGATCTGCATCCCTTACTTTCGATTGGCCGATTAGTGTCATTAATACAACTCTGCCATCTTGTCCATATAACCTAATGAGTAGTACAATACTAGCGGTAGTCCTTCATTTCCAAATTCCAAATACTGTACTATATATGCTGCTGGTATTCACTTTAGAAGTATGTCAAACAATTAGGACTAAATCACATCTATACCCTTCTACAATCTTGACAATCTATTATCTTCCTGGCTTACGTGAACAATCGATACAACAAAACAGAGCAATGCATTAGTCATTCTGATCTAGGTCACTGTGGCTCACGGGGTTATCCGAATGTGGGTCCTGTCCTTTGTTTATGGCACTCTCTCAGGGTAACAACTTCAGCACCTGGGATAAACTATTCAGGTCAGAATACATTTTGGATTTGCCGTCCAGTGTCACGTGGAGGATAGAGCATCGCGTATGGTATATTCATTTCTCTCAATTTGCGTTTTACTGATGCATACTGCGCCCACGCCTCCTGCACTTGCAATGTAAAATCCAGATAGATGGATAGTTCTGATCCCTCATAGTGTAGCGATCGGAGCTCCCTTGCCCTTCTCAGCGCTGCATCCCTATCTCTATAATTGAGGAGTCTGGCAACTATAGGACGAGGGGGAGCCCCGGGAGCTAGCCCAGGGGCCAGCGAGCAGTGCGCACGCTCAACAATGAATACAGCTGCAAAAAGTATCGCGGCCAAGCAAGGTTATAAGTAATTGCTCAATAAATTGCTCCATATTACTGATGCTTGTGGACTCAGGCAGGCGCACTATGCGCAGATTATAGCAGCTAGACCGCGCCTCTAAGTCCTCCGCCTTGTTTTGCAAATCCACCATCGACGCATCTATTCATTTCTGCGAGTTTGAAGCCTCCACTTGTAAATCTTAAGGGTCAGAGACTCACTTTTCCACTTCGCTCAGCCGCTCTGAATGTTTGTCTAGCCTTTCAGACGTGCGGTCCATGCGGAATGTCAGGGAATCGATTTTGTTCTCTATAGTGGTGAGGCTTTGCTGCATTGTGGTGAGTTTTGCTCACAAAACACTTCCTAATTCATTGTTCATTGCTCCCTGTTACTAGCCCCTCTGGTTCCTCCTCCCTGGATCTAGTAGATTTTCGCTGCTCAAATTGGAGCTTCTGCTGCAGATTATCTGGTTTCCCCATTGTGTGGTGAGCAGTATGGACAAGTCTCTGCTGGTGCTGACAATCGACTACTATGCCTTCTATCTGGCAACCTGTAGCTGTGTGCACTATCTTGGTGGGCTTCTGAAACTTCCCTGTGTGATCAGGCACCAGGCGCAGTCGTTGGCCCCACCCAGAGCCCCCACGTGGCGTGCAGCTCACTTCTATGCAGCTATTGCAGGCCTGCAGCAGTCTACGTCCCTCCAGCAGGATCCACCAGGACATCGGAGGGCACCGACCGGCCCCCAGCAGCAGCCTGAGGCTTCGGGTGTTCACGCCCCCCACCGCTCCACTCACCGCTCCTAGCCGCAGACGAGAGGCACCCAAGGCCTCAGGAACACCAGGAGGTCCCCAGGCAGCCCCAAAACGTCAGCAGCAGCCGATCACAAGTGCCGGTCCACCTCCGGCGCACTCAGTCCTTCGCAGCTGCAGGTCCCACACCCCCCCGCAGGCACCAGGGTCTTCCCCACCCTTGGTCGTGGCCACAACGTGAGGACGCTGGCTGCACTTACACATTAGGCCGCGCCTCCGCCGGATCAGGACGTCGCTGCAACTTGGTTGTTAGACCTGGCACCTTGGCGTGAGTCTCCCTTCCACTTTTTGTCGCTGTGCCTCATGTGTTTTTATGGTGTTGGCCGCTCAGAGCACTGTGCCACTGCCAACCAGTGCCACAGTGCAAGTGCTCCCTACGTAAAATGTATATGTTGGTTGGATTCTGTTAGAAATGGGATCTCTGGTTGGCTAAGGCTTGCGCCAAAGCCAGGCAGAGACCACCACTCTAAGTCAGGGCTGGGGAGTTACACGCCAAAGATAACCCCTGCTCACCCCCTTGGTAGCTTGGCACTAGCAGTCAGGCTTATCCCGGAGGCAATGTGTAACGCGTTTGCGCGCGCACACAGCAACAGCACCCTAGGCCCACCACAAAAGAAACTCCACACAAGGTTATATATAAAAAAATTGTCTTTGTATTATAATGAACACATTAGATGATAATCACATAATTTACACTGTGCCAACTGGCACTGGGCAGAATTTTACAGGGGGCTATTTGCACAAGACAGGGCCACATGGACCACTGTCAGATTTAGCACAAATCACCAATTGTAAATGTAGAACATATACCAACTGGAACACAAATTATAACTGTAGAGCACAACCAGTAACTACTGGCGCAATAATGACCTCAGCATTATCACAATAGAATCAGGTATAAAACCTATCCTGTATACATCACAGGGGCATAAACACATTATGCAATTTCTCACAAGTCTATCGCATTAGACCTTACCTCCTAAGTATAATTACACTAGGGGCGTATATCACACAGGGAAGTATAATCTCCCTAACATAAACCTAAACAGGTAAAACAACCTCCTATGCAGAAATCATATCTAGAGGCATAAAACACAGGGTGCGCAAAACATACTACACACAGTACATTCCCTAACACCATAAGCATTAACACAGGGTGCGCACAACATACTACACACAGTACATTTCCTAACACCATAAGCATTAACCCAGGGTGCGCAAAACATACTACACATGGTACATTCCCTAACACCATAAGCATTAACACAGGGTGCGCAAAACATACTACACACAGTACATTTCCTAACACCATAAGCATTAAACCACAATAGTACTTCAATCACATTAGGGTCCAGGTTGCGCCAGAATCTAAACGTAGCAGCTGGCACTAAGTGCTGCACAGCTGTGAAAGGATGGGGCAAAGGAGTGCATCTCACTCCTAACTACTAACATGCCCCTGAAGAAAAGAAGGACCTAAACGTTGCAGCTGCCCACTACTTGCTGGGCAGCTGGGAAAGTTAATTATGAGGCATGGGCTCTCGAATCAAACATGTGCCCCTGGAGCACACTGGCTCCTGAAATCATTGTGCCAACAGAAAGAGAACTTGCCCCTAACATTGGAGCCACACTCGGCTCTAGAAATAAATCAGGCGCACCTTAGAGCCCTCTAGGCTCTGGAAAATAAACATGTCACCTTCGTTGGAGCCACACACAGGCTCTGGAAACAATTATACCCCACGTTGGAGCGGCCCGCTCTCCTGGCGGGACCGCTCAGACTCCCACCACGGGGAAAAGCATGGGCCCCCCCAAGCAAATGTACTGATCACGTACAAGATGCAGGTGTGTCCCTGTGCCTCCCTCGGCACCCTCAACATGGGAGATAGCCCCTACTCACCGGGGCTGTGGGATCGGACTCCTTCGGTCTCTTCTCCCTCTCCCTCTCAGCATGCGGCGATCTCTGGTTTCGCCCGGTCCCTCTTCTGGGACGGGACTTCAAGGTGGAGCCTACGGGGCTCCGGACACCTCCTGGCCACACTTCTGTTTACCCGGGCCCCATCCTAGGACCCGGGACCTTCCTTTCCGGCGGCCGCCACCTCGGGGCTCTCCCTCGCTTATGGGAGCCCCGCATCCCATGAGGCGCCGGAAAACTTTCTCGCGGGGCTTCCCTTCTGTCTTGGAAGCCCCGCCCACGAAGTCGCAGCCTTGCCTGTCTTCCGGGTCGCGCTGGGCAGCGACCCGGAAGAGATACGATGTGCGGCTCGGGCCGCGGCGGTGATTTCTTGCCAGTAACGCGGTGTGGGCACCCGCAAGTAAAATAACGGCCAGGAACGCGGGGTGGGCACCCGCAAAGCTCCTCAGAGAAGGCGGGGTGGGCACCCGTCTTTTAAAATATAAAGCAGGGTGGGCTCCTGCTATAAGGATCATGCAATAAGCGGCAAAGTCGCGGGGTGGGCACCCGCGCATATAACAAATGCGGCGGTGCCGGATGGGCTCCGACTTCGTCAAACAGCATCGATGCGGCGGCCACTGCGGGGTGGGCACCCGCAAGCTCACAAGAATGCGGGGTGGGCACCCGCCATTAAAAATAGCGATATAAGCGGGGTGGGCACCCTCAAAAGCTCACAAGGAGGGGGGAATTCCCTCAGCCAGGGCTGCAGCGCAGCGCTGCTCAGCCCCCAGGCTCTCCCTCTCCTAGGAAAATGCTCCAGACAAAGCGCTCCCAGGGTGCTGGAAGGCTGTATCAAGCCTTGGCAAAGTCCAAGAACAAGCAAAAAGGTCCAAGAAGTCCTGGAGGCATCAAGGGGGCAATGTAGGGCCCAGGGGCCAGCAAACAGGGCCCTCCAGCAGGGAGGCAGCCCCCATGGCGGTCCCTCCTGGACCCCACCAGCAGCAAGCCCCCCTCTGTCAGGATCCAAAAGAGAACATTTTACATGGGGTCACAGCCCCTGCTTTTATACAGCATTTTCCTTCGTCTACAAAGGTGCAGGGAAGGGGCGAACCAAATGCAACTGGTTCCTGAGCACTTTGTTTTGCTCAGCCCCTCTCGCTATTCACAGGACAGGCCAGGGACATCAGACGCACTACAGGGGGTGGAGCCAGCATTGTGTAGGGAAAGCCCAGCCCTATTCAGGTCTCAGGTGTACTCCTCCCTGCCATCAACATGCAGATCTCTCCATTCACCACTGGGGCAGACCCATCCTGACTCCTGGAGCCAGACACACCAGCCAATCGCAAGCCAGACAGTCACTGCACACTTATTACACAGACATGCCAGCTTCTAGAAGTGGGACTTCTACACCAGACACCGTAACGCCGCACACATCATTGCGCAGCATTCACTCTCACGAGTTTGCACATACCAAACTCGACCCTGCACTCCTCTCACATCAGGACTTAACACGGTCACTCCGATCCCCCATGCATTCCTATGGGAGGGCATGTCCGTCTCACTAAAACATACACAGAGCGCACACACTTTCCACTGGGACACAGTGTAAAAGCGCCTAGAGGCCTAAAACCACTAATGCAACATAGGAATAAGGCTAGGATAAATGCAAAAAGTTCTAGGGGTGAACTTGCCAGAAGGGCCAAGTCCAACAGATTCCATGATTGGCTTATTTGGTTTACTATCAGACCCCAGTAAAGTGCACCAGGATTGCCAGGGTGTGTAAATACAAATGCCGCTGGTGGGCTTGCAGCACTGGTTGTGCCACCCACAGAAGCGGCCTGGTAAAATGTGTCTAGGTCTGCCATTGTAGAACCTGCGTACAGTCTGGTACTGACATGCTGACTGGCAAGTGCACCCACTTGCCAGTCCCTAAACCTTCCCTTAACTTCATGTTAGTCACCCCTATGGTAGGCCCAAGGGCAGGGTGCATTGTAGCATAAGGTAGGACAAGCCCTGATGTGTGTGGCATGTCCTAATAGTGAATTGCAGCCATTTTAGTTTTTCACTATTGTAAGGCTACCCTGTTCTCATAGGCCAGAATGGGCTGTTAAGATTGTTACATCCTATGATCCTAACAGACCCAGGGAACGTGGTAGAAAATCGAGTTTAGTATGCCTGAACTCAGAATAATAAGGTACATCTTTTAGTAAGGTTTATTTTAATATTCTGCGTTTGCAAATGCCACTTTTAGAAAGTTGGCCTTTGCTTGCCTAACCATTTCAGCCCGCCTCTGCGTGATGTGTATCTGCTGTCTGGCTTGTGTGAGTGACAGGGCTGGGGAAACCCAGATGGGCAGGGCTAGGTAGCTTGGTGGTGAATAGGAAGATTGACAGATAGATGGGTGGGAGGAGTACACCTGGACTCTGAACAGGGCTGTGCTCTGCCACCACAATGCTGGCTCTGCCCCCTGTGGAGCATCTGATAGCTCTGCCCTGCACCCTGAAAGAAGAAGCCTGCATCGCATCAACAACGTGCTCCAGAACTGGACTGAACTAGGCAAGGGCCCCCCTGGCCTGAGAGAACAAAGGATTTGTGGTGTAAAGAAGGAGCCCTGCTCCTAAGAAACTAGATCCTGTCCTGCCAAGAAGAAACCTCTGTCCGACCTGAAGGAACTGGAAAAGCTGCATGGAGGAGTACTGTCCCTGACCTGGGGGATTGGCCTGCAGTGGTTGCCTTGCTGCTGAAGAAGAGGAAGAAAAGACTGAAGGGACTTTTATCTGACTTGTGCTGAGAGATCTCCAAGGGCTTGTGAGTGAGCTTGCCCCCTGAACGAAGTCCCAGGACCAGTGGACTTCACCGCCGTGAGATCGCCTTGGAAACCGGACCGTTTTCCCCGCATCTTCGACTCGAACTGCTGCGTATGTCTCGCTGATCGCAGCGTACCCCCTGAAAGCTGGTATCCCGCTGTCTGGCCCGAACAACGTGACTAAGGCCCCTCTACGAGCCGTAGCTCGCACCGCAAAGGAAGGTACCGTCTGGCCTGAGCAATGCGACTAACAGACCCCTTCGAGCCGTAGCTCGCACCGTAACGGAAGGACTGCGAACCGTACTTGCTACTATCCCCTACGAACCGTACTGCCGGCGTTCGCTCCTTTCCCCTGCTTTGGAAAGGCTGCGGTGCATACGGTAGTTGCGTACGTCTCCCCTGTGCGGAGCGTACTGTTCGCTTGTATCCAGCCCTTCGAACCAAGGTTGCCGATCTCATGGTACGGCACGAACGCCGCAACGAACTTTGAACGCACCGTACCTAGGCACCATCCCCTGAAGCCCTGCACGCCCAAGGTCTAACGTACCGTAGTACGCATCGCACCGTACACCGCGCTTGATGTCAGCGCAGCATCCGTGACGAACCCACCAAGTAAAGGTACTGTGCCTGTTCGCACCGTATGGTGTACGCTTCATCCCAAAGCACCTACAGTGCGTGTGAGACCCGTTCCCAAGCAGTTTTACCGCGTACGAAGCGTACGGACAGGAAGGAAGCGCACAGAACTTTAATACTACGCTAAAACCAAGAACTCTTTGTCTAATAAGTATTGCGGGCTGTTTTTACGTTATCTGGTCTTGTGCTAAGCCTAAACTACATATATAAAGTATTATTTTTCTATATCCCAGCGTGGAGTCCATTTGTGGGGTTGTCACTGAGTTACTGTGTGTGTATTCACAAATGCTTAACCTGAACGCTCTGAGATAGGCCTTGTCTGCTCGCGCCAATCTACCTAGAGGGTGAGCAGGGGTTATTGTTGGAGTGTACCCCCCTACCCTGACTAGAGGAAAGGTTCCCTGCTTCACACAAGTACCTACCTGTGCCAACCAGAGAACCCGGATTCTAACATTGGTGGTCAGCGGTGAGGATTACGAATTTGCATTTATGATACATACACAGTGATTGGTGAATGCCACATAGTGAAGGCAGACCAATAGCGCAAACACTTACTTTTAATTCGCTTTTTTTTTTTAAATCGCCAGTTGTTGAAGAAATCATGCCTGGTTCAGTTGTTGTGGAAAGGGCAGCATCCCTCATCTCTGAAACTGAAGACGTGGAATGGGAAGAAGAGAGATTAGAGAGCTACACCAAGGCTCAGCTGTAGGGCTTCTGCAGAAAATTCAAAGTCCCCACTGTTGGATGTAAGCTCAAAGTAGATCTTTGCAAGGCGCTGAGGGCCTGGATGGAGTCAAGAAAAGACTCTGAGGTGGTGGAAATTGAGCAGGCAGAGAGCATCGCTAGCTTGGGCAGAGGCCTGTCGCCAGTGGAGTTGGCTGACAGGAAGGAAACCAGAGCTCATGAGATGGCGAAACTAAATTGACAACTGGCAATGGAAATAAAAAGGCTAGAGATGGGAGAGCAGAGAAGCCAAATGGAGCATGAGATGAAATTGAGGGAGCTGAAGTTGAAAGCCCAGGGCTTGGGAAGCACTCCCTCTGGTGGCAGCACACCCCCAGTGCAGGTAGAGTCCAGAGTGTACATACCCAAAGATGTAGTGAAGGAATTTTTTTTAAATGATGACATAGGGCAGTGGTTCAAAGCCTACGAAGTAGCCATGTCCTCCCACCGGGTCCCTGAGAAAGATTAGGGAGCGGGGTTGTGGGGGCGGTGCTTGAGTGAAGGGCGGGACACACTGCTAGATTTGCCCTTAGATGTGTATAACTCTTACCCCCATATGAAGGATGCTTTAATGGCTAGGTATGGGTTAACTCCTGAAATGTATAGGCAGAGGTTATGGGGTTGCACTAAGATTCCCAATAGTACGTATGTGGAGTATGTGACTTTTTTTTGCAGAGCACTGGATGGTTGGGTAAAGGGTAGCAAGGTTGATAATTTTCAAGGGCTTCTTGATTTAATGGCATGGGAGCATTTGTCCAGTAATTGTTTTCCTGAGCTACGCCAGCACCTGAATGATAGTAGGGTGACTAACCCTAGAAAGCTTGCTGAGGAGGCGGACCGCTGAGTCAGTACCAGGGTCCACAAGGGTCACGTGGGAGACTCCGCCAAGGGTGGGCAGGGTCCCCCGCAGAAGAGTGGGGGGGACAAGGGTAAACAGAGGGAGTTCCAGAAGAGGCCCCAAAGTAATCCCCAAGGGAACCAAGGGACGGGTTCTCAGCCTCCCCCACCCCAGAAACCGACCGGGGCCCCGACAGGTACCCCTGTTCAAAGAGGGCCCCCAAACTGTTACAGATGTGGTGAGCTGGGTCATTTTGCCAATGATCCCAAGTGTCGTCAGTTTGGTAAACTAGCACCCACTGGTGCAACCCCCCGGCAGACGGCTACTGTAGCCCTGGGTGGAGAAATGGGTGTCCAAGGTGGGTGGGGTTCAGTAGAAATGTCCCTGATCTCATTAGGAGACCATGAAGTGGTCCCCAAAACCCAGCTGCCTGAGAACACTAAGAAATACAGGCAGTGGGTGACCATAAATGGCCATAGGGTTGAAGCTCTGAGAGATACAGGGGCCAGTGTGGCGGCTGTCAAGCGCCACCTGGTGTCTCAGGAGCAGGTTGTCCCAGGAGTATTCTATCCGGTTGTTGCCGCTGACAACACGGAGAGTCACTGCCCGGTGGCTCAGGTTCCCTTTGAGTGGGGGGGGGGGGTCTCTGGTACTCTTCAGGTAGCTGTGAGGCCCGCCATGCCTGTAGACTGTCTGTTAGGGAACGATCTGGAGAGCTCACCTTGGGCTAAGGTGGAGCGGAGTGCTCACCTGGAGATGTTGGGTATGCCTGATTGGGCGTGTGTCACCACACGGTCCATGGCAGCCAGTAGGGGTGCTCAAGAGGACCTGGAGCCTGAGAGGGAGGCCCAGGAACCGGCCTTAGGGAGAAGAGGCAGGGGGCGCGGGAAACCGGCCCCCGAAGTTCCCACGGTCCAGGAGGAAGCAGACCTTGGGGGGGATGCCCTGGAACCTACAGGGGAACAGATAGCGGAACTGGGGGACCTTCCTGAGCTGACCCATTGGCAGCAAGAAGGAGGACCCTCCAGGGAAGAATTCTGCAGGGAGCAGAAAGAATGCCCTTCTCTCGTGGGTATGCAGCAGCAGGCTGCAGACCAGGCCAACGGTGATCAGTCTGGAACACATTTCATTTACTGGGAGAACGACCTCCTGTATTCTGAGCCTAAGGTTGCTGAGCCTGAGTCAGCCCGTGTGCTGGTGGTACCCCAACGTTTCAGAGCCTTCCTACTGGGGCTGGCTTACGATGTGCCATTGGCAGGACATTTGGGGCAGGTCAAGACCTTTGAAAGGCTTGTCACCCACTTCTTTTGGCCCCAAATGCACAGGAGTTCAGACACTCACTGCAGGACCTGCCAGACTTGCCAGGCAAGTGGAAAGTGTGGGGGGAAGCAGAAGGCTCCTCTCCAACCATTCCCTGTGGTCAGTACCCCCTTTGAGTGATTGGGGATTGACATCGTGGGGCCACTGAACCCCAGGACAGCCATGGGCAACAGGTTTATCCTGGTCCTGGTGGACCATGCCACCCGGTACCCGGAAGCCATCCCTCTAAGGACAGTGACGGCCCCCGTGGTGGGACGTGCACTGATGGGAATTTTCTCCCGAGTGGGATTCCCTCTAGAGGTGGTGTCTGACCGGGGTACCAATTTCAAATATATGAAATCCCTTTGACAAGAGTGTGGTGTAACTTACAAATTCACCACACCTTACCACCCCCGAGGAAACGGGTTGGTTGAGAGATTCAACCGAACCCTGAAGGGCATGATAATGGGTTTTGAGGAACCCATGAGGCATAAGTGGGACCTTCTCTTTGCTTACAGAGAGGTGCCCCAGAAGTCTCTAGGGTTCAGCCCCTTTGAACTTCTGTATGGCCACCCAGTGAGAGGACCTCTAAGTCTGGTCAAAGAAGGCTGGGAGCAATCTCCCAGGAAACCTCCCCAGAATGTATATAGCTACATGCTGGCCTTCAGGAACCAGACTAGGCGTTCCAGGGAACTTGCTGAGGCAAACCTGGAAGCCAGCCAGGAGGAGATGAAGCGGTGGTACGACCAGAATGCCACTCTGGTAGAGCTTCAGCCTGGACAGAAGGTATGGGTCTTGGCCCCAGTGGAGCCCTGTGCGCTCCAGGATAAGTGGACCGGTCCCTTTGAGGTGGTGGAGCGCAAGAGTCCTATTACCTATTTGGTAGACTTGCGGTCTCCAAGGAACCCCTTAAGGGTCCTTCATGTCAACCGCCTCAAGCCCCACTTGGAGAGGTCCCAAGTGGGCATGCTCTTTGCAACAAATGCTGGGATGGAAGAGGAGACCGAGCCTCTTCCTGACCTCCTGTCAGCCAATGAGCAAGATGGGTCAGTGGATGGTGTCATCCTCTCTTCCACCCTGACCCCTGAGCAACAGAATGATTGTCGCCAATTGTTGGGGCTATTTTCTGATCTGTTTTCCCTGGTTCCCGGTGTCACTGATTGGTGCGTCCATGATGTGGACACTGGGGATAGTACACCTGTGAGGCACAAGGCCTACAGGGTGACTGACAGGGTGAGAGCATGCATCAAGGAGGAGGTCTCCAAGATGTTTGCACTCTGGGTAATTGAGTCCTCCAGCAGTCCTTGGGCCAGCCCAGTGGTCTTGGTCCCAAAGGCTGCAGCGCCAGGAGCCACACCCAAACTCCGGTTCTGTGTGGACTACAGAGGACTCAATTCGGTCACCAGGACTGACGCACACCCCATCCCTAGAGCTGATGAGCTCATAGGGGCTGCCAACTACCTCAGCACGTTTGATTTAACGTCTGGGTACTGGCAGATCGCCTTGACCGATGGGGCCAAAGAGAGGTCAGCATTTTCCACCCCTGATGGGCACTACCAGTTCCGGGTTATGCCCTTTGGGATGAAGAATGCCCCTGCCACCTTCCAGAGGTTGGTCAACCAGGTGTTGGTTGGACTGGATTTGTTCAGTGCAGCCTACCTGGATGACATCGCAGTGTTCAGCTCCACTTGGGAGGAACACCTGCGCCACCTCTGGGAAGTGTTGATGGCGCTGCGGAGGGCAGTCCTCATGATCAAGGCGAGTAAGTGCCAGATCGGGCAGGGTTCCGTGGTGTACTTGGGGCACCAGGTTGGGAGCGGCCAGGTGGCGCCCCTTCAACCCAAGATAGAAACCATCCTGAATTGGGAGTCGGCCAAAACCCAGACAGAGGTGAGAGCCTTCCTAGGTCTCACCGGGTACTACAGGAGGTTTGCCAAGGGGTATGGCAACATTATTGCCCCCTTGACAGCGCTGACTTCTAAGAAGCAGCCCAGGAAAGTGATTTGGATTGACACCTGTCAGAAAGCTTTTAAGGCCTTGAAAGCTGCTATGCGCACGGCGCCCGTGCTCTTGGCTCCCAACTCCTCCAAAGAGTTTATCGTTCAGACAGACGCTTCAGAGCATGGTGTGGGGGCTGTTCTTTCACAGATTAACGAAGAGGGCCTAGATCAACCTGTAGCCTTCCTTAGCAGGAGGTTACTTCCACAGGAACAGAGCTGGAGTGCTATTGAGCGTGAGGCATTTGCTGTGGTCTGGGCACTGAAGAAGCTAAGACCCTACCTGTTTGGGTCTCACTTCCGGGTTCAGACAGACCACAGGCCCCTCAGATGGTTGATGCATATGAGGGGTGAGAATCCAAAGCTGTTGAGGTGGTCCATTTCCCTACAGGGTATGGATTTCACGGTGGAACATCGCCCTGGTACAGATCACGCCAATGCTGACGGTCTGTCCAGATTTCTCCGCCTTAGTGATGAGGAACACCCTGGGGTAGGGTAGTTCCCCCCACATTTCAGCTGGAGGGGACACGTGTTAGACCTGGCACCTTGGCGTGAGTCTCCCTTCCACTTTTTGTCGCTGTGCCTCATGTGTTTTTATGGTGTTGGCCGCTCAGAGCACTGTGCCACTGCCAACCAGTGCCACAGTGCAAATGCTCCCTATGTAAAATGTATATGTTGGTTGGATTCCATGATTGGCTTATTTGGTTTACTATCAGACCCCAGTAAAGTGCACCAGGAGTGCCAGGACGTGTAAATACAAATGCCTCTGGTGGGCTTGCAGCACTGGTTGTGCCACCCACAGAAGCGGCCTGGTAAAATGTGTCTAGGTCTGCCATTGCAGAACTTGCGTGCAGTCTGGTACTGACATGCTGACTGGCAAGTGCACCCACTTGCCAGTCCCTAAACCTTCCCTTAACTTCATGTTAGTCACCCCTATGGTAGACCCAAGGGCAGGGTGCATTGTAGCATAAGGTAGGACAAGCCCTGATGTGTGTGGCATGTGCTAATAGCGAATTACAGCCATTTTCGTTTTTCACTATTGTAAGGCTACCCTGTTCTCATAGGCCAGAATGGGCTGTTAAGATTGTTACATCCTGTGATCCTAACAGACCCAGGGAACGTGGTAGAAAATCGAGTTTAGTATGCCTGAACTCAGAATAATAAGGTACATCTTTTAGTAAGGTTTATTTTAATATTCTGCGTTTGCAAATGCCACTTTTAGAAAGTTGGCCTTTGCTTGCCTAACCATTTCAGCCCGCCTCTGCGTGATGTGTATCTGCTGTCTGGCTTGTGTGAGTGACAGGGCTGGGGAAACCCAGATGGGCAGGGCTAGGTAGCTTGGTGGTGAATAGGAAGATTGACAGATAGATGGGTGGGAGGAGTACACCTGGACTCTGAATAGGGCTGTGCTCTGCCACCGCAATGCTAGCTCCGCCCCCTGTGGAGCGTCTGATAGCTCTGCCCTGCACCCTGAAAGAAGAAGCCTGCATCGCATCAACAACGTGCTCCAGAACTGGACTGAACTAGGCAAGGGCCCCCCTGGCCTGAGAGAACAAAGGATTTGTGGTATAAAGGAAGGAGCCCTGCTCCTAAGAAACTAGATCCTGTCCTGACAAGAAGAAACCTCTGTCCGACCTGAAGGAACTGGAAAAGCTGCATGAACGAGTACTGTCCCTGACCTGGGGGATTGGCCTGCAGTGGTTGCCTTGCTGCTGAAGAAGAGGAAGAAAAGACTCAAAGAACTTTTATCTGACTTGTGCTGAGAGATCTCCAAGGGCTTGTGATTGAGCTTGCCCCCTGAACGAAGTCCCAGGACCAGTGGACTTCACCGCCGTGAGATCGCCTTGGAAAACGGACCGTTTACCCCGCATCTTCGACTCGAACTGCTGCGTACATCTCGCTGATCGCAGCGTACACCCTGAAAGCTGGTATCCCGCTGTCCGGCCCGAACAACGTGACTAAGGCCCCTCTACGAGCCGTAGCTCGCACCGCAAAGGAAGGTACCGTCTGGCCTGAGCAACGCGACTAACAGGCCCCTACGAGCCGAAGCTCGCACCGTAACGGAAGGACTGCGAACCGTACTTGCTACTATCCCCTATGAACCGGACTGCCGGCGTACACTCCTTTCCCCTGCTTTGGAAAGGCTGCGGTGCGTATGGTAGTTGCATACGTCTCCCCTGTGCAGAGCGTACTGTTTGCTTGTATCCAGCACTTCGAACCAAGGTTGCCGATCTCATGGTACGGCACGAACGCCGCGATGAACTTTGAACACACCGTACCTACGCACCGTCCCCTGAAGCCCTGCACGCCCAAGGTCTAACGTACCGTAGTACGCATCGCACCAGGAGGACAACGCACCGTACATCGCGCTTGATGTCAGCACAGCATCCGTGACGAACTCACCAAGTAAAGGTACTGTGCCTGTGTTAAAGGGTAGGGGCAGTTGCAGTCGATAACCTTTCAAGTATTGCCCGGCGGTTATCGCCTCTTCTACCATTCGAAAATTAACCAACCAAGAGGCAGGCGCCGGAGACTGGAAGGCAGGAAAACAAAGTTTATTCTCTCCGGAGGAGAACACATCAGATCAGACAGCAAGGTATCGTCACGAGGTGCTCTAACCACATCTCTGAGGCCTGGCCTCTTATACACAGGTTTATGACTTTATTGCAGGTTTATTATACATAGCACATTCTTGAGATCGCTTTGATGCATGAAAGAACATCCTCAGAATCCCCACTTCAAGCTCGTTCCCACACATATCTACAGTGGAAGTCCCCACCCCACACACAGTAGGAGATGGCTATCACACAGCTGGACATTCCGCCAATTCCCCGGGGGGTGTGTGCGACTGGTCGGGTCTCAGGGGGTGGGGGGGGCCTTGATCTACTGTAATCCCTTTGATGTGGGGTGTTTCCTTTACAGTAGGGGCAATAAAACTGCGTCCGCAGGGCTAGGTGATGGCCTGGGATCAGTTCGGACGATCAGGCGTGGAGGAAGGGGTTACCGAAAGGATGTATGACCATGTAAGGGATAAAAGGAGGGGTTGGCCAGGTGCGGGATGTGGTTTCATGGCAGGGTCGCGCAGAAGGAGAGGGTTCATGGCCTATGTATGAGGGAGCGGGGGCGACCGGCGCGTGGGGAATGTCTTGCAGCGCCTAGGGAACGCGTTGGTGGTCGGCGGGGGAGGGGAGGGGCAGAGGGGCCATGGCGCTTTCGAAAATGGCTACTGCTTGAGGGAGCGTGCGAGCTTGGGAGGGGATAAGATGGCGCCGATTATGTTGACATCTCAAACCAGATTTTAACAGTCCTCCCTTTTCAACATATCTAGCCAGCTTGTCTAGCCGACATTCATCTTCGTTAACCTCTTAGCCATAATATCGTAAATGCTTTCATGCGTTCCTGTTTTAAAAACTACAGAGTTTTAGGACAGACAGGAACAATCTGACACAATTGTACGTAGTTGCATGTGGTTGATGTGACAGGCGGGGAGGTAGCGTATACAAAATTACATCAGCTGCGTCATATGTCAGACCCGGAGATAGGTGGAGGGAAGCTCGCTTGAACACAAAGTCGATACCGTAAGAGGTGGTCCGGCAAGACAAGGAATATTACGCACATTACTCAGGATCTAGAATTTTGTGTGGATCAAACTAATCAGCATAGTCATGTGTATGGCTGATGCTTATACAATTGTCATTTTATACCAAGCTAATGTTTCTTAGATATTAGTGTGTAGTTGGAAGTGACCGATAAAGGACCTTGGAAACTTGGTTGGAAGATAGTCAATTCAAAAGTGGTTGGGAGAGGAATACAACTCAACATGAGTTACAGTCAGGGAGGGGGGGTTTCTTCTTTCGTTGGCACTGTTGAGCACCGGCGGTGGAGCTAAGGTCCAGCTCAAATCCAGGCTTTCGCGTTGTAGGGTGTGACCATTCTTTGCTCTTGGATCACAGTCCTGTTCTGTCCTGTCCCTTGACTGGTCTTATCATAGGTACCTTGAGACGGAGTACCCGCTTCTCATTCTTCTTTTGTCAAGTCAAGTTCAAAAATGGGGGTGCTTTAGGAGGCCGAGGGAAGAGGGGGTGGAGTGGGATCGGATCAAAAGTGGGCCAAGGGGAGCAGAATCTTTCAGCACTGGGCCCATCAATCGGGCTCGACGGGTTGGGACTTCAGGCACGAGTTGATCAGCGAGCAGGGGGCTTCGGGATAGCCCTTCGTTCTATCGCTCTCCATGCTGAGAATGGTGCCTCGTCCCGCATCCTTTTGCTTCGTGGCTCCCCCTTGGTCGATGCCATAGATGTTCCATGATCCGCAGCCAGGCTGTGCGTCACGTCCGACCCCTCTCTTCCGATGGCCGCATGTTATCTTTGAATGAGTACAAGAAACAAAATCTTAGAGAGCTGGCAGGGAAGACATTTACACACTTCATCCTCTCTCCCAACCACTGAGTAGTCGGGGAAAAGGTTTTATCGGTCGCTCTATGATGGATGTCTATTAACTCTTATGTCGGTGTATGTTACTAACTTATTAATCATTTGCTGTGGTGCAGGTTTTGTGGGTGTTCCTACAAATTTCCATCGTCTGGCCTGCTAGGTGTCGATTCCTGTACCTTATAATCGTGGCAGGAGGCCTGACATCTGTCAACTTTCTGGTCTATCAAAATTCGAACCGGCTTCTCCGGTAGAGACTCGTTCTTCTAACACAAGCTCTGTTAATTCATATTTTTCTCCGAGGACTGCTAAGTTTATGAAAAAGTGTGAGGTGCTACTGTTATGGGTTCACAAATATCTATTTCGGGGAGGGACACAAGCTAAACATTTTTCTTGCTGGAGACAATAGGTAACCCTCATCAGTTTAGGCGATGTATCTTCAGAAAATAAAGTCATCAGCTGTATTGTTCAAAATACCCTGGGACGGCTAGTACAGAACTGGGGCTATTCTGGGAGGACGGGGTGCTTAGACGTTCCAGTTCTGAGCAATTGGGCGGGGCGATTCTGAGCGGTGGAGGGGGTGTCGTTAGAGCTCTAAAACGAAAACCACTGACATATAGTCCCCGTGATGAGGGCCAGATTGGGAGACATCAGTCGTCTTACCAGTCCTTTCTTTCTCAGCCAGTTAAGTTCAACATTTTACAGAAAGGAGAGGTAGTAATGTGGTAAAATACGGTCGTTTTGCTTCTGTCAATTTGTTCGAACACTGTCGTGTTTCAGGCCAATTATACACATACTGAGGAGGTATAGTGTTGTTAATTTATTCAAAAAGAAAGAGGGCAAGAGAGCCTTCAGCGAGGGAGAGAGAGAGAGAGAGAGAGAGAGAGAGAGAGAGAGAGAGAGAGAGAGAGACGTGCGCATCAAGTAGGCTATTTCGTATACGTACGACATAAAAAGAGAGAGAGAGAGACATGTGTACGATAATAGGCTACTTGGTGTACACTCAACATGGAGTAGCACGGGTTAGTTCTACGTAGGAGAACACAAGCGGGGGAGAAACATGAATTCGGCGTTCACGTACACACAAATACCGGATAGGGCGTAACAGTACATACATCAAGCGCAGAAACTTAAGACGTAGACACAGAGCTACTTTGAGTATGGGGACCTCTCCTTTCCTGTCCTCTTTCCTATGCATGCTGCGTATTTTCAGTGTTTTCCGTAATTCATTTTGGGGGGGGGTGTCGGACTTTTTACTCCCCTCCCTTTGATCGATAGACAAGCACTTCAGTCATACCATGACATTCTCTTCCAGCGACCCAAGCATATGTAATGCATACACATTCATACCGTACAATCAGGGCACATACGCACAGTCATACCATACAGTTTTTCACGTTCCCAGTGGTGGTCTGCCCTTCACGCACCATCCCACAACGTTTGTCTATGTTTTCCCTACATTGAGCACGGTGCGGTCCATGTCCACTCCATTCTTCAGTCGGAACTCCGATGTGACCTATAGAGAAGAAAAGAGGGGGGGGGTGTGCAGCATTCAAAGTACGTTAGCGCGCGTAGACACGAAAAAGTTCTACTTACCACGTACCAGGCTAGCTGCAGGAGCGGGTAATACCACAGACCTACTATATCCTTCCTTTCGATTATACAAGGATGCTCCATTTTATTTGTCTCCTAAATTCGGGTTCCTTCGTCGTGCATTTGTTTCTCAATCGGTCGCATATTATGGGGCAAGGGACCGTACCTTGCGTTTGGCAGATACCTTAAGCTACAGTCAACCATTCTCTAACAATTCTGGAAAAAGACAGGTGTGATGGGTACAAATTTCATCAATCTAAAATTCAGGCAAAAAGAAAAGGGTCTGCATTATCTGCTTTCTATTGCTTGGGAGTAACAGTCATTATTCAAAACTTTTACCAACCTAGATGATTTGTTATGACGCTGATTCCGTAATTCCCTCAAAAACCCTTTATTGAAAACAATGTCAGTATACAAATACGGGTCTACAACCGTACAGGCCGGCCACGGTGTGAGAGGCGTCGAGTATCATGAGCAACACTACCTTAATACGAAAAAAATAAAAATGATAATAAAAGTGGGAAGGCCAGTATTAATAAGGTTGTTCGTATGCCCGATCAGTACCCTCCCCGTCCCTCCGCCCATCATGTGTGAAAACATCGTATACATATCCTTTTAACATAAATGTCAAGTAACCGAAACGCCATAAGGAGTTGTAGACCCCTCCTACATCGGCGCCATTTTGGGGCGAGGTCGGGCGGGTCCAGCGTACAGTCTAAGTCCTTCCACTAACTAGCTGCCAGACCAGAAACCCTTTCGGCAGTTCGAGAACTTTCGTTAGAGCCAACGGAAAGAACAGACAGCATGAATCGTGATTCGGGGGTGGGGAAGCACAGTTTTTGTTCCTACCGGGTCATGTTGAGGTTCCACCGGAACTGATCCGAGCGGCTAGGCTACAGTGTCTCCTGATAATTCAAACAGAAGCTTGCGTCAGCATGGCGTCACCGCGGTCTCGCAGCAATGCCATGATCCATTCTCAGGGCGGGACAGCAGGCGGGTCTCGCTGCCGACGCCTTGAATCAGTCTCTCTCAGGGCACCAAAAGGAGGCAAGATGGCTGCCGCCCGGGGCAAAGACAAGTTAATGTGGAATGATCAAGCAATAGCGGCGGTTGCCCCCACCGGAAGGCCACGGGAGTCGAAGGTCAATGACTCCCGCAGAATCTGCAAAGCTGAGAGGGCGTTTTCAAGGGTGTGGCCCATGCCCGAGCAGGCAAGCTTCCGAGTTCCAAGGTAGCCCGGAGCCATCTTTTAGTGGACCAGGCCTGAATCTGAAGAGTCGACCGCCATTTCGAGGGTCCAGCGACAGCAGCAGCTCTTCGTTACAGCCGCCGGGGTGGGTCCCTCCGACCACTTGGCTGCGGGGGCCCACTTCTTGCGTCGAACGCTGACGGCAATCTTGGTGAAGAAAGGAACCCGCGCCTGGGTGGTTGTCCGATAGGCGAGACGTAAATGGTTCCCCTGCTGCAGCTGGCTGGTGAGTGCAGGGGTGGCTATTCAGCTGGACGGCGAGTGAAACGGCAGCGGTGCCTTCTCAGCTGGTGAGCCTCCACCTGGGGAGGCGGGGGAGGCCCGTTCGGGTCGCTTCCCCCCCGCCAGGGCACCCTTCGCTGTCGCTCTGTGCAGCAGAAGAGAATGGCAAGACCAGTACAACAACCCGCTAGACTCCTCCTCGGCGCCGCCAGGGTCCCAGCGCTGCGTGTAGCCTCCGGCCCATTCGCACAACCGTCCGCCACTGATGCCGCCCTACAGGCCAATGGATTTTGCATGCCTTTTATAGCCCAAAGCCGACTAAAAGGACCGCCCAAAACAAGCCAATGTTGCTACTTCGAGGAAGGAGGGTGAGGACTGTGTCACGCGGACGTGAATGCTTCGGGATGGAGGTTGCGGCAGGCTGTCATGTAAATAGTTGTTAAAAAAACGTGTTTTAACGTGTTCACCCTGTCGGAATGTTGTTATACCTATAAGTTATTAAAATGTTTTAATCATACTACTTTGTTGGAGTGTTGTACATATTTGCAATCTGGCAACGAGCACAAGGATGTTACTGCGTAATCGGAAAACGACCTAGTCCAAGTGTGCGCGATCTAACCCAGTTGGGTAACGTCGATGGTGGGTATTTAGCAGACTTTCATTTGTGCAGGATTTTGTCGTGCTTACTGGGCGGGGTGGGTGGTAGGGCAGACATGTTTAGGCAGCGAGAGCGATGGAGCCGAGCTACCTCGTGGCCATCTCAACCGTGAGCTTGGCTCCTTCCCCTAGTTTCATATTTTTCGCAAAGGGCTATTTCCTAGTGTTTCTTATTTTTGTAGGATCAAAAGGATCCCATCAGTGGTCTACTGGTCTTGCTCGATTATTTTTGTTTCTCTATAGCGATTTTTATGCCCTAGTTTGTTGTAGGCTACAGCGACTAATCCATATTTAGTAAATATGTCCTTATTAGGGGTGCCCTCCGGTGGAGCCGGATGGTTCACCTCTAATAAGCGGTCCGGGCAGAACCAACTACCAATCAGTGGGGAGAAGACAGGCATGACGGGTTACAACGGGGACAAAAGTCTGCACTACCTATCTTTTCACTGCTTGCAAAGACTAGACAGAATATCTCTGTTCCACGTTATTTGTAAGCAGAGAATACCTCCAAAGAACCAATATCGAACAACCAGTGTTCGGACCATCAATCAATCAATGGTGAGAAAGAGATAGGCACGACGGGTTACAATGGGGACAAAAGTCTGCGTTACCTACCCTTCACTATTTGCAAAGACTAGACAGAATATTTCTATTCTACGTTATTTGCAAACAGAGAATATCTCAAAGAGCACTATTCTTCAAAACAATCAATATTCGGACAATCAATCAGTGGGGAGATAAAAATAGGCACGACGGGTTACAATGGGGACAAAAGTCTGCGTTACCTACCCTTCACTATCTGCAAAGGAAGAGAGAGTATTTCTACTCCTCCCCGTTTGTAGACAGCGAATATCTCAAAGAGAACAATCAATAAGCAATACTAGTATTTTCAATCAATCAATCAATCGTTTCGCAATTTGTCGTGTTTCACGACCTTACCCGGACCGCATGGAAAGTTTTCTCGTCTTCCGCCTCCAGCGCCCGATCGTCCTCTACTCTCCGTATTTGCCGCGGCACTCCTGATGGTTCCCAGTCAGGACCGTAGATCACTCGAGAGAGGTCGGTTCGGAACCAGTGAAGTTCGGATGATCGGCTGCCAGACGAGGGTCTATCGGGCAGGAGCTCTTTCCGATCGTTGCAGTCGTTCACTCTGTCGTCGGGACCTCTCCCACTGGATCCACGTGTCGCTGATGGGCCCCACGCTTGGGACGCCAATTGTTAAAGGGTAGGGGCAGTTGCAGTCGATAACCTTTCAAGTATTGCCCGGCGGTTATCGCCTCTTATACCATTCGAAAATTAACCAACAAAGAGGCAGGCGCCGGAGACTGGAAGGCAGGAAAACAAAGTTTATTCTCTCCGGAGGAGAACACATCAGATCAGACAGCAAGGTATCGTCACGAGGTGCTCTAACCACATCTCTGAGGCCTGGCCTCTTATACACAGGTTTATGACTTTATTGCAGGTTTATTATACATAGCACATTCTTGAGATCGCTTTGATGCATGAAAGAACATCCTCAGAATCCCCACTTCAAGCTCGTTCCCACACATATCTACAGCGGAAGTCCCCACCCCACACACAGTAGGAGATGGCTATCACACAGCTGGACATTCCGCCAATTCCCCGGGGGGTGTGTGCGACTGGTCGGGTCTCAGGGGGTGGGGGGGGGCCTTGATCTACTGTAATCCCTTTGATGTGGGGTGTTTCCTTTACAGTAGGGGCAATAAAACTGCGTCCGCAGGGCTAGGTGATGGCCTGGGATCAGTTCGGACGATCAGGCGTGGAGGAAGGGGTTACCGAAAGGATGTATGACCATGTAAGGGATAAAAGGAGGGGTTGGCCAGGTGCGGGATGTGGTTTCATGGCAGGGTCGCGCAGAAGGAGAGGGTTCATGGCCTATGTATGAGGGAGCGGGGGCGACCGGCGCGTGGGGAATGTCTTGCAGCGCCTAGGGAACGCGTTGGTGGTCGGCGGGGGAGGGGAGGGGCAGAGGGGCCATGGCGCTTTCGAAAATGGCTACTGCTTGAGGGAGCGTGCGAGCTTGGGAGGGGACAAGATGGCGCCGATTATGTTGACATCGCAAACCAGATTTTAACACCTGTTTGCACCGTAGGGTGTACACTTCATCCCGAACCGCCTACAGTGCGTGTGAGACCCATCCCCAAGCAGTTTTTATTGCGTATGAAGCGTACGGACAGGAACGAAGCGCACAGAACTTTAAAACTACGCTAAAACCAAGAACTCTTTGTCTAATAAGTATTGTGGGCTGTTTTTACGTTATCTGGTCTTGTGCTAAGCCTAAACTACATATATAAAGTATTATTTTTCTATATCCCAGTGTGGAGTCCATTTGTGGGGTTGTCACTGAGTTACTGTGTGTGTATTCACAACTGCTTAACCTGAACGCTCTGAGATAGGCCTTGTCTGCTCGCGCCAAGCTACCTAGAGGGTGAGCAGGGGTTATTGTTGGAGTGTACCCCCCTACCCTGACTAGAGGAAAGGTTCCCTGCTTGACACAAGTACCTACCTGTGCCAACCAGAGAACCCGGATTCTAAGATTGGTCAATATTGGTACAATACATTTCGCACCAGCGGGACACAGCGCCGGAACGTCTGCTCTCACGTTGTCTGAGGTATACCACCAAACAATATGCAGAGGTTAGCAAATTCCTGATGAATTATCAATTCGGCCATGGGAGCTTACTCAAGCTGCGGCCATTTTGAGATCAGGGAAACTCCGTCCCTCCCCTTCCCACCACTGCAGTCAATCTATGTAGTACTGATTACCATAATTTAGAGGCAAACATTTTCTTACATTGTACACAAGTGCATGGTTTTAAGGCTATGCACGAATGAGAGGCAAGCAAGAAGATACATTTCACTACAGAATGCCTTCAGGATTTTTCTCATAGCAGCATTTACATTGGATTTAAGTGGTTTTCACAGTTTACTCGAGCAAACTAGATGATACATTGTGTAGCGCTAGCCTGAGTCAGTTGCGATGTCCTCTGTTAGGTACAGTGAGGGAAATGTCTCTGGGGAACACTCTTTGTTTACTAAAGTAAAGCACACAATTATTTATTTAGAACAAGAAACCACAGCAGTAGTCCTCACGTGGTTTATTTTGACATCAATGCAAGATGTAGGTCAGTGTAAACTTAGTTTTTGTTTGCATAAGCCCAATTTATAGCACATTTAAATGAGACAAAAGGAACAATTCTCACAGTATCTATCTCTGCAATGGGGCCCTTGAAGTAGAGCAGACTCCAGTGTTTAGTGGACATGGGTGTGCAGTGTCTGCCTCTATCGCTATACACAACTGGAAAGTTGTTGGATAGTCCCAATGGTGTGCATAGTGGGCCTGCACTCAGTAATAGTGAAGTTTGAGATGAGATACCAAGAGGTTGTCCCTGTTAAAGGGGAGTGTCAGTATTTAGTCATTTCAATATAGGTTGTTTTCCTGCCCATGTCAGTTTAATCATATTGGATCTTAGTCTATCGAGAAAATGTCTTTGAGAAGAAACTAGATATTTAAAAAAAATAAAGAAATCTAGGAAGCATCACCATTTTTGCTATATTAGTCCTACCAGCCAGTATCCACAAGCTCACCTGCTCTTCAAGCCCTGTGATGGCCCAACCATAGTTCTTGTGCCACTTAATGTTGCTGCCCTTACTGATTCAGATCCCCAGGTATTTCAGTGTAGTCTCCTTCCACTCCAGTGGGTACTCAAGAGGAGACTCAGCAGTACCCAGAGTATGTGAGAAGACCACTAACTTCGACCAGTTGATCTTGATTCCTGCGAGATAACCAAATCGGATGATTTCTCTAATCATGGGTGAGATGTTAATTTCAGGGTCTCAGATGTATAGTTTAACATCATCCACATGTAAATAGGTTATCAGGCCTCGTACTATAAGACCTCCGACTCTCGGTCTAGGTCCACTCTCCCCCCGCATCTCTGCTGTGCCGTCTCTTGCCTCCAGACCCCGACCTCCTCCTTGGGAGGTTCGAGGCTGCTGTCCGCTCCTGCGCCTGCTGCGCGCTCCAACTGGAACCAGACTGCCTGTAACCACCGTAACCTTTCTCAGCCGTTTTTTTTTCTTAATTGTTCCCTGTTGTGCCATTGTAATTGTGCTCATCTGTGTCTTGCTCTAATTCAACCACTGCTTTTATTTTCTCGTGCCTGCCTGTTCCTTTTGCCGCTGCTGCCCCTCCGGCCCCTCCCCCCTGGAATTACCCCCGGGAATTCGCCCCAGCCTCTCCTACCTCCCACCTCCCCTACTTAATGCCGGCCGCGCTCAGCGGGCGCGCCTCCAGCGCGCCGAAGGCAAGCCCATCTGCGCCAGTCCGTGACTCGACCGCGGCCAGCGCCAGGAACTCTGGACCTCCCACTACCCATCGCTACGACACCACCACCCTCCTCACACACAACCCTGGAAGACTTAGAGAATGCCAACAGGCCTTGCCAAACACGACCCACAGCCAGTTCTCCTGCCCCTACTGCCGCCAGACCCTCACCGCCACCCCAGCCTCCAACACCGCCGACGCCAACACCGGCGACACCGTAAAATGCATCCTCCTCAATGTACGCTCCGTACACAAACACGCCATGGAAATCTGGAACCTACTCAACTCTCTCTCGCCCGACATCGCGTTCTTCACAGAGACCTGGACCAACGCATCCTCCCCCCTGACATCAGCACCGCCATCCCAGACGGATACAAGATCCAGAGGAAAGACTGCCCCAACCACCATGAGGGGCCTCACCATCGCCACAAGAGCACCCTCCGCCTCACCACCTCCAGCGAAACCTTCACCTCCGCCGAACACCTGCACTTCCAGACCATCCCCAAAGCCACACTCCGAGGAACCCTCGTCTACAGACCCCCCAGCCCCCGAACACCCTTCGCCACTACCATCACATAATTCATCGCACCCCACGCCAAACTACATACTCATTGGAGACCTGTACTTACACCTTGACAACCCCAGCGACCCCAACTCCACTATCCTTCGTGCCAACCTCGCCACCATCGGACTTGCCTGGAGAAGAAGTGAAGAAACACCAAGACAACCCAAAACCACACCACCTACAAGGATGCCATGACGGACTATCACAACCAGATCAGAGCCACCAAGAGGAACTTCATCCACAACAAAATCCTGGCCAACTCCACCAACTCCAAGGAGCTTTTCAGTGTCATTCAAGAATTCACCAACCCATGCAGCGAAGCCACACACATCACCCCATCCCAAGACCTCTGCGACAAGCTTGGAACCTATTTCCACCTCAAGGTCAAAAACCTCTATGACAACTTCATTGACCATCCACCAGGTGCCACAGACGGCCCCCCAGAAACACGAGCCAGCCCACCATCTCCAACTGGACACCGGTCACGGCCGAAGACAGCCTCGACCATGAAAAAAATCCACTCGGGGGCCCCTACCGACCCCTGCCCCCCTCACATTTACCACAGAGCCACGCCCGCCATTGCACCCAAACTACAACGCACCATCAACACCACCTTCAAAACAAGCACCTTCCCAGATGACTGGAAGCACGAAGAAGTCAGACCTCTGCTCAAGAAGCCCACAGCTGACTCCACCGACCTCAAGAACTATCGGCCCACCTTGCTCCTTCCCTTTGCAGCCAAAGTTGCAGAGAAAACAGTCAACAGGAAACTGACACGATTCATTGAAGAGAACGCCGTCCTCGAACCGTCCCAATCCGGATTCCGAAGCAACCACAGCACAGAGACCGCCCTATTCGCCGCCCAAGATGACATCCGCACCCTCCTGGACCATGGCCACTCTTCAGCCCTCATCCAACTCGACCTATCAGCGGCCTTTCACACCGTCTCCCACCACACACTAGTCGCCAGACTACACGACGCAGGCATACAAGGAACAGCCCTGGACTGGATCTGATCATTCCTCACTGGAAGAAGCCAAAGGATCAGACTCCCACCCTACCTCTCCGACCCCACGAATATCACCTGTGGAGTCCCACAGGGTTCATCCCTGAGCCCCACGCTCTTCAACATCTACATGGCCCCCCTCGCAGCCAGTGTCCAACAAAACGGCTTTGACATCGTATCCTATGCTGACGACACCCAGCTCATCCTCTCCCTCACCAAAGACCCCAACACTGCGAAGCTCAACTTCCAGAAAGGAATGCAAGACGTCGCAGTCTGGATGACCAACAGCTGCCTGAAGCTCAACGCCGAGAAGACAGAAGTCCTCGTCCTCGGTACCACCCCTTCTGTATGGGACAGCACCTGGTGGCCGACCGCCCTCGGAAGCCCACCTACCCCCTCAGACCACGCCAAGAACCTCGGCATTATACTCGACTCATCACTCACCATGAACCGACAGGTCAATGCCATCACCTCCAGCTGCTTCAACACCCTCTGCAAGACCTTTAAGTGGATCCCCCCCTGAGTCAAGGAAGACAATCACCCATGCACTCATCACCAGCAGACTGGACTATGGAAACGCACTCTACGCCGGCATCAACAAGTCCCTACTCCGCAAACTCCAGACAATACAGAACACCGCTGCCAGACTCGTCCTTGGCATCCCCCGTCATGGACACATCAGTCAAAACCTATGAAGTCTCCACTGGCTCCCCGTGGAGAAAAGAGTCACTTTCAAAATCCTCACTCACGCCTACAAATGCCTACACAACAACGGACCCAAATACCTCAATGACAGAATCAACTTCCGCGTACCCAAAAGAAACCTCTGATCTTCCCACCTCGCACTGGCCAAAACCCCGCGCATCCACAGAGCTAGAGCAGGCGGAAGATCCTTCTCTCACATTGCAGCCAAGACCTGGAACGAGCTACCGGCAGACATCAGACGCGCCTCCTCTCTGAACACCTTCAGGAAGACCCTCAAGACCTGGCTCTTTGGCTAAACAGATCTGCGGACCCCCCCCCCCTCCCGTCCCTCAGCGCCTTGAGACCTTCACGGGTGAGTAGCACGCCTACAATTCCCCGATTGATTGATTGGAAGTTAAGCCCTGCAGAGTGGTTTTGGTGAAACCTGGTTGTAGTGGGCTTCATCCCGACTGCGGAGATTAGACATTAAGGGCAACCCTGGTGGGCACCTCTAGAGATTCGGAAGGGGAGGGATATTGTTCGGTTTGGATGAACACGTGCTGTTTTATTGTATGACAGCTTGATCCAGCAATAAATATCCTGCTGAAGCCAAGGCCCTCCTGGAGTATAAGCACATAATTCCACTCCAGAGAATGAAGGGGTTTAATGGCTTCTAGACAGACCACAGCAGCCTTGAGTTGTGGGTCAATCTGAAGGAGGAGGGCAAATATTGTTTGAAGGTTTAGTGATACGGATCAAACAGGGAAAAACACTGATTTGCTACTTCTAACAAGCTTGATTGGTCAGTTCTAACCAGCTTAGGGGGCAGGGGAAACAGTCTGTTAGCTATTAGCATAGACAAAATATTATTAGCAATGTGGATCACCAACAGTGGTCGATAAGAGTTGCACCGTTCAAGGGGCTTGTCAGACATGTCAATGTGGGCTACAGTATGTGGGCCTCACGACAAGGAAAATCAAAATTCGGGTACAGGAGCATCTCAGCACGATCAAAGCTGGGAAATTAACCACCCGCTTGGTACAACATTTCTGTGATACTAAACATGACACACAAGCCTTAAAATGGGTAGTCCTGGAAAGGGTAATGGCCCGCAGTGATTGCATTGAACAGGTCCTAGCAGTTAAAGAAGCACGCTGGATTTTTTCAGAGAAAGTTGACCAAATGGGGCTTAATGACCGTATTGAATGGAACAAGATCAGCAGATAGTAGCACCTGTAAAACACTTGTGAAAAGCAAATTGAGTTGTAGTACAGGATTCCCAGGGTTCACAAATACACTTTGTGTCCTCATCAGTAAAGATACATATGGCTGGGCTGGTGGGACACCATGTGGCTTCACTGAGGCAATTTTTTGTGAGGTAACCTGGGAGACGTAGCGTGCGGGGGGAATGCCCGCACACGACTTTGGTGCCCCTGTAGTCTTCATGATTGTTATATGCAAATGTCTGTTGTCACGGTGCACCGAAGGCGTCCTGCATACCATACTGCCTTTTTAATAATTTTGGGAATATTGGTCTGCGAGCACTTGTTAGATGATGCTTAAGCTCCCTCGGCACCTTTCTACCGATGTTTTTCACCTTTGTGGACGTCGTTTTTGAGCTTTCCGGCTTCCCCTCTATATATTCCAATATGGCCACCATTGTAGCACTACAGCACGGAGGACTGCTGAGCCTTGCAGCGTGAGGCGTGGGCCGGGTGAGGGGCGGGTCATAGCACGGTGAATATCAGATGCCGTCCGACACGAGAAGAGTGAAGCAGGGATGAGACACGGCTCGTCTAGTTGATGTTTGCGGTGAGTTGGATACGAGGGAGCTTTATTCATCCTAAATTCTATATAAAGCGTGGTTTTTTGCCCATCAGAGGTGGTAGGGTCTGAACGGGGCAGTTTGCAGACAGATAGAGTTTCCCCGGGACACTACTTTAAATACGGATCACCTTGTGGTTTTTTTAAAAACAATGCAGGGAGTTTGCGCAGAGACCTGGGCTTCTGGATTAATTACAGTAGATTGCCCGGGGGCATCGCGATCTCGTGTGCTAGAAGCGAGTCCCTATAAAGGATTGTGGAAAGCTCTGATGTTAAGAGCAAGGACCATATAATGAATGGAATGCGGCGCAGATACATTACACAGAGTGTACTATTGGGGGATGTGCATTCTGATATACGTCTCTTTTTCCGCAGGTGCTTTATGAGCTGACAAGAGTGCTGCCGTAAAAAGCGGGGGTAACGTTTTTAATTGAACCCCCAGTGGCTTAGTGGAGGCAGGTACGAATGCCCTCCGCCTCCCTATGGTAAATATTCCATTGGTGTGGTAACATGAGTAAGCACTGTACATTAATCTGTAACTATAATCACAACTGGTTGGTGTATGCCAATTGACAATGAAACAGGACATGTTTGATTCTGTTTCTGGTTTTTATTCTTTAACAGCCCTCCCGCAACATACAAATATACTTCCAGTGAGGTAATTGAAACCCTTGCCCTGACGAATTTGCCAGAACGAAGCTAAGTGGCAATGAAACATGTTGGCATTCTTCACAAAGGTTTACAACATTGAGTGTTTTTAGTTTGAGTATGCTCACCGATTTGAATAAAGAGGGCAACTATAACGGGAGTCTTTAACTCAATTTTAAATATTGCTTCGAATATTTGTTCCTTGCAATACACGGGTTTCTGCTTTTTCTTCTCTTTCTTTTGATGGGAACAGTAAAACAGCATTCTTTAAGGGTCTGTTCCCTCTCTTTTCTCCTCACTGGTTTCTAAATTCTTGTTTCCTGTGAGTGGGCATCCGATGATGAGAAACGTGGGCATACTAGCGAGAACCGGCTAGCAGCCTCCCTGGTGGTGCGTACGTGAGGGGCCCACTCACTCTTTTCACCTTCACTCTTCTGTAAGTACTTATGATTTTTCTTTGTGACGGTGTTGGTTGCTGGAGGGTTGCTGTTGCTTCTAACGTTTGAGGGGAATAGGACCACAATTTTTTGGATATAATACCAGTAGTAGAAGACACATAAGTATTGTCTCGAAGTTCTGTGGGGCCTTAACATTGGCAGAAATCATTTCCCTCCTTAGTGCCTAACCCTATTTGATTTATAGACTTTAAGATAGTGACTGTTAAAGCCTCCCAGAGTGAGGGAAAAAGGAATCTAGTCCCTCTGAATTCTTCAGGGATAGTCAGCAGGTGAGGACACAAGATGTGTGCTTATTCCTCAATAAATTATGCAGAGAAATTGTCAGCCCCAGGGGCTCTGTCGCCTGGCATGCCCTCAATCACATGCCGAATTTCTCCTACAATGAAGAGCACATCAAGATATTGCCTATAACAGAGGCGCAACCAGAGCCAAATTTCGGGGGTGGGGGGGCTAACAAAAAATTTCGGGAGGGGTGGGCTAATTATTCAAGCAATAGGCAGAGTGGAGCTGAGGGGCTCTAAGAAGGTGTGAAAAACAACAAAGCCTCGTAAACAAGCAAATGGTCTTTTAAAGACCTGTGAAGTCCTCGGGTGCGGCAGAGTGTGTGCCCGGGAAGCTGTCTCAGCCCGGGCTGCCACACACGGCGGGCGGTGGGGTGGGAGGGGGGGGGGGGGGGAAGGGGGCTGATGCCCTTTGAGCCCAATGGGTGTTGCGCGCCTAGTCTATAAGCACCATCAAGCTAGGCTAGCTAGCAGTCCATTTCTTGATGTATAGTTTATTGTATCATATATTTTACATTCCATAGCAATCCTTTCCCTCTGCCACAGCAAAAACTGTTCAGCAGAACTATACCAAACTTGGAATGAAACTATAACTTTTTGCCCCAAAAAACTTTTTATGGTATGGTGTTATTCAGTCCAAATGATTTAAGACATTTGTGTTATAAATACAACGTATTTGAAGGATTAAACGTTTAGATATCTTGGAGGTCAATGTTCTGGTTCTCCATGGATTCGGACCCACATTGGATTGTAGTGTAATTGAAAAATAAACTCACTTGATTGAATTAGCGAACATTTTCTGTTTGTCCATTGTGGGAGTGTCTAAGGAACTGTAGATCGTTGATAATAAAACCTTTTGTTTTGACCACCATTACCCAATGCAATGGATACGCAAATACCTGTAGATCCAGTGTCGGAATAAATAACACAGACTCTACGGGTGCATATAGTTCACTAAAAAACAACTGGTGAATTTCAGTGGTTTCTTGGTTTTCAAACATAAGCTCTTATCTTATCTCAACACGCAGCTATTTTATTTTTATTTTTTTACGGAGTTTTATATAGCGCGAACTTGACCCGAAGTTATCGGGTATCAGAGGCTTTACATAGGACCAATTGCGCTACATGAGGACACATTCATTTTTGTTACTACATACCTAACTATAAAATCACTTACCTTTTATATCAGTGAATTTGGTTTTTTTTAAATTTGGATTCAAAATGTTTTTTTAGTTTTTTTTACTTGACCTCTGTTATAGCTAACGTGCGGCTAGACCCTGTACCCACCCCACCACATGCAGGCAATCTTTACTCTACAAGACCTCAGACCTGCACAGTTGAAGGTTGGCTTGAGTCCAGGCCCTGGGGTAAGTCATCTGCTGGTGACCATCCCCTCTGCAGCTGTGCTACCTGACCACTGCATAGGCCTTGTGCTCACTCCTCCACAGCCACGTGGAAGGTTGGCTGCAGGACCTGACTTCTGGCAAGACTCTGAGGCTACTGCTCCAGAGTACCAACCTCTTCTCTGCGCACCTCCTTCAGCCGAGCACAGTGGAGTGTTCCTGCAGGGCCTAGCCTCCAACCAGGCTTTGGGCCCACCTCTGACAAGCAAGCCGACCCCTCCATTGTGCACAGCCTTCATGTGGGGGTACCCGTACATTTTCCTACAAAGGTCACTTTCCATTGCAAGCGTCATTCACTGGCATTGGTACCACAGTACAGCAACCAGTACTGTGGACCAGAGGCACAACTAGAGCCAAATTTCGGGAGGGGCTACGAAAAATTTCGGGGGGGCTGACTCTTCCAGTAATAGGCAGTGTGGAGGTGCTGGGGCTCTAAGAAGGGGTGAAAAAACAACAAAGCCTCATTAACATGTAATTGGTCTTTTAAAGACCTGTGAAGTACTCCGGTGCGGCTGAGTGTGTGCCCGGGAAGCTGTCTCAGCCCGGGCTGACACACACCAGGGGTGGGGGGCTGAAGCCCTTTGAGCCCAATGCGCCTGCTGTGGACCAAGTGCTCGCAAACAAAGCTTGCATGGGAACCGATCACCATGGTGGAGAAGCATCACCTAAAATCCACTAATCCTCATCCTGCTGCCACCCCCTGTATCTACCGGTGCAGGAAAGGTGGCAGATTTATTTTAACCTCCTCACTCCCTCTTCTGAGAGCAACCAACACGCTTGTAAACAGTCCCGGTTCTAGCAGGTGAGCCAGACCCAAACATGACCCTTGCCCCTCCCAATCACGGCATAAAATCCAATGAAAAACGCACCTGTTAAATTCCTCTAACCTTTTCTGTGTCGTCGTGTGAGAATTTGGCCTGGTATATGCTGTCCACTACTTAAAGTGGGCACCTTGTACCAGTCCAAACAACCCCTTATGGTGATAGGTTAAAGACAACCTTTATTGAAAGCTATCCTAGTGGTAGCTGGTAGCTATGGAGAGCAGCCTTCAGGCTAAGTCTTGAAGGAATGTAAAGCAGCTTGTTTTACCAGTCTATAATGCCTTGAATGACCAAATGAAAGGACAACCACACCAGGTATATATTCAAAATATATGTATTTAAGATAAAACACACCCCTCTAGTGTCTTTATGAGGCTGGAGTTCGAAGTACTTAAGTTACAAGTCAGTATTCAACAGTAAAAGCACAAATACACGTTTGGGCCCTAGGGGCGTACCAAACCATATACCAATAAAGTGGTATAAGAACCACGACTGAACTAGACACAAGGCCTAGAGCCTTTAGAAGCGATTGGGCCCCAAGGAACCACCCAAGGTAGTGACGTAGGGGACCCACGGGTGACGCGTGCAGTGTTAGAACACAGGCGCGAATCGCCGTTAACTTCTATGGGGAAAGTCGCGGTTGGAAAATTACAAGTTAAGGACACTTAGAGGACGACTACAAGCAAACCCTTTTGGACTTAGAGGTGTCTAGGGCCAACACCCACGGGAGCACCGGAGTACTCGTGTTACCTCACCCAGGGAAGCCGGGTGCATAGGTGTCTTTTGGTGTCTGGTCGCGGCATCGTTTTCAATGGAAGCTGGTAAAGAAGTGCTGCTGCCGTGAATAGGAGAAGTGTCCGAAGAGATCCAAGCCTGGATCGAGGATGGAAGGAACCTGAAAGCAGAGGGGACAGAGTCTGGGTCACTTACCAGTGACCAGGAGCACGATAGTCCAATACCCACAGATGTCGGGTGCTTCAGGTGAGTTGACGGGTGTCTTGACTCTTCAGCCATGAGGTCCAGGAGGCATCGAGGACAACCAGGAACTGGATTCGAGCTGCCCTACGAAGTCTGTCGAGTGCTGCGGTGTCGGCGACCAGAATGGACCCAACAAGCCTTGGAAACGGCAAGTCAAGTGGAAATAGAAGAAAGAAGTCGGTGCAGACCAGCAAGGTCTGGGGGACTCACCCAGCGAGGGTAAGTCAGGACACGTCTGAAGCAACCAGGAAAGCCCAAGCAGAAAAGGAGTTGCCTTTGTGGGGACCCACTAGCCAACGGGCTAGCGATTGCGAAGGAGCCTCGAGCAATCGCACTGGAAACTGGCCCACGGGTCACTCGAGGAGTGGAGGCCATAGATCTTCAGTACAGTCGGTGCTCAAGGCTGTGGCTACTCGGAGCCCAAAGCACAACTTCGAGGAGGACCAGAAAGATGATGTACCGGCAAAAGTTCACGGTGTCCAGGGGTCACGGTTCCACGTCACCCACGATAGCCACGGGCCTCAGCTTTGCTGTGAACACAGGGTAGCCTCGGGGAAGTCTGGAAATCCACATCTGGTGATGCAAAGACTTCGGCGTCCGGCGGGAGCTTCAGAGTTGCAGACCGGACAGTTGCTTCTTTGGTGCCTGCCAAGCAAGGGAGTCACTCCTTGACCCCAAGGGAGATTTCTTCCATCTTCTAGTTGAAATAGAAAGTCGAAGGTCCAGGATATATGTTGCAGAGTTTCATCCAGGGTAATCTAAAGTCTCAAGGACTGGGTTCCTATACTTATACTAAGATAAGGGGTTGGACATACTCTGGGGACCCACCTATGGGAGGGTTTGGAAAGAGGGGTGGTTACACCCATTTGCTTTGTCCAGTTTCGTGCCAGAACACGGGCAGGTAGCCCCTGCAACCGGTTTGAACTGGACTATGCACAGGGACACCAAGTGTGCCCCCAGTGCAGGACTTCAACACACCAGAGAGTGCTCCCGCCCAGCCCCAATACACATCTGCCTGTCTGAAGAGATGGTTAAACCTCCCTGTGACAGGAAACCTATTGTCCAGGCCTCCCGTGCCGGAGTTTCGGTCAGCAGCAGGAGGCCAGACCCGTGTCTGTGGCAGTGGCATCCATTTTGTGATGCCAGGGCTCTAGAAAGCCTTTACCGGTTAGACCAGTGGGTACATGTCTCTCCCTCTAGAAGGGTGGAATGCTACCCCCGCCGCCAGAACTGGCGGGGGTAGTATTCCAAAGTGTTTGACACCAAACACAACATGTTTCCGTGCAGCCAGTCCAAAGTTAGCATTTACCGCGAGGTTATAATGCACTTAAGAGTATATGGTCAGGCTGCACCACAAACAGCATCAGAGGAGGTACTCCGAATGCTGCAGATGGGCTCTGCTCATGCAGGGGCACCCTCTCACATAAAAACCAAGCACTCCACCTTCAGGATTGTTAAGGCCTGCCATAGGAGTGACTTATAGTTTTTTTTATGTGAGTGCAATGGTAGTAATATAGGTAGCCTATACCACAGTAAGGGGTGCATGCACCACCATACCCAGGCTGCAATAGCAGACCTGTGGTGTCATTTTGGAGTGCTTCCCAGGGGTGGCATCATACATGCTTCAGCCCCTGGTAGGCCTCTGAGTTACCTATGCCCTGGGTACATAGTATACTATATACTAAGGACTTATAAGGCACTCCAGAATCCAATTAGAGATGTACCTAATGTACATGGAAACCATTTTAGAGAGGAAGCAGATAGGCTGGGGTCCTGGTTAGCAGGGCCACAGCCAGACTAAGGTCGAAACACCAGCAAAAAGTGGGGGTACCCATGTGAAGCCTATCCTACTCTCCTACACTAGGGGTGGGCGGAAACCCATTCAGTTATCAAATCACCATGCTCTCTCCTTGAAGCACTCTAATCATCCAGTCATTACCCATGTACTCATGCAGTGACCCAGGCACTAACACATGCACTGCTACATTCCACTGAGCACTACTGATGCAGTCCAGCCATCTCCTTGTCACTACCCATCCACTCCTCCAATCACCCAGCCAGTTCCATGTCCTTATCTAATCACTGCGCCAAAACACAAGCACTTATAAATTCACCATGCACTTTCGTGGCAGTACTCTAATCATCCAGTTACTACCCATGTACTCATGCAATGACCCAGGCACTAACTCATGGCAAATACAGAGGAGGTCATGCTAATCACAGGGGTACCCCAATGCATAGTGTTCCCTAGTGTATGTGGGTGTTTTCACTGTATTCTAAGTGTCTTTTAGCATAGCACTGGCTCTAGGTCTGGTTAGTCAGAGTCAGTTACCACCAGTAAACGTCAGCAAAAAGTTGGGGGCACAGGAGGACTTTCTGCTCCTCTGTTGGTTCTTTCTGCACATCTCTTGCTTCTTCCTGCACTTTTCTTTGTCTTTCTGCATTTGTCTTGCTTCTTTCTGTGCTTTTCTTCCTCTTTCTTCACATGTCCTACCTTTGTAGGCACAGTTAGAAATTAGCATTTAAAAAAAGTCTTTGAAATTCACTGAAAAAACCATAGGTTTAGGGACGTTATAGTTAGAAATTAGCATTTAAAAATCCTTTGAAAGACACTGAAAAAACCATAGGTGTCACTGACCTTATAGTTAGAAATTAGCATTTAAAAAAACTTAGAAATTCACTGAAAAAAACACCGGTTTCAGGGATGTTATAGTTAGTTGGACATTTCACTCGTACAAAACCAGACAAATTTGGCTGTTGTAGTTAGTTCAGCTAACTATAACTCACGCCCCGGCAATGCACTACTGATGATGTCACATATTACATCATTCATGACATGGTCAGTGACATTACTGATGACATCACTGATGACATCTCAATTGATATCACTGATGACATCATCCACGTGATAATCTGATGCACCTCCTCATACCCTAATATAACATTTCATACACCCACTCTAAAATACAGACTACCATTTTCCAAACCATAGACACACCAATACCAGTTAGTACATACCCACTCACTAATTCCTAGGTCTACACACACATCCACTCATTCACCCATACAGTCACTCATACATGCAGTCAACCATCAATACGGCATTATCATATGCACTCACATATCTATACAGACACTCACACACCGCCACTGATCCATAGAGTTACTCACACACCTAGTCAGTCATGCAAAGAATCAATCACACTCCCATTTACTCACCTATACAGTTATACACACGCCACCTCACTTATTCAAACATATACTAACACATACTTACACTCTTATACAATAACTAATACAAGCACACACTGATCCATACAGCCACTCTCACAATCACTCACTCTCACATATAGTCATTCATACACTCCAATACTCACATATACTGCCTTTCACATATGCAGTTACTGACACATGTACCACTGAGGCATCCATTCACTCACCAACACACCCATACACACACTCACCCACCCATACAGCCCTTCACAGATGGACTCTTGAACCCATACACCCAGTGAATCATCCACTCACACATCTATGCTCAGAGTCACACCCCCATCCACCCACACAGACACTCAAGCTCCCATACAGATACTTAGACAACCAATCAATAACCCATATAGATCCTCATTTAGCTACTCACCAACCCATGCAACCGCTTACACACCAACAGACAAACTAAACTGTGTGAATTTCTGTATCAGTCACTAACCCATGCATTCAGTAAGACACGTTTCATCACTCACTTATACAGTCAGTCACGCACCTACTAAATCATCCATCCAGACACTTATACACCCACTCATTCTTCAATACACCTTGGCATATATATAGAAAACATATTTAAACTTTATAGAAAAAACACAGTCACTGGATGATGTCATCAGTCATGTCATCAGTGATGTCATCAGTGATGTCATTTGAGATGTCATTAGTGATGTCATCAGTGATGTCACTGACTATGTCATGAATGATGTAATATGTGACGTCATCAGCAGTGCATTGCGGGATGCGCAATTATTGTTAGCTGAACTAACTATAACGGCCGAATTTCTCCGGTTTTGTACGAGTGAAATGTCCAACTAACTATAACGTCCCTGAAACCTGTGGTTTTGTCAGTGAATTTCTAAGGTTTTTTAAATGCTACTTTCTAACTATAACGTCCCTGAAACCAATGGTTTTTTCAGTGAAGATATATATATATATATATATTATCTACTGGCGGTCGCCAGTAGATAGTTATAGTTAGGACCGAGTTACCATAGGAAATCTGAAAATTCTATTTTGAATAACTTTGGTGCCGGTTGACGAATCCTCGCGAAATTTTCAAAACTAATGGGGCGCTCCGCTCAGCTCCTACCCTGAAAGTCTCAGGGTGATTCGTCAAGCGGGGGCTGAGAAAAAAGGGGGGTCCCAAAACGCGTTTTCCCCATGCATTTTCCCATAGGACCTTTAGTCGAAGGTACAGCCCGAACGGCTGAACAGAATTACTTGAAATTTGGCAAAGAGGTAGTCCTCAGGTCAGGCATGTGCCTTTTGCATATATGGTGTCAATCTGTTCAGTAGTTCCTGAGAAAATTGCAGTTAAATGTACATAAATATCTATAGGCGCGCACCGTGCGCGCACCATAACGTGCGCGAGCATAATTCTGATTGGTGGTTACATGTCAGTCAACATTCGAATCGGTCGAAATCAGGAAGTGTCAGCCGCCATTTTGTGTGTGACAGTGAAAAAGAAAGGTGGAGAACGTGAAAAGGGGGCAGGGTAGAGAGTTCCTGACTCCCTAGCCTTTGTCAGGGGGTCCCTGAAGGACCCCGAAGGGTGAAAAACATTTTATTTTTTTTCAAAAAATCGCGGCCTGCGCGCACTGTGAACAAAACTTTAAAAAAAAAACATTTTAAACGTTATAAGTTTATAGAAGATATTAACTATGCTGTTCAACTTTATCCAAATTCAAGAAAAAAGAGCTGAGCCATTCCATATTACAGGATCAATCTATAACTATATACATAGGTAGTTTATTGTAAAATAAATATATAAAAAATATAATAATACATACATAAATTAGCATTTAAAAAACCTTACAAATTCACTTAAAAAACCATAGGTTTCACACACGTTATAGTTAGGAATTAGCATTTAAAAAACCTTGCAAATTCACTTAAAAAACCATAGGTTTCACACATGTTATAGTTAGCTGGACATTTCACTCGTAAAAAACCATTGAAATTCCCCCGTTATAGTTAGTTCAGATAACTATTACTCGCGCGACCGCCAATCTATCACAAGGATGATGTCATCAGTGATGTCATGAGTGATGTCACTGACCATGTCATGAGTGATGTAATATGTGACGTCATCAGCAGTGGATTGCGGTCGCGCGAGTTATAGTTATCTGAACTAACTATAACGGGGGAATTTCAATGGTTTTTTACGAGTGAAATGTCCAGCTAACTATAACATGTGTGAAACCTATGGTTTTTTAAGTGAATTTGCAAGGTTTTTTAAATGCTAATTCCTAACTATAACGTGTGTGAAACCTATGGTTTTTTAAGTGAATATATATATATATATATATATATATATATATATATATATATATATATATATATATATCACATAATACCTCCTTACAAGAAAAGGCAGAGGCCGCAGTAGGGGAAACCATGGAGGCATCTTTATTTCCAATGTATATCAGGGCAAATGCATTTCGGCTAGATTTAGCCTTCTTCAGCGCCAGGAATTGTCAGGAGGTATAGACGCCATTGTGAATTTAAGTGTCCTGCCACAAGTTGATTGGCTGTGGCCCGCTCCACCCCCAAGCCAGTGCCTTCGCTCACCAGTTGCTGTTCACTTGTACCGTGTGAACTGCAAGTCCCAGAATGCTGTGTTTTTCTAGGTAGTTGATGCGGGGGTGCCCAAATGTTTGTGCGGAGTACAGGGCACTGCGATGACATTAGAACCACTATCCTGTGATGTACTGGAACTCCGGCGCCCCCTTGGGTCCCCAGACCGCATCAACCCCCACATATATATATATATATATACATATATATATCACACACACACTGTACCTCGTAGAATCACAGCAGCCGCGGACACCAGATGGCTTTTAAAGCAGTTGTTTATTCAGCAGAAATGAACAACTCGACGCGTTTCGGGACCAAGTCCCTTGTTCACAAGTGCTGTGGCTTAGCCTCCATTGCATTTAAATAAACATGTGACTATAATCATCATAGAGTGCGAAACAGACTTTCATAAGACGAGTTAACTCACTCCTTTCTCCACAAACTGTGATTGCATGTTACTTTCAAAAATAATATTTATACATTTAACACAGAGCGACATATTTATAAATGTCAGTTGTTAAAAACATACATACAATAACTTTTTTGCTCACACGCATGTGTTGGGGCATAATCATAGACTGTGAAAACAGACCTCCATGGATAACGTTTCTCCATGAATATTATACAAGTGTCCTTTACTCGTCTATCTCTGTATAAATGTTCATACATTTCTTTTTAGTGCCCGATTAAAAAATTCATATCCGTGGCAGTGTTTCACTTGTCTTTCTCACTGAAGTGGAGCGGCTTGCATATGGCTATATTTTATCCTAGCCCAAGTGGGCATTAAACCCAATACAAGCTAAATGTGAGTGGAACCACTTTCGTTAAAACTGATACCCCTACCGAAAATAGTTTCTTCATGTGTGCCATTATTGCACTTGATAAGGCATAATCATAGAATGTGAAAGTGCATGGAATCACAAAAGACACCTCCTTAGTGATATACCCCTACCAACATTTTAATTGTTCCAGACAGCACGCTCACCTTACTAAATATCTGTCTATTTCCAGATGGTTTTACTGCTTGTGGAATGATTCTTGTACAATCTACAATAAAACATCAAATTTAGATCACTTGGCTTTATAAAATTAATACCGGACTCTCGTAATCCCATGATATGATAGTGTGTCGAAACCTCACCATTTACATTCTAAAATCCTCCATCCAGGATATTCGGAAGGTCATAAATCGATCAGTCCTGCAGGTAAAACAAGTACGTCAGGGGATCTGGTTGTTTATCAATGCAGCTCCCTATATTCACTCTTAGACCTGCATTAGAACAGCAAGAATAAACCTATCTAAACGTAACTCTACATACGGAAAATCGTTTCTGAAAAACATCAAGACTGGGCAACCACCAACTTGTAATATTATCAATTCCCAACGTCTTTGGACACCAAGAACATCAGCCTATAAAGTACCGTGGAATTATATCATTGTCCCGAACACACATCATTATTACAAATGTGTCCGTAAGTCGCGTTGAACCCAAATACTCACTACGCTTTATCCAGATCATAATGCGATATATTAAAAACACTGAATACATCTTGATATCCTATCGCTATTATTTGCAACGACATTCATAAATATGTCGCTCTGTGTTAAAGGTATAAATATTATTTTTGAAAGTAACATGAAATCACAGTTTGTGGAGAAAGGAGTGAGTTAACTCCTCGTCTTATGAAAGTCTGTTTTCGCACTCTATGATGATTATAGTCACATGTTTATTTAAATGCAATGGAGGCTAAGCCACAGCACTCGTGAACAAGGGACTTGGTCCCGAAATGCGTTGAGTTGTTCATTTCTGCTGAATAAACAACTGCTTTAAAAGCCTTCTGGTGTCTGTGATTCTACGAGGTACAGCGTGTGTGTAGTGTTACGAGGCTCACCCCTTCGCCGCGGACCGCCGTTGTGAGAGGAAGGGAAAGGCCTTTTCAGTGCTTTGCACTGAGCTGCGGGTTTGGATATTTGAAAATAACCCCTACCTGCTAAGTGCATCATCCGGTACAGGAACGGGAATGAGAAAAGGTACCATATTTAAAGTGATTTACACTTAGCAGACGGCTGGCGAGACTGCTTTTGGAAGTGAATGCAGCCCCGCCGCAGTAAGCAGTAACGCGGTAATCGCGTATAAATTAAGTCAAGTCAATCAATCAATCAATCAGTCTTTATTCGATTTAAAAATACAATCATAAAAGACACAAACATAATACCTAAAACATACATTTCAATAAATACATTAAAATAGCTTATTAAAAGAGCCTTGTTAAAAAAACATTAAACACTTCAACAGACTGAGATATAGCAATAAAAAGTTTTTTTTTTTTTTTTTTTTAGATTAAAATTGTCCCTGGTACAGCTTAAAAGTGGGGAAGACCCGATCACTGAATTCATTAGGGACCATCAGGGGAGCGCTTAATTAATTTTCTCCGCAATGCCCATGCCCAGCCCAGGAATTTTGCCAGTGCAACAGAGACAAATGTCAAAGAGCTAGTGCGCAGAATGCGTAAAGCTACAGTGCTGCTCCTTGTGCCGAGCAGTCTACACATTGGTGTAAGCCAAACGCGCCTTGGAATGGCAAGTGCCGGGCAGACAAACAAAAAGTGGGGAGATGATTCCATCGCAGCCCCACATGCAGGACATTGCAGTTCCGAGTTCGTGGCCCACCTTCCAGTCAAAAATCTAGGGGGCAAAGAACCAGCTCTAAACTGGAAATAAAGTTTCCTGTCACCCACATTAGTCACCACATCCCAGTATAGTTCCAAATAGGGGGAATCTTTGAACTCCAAAAATCTCTCAGACATCCCAGTTGCTTTGTTCAGTACCTGGGAATCTATTCTTTCCCAGTATGCTATTTTAAGAGAACTTTTTGACGGAAACTGGGCAGAAGCTGGGTCGATCCACAACCCTTCCATACCCATGTCCTTTAAAGATGCATGTAAGTTCTTCAGCCACTCAATTTTGTGAAAAACATCAGATTTTACAATGTCATTCAGGCCCTTGGCATAGTGGGAAAGTTCAGGAGTAGTCCACAGTCTCCGCCAGTATAGTACCGGACGGAGTCTTGCAATATCCTTAATGGACCTCCTGCCCAGATCATACCTAAGTGGGATCAGAGGGGTGCTCTGGGGAAGACCAGTAATTTTACGCAAGAATTTATGCTCCACATTTACTAAGGTCGCTAGCTGTTCAAAGCCCCAGAGTTCCGCCCCATAAAGGACAGAGTTTAGGGCCTTTGCTTCGTATACTTGCAAAACCGGGCTTATTGGTTTCGTGAATGACCTACTAAATTCCCTGGTCAAAGCACCAGTTATCTGCTTAAATCTTAGGGAGGCCATTTCCAGATGTCTACGCCAATTATTATTATTTGAGATTTCCAATCCAAGATATGTAAAATTGGTCACTAATTCTAAGGGTTGCCCATTCATAAACACTCTTTTCCCTTGAAAGCTGCTATGAGGGTTAAAGGCCATAGACTTCGTTTTTGCCACATTAACCTCTAAACCATGATCAATGCAAAACTCATCAAACAGGCGAAGGGCTTTTTGCAGACCATTAGATGTTCTGGATACGATAAGCGTATCGTCTGCAAACAATAATATGGGGATGGAAACACCAGCCAACCTTGGAGCGTCGGTATTAGCAGAGAGCATGAGTTCAACTATCCCGTTAATATAAAGTGAGAAGAGCGTGGGTGCCATAGTACAACCTTGTCTCACACCACGCTCAACCGGGAACTCAGATGTGTCCTCTCCCGCCCCTCCCCACTGAATCCTAGCATAGTTAGACTCATGCAGACGCATCACCATAGTCAGAATTTCTTTGGGGAGACCTAGCCTCTCTAGAACTGCCCACAGCCGGTGTCGTGGTACAAGATCGAAGGCAGCCCTTAAGTCAACAAAAGCTACATAAAGACTGCCGTTCCCCAGTGTCACCACCTTCCAGTGGAGCTGGACAAAGTAAAAGACTTGGTCCACCGTGCTGGTTAGTTTCCGAAAACCAGCTTGGAAGGGTGACAAAATATTATTATCATCCATCCATTCTTGTATTTGGTTCAAGACCATCCTCCCTACCACCTTCTGAATGGAATCGATGAGGCTAATTGGCCTATAGTTTCCCGGGAGCGTCCTGTCGCCTTTCTTGAATACAGGTATAATAACTGCCCCCCTCCAAGATTTTGGGACTGGCGCGCCTACAGCCACAGCGTTAGCCAATAGGGTTATATACTTGCTCCAGTTACCCTTATTGTGAATAAAGACGTCCGAAGGGACCTTGTCCTGACCGGGGGCACGTCCACTGGTAACTGAGCACAAAGCCCTACTGGCGTCTTGGATACAAAAGGGACCCTGGGAATAGAAAACATGATTTGGCACCCATGCAAAGTTAAACAAAATGTTACAAGCATATTGAGGTTTGAAATATTGAACCCACTCTGCCTGAGAAACATAGTTGGAGGGGCTATCAGGGCGCCCACCATGGCCCCACTTAAGAATATTCCAAAATAGCCGGGAATCTCGGGTATGGCATGCGCTTTTTAAGTCCAGCCAGTGTTGCTCGTCCCAGTTTTTTTTGGCCATCCTTACAGCTTTTTTGTACGCTAGTCTGGCGGAGCGGATACCCTCCAGTATACCATTAGACAGGGCTTTCACTAGGTTGGACCTGGATTCCCTACAAACACCGTCATACCATCTATTTTTCTTAGTTGGAGCCTTATTCGTGTTCTTCAAGGGCTTCGTAAAATAGGAACCTATTTCAGCAAACAACTTCTCATGGCATGCAGTGACTTTATTATTGCCTGGATCTTGGGATAGCAAACCCTCAAGCTCAACAATAGAATCAACTAATTTGTTATCTATATCAGCAATGGCCAGGGTGTTATGCTCGAGCTCCCCCCACTTAAGTCTACGCATATTATTTGTTAGAGTTACCTCAGGCAGGCACGGAACCATTCCACCAGGTATTAAACGATTACTAGACCACCATCTATGCGCAACACAGATAGGGTTATGGTCACTCTCAACTCTAACCTCAACCACCATATCTAAAGCTGGTTGCCATAATTGCAAGCTACATAGGACGTAATCAATCCTACTAGAATGTCGACCATTGTCAAAAGTCTTCGCCCCTTGTTTATCACCTGGCGTCCTCCCATTCAGGGCCCTCAAACCATGCTCAAAACAGAGAGCATTGGTCTGAACAATAATCTCAGTCCACCTTTTAATTGGACTGAGGTCAAGAGCAGGTACCCCCCACAATTGGTCTTCCACAGCTTCATTGCCCCACCCAGAATCGGGGTCTAGGAGCGGTTCAAAGGTGATATTAAAATCCCCGGCTACCACTATTCGCCTCCCACCTGAGTGCTGGTCGATAATGGAGACCAAAAGGGCCAAAACCTGGGAACCTGTCCTATTAGGGTCCCTCAAATACAAATTGTAGATGTCCAAATCACCAAGGGTTCCAAGTGACACCCTCACTAGTTGAACATCTTCGGACCCAGTAGGTATTGCAGAAGCCTTTGGAAATATGTCCTGTCGGACCCACATTGTCAGTCCTCCCTTTGGACGTCCCCTTATACCCTGGATTGCGGGGACAAAGAAATTCAAAAATCCCTGTAGAAACTGAGGCTCACAGGTCCAGGTTTCCTGGAAAAGGCAGACATCAAAGTTGCCTATATAGCCTAGCCAGTCCGGTGAGTCCATTTTTGATTTTAAGCCTGCAATATTCCAAGAAACCATAGACCCCCCCTCCCTTCCTTGGCCTTGGACATGGGCAGAGTTCGCACACAGCTGTACGAGTCCACATTCTGGTCCCATAGACAAATCAGGGGTTGCTACAACTACATCTATTGTCTTGTCCACCCCGGTAACAGGGGAGTAACGTAGAGGTTTGTTAAACTTAGGCCCTCCAACAAGTATACTTGGACTAAGGGGTGTAGTAAATAACTGCGGCCCAGATGTCGGTCAGGCAAAAGCTACTGGGGAGCACAAATCATTTGCTTCCCAATTTTCCAGGTGTGGACTAAGTCCTGCAGGGTAAGAGTTATAAAAAAACCCTAGATCATGCACCCTAATTTTTGACTGGTCGCAAGCCAGTCGGGAGTCACAGATATAATGCACTGTACGACTATCTGCAAAGTTGACTAAAATTGAGTCCCCTGGGACATCTTTGGGTCTTGGACCTACCCAGCTAACCCTTCTAGTGAAGAGGATCTTTCCATCTAGGTAGTTAGGAAGCGGTCTGTTCCTATTTAGCCAAAACGTAACTTTGTTCTTTAATTGCTGGTACGATTCCGGAACACCTTCCTGTAGTTCTGGGACTCCAGTTAAAACAGCAACATAGGGTGTACAGGCAGGGGGCAGATGGATATGAGCCCTAGGCGATATACTGTTTTTGACCCCAGGTTCCCAGGACCCTTTTTGGTTTATAGACTTTTTTCCAGCATTAGTACTACTGGGCACTCTCGGGAGATTGTCTCCCAAATTATCAATACATTGGCTAGTACGATTAGAATTAGAATTATCAATGACCTGTACCTTGGGGGGAGCGACCTCGGGTAAAACCCCTTGCACTACTCCATTGTTAGAGGATGTCTGCGGAGGAGTAGGAAGGGTAGAGGGCACCCCTACAGGATTGTCCCATGCCTTGGTAGCTAATTTAATAACATTTTTCAGTGAGCAAAAATTATCCAGAACAGTTTGTTCTAATCTATCTACCTTCTCACTGACTTGCTTAACCCTTTCCAGCACTGGGAGAATCAGAGAACGGAAATTTTTTTCTATTTCGAGGACCATATTACTCGATTGGGGCTGGTCTATATGACAAGAAATATTCCCACTAAGAGATGAGGGAACTTCGCCCTGTGTAACCCCCAATGGAGATTTTTCCGTAACATTAGGGTGTTTGGCCTTCCTCCCTCCCTGGGACCCCCCAACTCGTTTCCTCTTGGCATTAGGGGGATTTACAATTCTTTTGCTAGCCCTAGTCTGTGGGTGGGTTATAACTAATTTATTAGAGATAGGGGGGTTGCGAGTTATTGTCGCAGAGTCACCAGAGTCCCCAGGAGCATCACACACGGCACTGCAGGGCTGCGATGTGGAAGGACTTGTCCCGACATTCTCATGCAGAACTAATTCGCCCCCATTCTGGACCGCTAACTTCAAAGGAGATTTGGCCCCAGCCAAAATACCCAAAGAAGAGCGTCTAGCTTGCGCTAACTCAACAGACAAGCGACGCTCAGTAATAGCCAGTTCGTGCTCAAGACATGATACAGCTCTTGTAATAAAATGGTCGAGTGTACCGGTCACAGACCCACCCCCGCATGTACGTTTACCTTTGGACGCCATTTGTACTAAACATACAACACTAAGGCCAATGTGTTCGTTAGCCTCAAAGGAACAATTACATGAGAGAAAGATACAACTCCACTAGAACACAATACTCGCTGTACAGAATGGGAGGCTATGAAGCTAAACAAGGGGATACAACAATCACTGTCGAGACCGGACAAACATGAGTACGCCCTTCTACCTTGGATTTAGTGTCACGGCAGCGTTAGAGATGTTGCCCAGTCCAGTCAGGAACGGTCAGAGACGGGCAAGGACGGGCCCGCCCTTGGCCCGGGCTTCGCCCGGGCGCTGCCCGCGCGCGTCCCGCGCTGCGTGAGCGCCTGTTCGTTTTTAAGGATGTCCGGCGCTGGGTTGTGTCGTCATCGGCATGCGCCGGTACAGGAATGCCGGGATTTGTAGTGTTCTTAGGCCGTTCCCCTCACGGCAATGAAGGTCCGCCAAAATGCAGCACAGCAGGCCGTTCCCCTCACGGCAGGTAGGTTTTGAGCATAGCGTTCAGCTTTGTTTAGAGCGTCCCGCGCTGCGTGAGCGCCTGTTCGTTTTTAAGGATGTCCGGCGCTGGGTTGTGTCGTCATCGGCATGCGCCGGTACAGGAATGCCGGGATTTGTAGTGTTCTTAGGCCGTTCCCCTCACGGCAATGAAGGTCCGCCAAAATGCAGCACAGCAGGCCGTTCCCCTCACGGCAGGTAGGTTTTGAGCATAGCGTTCAGCTTTGTTTAGAGCGTATAAATTGTAACAGCAGATAGTATGGCAGCGACTAGGAATGACAAGCACTCGGAGGCAGTTGACAGAATGTTTGATAGCTGCACAATTGAGGATACAACAGAAAGAAGCATTGCATCAAGTAGTGGAACCACCACGCCAAATAAAAGAATACTATGGGATCAAATGTGGAAAGCTCTTAAAACAGAACAAAACAAGTGGTGGGAGGCAACCACCCTCCAGAAATATATCGACGTTGGTCGAATACCGAGAGGATTGCCTATTTTCATCACACCAAAATTTAATGACCCGGACCCAGAACTGGTGAATGATTGGGCCAGTAATAATCATCAATGCTCAACTAACATGCTGAGGATGTTTAGTTAAACATGCCAGGAAGGATTGTGAAAAACTAACTGTCACCATTGAAGAAATCACGCAACAACAAAAAATACTGTGTGGGGTAGAAGAATTCAAGAAAGAAATGGACAAGATGGAGTGAAGTTTGAACAAAATCGAAGAAGAAATAAAAGTGAAGAAACAACGAAAATTCCAACGAGACTTGGTTGACTACCAAAAGGGTCAGATCTTAACCTTTGCAAAGAAGAACGACCAATTGCGAAGTAGAACAGTCACATCAGTCTCCAAAACCATTAATCCTTCGGCATGTGTTAGCAACCTCGAAGATCAGTCCAGCATAGAGAATCCAACAGATGGAAGTATAAGCAGTGGTAGTGATTTCTCCAACATCGTTGATCATGAATGAGTAAAAAACAGTATTTTCACAGAGTTCAGCCTAGTTGCCAAAAGTAAGACAGGCGGGCAACAGACAGGGCGGATAACAAAATCGCGGAAGAGCGGGGCGTGGCCGGGCAAGATGGCCGAACGGACGTAATCCGTTTCGGCTCCCGATCCGCGCTACAGTCTCGGGACGATACCACCGGTTCTTCAGCACCTTAATGATCACCGAGCTGCTGATCTAGGGCCGGTGTATGCGGGGAATCGAGCACTCAGTAGCGAGCAGCCCATGGTGACCGTCAACGGAGCCGCAAAGGGGAGACTGACATTTTCTCAAAATGGTGCCGCCCACGTAAACGACCTACGGAAGAACGGGCCTGACGCGGGGGCCTCCGCAGCAACCAGCCGGCCTACGAGCCTTGCTCTCTGCACTGACTGTCGCCTGGAAGAGCTGCCGCAGCTGTATTTTCGGCATCGCCGCTCCGCGGGAATCATGCCACACGATGCTTAGGGCGGATCCTGTGAGGAACTGGAAAGGGCCCATCGGGTTGGGGGTGCGCCAGTGGGTCGACAGTCACGCACAAGAGACATACTGGTGAAATTCCACTCTTATAAGGTGAAGGAGGCGGTTCTCTCGGCAGCCAGGAAGCGCACCGAGGTCTACTTTCAGGGCCATACGTGTAACATCTACCAAGATCTGGCACCTGCAACTCTGGCGAGGAGGCAGCAATTTCGGCCTATCATCACCAGCCTGCGCGACAAGAAAGTTTGGTATCAATGGACATTCCCATTTGGCCTCAGTTTTTAATATAATAATAAGCAACACCACATCACAGACTTGAAGAATGGTCTGGAGCTTTTGGGTCTCCCTGTCAGTGACCTAAAGCCCTCTCCAGTAAATCTCAGGGCTCTCACCGAGCCGGACCCACGTGGAGGCCTTGGTCCACGAGCTCCAGAGGGAATCACAAATGAGACGGAATCCTACTGCAGGCCCACCAGGGCTCTACGGGGACTCTGGAGCAGCGTAACTCCACTCACCAGATGATCCGGCTCCAAAGAGGGAATTCGACCCTCGGACTACCTATCACTCCTGTCTGAACTGCGGCAGGAGTGGCGCCGCCCGAGAACGCTGAGCCCTCTCCTGAGGCGATCTACGCTTCTTTGGATGTCCCGAGATGGGCGTGGATGGGGATAATGGCCATGCCATCCATTGGCCCATCTGACCAGCTGATCACACAGTGGTCAGGGACTGTTCGTCAATCGGACACATGTCATTGTTGGTAAAATCTAAGTTAAGGGTTTTGTTGTTTTGTTTTTTGTTTCTGAGGGGGGAATATATGTTGGAGACAGGTTGGGTGGATTTGATAGGGGCACTACACGCTTAGTGCAGCTGTGTGGGCTGGACCGGTCTCAGAGGAGTGTGCAGTTTGTGAGACACTTGGAGCTCCTGGGCATGGAGGGGGGAGTCTGCGGGCGGTCTGGAGAGGGAGAGGTGAACCCCTATTGATAGGATGGTAGTCACGATTGCTTCGTGGAATGTAAGTGGCCTTAACTCGCCGCAGACACAGCAGAAGGTATGGAAATACCTTACGGATCATCATTTGGACATTGTGGCCCTCCAAGAGACCCATCTTAGGAGGGAGGACAAAATGAGGCTTAAACACAAACAATATCCTCCTATTTATAGAGCGTCAGCACCTACTAAACACTGAGGAGTGGCGCTCCTCTTTCACTCATCTACAAAGTTCCAACCTTTAGACGTCCACTTGGATTGGGAGGGTAGAATGATCTTGGTGAAGGGGTCCTTGAGAGGCAAATTATGCACCTTTGTAGCTACATACGCGCCCAATGCAGGCCAAACAAGTTTCCTCAACCTCTTACTCGATAAAATAGATCAGTTTGCATAGGGGCCAATACTTATGGGTGATTTCAATCTCACATGGCAGCCAGATCTCGATAGCACGCTCCCACACAGAGCAGACACAGGCTCCTTCGCAGCTGATTTGCAACAGAGGATACTCAACTTAGGTCTCAGAGACGCATGGCGGACACATCATCCTCAGAATAGGGACTACACATACTATTCCCATGTCCACCTTACATATTCCCGGCTGGATTATATCTGTATTAGCCAACGATTAGGGGCAGCCTCCGGGATGCCACGATATTCCACATCTCCCTCTCTGATCACTGCCCAGTGGCCATAGGATTACAATGGGGTGCAGCACCCGCCCTGACCCCTAAATGGTACTTCCCAGTCTCTCTGACACGTGACCTTCTCACTGAGTTCCGGGAAGCTATTACAGAGTTTTTCACCAACAATAGACCTGAAGACACTTCCCTGGGCACTAATTGGGATGCATTTAAAGCGGTGCTGCGTGGAAAATGCATTGAGCTTAACTCTACCCTCAATAAGCAACGGGCGCGGGAACGAGAAGACCTGGAGAAGGAACTGGGACAGGCGGAAATAGCGCATAAAAATAACCCCTCTAGAGACACGCTACGACCCCTCACAGCGCTACGGGGCAAGTTGAAGGCCATATACAACAATTGGGCTGAATATACCCTCTTAAAATTACGCCATATCACGGCAGACACCTGGCTCGACAACTCCGGGAGAAGAGGGAAAGGGAATATATTGGAAATCTTCGTGGCAGGGACGGGAGCCGATCACAACAGATGGGGATAAAGCCGAGCTCTTTCGCACCTTTTATGAATCACTGTACGCTGCGGAGCCCGAGGATCCGTCCTTGCAGGACGATTACCTGCGATCCCTGTGATTCCCCCGCATCTCGCAGGCTGTGAATGATCACCTTACGGCCCGATCACCAGGGAGGTCTGCGAGTCCATTGCAGCCCTTAAATTACACAAAGCCCCGGGACCAGATGGTCTCACAGCCCACTTCTATAAAACATTCGCAGCCGACATTGCTCCCCACCTCACTGGCCTTTTTAACCATCTAGCAGACTTGGGGGAGGTAACCCCTTCGATGGCCGATGCGATCATCACGGTCATCCCGAAACCCGGGTGAATGCACAACTATGCGCTTTGTACCGACCGATAGCGCTCCTCAATTTGGATGCGAAGCTCTACTCCATCTTGGCGAAGCGGATTCAGGACTTAATGCCTGACTTAATCCACCCCGATCAGTCGGGATTCATTCCGGGGTGTCAGACCCATGACAATTCCCGGCCCGCCATACACCTTATTGAAAAAGCCACCAAAAAGGATATCCCGGCGGTTTTGGTGGGGCTTGACGCCGAGAAGGCGTTTGATCGGGTGGACTGGATCTTCCTCTTTGGCGTCCTTAAGTCTTTTGGCTTCGCTGACAAATTCATTCGCATGATTCAGGCCAATTACGTTCATCCACACTCGACAGTACAGGTTAACGGAGTGATCTCAGCTCCCTTCCACCTCTTGAGGGGCACACGGCAGTGGTGCCCTCTGTCGCCCCTGCTTTTTGCCCTAAGTATCGAGCCCTTTGCTATGTCCATCAGAAAGAATCCGGCGATAAAGGGCATTCCCTTCGGAGGTGAGGAGCATAAAATTTTGCTGTTTGCGGATGACGTACTCCTCTCTCTTGCGGAGCCGGCCCACTCCCTACCAGCGGTGGAAATTGAATTAGGTAAGTTTGAGGTGACGGCAGGATTTAAGGCCAACCTGGACAAATCTTACGTCCTCAACCTCACGTTACCGGACGCTGAAGCGCAGGCCCTACGGACTCAGACTCCCCTGCGGTGGTCTGACCACTCCCTCCAGTACCTGGGGAGCCAGCTGACACCTCGGGTAGAGGGGCTCTATAAAGCTAACTTTCCAGAAGCCATCTGACAAATTGAGAAAGACCTCCGGCGATGGAAGCCTTTATTCATCTCCTGGCTTGGTCGCATCCATGCCATTAAGATGATGCTGCTGCCCAAGCTCTTATATCTATTCCAGGCCTTACCTATCGAACTCGAGGCTACCTTTCTGCCCAAAATTAAGTCGCTGCTCACACACTTTATTTGGCAGCGTGGTCGGGCTCGCTCATCCTTCCATATCCTGAGGCGTCCCAGGGCTGGGGGGGGGTGGGTCTACCGGACATTGGGCTGTACTACAAAGCTGCCCAGCTGCGCATAGTAACTGAATGGTTTAAAAAGGAATCAGGGAAGCACTGGCTCCATATGGATAGGGGAGTGGCGGGAAGAAATGTGGGATTTAATTTGGAAAGCGAAGAAAGATCGCCCGGCGAACGTGTATATTAGTACCCCCACTCACACTGTGCTGAGGGTTTGGGATTCTGCGATGAGGAATGAGGGTTGGACCACATTTCCCTTCCCGTACACCCCGATCCACTTTAACCCAGCTTTTCCTTTGGCTCTTCATGAGGGGGCATTCGATGCCTGGCGAGAGGGGGGCTGCCTCATGTTAGACCACCTGTTCCATAACTATGATATCCTCACCTTTGAAAATTGCAGGCGGGACTTCCATCTTAGACCTGAGGAACACTTTCATTATCTCTAACTCCGGCACTGGGCACTTACACTTCAAGTGTACGAGCACGTCACAAGGGATAAAACGGGTTTTGAGAAGTATGTCAGAACAGTGGGCTCCATGAGAGGCGTCATCTCATTCCTTTATAACTACCTATTATCTCACACTCACTCTGCCCGACCAAGGTACATGTCCATGTGGGAAGGGATAGTGCAACATGACATCCAAGAAAGAGAATGGAAGGCATTATGGACTGACATATCCAAGTTTAATCACTCCCTCGAACTTAGAGAAGCACACTTAAAAAACCTCATGGATTGGTATCTGGTTCCCTCCAAACTCAGACATATGTTTCCGAACACAACCGACCACTGCTGGAGGGGTTGTGGGTTACTAGGGAACTTCCAACACATTTGGTGGGATTGTCCCTCCATCCACCCCTTCTGGGAGGAGATCTTAGCTCAGATTAAAACCATATTAGGTTACCCTAACACGACTAATATGGAAGGAATCCTTCTAGGCCTCCGGGATCCCGCCCTTGAGCACCAGACTAGGGACGTTAAACTCACCATGTGGACCTGTATAGGTGCGGCAAAGATTACCATTGCCGTAGCATGGAAGAAGAGGTCAGCCCTGTCCCTCTCTCTCTGGCACTCACGCCTATGGAAAATCCTATGCCTGGAGCGGATGGCGGATATTTTCCGCGATGACTATAAAAACTTTGAATACAAATGGGGTCCCCTGGTTGCTTTCCTTACAAAAGGCCTGCCCTCGGCAGTTTGTCCCCCATCGATTAAAGACATGCACCTGTTCCAATTTTAATGCACTATGTCTATGCCCAGCCGCCCACTTGCCGCCTGCATATAGCGTCTCCACCACCCACCAAGTTCTGTGAGGGAGGGGGGAGGGTAAGGGAATGAAGGGGGTTTTCTTTTTACGTTGGGTAGCTTAGATGTTATTCTTTCGAGGAGTGCTCTCCCAGTTGGAGGGCTTGTGTATAAATGGATCATGATGCGCGGAGGGTGGACTAAATGCCTAGAGAATCTGTGTTTGCTGTGCCTGGGACTTTTATGGAACTGATCTGTTCATTAGCACCTTTGTTGGAGCGGATGGGTACAGCAATATCTCGTTCCACCTCGTACCATTGTGCAATGCATGCTCAAATTCGGATCTGTTGAGTACTGTGATCCTTATACTGTTTTCTGAAATACCAATAAACATATGTTTTACAAAAACAAAATTGTGGAAGAGGAAACAGAGGCAGAAGAAAAGGAAATACATCGACGCTAGGAGAGCCCAGTGGGAAGTCACACAAGGCCAAACGAAGATGAAATAATGGACAGAAAAACCGTAATCAACCAGAACGAACACTCAGAGATGTTGAGGTAGAACTTTTATCTTTGGGTCTCACTTTTTGTCCCTCAAATGATTTTAATTAAACTCAGAGTCGTATAGATTTATTCTATTTTACACAAAAACTACGCATCAAAAAGTGGTACGCAACAAAATTTGCCAGAGATGTTGATTTACAGAGAGAATATCCTAGTAATGTTAAAATTGCTGATGTTGAGTTGCTCCAAACTTTCAATGTTTTAGCTGATGAAGAAGATGTAGAATGTGATCCCTTTGTCAATCTGATAAATAAAAATGTTCCTCTTGACCTAGGCGCTCGGAGTGATTTTAAACCCAAGTCCATTTTTCTCCCACAAATTAAAAACGAAGCCATTGATGTTTTTGAGAAAGGGGTAACTCAAGAGTTGTTTAAGTTGTCAAATAACAAAAAATGGCATGGGTGGAGTAATGTCATGAAAGTGCAGAGAGAGGCTATTGAAAATCTGAAAAATGACAACACAATAGTAATTAAAAAAATCAGACAAGGGGGGCAATGTAGTTGTCTTGTCCAAACACAAATACATTGATGAAGGGAATGAGACAACTATCAGAAAAGGACAAGTACAATAGGAGTAACAGAATGGAATATGAACAGTCTACTAAGATTTTTCAAACACAGCTGGCAGAATGGAGCGATAAGGGATTACTGGAACAGGAAGAGTTTAAATTCTTAGAATGTAAATTTTCCAAACTCCCAGCATTATACCTGTTGCCCAAAATCCACAAAAACCCAACAGAATCCCCCGGGGACACCTATTGTCTCATCCCGGGGGAGCTGTTTGGAAAACACCTCCAGGTATGTAGATTTCTTTCTGCAAAGTTTGGTAAAGAAACTCCCATCCTACGTTAAGGACACTGGAGATTTCCTGAGATGTCTCGAGAATTTCCAATGGAAAAGTAGTTATTCACTACTATCACTAGATGTCATGAGCTTATACACCTGCATTCCTCATGACTTGGGCCTAAAAGCATGTAGATATTTTCTTAATGAAAGATCTATCTCGTATCTTTTCCACACAGAGATGTTGATTGAGATGATGTCCATCTGTCTCAAACAAAACTACTTTTTCTTCGACAACAAAATCTTTAAACAGACGCTTGGAACACCTATGGGGACCTGCTTTGCTCCTTGCTTTGCAGGTCTGTATTTAGGGTACTGGGAAGAAAAAGTAGTTAGAGAATTACACACTTTCAAAGATAAAGTAGCTATGTGGGTCCGCTACCTGTATGGGAAGGTACGGTGAGTGAAGCAAATGAGTTTGTGAACACTCTGAACATAAACAGCTACAATTTACAATTCACCAGTCACTGGTCAAGAGAGTCATTGGAGTTCTTGGATCTTAAACTCACAGTTAAGGGAGACTGTTTAGAAAGTGCACTTTTCAGGAAATCCACTGCAGGGAATAGTCTCTTACATGCTCGGAGTTGCCACCCTAGTTCATTGATCAGTAGTATACCAGTGGGAGAACTTTTAAGGGCGAAGCGCAACTGCAGTACAGTAGAGAGTTTTGATACAGAAGAGAAAATAATGACTAAAAGATTACTTGAGAGAGCATATCCACGATCAGTGATCAACAAGACTAAAACTGAAGTTGCAAAAAGAACAAGAGCCTCTCTACTAGTCGAGAAAGATAAAGAGAAAGAAGAGGGAAAATCACAAGATAAGATCAGGTTCATCACCACCTTTAACAGACAGGCCCGAGATGTAAGAAAAAGCTTAAATAAATTCTGGCCAGTTCTACAAACAGACAAGGATGTTGCAGACAGTGTAGAAAACTTCCCCCAGATCACGTTTAAGAAAGCCAAATCTTTAAAGGACACTTTGTGCAGAGCGGTAGAGCCCTCTACCACAAGAAGTATAGGAATACAGGGATTTTACACTTGTAGAAGCTGCAAAGCCTGTAAAAACAGTAAAAACAGGAAGGAGTGTACACTATCCCCTGACTGTAAGCCATTCCAAATTTCTAAGCACACGTCATGCAATACTAAGTATGCAGTCTATGCACTGTTTTGCCCTTGCCAGAAAGCATATATAGGGAGCACCATACACAAGGCAAAGAAAAGGGTGCTGGAACATATTCGCGCAATAAAGAAATGGAGACAAACAGTACCCAGTCGCACGACATTTTCAAAGTCATCATGGTCAAAACAGTAACCTTTTAAGCTTCTGCATACTAGATACAGTAAAAATGAATGAGAGAGGAGGAAATAGAGTGCAAAATCTACGACGTCTGGAGTCTAAACTGATTATCCAATATAAAACATTGGCACCGATGGGTCATAATCGTGACGAAGAACTTGCAGTACATCTAGGTTAGATGTAGGTCTGGCACACAGTAAGCTCTTACTGTCCAAGAACTGGTCCATCTCTCTTTTCTTTCTTTTTTCCTTTTTTCTTTCTTTTTTCCTTCTTCTAAGTGATGCAATTGAGTTAATGGAAGAAATTATAAGTAAATCAATTGTTATATGATGATTTAATTCTGCCAAATGCTGAAGAGCTACTTGTTTTTTAACGTCACTGTGGTTATTAGGTGAGAGGTTTTTATTATGTGATAATTATTTTTGTTTTGTTTTTATTACAGATGATGTCTTTGCGGTTACAATGAAGAAATGCTAAAGAGCGAAAGTATCTTCTTTCAGTTAGTTGGCCCACTTGGGCATAACGACTTGGCATAAGATGCGAGATATGCCAGCAATTTATTTTTTAAAGAGGAGTGCTATGATAATAGAACAACCTTATCAAATGCAATAATGGCACACATAAAGAAACTATTTTCGGTAGGGGTATCTGATTTAAATAAAGTGGCTCCTCTCACATTTAGCTTGTATTGGGTTTAATGCCCACTTGGGCTAGGATAAAATATAGCCATATGCAAGCCACTCCACTTTAGTGAGAAAGACAAGTGAAACACTGCCACGGATATGAATTGTTTAATCGGGCTCTAAAAAGAAATGTATGAACATTTATACAGAGATAGACGAGTAAAGGACACTTGCAGCAACCACCAATAATGAATAAAATTATCAGATCTTACACAGTTGTTCCTGACACTAAGACTCTATTAGCCAGTGTTTTCAAACCACCAGCAGACCTGGCGCTCGTGCATTGTAACACTGCATTTGAAATAAAACCTATGCTGGGAATATATGTTTATAAACCAGAATTAAGAGGGGACTTCACTCTGCCTTATGTAAATATAATCCCACCGAATTTCCTTGTTGCTCACTTACCGCTATAAGACCGCTCTCCGAGTTTCCCAGAGTGAAGCTTCTTGCTCCTGCTGCTCACCCACCTCTGTCTTGCCGTAGGTTGGGCCGGGTCAAGCTTCTTGCTCCTGCTGCTGACCTACTTCTGGCTTGTCATAGGTCGGGCCGAGTGGAGCTTCTTGCTCCTGCTGCTGACCCACCTCTTGCTTGCCGTAGGTCGGGCCTCATCCTGCGCCGCCATCTTGAAGTGCCCTCGAGGACACTGTGCTGGCAGAGGGACTTCAGCTTCGGCCATCTTTCTCCTTTCCTCAAAGAACTTCGCCTGTGGTCACATGTGTTTTCAGCGTGGATTTGCTTTGCGGCATGTTGGTATTTCTGCCAAGAATTGATCACCCATCACTTCAAGCTTGAATGTTTCCACAAAGAGATATTAACGTAAATAACATTGGAAAACAAGCATTGGCATAGCCAATAGGTCGCGCCTTTGGGACCTTATAAGTGTTTAGCCAGTTGATGTTGTTGTACCAATGATATTGTGCTGCATAACTAAATACTTATAAGGTCCCAAAGACGAGACCTATTGGCTATGCCAATGCTTGTCTTCTCTTTGTGTCTCACGGGAATGTGTTTGTTTCACTGCAAGTGTGTGGGGTTGGACGGCTCAGAGCCTTGGGAAGAGTGGCACACAGTAGCCATTATTCAGACCAGTTGCTGTCTGCTTGCCTTGTGTTTTGAAAGGAGAAGGAGGGTGGGATTAAGGCTTGGGGGTGAGAGGTGGATTCATCCAGATAGAGGTTTCTGTGTTCTTAGAGTGGGTGAGGGGTTTTCCACAAAGGGCACAAAAACATTTTAAAGCATCTCTTGAGTTACAACTTTATTGTCAGATGGCTGAGATAACCTGGTCTATAGATAATCATGCTTTGCAGAAGCTACAGGATGATGCAAGTTGTTCATATGCCTAGCATGACAAAGATACACATTGCCTCTGTTAACATTTGTGGGCTGAACAATAATGCTAAACGGCGCAAAGCAGATCACAAATTTGTTAAAGCAGAACTTTTGTGTCTAAAAGAGAGACATACAGAAGGTTCAAGAAGAAAGCTCCTTGAAACCCTAGGATATGTGTTAGGTGTAAGCACTATGCAAGGCACAAACACTTGTGGAGTGGCTGTTCTATTATTTCACAATATTTGCAAGAACAAGCGGACACGCTGCAGTGGCGTAGAGTGATGTTGTGTTTGTGCTCAGTGATGCTGTGGTTGCGTTGAGTGATGCAGTGGTGGCGCAGAGTGATGTTGTGGTGGCGCTGAGTGATGCTGTTGTGGCGCTGAGTGATGCTGTGGTGGTGTAGAGTGATGCTGCTGTGACCGAGTGTGTTTGCTAGTTACAGTGGTAGAGGGGTAGAAGAGGGGTAGAGGGGTGGTAGTAGGGTAGTAGAGGGGTGTAGTGGTAGTAGAGGTGTATTAGCGGGTTAGAAGAGGTGGAGAAGAGGGTTTGGGGTGGTAGTAGTGTATAAGGGTAGTAGAGATGTAGAAGTGGGTTAGAAGAGGGGTTGAGGTGTAGTAGAGGGGTATAGGGGTAGTAGAGGTGTATTATAGTGGTATTAGAGGTGTAGTACATGGATAGTAGAGGGATAGTAGAGGGGAAGTATTTGGTTGTTAGAGGTATAGTGGGGGTAGAAAAGGGGTAGAGGAGTAGAAAAGGGGTAGAGGGGTAGAAGAGGTATTAAGGTTTAGAAGAGGTGTTGAGGTGTTGAAGAGGGGTAGAGATGTTTAAGATGGGTAGTAGAGGGGTAGTAGAGGCATAGTAGAGTGTTTGCACGGTAGTAGAGGGGTTGAGGGGTAGTTGAGGGGTAGAGTGTTAGAAGAGGGGTAGTGGTGTAGAAATGGGGTAGAATAGGTGTAGAGTGGTAGAAGAGGTGTAGTAGAGGAGTAGAGAAGGGGTATTGGGGTAGAAGAGGGTTAGAGGGGTAATAGAGGTGTAGAGGGGTAGTAGAGGTGTTGATGGGTATTAGAGGTGTTGAGGAATTGAGGGGTAGTAGAGAGTTAAAAGAGGGGTAGTACAGGGGTAGAAGAGTGTTAGAGGGTTAGAAGAGGGGTTGATGTGTCGAAGAGGGCTTGAGGTGTCGAAGAGGGGTAGAGAGGTCGACGAGGGGTAGTAGAGTGGCAGTAGAGGGGTAGAGGTTTAGAATAGGGGTTTTTGGTGTTGAAGAGGGCTTGAGGTGTTGAAGAGGGGTAGAGTGGTAGTAGAGGGGTCTGAGCGTTAGAAGGATAGAGGGATAGTAGATTGTTAGTGTGGTGGTAGTAGAGGGGTTGGGGGTAGTAGAGGGTTTGACGGGAACTAGAGGGGTAGAAGATGGGTAAAGTGGTAGAAGAGGGGTAGTACAGTGTTAGAAGAGGGGTAGAGGAGTAGAAGAGGTGATGTTGTGGTGGTGCTTAGTGATGCTGTGATGGTGCTGCGTGTTGCTGTGGTGGTGGTGGTGAGTGGTGGTGTGGTGGTGCTGAGTGATGCTGTGGTGGTGCTGAGTGGTGTTGTGGTGGTGCTGAGTGACGCTGCGGTGGTGTTGAGCTGGTGCTGAGTTATTTTGTGGTGGTGATGAGTGATGCTGTTGTGGTTTTGAGTGATTTTGTGGTGGTTCTAAGGTGGTGCTGAGTGGTGGTGCTGTGGTGGTGCTTAGTGATGTCCTAACATTAGTATGAATACTGAAGTGTCCAAACACGGCTAAAGCTGTCCCTATGTACATACAAGAAGGCTAACAAATGTGTGATGACTCTTAAACATTAAGGTGCAAAACAGTACATGTGTAACTAAGGTGGAAAAGCTTACAGGAATATCTGCTAAAGTGCTTTATTCATGCTAAACGTTGCATGGACAAGCATAATTTATTTAAAAAGAATTACGATTAGAGTCTGTAAATAAAAGAAAAATAGTAACTAAATAAAGGTACTATGGTACCATGTAAAGTGATTGAACAGCGCTTTTTGCTTTCTTGCGTGATGAAGGGAAGTAAGAGGGGAACTTGGCATCTCACGAAACTCTTCCGTGCAGTAAGGGAGGGGAAGGAGCAGGTGAGAGAGGGGGAGGAAAGCCGGCCATGCGAGGAAAGGAATGCTAGAAACCAGGATTGCAGCTGTGCGGGTGCACGACATCGCAAACACAAGCTGGAGGCCTGAAAAAAGCCACTAGGTTAGCACTTCCTAAACCTGCTTACTAAAACTCTCGCCAGAGCAGCGCTACAAGCGCTGGCTCAGGCGAGACCTAAAAACGCAGCGCGCGCCTCACACCGAATCTGCTGAGGTGGAAAAACCTCTCCCAAAAGTGGATTGTAGCAAAAAAGTTTAATGTTTTAGGAGCCTGGGGTATGTTTGTGTTAGAATAATAGTAAACAAACGGCTTTGCAACAAAGACAGCCAGCATTGTCTTCGGAAGAAGGAAACATGTTGAGACCATCAAGCTGACAACTCTTAGGTGTACTGTAAAATATTCACTACTCTTTGTGAAGGTCGGTGCATGTGCGCCGATTCTGTTGCTGTTTTTATTATGATTACTTTGATTCATATTATTATCGTTGTTTTCGTTGCTACTATTATCGTTTTTAATATTGTTACATCAGAACCACATGCATGTTCTTTTTTTGTGGTCGGGAGTGAGTGTATTTTTATTGAACGTGCTGTGCCGCCATTTTTAAGAATAGCTGTGATTGATTCGGATTTTCTCCCTAAATTAATTTATTGACGGTTCCACGCTCTGTCCGTGGCCGGAATCAGTGCATCATTGGCAGGAAGCTGCGGCTCAGTTGGTCCTTAGGCCGGAAGCGGTACCTCAGTGGATCGTTGGGCCGGTTGTTGTGTAATATCTGGTATCCCCACGGTATCGTGTATCCCCTGCTCTTCGGCACTTTTCAGAAACGAAACTTAGCCCGGGCAGGTTCAGACAGAAGCAGCTGATCACTGCTCGGGCTGAGTTAGGGGATACACGATTCAACAGGCTGCCAAACTCGGCTCTGGCAATAAATCACCTGAAACTTTTGCACGAAGAGAGACAGACAGAAATAAACAGAGAGAATGAATCGTAATGGAAATAGCAAATAAGTTAACAAACATTGTGAAAGCAAATAAAGTATTGCTGAAGCATATCGAATCGTACCGAAATAACATGAGGGGAAGAGAATAGAAACAACGGCAGGGGTTCAAATAACGGGAACAATAAAATCAAAACGAGCGAAATATTAAAGGGTAAAGGTAAAAAAAAAAAGACAATGAAAAAATCAAAGTATTAAAATGGGGAAAGAAAGCGTTTTGATTTTCATATAATGAATATGTTACAAGGTGTTAATGACAAACATATAACTTGCACAATAAGTTGAATAACAGTGCATGTTTAGTTTGACTCATACAACATACTTGGCATTTTACCAGCTGCCCTATCTTTTTGTGTCCATGCTAATTAAACAAGCATTGGCAACGCAATCGGTCGCATACTTTTGTTAAAGTTAGAGTTAATGGCGGCGTAAATGACAATGTTTTTAACGTATTTTTTAGGTCGAGCCTGGGCAGCACATGCGCTACTCTGTGGTATGATGTATTGGAGCATGGAATAGAAGTCCCGCCCACTCTCCTCCCATATTTGCCATTGGCTTGTGTCATTGGCCTTCGTAAATGCTGGCTTCTGATTCGTTAATAGGCTTGTGAGTCCCTCCTTAGTACCGCCTTGTCTTCATTTGAAACCTCCCATGAGGACTGGCTCTTTTACTTCAGTTGTTACACGGTACGTCTTTTTTAGTCTGTAAGCACTATTTTCTTTATTGAGTTTCTCCTACTGCAGGCACAACATGCTTTCCTGCAACATTCAGTGCGCCATGCGTGCTTTCCCTTTCCGAGCAGCCAGGAATAATGGCTGCCGCTTCTTTGAATAGGGCTCGCATTTACAAGAGTTTGAACTATTGACATTGTAAATGACGATGCCTTTTATTTATGTGTTAATTAGCAAAACAGATAAAGAAAAGTAATTGTCATTTACAATGTCAATAGCTTAAACTCTGGCAAATGTGACACCTATTGCATTGCATATGCTTGTCATACATGGTTCCTGGTGCACATTGGTGGCACACATTCTGATGTTCGTTTCTCACATTGCTGGTTTTCGTACGCAGATACTGGTGTACGCTCGTGTCTCAGGCTACACAGCACACATTCTAGGACTAGTTCCCTTACTGCCTTTGTTCGTACATGGATCCTGGTGCATGCTGGTGGCTCACAGCATACATTCTGGTGCCAGCTTCCTACTTGGCAGGTTTTTGTACAGGAATTCTGGTTTACGCTCATGTCACTCACTGCAGAGCACACTCCAATGCTGGTTTTCCACATAGCAGGGCAGGTTTTCCTACACAAATCCTGGTGCGTGCTTGTGTCGCATGCTGAACAGCACACTCTAATGCTGGTTTTCCACAGGGGTATTTTTCATGCACTTATCCTGGTGCACACTCGTGTCTCACGTAGCACTGCACACATTTTGATGCTGGTTTTCATACACGGATCCTGGTGAACGCTTGTGTCTTACGCATCACAGCACATTCTAATGCTGGTTTCCCACATGGCTGGCTTTCGCACACAGATTCTGGTGCACGCTCCTGTCTCACATTGCACAGCACACACTAATGCTGGTTTTTCACAGGGCTGGTTTTAATGCACGGGTCCTGGTGAACGCTCATGTCTCGTGCTGCACAGCAAACTCTAATGCTAGTTTCCCACATGGCTGGTTTTCGCACACGTATACTGGTGCACGCTCATGCCTTACGCTGCACAGCAAACTCTAATGCTGGTTTCCCCCACAGCTGGTTTTCGTGCATGGATCCTGGTGCACACTCATTCCTTACGCTGCACAGCACACTCTAATGTTGGTTTCCCACACGGCTGGTTTTCGCACACGGATCCTGGTGCACTCTCATGCCTCACGCTGCAAAGCACACACTAATGATAGTTTTCATACATGGACCCAGGTGCACGCTCGTGACTCATGCCGCACAGCACACTCTAATGCTGGTTTTCGATAACGCTGTTTTTAAGCCACAGGCCTTGTGCACACTTGTCTCGCGCTGCACACTTAAATGCTGGTTTCTCACATGGCTGGTTTTCACGCATGGACCTGGTGCACGCATATGCCTCATGCTGCACAGCACAATCTAATGCTGGGTTTCAAATGAGTTTCTCCTACTACAGGCAGAACAGGTTTTCCTGCAACATTCAGCATGCCATGGGTGCTTTCACTTTCCAAGCAGCCCCGACAATAGGGGCTGCTTCTTTACAAGAAAATAGGTTTCGTATTTACAAGAGTTTGAGCTATTAGCATTGTAAATGACAATGTTTTTTGTGTTAATTACAAAACAGATAAATAAAAGGCATTGTCATTTACAATGCCGATAGATTAAACTCTCGCATATGTGAGACCTATTGCATTACAAATGCTTGTTTTTGTTTGCAGTGGAGTGATCAGTTAGAAAACGAGAGCTACAGCTATTGGCGTTGTAAATGTAAATATTTATGTGTTATAGAGTAGAGTCGGTGTATGTGGTGTGTAGTGGAATTATATGGCTACCATCCAGATAAAGTGAGCATTTAAGAGGCAGAGGTGCAGTTAGTATAGCTGGGTTGATGGAATTATAGCTATTTGTATGAATGATTGAATAGATGGATAGCTGCATGAGTACATGCATGGATGTCTGGGTGATCAGTTGAATGAAAAGATGGTAGGTGATGCATGGGTAGGAGAGTTAGAGATGGTTGGCATGGAAAGAAAAAGATCGATACATAGGGAAAATATTTATAAAAAGGAAAGTTTTGTACTTTATTGGACCTTTGGTCAAGACTGGATGATATATCAGGCTACATGGTGGCCCAGATCTCAATAAACATAACATCCCATTTACAATTCAGAAGTTGGTGGTGGTTTTGTGCCCTTACCCCGAAACTATGCTTCGTTGTCAGCTGCTTGAATGCCTGCCTAATCTGCAGTCTTCCAACACAGTATTACACTTGGACGCTGGTTTAACCTATTCAAATCTTTTTTTTTTTTTACTTTATTTATCATTTTGTCACAAAGGTAACATCATATGCAGTAGTGTACACAGTCATCATCAGTAGTTAATAAAAAGGCCAGTACGGTCATATAGATGCATGTTTTGGATACAAACTACGGAAAGGTCTAGCCCAGCGTCAATTCAGTGGTTATTACATTGCAGTTCATACAATCAGTGGAGTGCAACACCTCATCACATTGTGAAACTGTCACAGCCGAGAACATAGTACACAAAAGCTATAAACTTGGTATTGGATACTCTCCGGGAGGGCTGGGAATCAAACATTGCGGTGGTTAGATTGTGAGCTAGAACCCAGCTACCCAACCCCGGATGAGGCACTCTCGCTGTCGAGATGTGAGGTATGTTCTGAAAGGACCCCATATGTCTCTGGGACGTGGTGAAAAGGGCACTGTGGTGGAATACACCTCGCTCTTCGTGTTGCAAGAAGCCAAGCTACCCAAGCAACTCTGAACTGTAGGCACTGTCTTGCGGCCCCAGTGTATAGCCACTTCTCGCTTGGCCAACAAAAAAATAAGGGCCACAAATTTCCAAACCTTTTTGGGAAAGTTCACCACGTAGCCCAGTAGCGCAATTTCGGGTATAGGGTCGAGTGGCAAGTTAATCATGTCGCCCAATGTCTTGTCTCCCAGTATGGTTGCAAGTGAGGGCATGTCCACGCTAGGTGTGCGAAGTCAGCATGGGGGGGTCGCACATTTGCGGCAGGAGTGGGGTCTGGACGGGTCTAGTTTGAGGACTCTGGCCGGTGTGATGTAAATTCTGCGTAGAAACTTGAAGTGTAGTAATTTGTGTCGGCTGTTGAGGGAGACATCTTTCGTGACTGCGCAGCAGGTAGCCTATTGGTCATCTGTTATCGGGCGACCTAAATCCCCCTCCCAGTCCCTACGGATCTTGTCATCGTCAACGGGGATGAGCCTTGTACATGCTTTGTACAGTTTGGAGATAAGTGGGACACCCAGCTCACTTTCAATGACCAGCGACAAGGGGGCAAACGATTCTGGTTTGAGGGGAAAGCCAGGCAGCGTGGCACACATAGCAGATTGAATCCGACCCAGCACAAACCTGTCCATAAATGTGGCATTAGGGAAGCAGGTGTTGTCACTCCCCGTAAAGGCATGGCCATCCAGTAACAAGTCACCAGTTTTTGTAATAGCAAATTTGGTTAAGATGCGTTGCACTACCCGCACACCCGTAATGGGAAGCCAGCGGGCATTGGGGAGTGGTAAGGCTGTTGAGTACAGAGTGGCCGTGTTGGTGACCCTCCGAAGCTTCTCCCAGGCCCAACTAGTTGTGGAGACTGTCTGAATGTCGTTTGGGTCTCTGGGAGGCCTTTTGGTAGGACCGTGGATAATTGTTTGGGGAGGACTAGGTCAGACTCTGGGCGAAGGAAAAGGATCCTGGCGTCTGGCTGATAACAAGCATATGCGTAGCTGCACTGAGCTACTAAATAATACAAATGGAGATCCGGCACTCCGTATCCGCCTCTGTCGTAAGGGAGAGTGAGCACTTGTCAGTGGACTCTGGCCTGTTTGTCACCTCATACCAATCGTTTCAAGGGTGATCTGAGCGTCGAGAAAAAGCTGTTTGGAAGGGGTATAGGAATATTGTTGAAAAGGTATAAAAATGTGGGGAGGACAACCATCTTGATGATGGCTACCCTGCCAGCAATAGGCAGCGGTAACCTCAGCCATCTGTCAATTTGTGAACCCATTCAAATCTTAAATGCCGTGTTCCATTAAACCTTACAAAAGACAGTTACTAATTATGACTGATGAAGGAAAAGTCTGATGGCTGGTCTGATTTATAGCACTTGCATGTGGTGTTCTGCACGTTGCAAGGACACGTTGACAATGCCCTGTTGATTAACACAATTATGCCACTCTGTGGCATTGAGACTGCCAAATATAGGCCTATTTGTAAACTCTCTGGTGCATGTCATGCACACAAAAGGCATGCTACATGTTTCCGGAGCCTTGCAACTTGTAACCATGTGAGGGCAAGGAAGGGATGGCATGACTGGCACAGCAGGAGCTGCATTACTGTCTTTTTGTTATGGGAACTGCAACATTTCTGAATGAGCCTTCACAGCAGCAGCTTCCCAGCATCTCTGTTGCTTACTCGATTGGTAGACCAAACAAAAGATATCATATTCTTGGGCCGTATTACAGATGACTGCGCCAGGGGCTAATTGTCAATGTGCGCCAGATTATGCGCCCAATGGCATTTCAGAGGATCAATCTATAATGCGCCGTGATGTTGGTGAAGACTTTGAACTCTGTGTTTATAAGCGTTTGCGTCTCTGCGCATATTGTAGTAGCACACAGACGAAAATGCACATAAGCACAGACATACTCTGGTGCACAGCGACAATTAGCGCTGACGCACTCATCTGTAGTACGGACCCAGAATGTTTAATGTACTGCTTTAGTTGATGGGCTAGGTGAAAGTCCTTATTCTCTCTCCAAACACCTGACCCATACATTCACTGAAGGACTACGAAGAAGAAATAAGCCTGCACTGCGCTCAAAAAACAATAGTCTAGCCTCACAAATCAGAAGTATAACTATACCCAAAGCATGCTACAGAAACATTTTGTATGCCTTGCAAAGATGCAGATAACAGTTTCAGGTGTTCAGCATGTATTGTATGAAAAAGCACTCCTGCCGAACTTGTAATGCTGTACCTGCCCGGACAGCCCACCACCCCTACACTACCTGAACAAATGAAGCTCCAAGGCCATGCGCGTTGCCTGCTCCAGATTCGCCAGGCCCAGTTTCATCTGCTGCTGCTGCTGCTGCAGCAACGTGGACCCCATGGGCTTGTTGCTGCCTTCCAGGGCCTCCAGCAGCTCAGCCAGCACCGGAGGCAGAAGGAAGGCAAAAACTGGATTATTTTGACCAGCGGAGCACCCGTACATTGTCACCCTAAGGGCGCCATATTAGTTAAGATACTATCAATGCTGAAGGTAATCAGTTTAGGATGCGCCATCTTGGTTAAGGGATCGCAAACTGCGTAATCATGGTTGAGGGCTCGCAAACATAATACAGCGGCAGCAACACAAAACAAGTACTAGCGAAGGAAGTGAGACGGCTCTTAGCAGAGGCACTGTCCCACGGAGGGCAGACATCATGCATTTAAGTTCACAGCATCCAGGCGAGCCTCCACTATTTTATTCTCACCACTGACTGATGAGAGAAATGGGGTGTTGTGGGCTGGGAATGAGAGAAATGCAGGGGTGGGCGGCTGTACATACGAGCTGGGCTTTACATTTGTTGCACAGTGATAAAGCATTGCTTGCCGCGCTGCAACAATAAGAAAAAATTGTTCTCCCCAACAACAGATGAAGAATGCAAGCGAAAGAAACTGCATTTAGGCGGTGCTCCTCTGCGAAAAACTGAAGTGAGGTGTCGCTGCATCAACCACTTAGGAGGCAACAAAGAAGAGACGCTTTGAGAACAACACAATCCGTGCAAGGGCTGCGGCCGTAGAGTACCAAACAAATTAAAAAGTACCAGGCTCTTTGCCCATTAATCTGGTCTACCACGGTTGTGTATCTTGCTAATGACATAGTGTATGTGTCTAGGTTATGCACTTCTATTTAACTGAATTGTAACCTTTTACTTAAAGTGTTTCATGACTGCACTATTTGTAATTGAATGTTGTTGGATTATGTCAATCGTTTTTTAATATTGTGTTTTTATCAACCAATTTTATTAAAATTAATAAATCGATTTATATTCTTCTAGAATTGCAGGTGTTCAGATTATCTGTGGGCAATATATGGTCAAAACTTCTTGAGCATGTATTTTGTGTAATGGAATGAGAGAATTGAGGGTTGAATGAGAAATTTATAGAATAGATGATGTCTAAATGATATAATATTGCCCAAAGGATACTGTTTCTTCACTACTGTATAGTACCCTATTCCTTTGGTTTGAAGGGGTTCCTCTTTTTTTTCATTAAACAAAGAAGAGCGACACTGGACTGAACCAAAGGTAAGCAGCAGGCAGGAGCAAACTCCTTTATCAATATAATAGGTCATCCAGACAGCACATGTGTGTTCCCTAGGCTCAACCTAAAAAGCAATGCAACTATGTATTTTTTTTTTCCTTTTGAGATTTACACCTAAAACAAGAAGCAGCACACAAAGCAGTCCTTTAGAAATATGCATTTCTGCTATGATTGCAAGAAATTGGATTCATATTTGGGGTGGACAATATACATCTCAAGAAATAATCACAACTCGAGACAGCGTGGACCTTCAAAGTTTCTAATTAACCTAAGCTCCACCCGCTGATAGGAATGGTGTAGATGAGACAGGCTTAATTTAGGGCAATGTGTGACTTATTTATCCACTGTCAGAACAGTAATAAAGTAAAAAACACAAAGCAATAAAAATACCAAACCGAATTATAAAAATAGAGGAAAATTTAATAAGCAAAATGACACCAAAACAAGACTAATCCATTAAGGATACACCAGATATGAATTTTAAAGATTAAAGTGATAATAGCACTGAAAAGGATTACACACCATTGATAGTCAATGGCCACAGTAGAGTTTTTCCTTGGGACTCAGTCTCTGAAATTGAAGTCAAAATACTTCAGTGGGTCAAGCCGCCAGGCTGTATCCGCCGGTGAGTTCCATGAGGCCGGGTACCTTATCGATCAGGGCCCACTGATTTTGCGGAGAAGCTCCAAGTGGGAGAAACCACTTTCTTCAAACCAGCGTGGCTATGCCTTGGGTGGATAGAATGGGTTTGTGTGTTCTGGTCCTCCTGAGAACTGGAAATCTAAATCCTTGTAGGTCCCAACTTTTCAGAGGTTGTATGACAAGTGCAGTTAGACACAGCTCAGGTTTCCAGGACCTGAGAAACAACAGTTGGGAGTTAAGACTCACTCCAGGAGAGGCCATCAGCAGGTTCCAAGTCAGATCCAGTTGTTATTGGTCAGCTGGGCACTTCATGGAAAAGTCGTCTTGCAGATTGTTGAGGCCCTATAGCTACACAGGTCAATAGGCATCTACTTTTTTGTCCCGGTTACAAGGGGAAGCAAGTCTAATCCTTCAAGGCTCAGCTCTAGTTACCCAAATCAGGTCCGGTCCGGTCCTCTTCTCTTCTTCCACAGGTCCATAAAGTGTGATTAAAAAGGATGTCTTGAGGTTCCATATTAATGCTTGGTACCAACTAGTGTATTGCTCCTAATGGCACCCAAAGCAAATGGGTAAATGTTCCCAGGGGTAACCCTACAATCCCGCAGTGCCCCCCTCACTCTCAAAATCCAAGATGGAGAAATCCTTTTCTCTTTATGCAGAGCCTGTGTGCACTGCCCTCCCAGATGTATGACCAGGGAAATCAACACTCTCCTTCTCTGAGGTCACCCTACACCAGTTCTGAAGGTAGCATTTGGGGCCAGCCTAATAAGAAGGACATAAGCCCGGATATCTCTAGGTGTTACCAAACGTTTGCCTGTTACAGGGGACACCCCTTCGAAGTAAATTAAGTTCCTGGGCCAACCCCACTGGTTTTTCTGCCAGAGGTAGAGAAAAACAACTCTTGATTCCCAAGCCATTGTACCTGCCCTATGATCATTTTTCATACCATTCATCACAGCTTATTCCTGGCTGTGCCACTGCTTATGAGAGAATGCAAATTAGCCAGAGCAGCTTCAAGCAGGAAAAATGTTAATTTTTTAAAATATACCTTTCCCTAATATTTATTAAAAATACGACTTCACACCATTGAGTTGGGATTTTAATAACTAATAGAAAATAGTTGTTTCATCATTTTTGTAGTTGGACCCTAACTGGAGATACCAACATTTATTTTTGCAATTGCTTCGCAGTGTTTCCCTTTGGGATAGCAAGAGCCTTCTCTCAGTAAAAATAGCTTTTGGGTGCTAGTCACTATAAGGGCATGTTAACTGTATATTTCTAGTTTTAACAGAATATTTCTACTGCTCTACTTTCATACACCATGCACACTTGCTTGTGGTCTATACGGCCTACACAGGAGTGACATTTTGATATTTAAAAGAAATGTTTTGTTGAATGAATGCACAGTAATTTTTACAGTGCAGCAGTCAGGAATACACAGGGTAGGCCTGAAGCCATGTTTGCCCTGCCGCTGTAGTTGATGGCACTATAGGCACTGCAGTCCTCTAGTGCCATTACATTTCCGGACTCTATGTTCACTTTCTACATCATATAGTAGGGACATCCAAGCAAGTTAAATATTCCAATGAGGAATAAGCCAAATTAACCATATCTAAGAGGGCGCACAGGGGTAAATTGCACAGAGTTGTAAAGCCAGCAAAGCAGATATGGGAAAAATCTGGAGGGACGCCACACAAAATATGGTAATTTCCTACAATGATTATTTAAAGGAAGCATAATTGTTACAAATGAATATAGGGCATTTTGCACAAATACCTTTTCCTGTGCCAACACTTGGCTGTTTCAGAATAGTAAACATAACCAAATGATATTTGTTTTTGGTGCAGCCCCAGTGTCAAGTCTTTCTTTATTATGAGAGATGTAAATCCTCACTTTTTTGTCTATATTGAGCATTCTGGGACTTTTAGTTTCTCTTTTAAGATTGACAGTATGGCTGAAAAAAGCACTCTTGTAGTTTAAAAGAGAAGGCTGACTGGCTTGGGAACACTAAAAAGTGCTGTGTGACAATGAACACTGTAATGGTCAAAAACCCAAGGAGAATCCAGGCATTCAAATACCTGCAGTGCAAGCTTCCCTTTAACACATTAAACTTACGGTCAGAGTTTATAGGTGTACTAGGCGGTTGCTTCAGGTGCAAAGTGAAGGGCATGCCAAATTCAAGGGGAAACATTGCAAATGATAAAAAACACTGAAAGCTAAAAAATATCCTTAGCCTCAATATGTTATTTGGTTTTAGGTGGTGGATACTCCCTCTACTTGGTCTGGTTAGTGATTAGCAGCCAATCTTGGGTGCTACCGGGTACAGCACATTCTCCCTTTGCTCTATAGCATTTTGTATTTCACATTTAGAAAACATTTGAAATGGGTAAGTAACGAGACATTTCCATATTGGTTAAGTGAACACAATATTTTTTTCTAACAATGTGTACCAATCTTTTTGTATGGGGGTAGCAAACAAAATTGTTCATGCATTAATATATCTTTGTCCCCACTTTTCAAAGATTTCCTTTTATCCACTGACCAGTTTAAATGGCCTTTTATTTGTTAGACGCCTACAGTCTTGTTTTGTATTTTTGATATAATTTCACAGCTTTCACATCTGGTTCCTTTGGAGCATACCAAATATAATGGCCTGTACAGCCTATAATATTGGGTAGCCCCTATTTTTCTGAAGATTGAACTTGCCAGGATACAATTTAACATGGCCTTTTGTTGGCTCTACAAACACATTACTTTTTCTACCAGATAGAATCCTTGCTTGAGTTTTCCAACATACCACATATTTCAGCTCATGCATTTCTGTAAAATCTGATTTCTCCTACTTTTCAACTCAAGTTGCCTTTTACTTGATAGCAGACTGCAGTATCTTTTCATATTTGTGATTTCATTCCACAAGCTTTCACATCAGTGTCCTTCTGGGGATATTAAATATAATGCTTTACAAGGGCTGTAATATTTGGTGTTCCCTATGTTTCTCGGGTTAGAGCTTACCAGGATTCAATTTGACATGGCATACTTTGGGCTAGATGAACACAGTATATTCCTGACAAATAGCATCCTTTACTGTGTTTTCCAACATCTTTTACTGTGGGGATTTCATATATTACTGCTCCTGCATTGCTGTAATTTCTGATATCCCCTACTCTTCAACGGTTAGCTTTTAGCCACTGACCAATTCAAGTTACCTTTTATATGATAGTAGATGACACCAATACTTTTGCATTTTTCATTTGATTCCAAAATCTTTCACATCTGGTTCCTTGCGGGGATACCAAATATAACGCCTTGTTTGGGCTATAATATTTGGTATTCCTTATATTTCTTGGCTTAGACCTTACCAGGATTCAAATTGACATGGGAATCTGTAGACAAAGTATTTTCCTGCCAAATAGCACCCTTCCCTGTGTTTTCCATAATATGTAATATGTGGCGATACCACACATTACGGCTTCTGCAGTGCTGTAATATCTAGAATCCCCAACTTTTCAAGTGTTACCTTTTAGCCACATATCAACTTAAGTTGCCTTTTATTTGCTAGCAGACTGCTATATCTTTTCACATTTTTTATTTCACTGTGCAAGCTTTCACACCTGGTTCCTTTGTAGAATACCAAATATAATGTCTCATAAGGGCTATAATATTTGGTATCCCCTATGTTTCTCGGGATAGACTTTACCAGGATTCAATTGGACATGACATTCTGTTGTCTGGGTGAAAAACGTATTTTCATGCCAAATGGCATCCTCCCTCCATTTTCCATAATATTGTACTGGGGATACCACATATTACTGCTTCTGCATTGCTGTAATATTTGGTACCATGTATAATGGACTCTACCGCCTATAAAATTTGGTATCCCTTGTGTTTCTCAGGTAAGAATTTACAAAGATTCAATTTGACGTGGTCTAATTTTGGATGGTCTTAGCATAGTATTTGTTTGCCAAAAAGCACCCTTCCTTTTGCTTTACAACATCATTTACTATGGGGATACCAAATATTTGGGTTCACGCATTGCTGTACTACCTCATATCCCCTACGTTCCATGGGTTACCCTTTTGCCATTGACCACTTGAAGTTGCCTTTTATTTGATAGCAGATTACAGTATCTTTTCACATTTTGTACATCATTCCATATGAATTTACATCCAGTACGCTTAGGGGAAACCATTTATAATAGCCTTTACAGCCTATAATATTTGGTATCCCCAGCGTTTCTCGGGTTAGAAGTTACGAGGATTCAATTTGACATCGCCTTATGTTGGATGGAGGAGCACATATTTCTATACCAAATAGCACCCTTCCTTTTGCTTTCCAACATCATACACAATGGGGATACCAAATATTATGGCTCACTCATTGCTGTAATATCTCGTGTCTCCTATGTTTCATGGGTTACCCATCAGCCACTGAAAAGTTGAAATTGCCTTTTGTTTGATAGCAGACTACAGTATCTTTTCACATTGTGCACATCAGTCCACAAGATTTTGCATCCGTACCCTTAGGGAATTCCAACTATAATAGCCTATTCTGCCTATACTATTTGGTATCCTCAGTGTTTCTCGGGTTAGAAGTTAAGAGTATTCAATTTGAATTCGCCTTATGTTGGATGCGGGAGCACAGTATGTCTATAGCAAATAGCACCCTTCTCTTTGCTTTCCAACATCATTTACTAAGGGGTTACCAAATATTATGGCTCACGCATTGCCATAATATCTTGTATACCCTATGTTTCATGGGTTACCCTTTAGCCATTGACCAATTGAGTTTGCCTTTTATTTGATAGCAGACTACAGTATCTTTTCACATTTTGTACTTCATTCCACAAGATTTTGCTTCCGGTACACTTAGGGGACACCAAATATAATAGCCTATACGGACTATAATATTTGGTATCCTCAGCGTTTCTCGGGTTAGAAGTTACCAGGATTTAATTGGACATCGTCTTATGTTGGATAGAAGAGCACAGTATTTTTATACCAAATAGCACCCTTCCTTTTGCTTTCCAACATCATACACGATGGGGATACCAAATATTATGGCTCACGCATTGCTGTAATATCTCATATCTCCTATGTTTCATGGGTTACCCTTGAGCCATTGAAAAGTTGGAATTGCCTTTTATTTGATAGCAGACTACAGTATATTTTCCCATTTTCTACATCATTCCACAAGATTTTGCCTCCGGTACCCTTAGGGGATACCAATTATAATAGCTTATGCGGCCTATAATATTTGGTATCCCCAGCGTTTTTCAAGTTTGAAGTTACCAGGATTCAATTTGACATCGCCTTATGTTGCATGGAGGAGCACAGTATTTCGACATCAAATAGCACCCTTCCTTTTGCTTTCCAACATAATTTACTAGGGGGATAACAAATATTATGGCTCACGCGTTGCTGTAATATCTCGTATCCCCTATGTTTCATAGATTACCCTTTAGCCATTCACCAATTGAATTTGCCTTTTATTTGATAGCAGACTACAGTATCTTTTCACACTTTGTACATCATTGCACAAGATTTTGCCTCCGGTACCCTTAGGGAATACCAATTATAATAGCTTATGCGGCCTATAATATTTAGTATCCCCAGCGTTTCTCGGGTTAGAAGTTACCAGGATTAAATTTGACATCGCCTTATGTTGGATGGAGGCGCACAGTATTTCTATATCAAATAGCACACTTCCTTTTGCTTTCCAACATCATTTACTGGAGGGATACCAAATATTATGGCTCACCCATTGCTGTAATTTCGGGTATCCCCTATGTTTCATGGGTTACCCTTTAGCCATTCACCAATTGAATTTGCCTTTTATTTGATAGCAGACTACAGTATCTTTTCACATTTTGTACATCATTCCACAAGATTTTGCATCGGTACCCTTAGGGGATACCAAATTTAATAGTCTATACGGCCTATAATATTTGGTATACCCAGTGTTTCTCGGGTTGGAAGTTTCCAGGATTCAATTTGACTTCGCCATATGTTGGATGGGGGAGAACAGTATTTCTATACCAAAGAGCACCCTTCCTTTTTCTTTCCAACATCATTTACTATGAGGATACCAAATCTTATGGCTCAACCATTGCTGCAATATCTTGTATCCCCTATGTTTCATGGGTTACCCTTTAGCCATTGAGCAATTGAGTTTGCCTTTTATTTGATAGCAGGCTACAGTATCTTTTCACATTTTGTACATCATTTCACAAGATTTTGCATCCGTACCCTCAGGGGATACTAACTATAATAGCTTATACGGCCTATAATATTTAGTATCCCCAGTGTTTCTCGGGTGAGAAGTTATCAGGATTCAATTTGACTTCACCTTATGTTAGATGCGGGAGCAAGGTATTTCTATACCAAATAGCACCCTTCCTTTTGCCTTCCAACATCATTAAGTATGGGGATACCAAATATTATGGCTCACACATTGCTGTAATATGTCAAATCACCTATGTTTCATGGGTTACCCTTTAGCCATTGACCAGTTGAAATTGCCTTTTGTTTGATAGCAGACTACAATATCTTTTCACATTTTGTAGATCATGCCACAAGATTTTGCATCCGGTACCCTTTGGGGACACCAAACATAATAGCCTATATGACCTATAATATTTGGTATCCCCTACGTTTCTAGGGTTATAACTTACCAGGATTCAATTGGGAATGGGTTTTATTTTGTCTTTGTGAGTACAGTATTTGTCTGCCAACTATCACCCTTCCTTTTGCTTCCCAACATAGTTTACAATGGGGATACCAAATATTATGGCTCACGCAGTGCTGTAATATCTTGGATCCCGTACGAGTCATGGGTTAGCCTTTAGCCATGGACCATTTGAAGCTGCCCTTTTTTTTATAGCACACTACTGTATGTTTTCACATTTTTAAATCATTGCACAAGATTTTACATCCGGTAGCCTTAGGTATACCATATATAATGTCCTCTACCACCTATAATATTTTGTATTCCCTGTGTTTCTGAAGTTAGAAACTACCAGGATTCAATTTGACATAATCTGTTGTTGGATGTGTGAGCACAGTATTGTTCTTCCAACTGGCACCCTTCCTTGAGTTTTCCAACACCTTTTACTATGGGCATACTGATATTACGTCTCATGCGTTCCTGTAATATCTTGTATCTCCTACTTTCCAAGGGTTAGCTTTTAGTCATTAAGCAATTGGAGTTGCCTTTTATTTGATACAAGATTGCCATCTCTTTTTGCAATTTTGATTTCATTCCACAATCTTTCACATCTGTTTATTTTGGGGGATACCAAATATAATGGTCCATACTGGCCATCATATTTGACATGCCCTATATTTCTTAGGTTCGAACTTACCAGGATTCAATTTGATATGGTCTGATGTTGGTTGAGTGAGCACAGTATTGTTCTGATAACTGGCACCCTTCTTTGGGTTTTCCAGCACCTTTTACTTCTGGGATACACAGATTACAGCATATGTGTTGCTGTATTATCTTGTATTCCCTGCTTATCAAGGGTTACCTTTTAGCCATTGACCAACTTGAGTTGCCTTTTATTTGGTACCAGATTGCAGTCGCTTTTGGCAATTTTGATTTCATTTCACAATCTTTCAAATTTGTTTCCTTTGCGGATACCAAATATGATGGCCTATACAGACTACAGTATTTGGTATCCCCTATGTTTCTCCGGTTAGAACATATCAAGATTCATTTTGACATGGTCTTATGTTGGCTGCGTGAGCACAGTATTTTTCTGCCAACTGGCATTTTTCTTGGAATTTTCCAACATCTCATACTATGGGGATACTGAATTTTACGGCTTATGCAAGGCTGTAATATTGGCTACCCTACTTTTTATGGGTTACCCTTTAGCTATTGAATAACTGAGATTGCCTTATATTTGATAGCCAATTACTGCATCTTTTCACATTTTGATTTCATTCAACAATTTTCACATTAGTTTCCTTTGGGGATACCAAATATAATGGCCTATATGCACTATAAGATTTGGTATCCCCTATGTTTCTCTGGTTAGAACTTAGCAGGATTAATTTTGACATGGTCTTATGTTGGCTGGGTGAGCACAGTATTTTTCTGCCAACTGGCACCCTTCCTTGAGTTTTCTAACTACCTGTTGCTATGGGAATACAACATATTAAAGCTCATACATTGCTGTAATATCTTGTATCCCCTACTATTCAAGGGTTACCTTTTAGCCATTGACCAACTGGAGTTGCCTTTTGGGTGATACAGATTGCAATCTCTAATTTACATTTTTGATTTCATTCCACAAACTTTCACATCCAGTTCCTTTGGGTATACTAGATATAATGGCCCATACGGACTATAATATTTGTTATCCCCTAGTTTTTTAGGGTTATAACTTACCAGGATTCAATTGGGCATAGGTTTTATGTTGGCCTGGTGGGTACAGTTTTGCTGCCAACTAGCACCCTTCCTTGAATTTTGTAACATCTGTTAGTATGAGGATACCAAATATTACGGCTTTTGCATGTGCTGTAATATATCGTATCCCCTACTTTTCAAGAGTTACTCTTTAGCCATTGACCAACTAAAGTTGTGAGGATCCGGGTCAGTACATGGTACTCACTAATCTAAGTGTAGCACCCTGCATTAATCTGGGTGACCCTTATGGTGATTTTAGGGGTTTAGATAACCATATAAAGCTCTCTAAGTGGTAGCTGTGGAGAGCAGCCTTCAGGCTTAATCTAGGAGGAGTGCAACGCAGCCTGGCTCACCAGTATCTAATAATTTAGTATAGGATAAATGAAAAAGAACCACACCGTGTACTTATAAAAATAGATATTTATTAAATCACTCACTAACATGTTACACTATCTCCCACCCGGAGAATTTCACAATGCACACAATACTTTGGACATAGAATAGCAATGAGCACCAACACACAGTGGGCCCCAGAAGGGAGACAGACCAAATATCAAATTAATGGGAAGTGAACCATGACCTAAGGTGAAACTGTACCCAAGAGACATAGAAGAGTCAGGGACCCAAGGAACAACCCCAGGTGAGAGTTGAGGAACTAGCTCAACGGTCAGGTAAGAAGGAATACTTGACCATACACTCTATACTGATCAGCGGGTACGTCGCGGTTGCAGTCTTACCACAGAAGGACGAAAGAGTCTGTTGGAACTCAGAAGTTAGTTCGAGACGAACAGTACCTGAAAGCAGAGGGGACAGAGTCTAGGCAACACCGGGACATCCAGGAGTCACGGAAAAAGGCCACTCCAGTTCTAGAAAGCAAAAGGTGATTGAAGAGGCTTCAAGCTTGGGTACACTGAAGCGGTAGCTCTGACTGAGCCACAGCGATGATGAGGACAACAGAGTTGGTCCGTCCAACCAACTGTGTCAGCACGGGTCACTTATAGCGGGGACAGATCGTCGACAGAACCTCTCGATGTGTACGACTCTGTTTGGCACAAGTCAGTCGGGGTAACTGTTGCGGTCACCAGGTGATTGAAACAATGTGGAAACACTGTGCACAGGCGTTTGGTTCCAGGACGTTCTACGAAGGATACTGGTGTCAACTTGACGGATCAGACAGCTCAGGCCTCGAGGGAATGCAGAACCACCGTCTGTGTTGCAGAGACTCTTGGAGTCCATGGGAGCCCAGGTTCTTGTTGCAGTGCCTGCTGATGCACTCCTTCACTCCTTCACTCCAAGGGATATTCCTTTGGATGTCTTTAGATGTCCAAAGGCCCAGGTATGGAGTACGGACACTGATGTTGTAGCAAGTTAGCAGGACGATGAGGTCAGGAGTCAACATATTCTTCTCCGTTGCAATCTTGGTCCGGAACCGGAAGGATGATGCGATCAGTTCGGAACAGTCAGCACGACTCCTCCAAGAAGTCCGGACGGTCAAAGAAGAAGTGAATTTGAATCTGAATCGAATCCCACAATGAATCTAGGTGCTATCACACAGGTAAACACTTAAGTACCCTAAGGTGAGGGTTAGGATGATTCAGGAGTCCCTCCCAGTGAAGACAGTGTCCTTTGTCCAGTTTCGCACCAGAGTGGGTAGCCAACTGCTCCCTGATCTTGTTTGAACTGGAGTATGCAAGGAGGACCCCAAATGTGGCCTTCTAGCAGACTATGTGGCGCAGGCAAGCGCTCCCTCCCCGGCCCAATACACTAAGGGGCATATTTACAAGGGATTTATCTCTGCTTTTTTGGCTTAAAAAGCCAAAGAAGCGGAGATAAAACTATCACCCTATTTACAAGAGGGTGCTAACATGCATAATCGCATGTTAGCACCCTTTTTCCCAACGCCTCCCTTTGCATCTCTAATGAGATGCAAAGTGGGCATCACTGGGCATACCCCGGATGGACAACCTTGCAAATATCGCTGATGTTCACATCGTGATATTTACAAGGCTGCCCAGCCTTTTAGCACACGTTAGTTTTTGAAGAAAACAGCTGTTTTCTCCAAAAACTAACGTCTGCTAAAATGCAGACATACCTATCCCCAACATTGGGGTGGATTATGCGGATACGACCCTGTGGGTCGTATCAGCAAGGTTATCGCCGTTTTGCAGGGAACATCGCTGGAAAACCAGCGATCTTCCCTGCAAAAGAGCGATAACCTCGCTATCTCTGGAATTTTTATCGCCCTGGAGAAACGTGTTGTTAATAACGCGCAAAATTCCAGAGATAGCTTGCGATAATAAAATTATCGCTAAGCACGGCCAGCGATTGATAATATGCCCCCAAATCCTGTCTGGGAGGTAGTCACACCTCTCTGCGACAGGAAACATTGTCCTACCTTCCCCTTCCCGGGCTTGTCCCCTCAGCAGGAGGGCAGAATCTTGTCTGTAGTCAGCAGCAGCCCTAGGTTGCTGTCGGGCTCTGTTAGATCAGTCCCGGGAGCATGAAGGGCTTCCCGAGGGGCCCTACGGTGGATGTAATCATACCTCCAATATCGGCTACCGTGTTGGGGTATGATTCCAACCTGTTTGATACCAAACATGCAAGGTTCTTTCCAGCCAGTTTAGAGATGGTCATCGCACAATGACGCAATGCCCCTCTATCTGTTATATGACTGATGCTCTTACAACCCGGGAGAATGGACTCTGTAGGGCGTAGGGTTGTCCTGCTCATGCGGGGCACCCTCACACTTAGAACCAAGCACCCTGCCCTCGGGACTGAAAGGCCTGCTAAAGGGGTGACTTATGGGTCTCAAGTTTAGTGAATTAGAGATATAAGGAAACATATCTCTCGTGAGTGGTGCATGCGCCAACTCACACAGGCTGCAATGGACGGCCTGTAGTGGTGGTTTTGAGGGTCCCCTCTGGGTAGCATAATACATGCTGCAGCCCATAGGGGACCTCTGGGGTACCCATGCCCAAGATACCTTAGTACCATATACTAGGGACTTACCAGGGTGGCCCAGTAGCCAAATAGGGATGTACTGAGGTATATACCATAACCATTTTAGGGACATAGCACAGTGATTGGGGTCCTGATTACCAGGATCACAGTCAGACTAGTCAGGAAACGGTTGAAAACCAGTAAAATGGGGAGTGACCATGAAAGCAGATCCTACTTTCCTACAGTAGTTTATAGAATTTTATTCAAATTTTTGATGATAGTACACAAGCTTTCACATTCAGTTCCTTTGAGAGGGCCCGGCGGATACCACATACAGCTCCAGCACTGCACAGCGCACACCCGCAGCCCGAACCTGGTGGAGAGTCGGGGTGATGGTGCACTGTCTAGAACCTAGAATTCTGGACACATAAGCCGCGCCGAAAACCAAAGTCTATGCAGTCTTCTTGGATGTGAACCTGCACTGTACGGATCACAGGAACCTGGTGGACCGCGTGGATGTTGCTGAATCGACATTAAACATGATGCAACCCACATAGCAGGAATTCCAAACCCAACTAAAGGATATGAGGGCAGAGGTGACCTTTCTACATCGGAGGATGCAGAGGGCTGCTCGAGGCATACTAATGTACACCTCTTGGGATTTCTGGAGTGCTTGGAGAGCCTGAGTATGACACTCATCCTAGAAAATTGGTTGATGACCAAATTGCTGACAGGCAATATACCCACGTTCTTCTCTGTGTAGAAAGCACATTGTCAACCTGGGAGGTCGCCACCACCAGGGGCTTAGCCAAGTCTTGTAATTGTGAACCTACTTAATTAGAGGGACAGAGACTTGTTTCTGCAGTTGTTTTGGATGAAATGTCCCTGACACTTCAAGGGCAGCAGCATCACTGCTTACCCAGATTTTAACTGTGGAGTTGCAGCATCTTTGCAACTCGCATAAGATGGTCATGCAACACTTCGGGGAGCTAGGCCTGAAGTATGCTCTTCTTTATCCTGATAAACTTAAGGTGATCGATGACGAGTGAACCCATTCTTTCTTGACTCCTGGATATGCATATACCTGGTTACATGCTAAGGGAATTGCGAAACCTACAACAGATGACCGGAACTCTGGTAAATAGCTGACCTCGCAACTGAGGCATAGGAGGGGCGGGAACCCAGAGCTGCCCCTTCATGGCATAGGCAGCCAGGGAGCGAGGACAGGCAGGGAAAGTGGTGCTGCAATATGGCCAGAACTCTTTTGAGGCGTTGCTGTCACACCGTGACTCTGACAGTCAGATACTAATGGCTCCATGGCCTCTGCTGGGGAGAACTCACAGGAGCCTGAGTTGACGCCATGGCTTGTGGATGATATGCTATGAGGGGTGGGGTTTGTTCTTTGCTGTGTGATAAGTGGTACGGACAGCTCACTGGTGACTATTGGAGAAACCTTGGGCCCTCATGAGAGAGGGCTGGGCTGCCAGCTCATTGGCGACGGCCCTTGTGTCCAGGAGCCCTGAACTCTCCAAAGAGGACATGTATTTTATTACACATTTCTCTGTGGTTGTTGTTCATTCGTTCAATGGTTATGGATGGTCACTCAGAGGAGTCCTGGTCAGGGAGGTGGGGTTACAAATCTTGTGTTTTCTTTTGACACAGAGATGAAGTTTCCTACATTTAATTCTGTGGTATGGCCCTGTACTGTACTGGTTTCTTGATTGTCGATGGGGTGTTTGTTGGGACCCGCACACTAGAGTTGTGGGGAATGGGAATCATGGAATACGATGCAGCACTGCTCACTACCATACCCAATGAGCACACCTACGAACCACACTACCCCACTCTATAAATTGCTGACGTGGAAAAGGAAGTACATGGCCACAACCACAAAGAGGCACTGAGTTTATACATATCTTAAGCGCCACTGCAAACACATAGCTTTTTTGCAAGAGATGTATTTGACACAGGCAGAGTTATAAAAAGTACATGCAAATTGGAGGGGACAAGTGTATGGCACTACGACACTGACATATGCAAGAGGGTTATGATATGGATTGCCCTGCAGATGCCATTTGTGAAAGACATACACAGAGTTGACACTGAGGGTAGGTACATGATGGTGTAAAGCCACTTGGACCGTGCCCCCCCTCATGCTGGTGGTTGTTTATGCCCCAGCAGTAATCATGCTGCTCTTTTAAGGTCTCTTCACCAGAGCTCTTTTCTGGAACTCACACAATCACAGCATAGCTGACAGAGACTTTAATTGTGTTCTGTATGTTGTCCGGGACTGCGCCACCCCTCCACTGAACGACGCTATGTGTGTCAGGGTGTCACAATACTTTCGGGACTGGATGGTTAAAGATAGCGGGCTCGATATGTGGCACTTGCACCATTCAGACACCAGTGACTTCTTGTTTTATTGACGGGTCCATGACCTCCAAACCAAGCTTGATCTTTTTCTCTGCAATGAACCATTGGGCACGCAGATAATTATGACGGAGTTCTTGGCACGAAGCCTCTCAGATCACTGCCCACTGCTGATTACGTTACAGACCTGGAGGTTATAGACCGAGGCACTTCAGAACCCCCCCTTCTGGGAAGCCCTATCAATACATATTACCCAATATTTTTAACTTAACACAGGCACCACCTACTCTAGAGCGCCGGAGTGGAATGCCCAGTAGTTGGTAATCAGAGAACAATGCATTGCCACTACATGGGGGTGTTCATAAAGCCCTGTACGGGGAGCTTCTTGACATGGAGCGGGAGTTGAGACTTCTTGAGACTGAGGTGTCATGGTGGGCTGACGGGACAGAGAGACGCAAGCAGCTGGGAAAGAGTCGCAGTGATCTAGAGGCAAGGTTGGGGAAACATGACTATAGGCACTGCCTTGCACTTCTCAATGGAGAGGGGGATCGCTCAGGCAGGTTATTGGCGAGGCTGGTTATGGAAAGGAGCAATCAAGTTGGGAGGTGGTACGTTGGTTACAATGCAAGTGGCCATTAATGCTGCTTTTGCAGAGTACTATTTCTCCCTGTATGCAGACATAGACAGCCCCCCCCGTTGACAGGTTCAAGGGGTTTCTTCATGGGCTACCGTTACCCTGATTGATTCCGCTACAATGTGCCGAAGTGGATGAGGCCCTTCAAATGGATGTGATATGGGTGTCTATCACCCAAGTTGCCTGAGATAAAACTCTGGGTACGGATGGACTCACAATAGAATATTATGCCACTTTCAATGCACACTTTTCCCAGAATCTCTTGTAAGTTTTTAATTAAGAAAGGTAGAAGGGTCAGCTTCTAGACTTGCTCCATGATGCTCTGAAAGTGGGTGTGAAAACCAGGCCGGAATCCCCCGAAGTACCCTCATATTAGATGATCTCCCTCTTAACCGTAGACTATAAGATAGCTGAAAAGGCCCTCGCCAATAGGCTGCTCCCTGTGGCTAACACCATAGTGCACATAGATCAATGTGGGTTTATTCCAGAATGCAATACCATCCTCAACATACCACGACTACTTAATCTGATGAAAGCTGCCTCGAGTGAGATGAGTGAACGGTTACCGGTTTCGCTTGAAATAGAAAAGGCGTTTGACATACTGGGGTGAGATTACCTACTGGTAACACTAGAGGAAATGGGCATTGGGCCAGGCCACCTTAGTTAGATTCACGTTCTCAATAAGAACTCAACAGAAAGAGTCAAGATGGGACAGTTGATATCTGACAGCTTTGACATACATAGAGGCACCTTGGAGGCTTGTCCCCTGTCCCTGTTGATGTGTAGTCTGACCATGGAGCCCCTGGCCTGTTGCCTGCACTTGCAAGTGCAGCTTTGGAGTCTCCTAGAATATAACAAACACCATATCATCTCTTTATAAGCAGACGATGTCCTTATTTATCTGTGTGATGCCACTGTCACACTTCCAGCCCTAAAGGAGACACTGGAGAAATTTAGAATCGTGTCAGGCCTAAGAGTAAATTTGTCTAAGTCTTGCCTGTCTGCCATGTGTCCAGTTCCTGAGGATAACAGGAGGACCCTGCTGTGGTATTGTCTGGAATGGCACGTTGACATGCCCAAGTACTTGGGTGTACAGATCTACCACTTGGACAAGCACCTTGTAGAGGGTAACGTTGTAGGAAGCTGGCTCTGTATATACTATACCAAAGTGAGGTATAGTCTGCACAGAGTCCAGTGGAACCCCAAAGGTAGGCAGAGGTAAAAGTAGATAGCACCTTACTCTCTATTTGTGATAGTGTAGCCGAGCAGTAAGGTTTTATCAGAGGGTAGTGTTAAGTATTTGTTGTACACACTTAGGCAGAAAGTTATGTCACACACTCAAAGACTTAACTCAGACCAATTTGTTTGTTCAAAAAAATATTATTTAGTTATTTTATTTCTATAACCAACCCAAGCCTGCTGCAGGTAAGTGGAATAAATTCTTTGAAAAATCTTATTGAATGTTTTAGAATTGAATTCAGGTTCAAATGTAGTTGATTGAATTACAGGTAAGTCAATGTTTCTAACTTACTTTTCAGTTACTTTTCAGATTGCTATGTATGTTACTTTTTAGATTACTTTTGGTAATCAGTGTGATATGCCTAGATATCACTCTGAGACATCTCTTAGACAAAAGGTAAGAAATTCACTTTTAGAACACATGCAGTTTTTCAATGTTCCATACATGCCAACTCCACACTTAAAACAATTTTCAAGGAAAAACAGTCAATGTACACCTATAGAGAAATATTAAGTTAATGGTTTGCAGGTAAGTACTGTTTTGTGGGAGTTGGTATTTATTTATTTTATAATTTTATATAGCGCTGAATCACCCCAAGGGGTATCTCTGCGCTTGTAACAGATAACTATCCCAGCACTAAGTTTAGAAAAGATAGGTTTTCATCAACTTTCTAAACTGAGGAAGGGTCATTTCAGCGCGAAGGTATTGAGGAAGGCTATTCCAAATACTCGGAGCCAGATAAGAAAAGGCTTTGCCACCAGTACGGGCCTTATTTTTTCTCGGAATAGAGAGGAGTCTTTTAGCACCCGATCTGATTGTGCTTATTAATGTGTTTTTCAATAAGCTTACTCTGTAGAGGGGGCAAAGAGATCGGACGATAGTTGATCAATTCAGAGGGAGGGATTTTTGAATTTTTACGGATGGGAATAATTTGGGCATGTTTCCAACTTTGCGGGAGACTACCAGATTTCAAAGAACTATTAATGATAGAGCATATGGGAAGAGCAAACTGAGCCGAAACTTTAGAAGCAATTTTAGCTGGAATGATGTCAAGCGGGGATCCAGATTTAGTACATTCCAGTAGAGATAATACTTCTGTGATGGTAATATTGGGAAAAGCAAGTAATTGAGAGTTTTCACTGGTGAAATCTGATGAGGCTGCAATCGAGACCGGAAAAGAAGGATTGGATAAAATAATTTTTTTGTAAATATTTTCTACCTTTTGTATAAAAAAGGAGGAGATATTATCACATAATGTTTGAGAGGAAATATCCCTGGTCTCACAGGATTTAGGATTAGTGAAATCTCTTACAATTTGGAAAAGCATTCTGTAATTATTGCCTGCGTGCTCCAGTACAGACGCAATATGCATTTTACGAGCCTTTTTAATATTATTGTGATAATTAGATAATGCAGCCTTATAGTTGGATTTAGCTTGCTCATTATGCCAACGTCGCCATACACGTTCTAGCTTCTTGCAAGAGCTTTTCTCCTCTCGTAAAACAGATGAATACCAACCAGTAGAGGTGTTTTTAGGAGGGTGAGTGAGAGGTTTCATGGGGACTATTTTATCAAGCAAATTAAACATAATGGAATTAAAAAGGTCAAGTTGCTGATTGACATTATAAAACATAGTATCCCTATCCCACGTCAAAAAGAGCAAGGAAAAATGATTAGGAGTCACGTTGTGCCAAAGTCTAAACTGCCGAGTGGCCGGAGCAATAGTTACAACAGGAATATGGTTAATAGGACTGAAAAGTTGAAAGTTTATTAATGAATGATCGGACCAGGTGAGCGGGTAAGTCTCACCACATTTAATATCTTGTGAATTGGTGAAGATAAGATCCAAAGTGTGACCCGCTATATGGGTAGGAGCAGAATTGATTATAACCAATCCACAGGCCGCCAGATCTTGCAGACATAGTCTTGCAACCAGATTAGAAACATCTTCGCTATGGATATTAAAATCTCCAAGCAGAAGAAATTTACGAGAGGCAATTATATAAGGAGAAATGAAGTCTTGCACTTGGCTGGTAAAGTCCAATACTGAGCCAGGCGGTCTATAGACTAAAGCACCTTTCCAGCTACAACGTGCGGAGAGGTCCAATCTAAAGACAAGGCATTCAAATGCTTCTGTCCCCGTTTGATCTAATATGGTGATTGCTAAATCCTCTGTATAAATTAAGGCTATACCCCCACCCACTTTGCCTATTCTGTCCTGTCTCAATATCCGATATCCCTCCGGGATAGCTAAGGCAATGGCAGGGGTGGAAGATGGCTTGATCCAGGTCTCGGTGATGAAACCCATATCAGGCTTTAAATCAGTCAGAATATCCCATATGTCTGTAGCATGCTTAGGAAGCGACCTAACATTAGCCAAAAAGCAGTTCCACTCAATATTTTTCCCTAGGGGAGATGAATGATTAGAAGAAATGTCCTTCAAAGATTGAGATGGATCTTTAAAATCAAGCTGTGATACAATAGGCAAGGAGGGGTGAAGGCATTCCATACACTGAAATCTGCAAACTCAACATGAAAAGGGGCCCTCCAAGATACGATAGAGATAAGGAGTAGATTTACAGCGCGCAGGTTTGAGATCCATTAAACACTCACGCGAGTATCTGCGCAGTGAGTTAGAGGTAGGTGCCATAGAAGGTGGTAACCTACCAGAGATCCTGGCTGCTGGCGGCAGACTGGCGCGGACGGGCGCAGACGGGCTTGCCTCTGGCGTGCCTCCGGCGCACCACCGGCGCGCCGTCTGCGCGCGCGCGCGCTGTGTGCTTGCATGATCCTGCCTGAAATAGCCCCAACTGCAGAAGCGCTAGAGCGCTAACAAAGATGGTGGCCAAAAGTGGCACAATCCCCCTAGGAAAACCAAAGAGACTCGCTAAATAGCGAGGAGTGTAGCCAATTTTATGTGCAGGTAAGCGGATGGGTAAATACGTTTTCTTTAAAACAGCTGAGGAGTATAAAGATAAAGTAGTGCACAAACAAATAATGCCTGCAAAATACCTTCCCTCGTATTAGGAGAGGGGAGGGAGCCGCAGTATCGGTAAAACACACAGAACGAGCAGCTACAGTAAACAGCCTTCAACACACATCACTCGCGCTAAAGGTGTCATCTATTGCGCAGCGCGCTTGCATGATCCTGCCTGAAATAGCCCCAACTGCAGAAGCGCTAGAGCGCTAACAAAGATGGCGGCCAAAAGTGGCACAATCCCCCTGGGAAAACCAAAGAGACTCGCTAAATAGCGAGGAGTGTAGCCAATTTTATGTGCAGGTAAGCGGATGGGTAAATAAGTTTTCTTTAAAACAGCTGAGGAGCATAAAAATAAAGTAGTGCACAAACAAATAATGCCTGCAAAATACCTTCCCTCGTATTAGGAGAGGGGAGGGAGCCGCAGTATCGGTAAAACACACAGAACGAGCAGCTACAGTGAACAGCCTTCAACACACATCACTCGCGCTAAAGGTGTCATCTGTGGTAGTCTTGGTTAGAATCAGGGTTTCCCCAGGGTCAAGGATGCACTCTCAGAACACCCTCAGCGGCACTAGGGAGGCCAGGTGCAGAGTGCTGAGGCCCAATGTTATCCAATAGGGAATAGGAGACCTCCGGTTGGTGGCTGCTCAGGAGCAGGCCACAAGGTTGTGGAAGCAACGCTGCTGGTGTTAGGCTCAGGGAAAAGGGGGATCCGAGTTAGCACCCGAAATACATCCGCTGTGGCGCAGGGGCAGCTGGTTGCAGGGTGATGTTTTGGCGTCGGGTGCCCTGTTGTTTTCAATGGGGATTCTCTGGTTGCAACCAAGACTGCAGGCTCGGGGACGAAGATCTTCTGGAGGTGACCACTGGTTGGAGAGGTAATTTGGGATGCTTGGGGATGCTGGGACACCGTCGGTTGGGCCACCCAAGGCTGTAGGACGTCAGGTGCAGGGGTGTCTTTATGCGTTGGTTTTCCTTACCAGGTCCGGTGGCAGGGATCCTCCAGAAAGGGGCTGCAGGCTTCGCTTGGAGATTCGAGGCAGGTCAGAGATCACCAGATCTCAGGTCAGAATGGCCGGGGAGACTTCCTCGTGGTATTGGGCCACTCAAACTCTGTCCGTTGGCGCCGGGTTCAGAGTGGTGCAGACTCGTGGTTTTGGCTGGGGCCGGAGTCTGTGGGTGAGCAAATCCAGTGCTCACGGGAGACAAAGTCTTTGGCTTGGAAGGCAGGGCAGGTTCACGGGTTCTTGAGGTTGCTGGCTGCAGCACACACCAGGATTTTGTTTGAGCAGGTTCGAGGTGGGGACAGGCCGGTAGGGCTAGGGCCAAGTCAGTGGGCATCCTCCTCTTGTTAGTTTCAGCATGGCTTCTTCAGTCCTTTTTCTTCTCTTCTTCTTGTTGAGTGTTATCTATTCTTATCTATTGTTGTTTGAGGAGGCAAGGTTTAGGGTTGCCCCTAAATACTAGATTTAGGGGCATTACAGGCAAGTAAAGATTGGGACCAATGGGTCCCTTCCTTGGGGTGGGTACACCCCCTATAATATATTGCAGTATAACAAGGGTACCCCTAATTTAGTTTCCTATGTCAGGGTTTTAAAGCAAATATTTGTGAATTCATATATAGGAAACAGTTAATAAAAAGGTATGGTGATATACAAACAATAACAGAGAAAAAATATATATTTTTGTATTCTCATTGACCAAATATGACTACAAAAGAGAAACTAATTTCCATTTGTTTCTTTATTACTTGTTTTTGTGTATCTTTGCAATAGAAAATTATTTCATTTTTCTCAGGATTTTTAAATTTCTAATACTTATATTGTATCTTTGTACATTTTCTTTAAGTCTCTCTTTGCAAACCTGCACTTTTATGAATAAAATATCTTTGCATATTAGGTCAAACAATTACATTACAATTGGTATCCAACACAAAAGGTGATTATATAACATGGCTTCATTCAGTCAAAAGGTGATCATATAACATGGCTTCATTCAGTCTACGCGCGTTTCGGCGTTCAGCCTTCCTCAGGCAGCCATGATATTTACAACTCCTATAATACAATAAGAAAAAACAATCTATAATTGTGTTGCATATCCCAAAACCTTCAAGTGTACATTTCATTTCATTTAAAAAGGACCTACATAGATCCTCTACCTAGATACATTTTTATATACATATTATTTACAAAAAACAACCAACACAAACTATCTCCAATTACGTTAACAAGTCCAAAATGTTTATCCTGTTCTAGAACATAGCCTATTCTGAATTTGACTGTGCCATGTTATTTTTCTTGTTATCCTCATTTTAAGACAGCACATATGTGACAGGGGTGGATACTGCCTACCTTATTTATATCAATCTTGCATTCTTTTAATTCATGCGACTGGGTTCAGAAATGTCCAAGGTCACCCTTTCTTTATCACTAACGAGTCACAGACCTTCCCTACGTTTCTGTAAACAGAGAAAACAGCCAACCGTAATCAGTAAGCCTAGTCCTTTTAGAAACAAAGTGACTCTATCGGCAATGCGGGTGAAGCTAGTTTAAATTTCCTTGCTACATTTGTAACCGCGTTAGCGTGCTACTCTTATTACCTTCGTTTTATAACGTTCCGGGTTTCAAATGGAATGGATACGCGATCCCTCCTACTCGATGGATAATATCCTATTGCCTCGTTTTAGATGGAATGGATACGCGATCCCTCCTACTCGATGGATAATATCCTATTGCCTCGTTTTAGGTGTCGGTGTCCCTGTAAGGGTACGGACTCGAACGTGCCCGTTAGGCTATCACAATACAAGCGGCCTAGAATAATCTGAAATGACGAAAGTGAACAAAAAAGAGATTACATGAAACTTTCATGAAGGTAGGTCCCACTCCAGCTACTTATAATAGTGCAGTGCTTGTAACACTTACTATTGAGCGCTAATGCATTCCACGTCTCCGTCGTTTAACTTCTCCCAACTACTTTGAAGTATGTAGCAATATATTCGCTATTCAGATGTGCAACCACGCCATCTAAACAAAAGCGCGTATAATGAATTAATGCTGTTTTTAGATGAGAACGTACCAAAGCTTCTAAAGTGACAAAAATAAACAAAGAAGAGATTACATGAAACTTTCATGAGGATAGGACCCGCTACAGCTGCTCATAATAGTGCGGTACTTGTAACACTTACTGATGGACGCTGGTGTGTTCCGCGTGTCCGTAGTCTAAATGCTCCCAACGACTTTAAAGCATATAGTGATATATTTGCTTTTCAAATATGCGGCCACGCCATCTAAACAGAAGCGCGTACAATTAATTAGTGCTGTTCCCAAACGAGAGCGTACCGAAAAGAAATCTCTCTAGCATCTCGCCCGATAATCATTAAACTATCTACAGAGCGCGGTCCCATAGCTCTTACCCGGTCACGTTCGTCTTTCCTCCTTCTTGTTTCGAAATGAAATGCCGAGGTAGAAACGGGACTGGCCCTTGGGGAGTTCTATATATTTCCCGAACTCTTTGGCCATTGGTCAGATCCTATCAATGTTGTTGCGACGCATCCAATAGGATGCACCACAAGATAAATGTCTTTCATTGCGTTAAAGGGATATGCGCACTAAAGATATCCTGTATAGTAATCCTTCACATTAGGGAATCCACAGATAATATCAGGAGTAAAAATTACGGGTAAAACTTGCCGCAAACCCACCAGCGTATTCGTGGGTATAAGTCTTTTGGCTTGAAAAGTTACAGAACCTTAACCATGTATAGGTAATGGGGTCCCTTGCTATATATCGCATCAGATTGTCTGCGTTTGTAGCGCCTCTAACAGATTTCTTTAGGTTCGGGACATACAAGTCTTTATGATGTGGAAAGGCACCCCCTATAATGCCACCCTCCAGTGGGAGATGGGCATATGCCTCACTGTGGTTGGCTGAGTCCCCCCCATCTGCAAGATGGTGGGGAATGAGAGTTGTGCTTTATCTCGCCTCCCTCACCTGAGGGGTGGGGTTGGCAAAGGTAGGCACTCCTCCCTTCCTCACTTGGTTTTCCCGCCGATTCTCCTGCCCAAAGTGAGGGTCAGAACTAGTGGGGACCAGTTGCTGAAAGCATCAAGTGGCTTGGGGAAGCTCTCAAAGGTTTCAAACCTTTGAATCTTCCCCTTCGTGAACCCTGCCCATCCTGGGGGAGGAGGTTTGGCACCTTGTCCCAGGAGGTGCATTGTTTCAAGACCCCCATGAGCAGCAGCTTCTTGACCCAGGGTTCCAGAACAGAGTAGGCCATGCAACTTTCAACCCACTTCCTCTACTCTTCCTCGCCTGAAAGACTAGGAAGACTCTCCCAGGTTTGGTTGAGTCTCCTGGCCTTTGGGCTGGGGGTGGGGGTATTGTGTGAGAATCTAGGTTTCTGTTGTAGTAACCCCCCCCCTTTTTGCCAGACTACTGATGCCCTTTTGACTTGATGTGCCCTGGGTCCCTGCCAATCAGGTTCCCCTCAATCAGAGTTCTCTTCATGAGGTCATAAGACTCATGCATCTGTCCCACTTAGGCTCAGAAGTCTGTCTCTGCACTTACCAGAGAACAGTTCCCAAAGGAGAGCCCCTGAGTGTTTTTTCTTCATCCTTCTGGCTTCACAAGCCCTTTCAAAGGCTGTGAACCATTTGGTGATATCATCACCCTCCTCAAATAAGGGACAATCCATTTGGGGATCTTGGGATCATAGGATCCATCTTTTTTAAAAATATTTTTTAGATTGATGCCACCATTGATGGGTCCTAGTCCCATCTCTGCTCTTTCCTTTTCTAGAGCTAGGTCTAATCTTTTGGTCAGCCTGGCTAGCTGGATGTCCTCCTCATTGAGGCTTTCCTCAATGTACTCCGTAGAGCCTGACCCACCTGTGTGGGATCTAGGTACTGAGAGGTTGATTCTTGGAGTCAGGGCCACTGGGGCCCTTTTCTCCCTAATAAGTAGGGGAGGTTGATCCACCTGGTCATCCTCTCCCTCTTCTTCCTCATCTGATTGGTCTTCACCATTTTCAGATGGGTGGTCCTTGGCATACCCAGCCAACAGCTCCTGGAGCTTTTGTTTGGTGGTATGGGACCCCATGACAAGTGAAGGTAAGGGGTGAGGTCAAGATCCTCAGCCATGTCCTCTATGGCATTGTTATTTTCTCTAACAGCTGGGTTCTTGTTTTGAGACATTGTTAAAAAAACATTCTAACCCCACTAACCCTAGCTAAATTGACTTTTTATTTTTCTTACATTCTACAGGGACTTAACCAAGGCCCTAGCCAGACTTTTAGTAATTTTGCAAAAACTTTTGTTAAGAGTTTTGTCATGTGATCAGGTGGTAACAAAGTAGTCCAACAAATGCAAAGTTGCATATTCCACCGTTGATCCACCAATGTAGGAAGCTGGCTCTTTATATACTATGCCAAAGTGAGGTATAGTGTGGACAGAATCCAGTGGAACCCATAAGGTAGGCAGAAGTAAAGTAGATAGCACCTCACTCGCTATTTGTAGTAGTGTGGTCGAGCAGTAAGGCTTTTTCAGAGGACAGTGTTAAGCATTTGTTGTACACTCTCAGTCAGCAAATGAATTCCCACACTCAAAGACTGAACTTCAGACCAATTATTTTAGTATAAAAATATTCTTTTAGTTATTTTATTTCCTAGAACCAAGCAAGCCTGGCGCAGGTAAGTGATAAATACTTTGCAGTAAATATACAGTTGTATCACAGTTTGAATTGCAATTTTAAATGTACTTTGATTTGATTACAATAGTGTTACTGATAATGCAGTGCTTTTCAGAATACAGTACATATACTTTGTATCGTTTTTTTAGTAAAATTACAGGTACGTTACTTTTGAGATTACTTTTTTTATTCAGTGTAGTATACCTGGATACTACACTGGGACATTTCCTGTACACAGGTAAGTAAAAGCGTTTTTGTTAAACAGTAATATTTTAAAGAATTTCTTTAGGTTTTTAAACTCCACACTTAAAAACTTTTCCAAGAAAAATAAGTCAATGTTATCCCATGGAGGAAAATAATGTTATCGGTTTTAAGGTAAGTATTTGGTAGTGCGAGTTGAAGTTCTGGGGTTAGACTAAGGGGTCCCCCAGGGTCAGGGATGCACTCTTGTTAGACCCTCAGCTGCACTAAGGCAGCCGGGTGCAGAGTGCTGAGGCCCAATGTTATCCAGTAGGGGATAGGGGGCCTCCGGTTTGTGGCTGCTGACGAGCAGGCCACTTGGTTGACTGGACTTTAGCTCAGGGCTAATGGGGAAACAAAGTAGCACCAAAGGTGCACCCTCAGCGCCACTAGGGTGGCCGGTGCAGGATGCTGTTTCGACATCAGGAGTCCTGTTGTTTGCAATGGGGATCCTCCGGTTTGCAAAGGAACTGCAGGCTTTGGAACAAAGGTCTTCTGGGTGACCACCACTTCGAGAGGTAAGTTGGGAAGTTTGGGGTTGGTTAGGCACCGTGGGTTTGGCCACCCAAGGCCGTAGGGCGTCGGGTGCAGGGGTGCCTTTTGGGGTACACCCCCCTATTATGTCACCCTCAAATGGGAGGGGGCATAAGCCTTTCCCTGGTTGGCTGAGTCCCCCATCTGCAAGATGGCAGGGAGTGAGAGTTGGGCTTCCTCTCGCCTCCCCCACCTGAGAGGTGGAGATGGCAGAGGTGGCACACCTCTCTTCCTCACTTGTTTTTCCCACCAGCCGGTTCTCCCCCCCCAAAGTGGAGGTCAGAACCAGTGGGGACCAGTTGCTGAAAGCAGCAAGTGGACTGGGGAAGCTCACAAAGGCGGCAAGCCTTTGAAGCTTCCCCTTCAGGAGCCCTGCCCATTCTGGGGGAGGAGGCTTGGCACCTCGTCCTAGGATGTGAATTCTTTCAGGCCCTCAAGAGCAGCAGGCTCTCGACCCAGGGGTCAAGAAACATGTCTGGTGGTGGCAGCTGGTGAGCAGCCACTCAGCCTGAACACTAGTATTAGGTCGTTTTTCAGGAGGCATCTCTAAGATGCCCACAGATAGTTTAGGTAATACAGCCACACCAACATTTGCCCTTATGACAATGGGGTGTGGGTATCATCAGGAGTCCTGATGGGCACCCCAGAATTTGTGCCCTGGCCCAGAGCAACCACTCTCACTGGCCTGCAGAATCTTCCTATATCTACAAATGCCAAGTAGCCCGTCCTAGGGTGTGCACGTTCCTGGGTGACCATCCCAATTATGTTGCTAACCCAGGGACTATTGCTACAATACGCCATACTGCGACCCATGTCCGTGCACAGGCCTTCTTCGTTAAGACATGCTTCCACACCTGTGGTTGGGGATGCAACATGTCTAGGCTATTGTGACTCCACTGCTCACGTTTGTTATTCTGTTTGATGTGGTATCATTTGTGAGAGGCACAACAGATTCTCCACTATTATGTTTTGTTTTGTACTTCAGCTAAAACCAATAAAGAAATGTGAAAGAAAAGTTATGTTCTCAGTGGGTCCCTGAAGTCCTACGATCTTGCCACAGGATGGACCAGTCCTGAATGAGTGTCCATCAAACCACTTCAATAAGTTAAGTCTTGTTTCCATTTTTTAGGTGTAGGTGTTGGACCTTTCATCCTTCATACTGCAAATCCACAATTTGACAAAAGTAGAACCATGGCTACAAATCCTCAAGCCCAATAGTGCCAACAATGGGAACAACTGTGAAAGGATGGACCTCATCTTGTACAGTGCAGTCATCACTCATTCCCCAAAACCTAGCTATGTCTGGACATGCCCATGTAAATGAAGGAAACTTGCCCCATGGCTACTTTGATTTGCACTATTAATTTTTAGTCTTGAGATAACACTGAATCAGATGGTTTCTTGAACAATTGGATTTACATTTCTGGTTGTGTTCTGTATATACAGAAGGACATCATCTATGTACACGTATACAACCAATGGCCTGCCACCTATATACATTCCTCTATGTGCATGCAGCTTGCTGTACACAAAGGCCAAGGGTTCCACAGTAATGGTGATGGGGGAACACTGTCTGGTGCCTCTGTCCATTGATAAACACTCTGGCTAAGGGGTCCCTACAGAACAAGATCATTTTAATAAAACACCTAACCAGGTCCATTTTGGTTAATACCTTAAATGTATATGGCAATTCCAGAAAGTCAAATACTTTTTAGCATCAAGAAATGGTGGCACTTTCGTTAATTGGGGGTCTAAATGGTGTATTACTGCTGGAAGAGTACTTAAATTTAACAATGTTGGGCGGCAGGGTATAAACTCAGTCTAGTATGGAAGTGCCAGACCTGACAAAAGTGTTTTTAATCTATTAACTAGGGCTTTTACAAATATTGTATTGTTAATGTTAAGCCATTACAGTAGCCTATATGATGCACAGTGGTCTTCTGATCTGTCTGGTTTGAGAAATGCTATACCCGTGTCCTTTAATGTCATTGTGAGAAGTTCACCTTCCAGAATGGCTTCTTCATACTCCCTAAGTAGTTGGGGGCTTAATAAATCAGCATAAGCTTCATAACATTGAATTGAAATCCCATCAGGCCCAGGTACCTCACCACTCTGCAGCTATTGTATTACTTCTAGTAAATTCTTAAGTCTGAGACTCGTGAACCTTTCCAATGATGCAAGTGTGATATCATTAAGATAGTCAGCAAATCTGCTGCGCTTTAGTAGTGTCTCTAGACCGATCTCACAGTGGTGTGAAGGCATGCAATATTTCTAAGTTTACTGACAGCATTCAACTGGGTGTTCTACCTTCCTCCAGTCAATGCGCCAGAGTTTTGTGAGTGTACTGTACTCCTAAAACTTTACACTACAAAAACACACCCACTGGTATGGATCGGGAATGGTGTTAAACTTAATTTCATGAGGCAATGTGTCCCAAGATAATATACAAATCAGCATATCAAAGTACAGTCAAATAAGAAAAGATTGACTCAATAAGTAAACCTGAGAGATAGAAGAGCGGTGAGTTTTATATGTCATTGGGAACCTAATTACAATATAGGTAGAATTCAAACTGTAGACCTAACCTATTTCTATCCATCAATGGATTTAAGGAGTGATAATACTTGGTATCATGGGGAGCATAGGCTCAGATATAGAGGCAATGTCAGCCCAAATTTCAAAATCCCTTTAGTAAACAGATTTCAAATCTTGCAGGGGTTAGAAGATATTGACTGACTTAAGGGGAATAACAAACCCACTGATTTGATCACTAGTGAAAGGAGTGAGCTTAAGGACCAAGGGCTTCAAAGTACTCTCACTGAATTAAAGACAGCTAAGGTGGTTCATGTTAGTGAGAGCCCACAAATTGAGGAACCTTGTGGTAGAAAAATATCTCTCAATAGTAATAGTGATCTAGTGGTTGACCAATCTAGTGGGGAGGTATGGTCTTTTCTGAGCTGGAATATTGCAGGGTTGAGATCTAAACTGGGTAACGAAAACTGGGAAAAATTGCTAGGTGATTATGATGTTATTAGTCTCCAGGAAACATGGATAACTGAACCCCTACATATTAATGGATTTAAAACATATTTCTCCCCAGCAGTAAGCTCACCTTATGGTAGGGCCAAAGGAGGTCTGTGTACCTATGTTTCAAATCTGTTAGCAGGAATTAAAACTGAGTTAGTTTTTAATAATGTGTATTATCACATTATAAGGATCACAATTAACAAAGGGTTTTCTTTAGTGTTGATTAATTTTTATGATAATATTCAAGGAGAAGACCAAGTGGATGTCTTCAGTCTATTAGGTAGTAATATCACTTCGGCTATAGGGAGGAGGACCGAGGACACCTGTATTATCTGGGTAGGAGATTTTAACTGCCAAATATGCAGGAGCGCAGAGAGTGGGTTATGTGGGGTAAAATTAGATAGAGACATTGGCTTTAGTCATTTTGAACATTCTGGACGAGGGGATTATTTAAATGAATTAATATTTGAGAATGATTTGGACTTTGTAAACAGGTTGATTAGTCCAGAAATCCCCTTTTTACCAACGTTCAATGGTAGAGGGGCAAACACAACCATTGATTATGCTTTACTGACTTCCAGTCACAGGGATATGTTACAGAGCTATAGCATTCTGGATTGCCCGCATAGCGACCATTTTCCTTTAAGTTTTAAAATTAGTATGAGATCTAAGAAACATCGTGGTAGGGCCAAATCTAAAGTTATAATAGATAATATCACCATGGCCCGTAAACATGGATATGCTCTAAAGTGGACAAAAATTTGCCCAGTTGACTTCCAGGAGAAACTAATAAAAAGTATGTTGCCCCAATTTTATGTATGTACAGATGAGCAGATGAGAATGCCAATGACTCCGATATCATTAAAAATTTTTTACTGATAATTGCCCAAACAAGAAAGTTATTGTGGGTTGGTACTAGTGGTGGGAATACAAGGCAGAAGGGGTGGTTTGATTCAGAATGTACTAAGGCATATAAAAGTCTAAAACATGCTATACATGCTACAGAGAAAGATATGGATTTAATTAGAAACTAGGAATGTCTATAAGCAAACCCTTAAAAATAGGAAAAATGCTTTAAAGTTTGAAGCATGGGATGCTTTATGTGACGCCTCTTTAAGTAAAGACTCTGCCTTATTCTGGAAAGTTGTCAATGCCCCTTTTTTAAATTTTAGACATGCAGACCCATTAGAGGTGGCAATTACAGAGTGTGAGTGGGCTGAATATTTTGCCAAGCTGTATTCCATTGTACAAGATAAGACAGAATGTATAAATGATAACACCCAAATGAGAGACTGTAATCAGATTAGTAGCCCATTCGAACCCGAAATAACAGTAATAGAAGTGCAAAATTGTATTGATGCATGTCTGGCGGGGAAAGCACCCGGCCCTGATGGGGTTCCTGTTGATCTATTTAAAAACAACAGGGAACTATGGGCCCCAATTCTTGCACGTCTATTTAATGCTACTTTGGATAAAGGCCTCCTTCCATCGTGGTGTGAATCCCTGATAGTCCCTATTTTTAAAAAGGGCGATCGTGAAAATTGTCAGTGTTATCGCCCAATATCACTCATGGATTCTACTATTAAAATTCTAGGAAGGATAATTTTAAATAGATGACATGTATGGGCAGACGAAGCTAATATTTTAAGTGACTTACAGTATGGTTTTAGGAAAGGGCTCGGAACTATAGAACAGTGTTTGAATTTGCATATCTTAACTGAAAAATATACCAAAGCTAAAGAGGGATGAATGTCTTTAACTTTTGTGGATCTTACCTCTGCATTCGACTCTGTAACACATTGTAAACTTTAGTTAGTTATGAATAATTTGGGAGTAGACAAACAAATTATAAATTTTCTTAGAGATCTCTATGCAGGAGCATCGGCCAGACTTAGATACGGAAAAAATGGTGAATGTACTAGATCTTTTGCAATCAAAAGGGGTGTACGACAGGGCTGTGTCCTGGCACCATTCCTATTTACTCTCTATATTAATAATGTGGAAAAAACTTTGAAAACTGAGTGTAGGGACGTACCGATGGTAGGAAGAAGATCAATCCCAATTCTGCTATATGCAGATGACGCGGTCCTGATGGCTAGAACACCGCAGGCCATGCAAAGAGTAGTTACATCCTTTGCTGACTTTATGAACCAGCTTGATTTAAGTATAAATTGCTCTAAGACATTTACCATGCACTGTGGGACGGGTGCTCAGAGAAAGAAAAAAGCAATTTATATTGGATCTACCCCAGTAGAGGATACTTTAACATTCCCCTATTTAGGGGTTTTAATTGATAGTACGGGCCTATGGAACAATACAATCAAGACTAGGAAATTGTTGTACTGTAAATCTATTATGGCTTTAAAAAATTTTAGTCGAAAAATAGGGAGGAAGCCAATTAAAGAAATGTTGACTGTTTACAAAGCGACTTGCGTGGCTATTGTTACTTATGGGGCAGGCCTGTGGGGGCATGCAAACGTCAGTACTCTACAAGTGGTTGAAAATAATTTTATGAAATATCTCTTAGGGGTCCCACAGAGTGTCTCGACATATGCTTGCCATGTAGAACTTGGGGAGCCATATTTGGAAGACATAATAAAAACTGCACCAGTTCTACTATGGCATAGAATATGGACTGCAGATGAGTCTGGTTTAAACCGATTGATTATGGAAGATGCAATGGGTCTAGAGAAGTGTGGAAAAATTAGATGGTTGAACTATATTAATTATTTTTTCACACTATTAGGGTTGGGGAATTATTACACAGATCCATCTACTCTATGTAATATATCTAGGAAATGTCTAAAAGAAAGATGTATGACCTATTTGCATGAGACCAGAACCAGAATAGAGATTAAGAAAACCACGGTGGTAGCCCATGAGCAAATTGTTTTCTGCAAGTATTTACAGCCATATTTAAAGTTAGTAATGAGTGATTATGAAAGGTTTTTGCTAACACGCTTTAGATTTAACTTATTATTCAGATCACTCAGCTTTCCAGCAATGAATAATTGGTCAAATATTTTGAGTAAATGTCCCTGTGATGATTTATCAGTTCAATCTGACTTGCATATACTTTTTTTCTGTAAGTTTTATACTAGACCTAGGCGAATGTATGTTGTTCCTTTGCTTTTTTAGCTGTACAGAAATTGGATAGTATTTTAACAGTCGTATTTATTTCCTCATTCCTTAAAAATGTTTTTAAACTACGGAAAACAATTGAGATCTGAATTTATGCAGTTTTTTCTATGTGTGGTGCCAATGACTGTTATTTTTTATATATGTAATTTAGTTTTTTGTACTTTTATGGTTATTTTGTCTTAATAACCAAATAAAGTTTTGAATCTGAAATCTGACTCAATAAGTGAGTTAAAGGGCAGAATTAGAAGTTTTATTACAAAAATATAAAATGTACAACACATGAAATAGTAAAGTTGAAATGCAACTAATCTCATTTATATGCATAACGTCATTGCAGTGAAGGCTGTCTTTAATAGAACAATGCAGAGCAATAGGAAAAATAATTAAAGTTCAAAGTTCCAAAATTCAGGAAAATCAGTAAGAACTCGGACAGCATCACTAGTATCATAGGAATGATCTTCTGGCTCATCCCCAAAATCAGGCATTTATGTAGGAAATCTCCCCATAGAACAGTATGAAAACTGCTGAATTGTGGAGTGAGCAAGGAAATATATTTTCAACAACTCAGATTACAGACTTTAAAAACATTGTACAGCCTTGCTACCTAAGCACTAACCTACTACATAAATAATGAATACACCCCAACCCCCTGACCGAATGCCGTTTGGAGGTGTCAGAACAAACTAGTTACATAACGACTGTAAACCATTGTGAATTAATGCAAAAGACTTGGAAAATGTTACATTCTAAGTTCATGCCAAAGAGTATTCTTCAAGAACAGTGTGATTCAGAAATAAACAGACATGACTTGCTTGACTATGTGCAGCAGATATAAACAGTGAATGTGACATACATTTTGACAAGATGAAGTTGAAACCTATTTGAGGCTAATTTAGCATAAGCCAGGGTAACACACTTCATATCAAAATCGTTTCACATACAATAGCATCAGGTCAGAATACACGTGTGAATTTGAGTGTAGATTAAGATTCTGCAGATTGTTAATAACGCACACTTTTTTTTATTAATACCATCATCATCATTGATAACTTTATTTCGGTCAATAGACCATAAAGGTACAATAAAATATATACAAGTACAGAAATAAGATCATAAATAGAGAAATATTGTTATAAAAAAAAAAAATTATTAAACAAGGAGTTATCATGATCAGTTCATTGAAAGATAAAACTCAGAAGCCATTACTTCATATTAATAAAACTCATCCTTCTCCGCCACATACCAAACAAGAAACGGGAAACTGCATAAACAATAAGTGGGTCAGTATCATAAGTTAGGACTCTGCAGGCTTGGGCACATTGTCTAAGACCCAATTTTTTGCACAGAGGAAAAAGCCAGCATTTTCGGATCGTACTGTATGCTGGACAAAAGAGCAAAATATGCACAACATCCTCTTTACATGATTTACAAATTGGACAATTGGCCTCCATCGGTTTTCTCCAACTTGATGTGAACACGCCAATTGGGAGGCAACCATATCTCAACTGGGTATAAAGTTTCCTCGCCAGTGGGGGCTGTACTAAGTCCAGAAATACCTCCAACTTAGATTCAATTTTCATTAATAGGAATTCAGAGGTCAGCCTACCCAGAGAAGTTGAACAATCGATTAGAGTTATAAAGTCTGGCGGCTGCCAAAATCTCAGACCTTTGGGTCTTCATATTACTAGTATCCGGAGTGTCCCAGAGTTGGGGCAAACCGATTTGGTAAAGAGAAGACTTTATATGAAGTAGCCAAGGAATTTCCTTACCCTTTAGCGTCCCCCAGATTGCACTAAATTCTGCTCTATAGAATTCAAGCTCGGGGACAGACCAGAGCCTTTTCCAAAAAATAACGCACACTTTTTTTTATTAATACACAATTCCTCAGTTTGCTTTCCTAAGAATCTCCCTTACTGCTCTGCAATCTCCCCGTACCTGCTTAATGGTTCATTCATTCAGGAAAGGTTGACATCATTTTGATACATTGTGTATTGGGACTTGCACATGTTCCACATAATCTATTAATAGAGTAAATGACTATTCCTTATGATGGTCAATGGTGGATCCCCTAGAAACTTTAAAACATGTGGTAATAAACTGTAAATCTGCTTTCACAGCCTGTTTGGATGAAACAACCACGCAAGCTAATGTTCTGACTTCCTTTCAGCAAATTTCAGGGGCAATAAAAGAGGTTCTATTTGTGCAGAAGAGAAAATTGGGTAGGAAAAAACAAGGGTGGTTTGACACCAAATGCACACAGGCCTATGCCAAATCAAAACACAAAATACATAAAAGACCAAGAAACCCAACTAATATTAGACATGCCAGAGGGGTTTATAAAAGTGCACTTAAGGAGCGAGGAGCAACATTGAGAAATGATGCATAGTTAGCCCTTCACGATGCCTCCCTATGCCTCCCTATCCAAAGATGAAGTTGTGTTCGTTCATCCCTGGAAATAATAAGAAAGCGTAACAATTGATTTACAAACCGCAGTCATTAAAAAGGCTAGCTGGAAAAGACATTTTGTGATCAATGGTGTCAGAGGTAAATGTATGTCATAAAAAGTTAGTATAGATTCCAGCCTCTGTTCACCTCATTGAATCTTCCCCAATTTTACATATCTCCCTATCCAAATATAGCTCTGCTTTTTGGAAAGCCGTAACAAATCCATTCCTGGTCTCTGGAGACACTCCAACTATTGAAATAGCAATCGTAGAAGAGCAATGGGTCATGCACTTCACCAAGATGTATGATAGTGGTGTGTGCATTGATCATCCAGATACTCAATTCCCAGGAGATGGTGTACTGGCACCTTTGGCATACTCTACTGATCTCCAGTTCACCCTGGAAGAAGTCAATCATGCCATTATGGCAAGCATGAGAGGTAAGGCCCCAGGGCCTGATATGGTCCCAGTTGATTTATATAAATCTAACGTGATGTTATGGGGCCCGCAGTTAACACAGGTAATCAATGCAAGCTGTTCCTCCCTTTTTATAAAAAGCTGGTCTGAATCCATCCTAGTTCCTATTTTTAAACAAGCATTAAAAATGCAATAGGTCTCACCTTTTATTAAGTTAAAGCCATTTGCTGTGCTATACAATACCATTAGCAAAGCAAATGGCTTTAACTTAACCAAATGCGAGACCTGTTGCATTTTCAATGCTTGTTTTTTTGTGCATGCATTTTCAAACTATGGAGCTGGAGGAAGAGATCTACAATTGATAACACGTTTGATGAGTAACAGAGAATCAAGTGAGGATCTAAACCAGTTATCAAGCCTAGATGAATCAGCCTTCACTGAGTAGCTCAAAGCCAGAGGGTTTGTCTATAGCATAGAGTTCAGAGTAGAGGTATTAAACTTCGAACAGTTTTCTGAGAGGGAGACTGACCTGTGCATCTGAGCTCTAGGCATAGTGGGGGTTGAGATAGTGAAAGGAATGGAAAGATGGTCTGACCATTACTAAAGGAATTGGGCATTCTGTCTGGATATCCTGCAGAGAACAGTGGACCAAGCAAGTGTCCTGCGACATGAGTAGGAAGACTACAAGATGAATGTCTAAGTCCCTAAAATACTCCATGAGGGAGGAGGGTCTTTTACAAAGTGCATTGCTGAAATGAATGTTAAAAATCGCATAACACAGTATAATTTGCTGACTTCAACGTAACTGAATAGAGAACTTCTAGGATACGGGATCAACTGTTGCCTGCCGGCCTGGGAGGGTGATATATCCATGCAACAGATAATGTGAAGTTGTTTGTTAGCTTTAGAATTTGAATATGAGTAACCTGCTTTTTTAGAACTCACTCGATATTGTTCAAAAGTATGATTTTTGCCTTTAAAAGTAAAGCCAACATAAGTAAAAGTTCTGGGCACTGAAGTCAGAGACAGAACATCTGCCAGTTAATGAGCCTGCTGATTTGTGAAGCGATGCAGAAACAAAATCCCATGTGGACAACATACAACACCAATAGCAATGTCTGACGATCAGCTGGTTTTTGTTTTTTAAGTTTAGCTGTGAAAGCATCAGGTTTACCAGAAAAACAGATAAAAAGCTAAGATTGTTGATCTGGTAAAAGTGTTCAACAAGCATGTCACAGTTTAAATCCAGGGATCAAATGGATTGATATCAAGCGGTGTAATAAAGTTTCACTTTTATACAGTTTAGTACCCAGATGATATTTAGCTTGACACAAACTCATTATTACAGCCCATGCCTGAACTAGTTATCTACTCTAATGTCTGAATTGAGCAGGCCGGGGGGTGAGGGGCTTCCTTAAAATATCTGTATATTGACAACAACCTTGACCTTACAATAGTCTTAGAACAGATAAAAGGACAGGCAAAAGTGAAGCATCCCCCACCATGCCTCGTGAAACAACAAAAGCTCCCAAATGCAGGTTCTAATCAGTCAAGTGTTTTGAACAGCTTTCCAGGTTATAACAGTAGTGCATAACTGCAGACAAGGTCAGGGAAACTGGGTCAATATCTCAAATGAAATGGGGTGGAAATAATCAATAGGCTGTGCTGAGAGTGAACAGCTCACATGACATATTAACTTAGTGTTCTGGCATACAATGAAATAACTAAATGTATCTGTACATTTATCTGCATAAAGGACTCAACCCAAACCCTTTCGGAAGCCAAACCATTACAATTTCAACTCTAAAGTGCACATCAATGTCTACTGTCTTTCTCTAGCAGAGGACATAGGATTCCCTTAGGCATGGTTCCTTTCCGCATGGTTCAATGTTTTTGAGGGAAACTAAGTTATATAATATTTCATTAAAAAATTGTCAATGGAACAGGCCTAATGTATGAAAGGATCGTGGAACCTGGGATCGGCATAAACTATAACAGCCTGCATAACAAACCACTCAATAATAACCATACAGGTTTATTAAGCCCATAGAGATCTGCTACAAATTGCTTTTCAATGGAGGACTCCAACAGAATCCACCCTGCGGGTCCAAAATAGTCACAGTCTGAGCTCAGCATCCTAGAACGACTAAAAGGAGGGTGACAATGCAGTGCACTTTGAAAATCCTCTTCACTTGATGTCTCATAATGGAAAACATTAAAGAAGGACTGTAACGCAGTCTATGAGGGCAGAGAGATCTCTTATTCCCTCTCTTCAGCTACAGTTGTAAACTCCACCCCTCCCAATCCATAAGATCAAAGAATAGACAACCTCCTGCCACAGCCAGCAAAATAAATCTGATTTAAAACACAAAAGAAAAAAAAAAACTACTGACTCAATGAAGAGACCTACATAACTTATCGGAGCTGTCAGCATAATACAAATGACAAAAAAAATCACATCCACACATATCCTCATCCATCACACTACTAAGCAATGCTTCCCATAAAAAGCTTATTGCACCCCAGTGGTCAATACGCACAACATGTAAACACTTCACAGACAACACACTTCCAACTGCACACTCAGAAGGTGTAATGCACTACCCATGTGGTTAAGACTTCAGCAACGTAGTGTGTGCTATGCAAATGCTCCAATACAAAAAAAAGAGAAGAACCGCCATGTACTTTACGGAACACTGAAATCACAAGTCATGTACAATTTCTAAATGTGTTAAGAAACAAGTGCTTAACTTCCGAAATTAGATTAAAGGAAAAGAAATAGATGCACTTGCCAGTCTGGATTTCCCAAATTCCTGCGTCAATTTGATGCCAAACACAAGGATAAAGTTCGCCCGCCATTGCCTCCCACTACCAGATGAACTCCGTTAAGAATAAAAAAAGCTTTGCAGCCAGTGAGACTAGTACGAGAAATCAAGATCACACTGGGAAGAAGGTGGAGCCTTGATTTTAAAAGCATGCGGCTAAAGTAAGACAGCTCTAGTTCTCTGCTGACCCACAAATCTGCAGGCCCTTCGGTCACAAATAAGCTCCACTTATGTAATGCTTGCATAAAACGCCTACATGAAAGATAAAACAGAATGGCGAAATCCGTGATTAATACAATGCCTGCCTTTAGATCTTTTGAGAAGACAAACAATAACGGTATTTATAATGTTAATGAACAAAATCTCTAGTCTAATTATCATATGTTATGAGTGGAAACTGTATGCAAAGTGAGTCAGACAAAACATCAAAGCCAACTTTTCTGCCCTAATTTCAAAGATGCACAAATGGACAGCTGCTCTAGCTCATACACTGCATATTCAGCCTTAGAGAAAAACAGCCTACCTAAACGATTCTTAAACCACTTCGTTATAAGGGTCATATTAAGCGCCATTCTAACAAACCACATTATTGTTTTTCTCTGGAAAGTTTTACAACTGCAATGTTATACACAGTTTTCAGAGCCCTACAGAAATCTGACGAAAGGAAGTTTCAGTAGAGCACATTATCAGTATACCTTCCATGACAGACGAAGCGTGACCTCAGTTTCTACTCATCCTTGCACTTTCTAGAGACTTAATAAGCGTCTAGTGTACATTTGTTTATAGTCCCTTGAACTGGAAAGACCATCTACAAGGGGAAAGACGACTTAAGAGTCCGAGGGGAAGCAACATTTAATTTTCACAAAGTGCTATCTGACACACAGACAAGATAACTCTACAGGTGTTACTGATAGCCAGCTCATCAACCAAAACTGCATAAGCTATCCTTTTCTGATGTACGAAGCTAAACAGTGTACACCTTAAATAACATGCTGCTGCGTTTTACAAACTGATAGGCCTGCATGCACTCTCCCCATTCAACACTAGCCCCACACCAATATTCAGAAGGGAGATCAACGACAGTTTTGAATACGTTTGGAGATGTATATAAATAAAGCCAGTCTGTCAGTGAAAGGTCCAGAAACAGCTCACTTATGACCACACGAGGTTTAAAACCCTAACAAAACAAGACTGTTACTCATAAGGAAGTGCAGGCTTGAAATAACCTGTCGAGCGGTTGGAAGATAATGCACCCTCAGAACACACTGGTCCTTTACAAGTTCAACATGGAAGCAAGTGACCATACAATGACTGACGGCTCTGTGTGTGAAGATCACTGTGGATTAAAATGAACATAGAAATATAATGCAGGGTATAAACAGCATGCATCTTACTTGTAAGTGAGGCCGTCTGCGATGGCAAATAGCTGTTGGGCAGTAAGACCATCCTCAGGGACGTAGCCCGTGCCGCTGCTGATTAGATAGTCTGCCATACTGAAATAAGAGCTGCTGGAATAGGAGGTAGGGGCTGTTGGATGGCATTCACGTGCAGTTTGCTGTATTATTTATTAGGTCATTTTCAACAAAATTCTTGTCTGCACGTTTCAGCTGGAGCCTGAAAACTTTGACATGGTATGCAAAGGAAAATTTGGACTGGCCTTGAGGAAGAAAGTCAAAATTCAAAAAGATAACTGCAGTTCTTACATGGGAATAAAGTTATATCATGATCGATTTTAACAGAGCAGAGGCTCATTAAATGTGCTCATCACAAGAAACGACCCACAGACCTAGTTATCTCAAGTGACATTCCAAAGGCATATAGTCCCTATGTTTGAGGAGCAAAGCTAAAGGAGAAGCTTATACATCTGTACCAACAACTAACACGCAAAAGGTTAACAATAAGCAAATGGGGCTGTCCAAATATTTTCTTTAGAATTACCAAAAGGAGCATGACTAAGAGACATCCCCCTGTACCATTACCCTATGGCGTACAAAAATGTAGCTGAAATATTTTAACCCAGCGAAGGCCACATTCCATTGACCGTACATTCGATCAGAAAGCAGAGTATCGTACCTTCAGGCCATACTGTTCCAGGAGAGTCTGTGCAAGAAAACAGCCTCATCAACATTCCCAGGTACATGAGTCAGTAAGCTCAATATGGCGGGCTACAATGCAGTATCCCCAAAAATAAAAGGGCAGCCAAATCACAAACGACGCCGGACTTGTAGGAGGCTGCAGGAGCCATTTGAGTGAAGTAATCACTGCGCTCCACCTCCCACTTTGAAAAGTAAGGCTCTTCTAACTCGAGTAACGACAACCTCAAATAATACGTGACAGGCAGTGGTCCAAAGCTCTAGTAGTGACACCCACGTTGCTTTCATGATCTCATGAGGTGGCTGTTTACAATGGCCGATGCTGGGCCACTGACACCTCTGCACCCACACACAGATGGTGTATTAATTTTGAGTAGTGTGGAGCGTTGCAAAAGCAGGGTGAAAACGTATTCTGCACTTATGAAGAGCCTCGAACCCACTTGCTTAAACCACCCTCGCTATGCAACCTCTCCGAGCCCCAGTGATGTCCTGCTGCTACACCAGTTCCCCCGCATGCATCTACACGTGATGCTCTGTGATTTACGCCTTGACTTTCGCATCCATTCGGCCTCGGGTGCCCCTGGATCTAACGTGATCTCAGTCTAGTCTCACCATGTCTCCAGTTCCGTGGGTCTTGAGGTGCCAGATTACATCCTCAGACCAATGTAGTGAGTTCAACATAAACAGGCTATACCACCACCCCGCCTTTCACTGCCCAGGTTCGGCCTCTTACCTCGCTGCTGGTGCTAGAGAACTACTGCCGGCGGCGATCACAAGGAGCACAATTTATGAAGTGAAGGAAGACTCCACGAGACCACAAGTCAGGTGTGAAACGATTGAATGCGCGCCGGCACGCAAAGTGCGACAGGAGGTGGCACAATGGGCCAGCTCACGCACACTGCACATCACACTGAGGAACTGAGCAGCGTGTGCCTCAACAACAGACTTGCGCAAGGAATAGACGTCCCCGAGGATGGCGCATGCGCGCCTGATGGTCGTACAGTCGCAATCTGTCTCAGAAGAGATAAAGAAAGGAGCAGTGGCAGACCCAGACTGTGGTTGACTATACCCACGCAGCGTCTGGGAGTAGCAGGTACTAAAGACAAAAAACAAATAGGGGGGGGCGAAATGGGCTTTGGGGGAAAGGTCCAGCTGAGTGTGCCCTGAAGTATACAAAAAAGTAACAAAGTTGTTCCTCAGAGTGGGTGAGACTAACCATGTAATGTTCACAGGAAGGTTGTTTGTTTGGATATTGGAACCCTCACACAACCATCAAGATATCTGTTAGACGGCGACCTCAGAGGAGCCCGGAAGGGGGGTCCTGACTACCCTGAGTCCCACCCGTGTAGTATCGTAGCCGGGCACTGGCGGGAGATTCCCCAGGGGGAGGAATCTCGCAACTAGGATCGTACTTCTGGCACCCCACGACACAGAGAGACCACACTGGGTATTCTCAGAAAACAAGCTTTATCAAATAGGTATCACTGCAAATATGTACAAGGTGAGCACGGGCTCAAGAGTCTCGGAAAGGTAGGGGGTAGCGGGACTGTCTCTGGTAACGGTTCAAAGCAGGGACGTATCCGGCGCACAGCTCACAATCCTCGAGCTGGGGGATACGTGGTCGGAGTCGGGGTCCGGCGGGACCGTGAGAGTCTGGGGGAGCCGCGAGTCACTCAGCGGGCTCAGGTACAGGTTCGGAGGTCTTATGATCTTCAAGGAGCCGCGAGTCACTCAGCAGGGCTCAGGTACAAGTTCGGAGGTCTTACGATCTTCAGGGAGCCGCGAGTCACTCAGCAGGGCTCAGGTACAAGTTCGGAGGTCTTACGATCTTCAGGGAGCCGCGAGTCACTCAGCAGGGCTCAGGTACGAGTTCGGAGGTCTTACGATCTTCAGGGAGCCGCGAGTCACTCAGCAGGGCTCAGGTAGGTTCAAGTTCCAGGAGCCGCGACCGCGTCGGCAGGCTCTCGTTGTTCCAGCGTCGAATCTGCTGGACAGTCTCAGAGCACCCCTTGTTATAGGTCGACCCCTCTTTGATGTCCAGAGTCTGTGCAGGCAGGGGTCTTGTCACCTGGGGGGCCGCTTGTCGGGGTTTCCTGCTATTGTCTTTTGATCCTTTCAGGGCCGGGTCGGGAGGAGTCCCAGACACCCAGCAGGCACGGAGCCAGCCCGCAGGGAGGCCGGAGGGCCGATCGAAACCCATCGTCCCAGGGGAGTTAGAGGTGCGATAGAAACTGCTCCTCCCTCTCTCATCCCCTGGAAGCGTGATGTCCTCCAGCCGGAGTGGCGCCTCGAGGCCCGGGTCGCGCTGGGGCCGGGCGGCCATCTTGTTGCATGGAGTGGGCACGCGGGCCCGGGGTGGCCGAAAGGAGAGAGGCCATGGACGGGGATGTCCGGGGTTGGTGCGGGTGTCCTGGTGGGAAGGGTCGGCTGGGCCGTGTGCTTGGGCTGCAGGTACCAGGTTTCGGTGGTGCGGGGGCACGGAGGGCCATTCTACGAGGCCGGGTCCAACACGCGTCCCCCCCAGCTGAAAGCCGGAGAGAACTGCCCATCACCTTGGGGGGTTCTCTTCGCTGAGGCGGAAGAACCGGGAGAGGCCGTCAGCGTTGGCGTGGTCCGTACCAGAGCGGTGTTCTACGGTGAAGTCCATTCCCTGGAGGGAGATTGACCACCGCAGTAGCTTGGGGTTTTCTCCTCGCATCTGCATGAGCCATCGCAAGGGCCGATGGTCAGTTTGGACTCTGAAATGAGTGCCGAACAGGTAAGGTCGTAGTTTTTTTAGTGCCCAGACCACGGCAAAGGCTTCGCGCTCTATGGTGCTCCACCTCTGTTCTCGGGGCAGCAGCCGCCGACTGAGGAAGGCGACGGGCTGGTCTAGGCCTTGATCATTCACTTGGGACAGGACGGCCCCAATGCCATGCTCGGAGGCGTCGGTCTGGACTAGGAACTCCTTGGTGTAGTCGGGAGCCTGGAGGACGGGGGCAGTGCACATGGCCTTTTTTAGAGCATCGAAAGCTTCCTGGCAGGCAGCCGTCCACTGCACCTTCTTTGGCTGTTTTTTAGACGTGAGTTCAGTGAGAGGGCCGACCAGGCTGCCATACCCCCGAATGAATCGGCGGTAGTAGCCCGTGAGTCCCAGAAAGGCTCGGACCTCCGTTTGGGTGATGGGTGGTTCCCATGCCAGGATGGCGTCGATTTTTGGCTGTAGAGGGGCGACCTGGCCACTCCCGACTTGGTGCCCCAGGTAGACTACGGATCCTGGCCCGATCTGGCACTTGCTGGCTTTTACGGTGAGGCCTGCCTGGCGCAGGGCGGTTAGCACTCTCCGGAGGTGCTGGAGGTGCTCACTCCACTCTGAACTGAAGACAGCGATGTCGTCCAGATAGGCCGCGCTGAACTGTTCTAGCCCGGCCAGGACCCTATTCACCAGTCTCTGGAAAGTGGCCGGGGCATTTTTCATCCCGAAGGGCATCACGCGGAAGCGGTAGTGCCCATCGGGGGTGGAGAAAGCAGACCGTTCCTTGGCCCCTTCGGTGAGCGCAATCTGCCAGTATCCGCAGGTGAGGTCGAAAGTGCTGAGGAACCGGGCGGCCCCTAGTCGGCCAATGAGCTCGTCGGCTCGTGGAATGGGGTGGGCATCGGCTCGGGTAATGTCATTGAGCCCCCGGTAATCCACGCAGAACCGGAGCTCGGGGGCGACACCGGGGGCTGCTGCCTTCGGAACCAGGACCACGGGGCTGGCCCAGGGACTGTCAGAGGGCTCGATCACCCCCAGGGTCAACATCTTCGAGACTTCAGCTTGAATGCAGGACCGGACCCGGTCAGGAACCCGGTAGGCTCGGTGTCTCACCGGCGGGCTGTCCCCGGTGTCCACATCGTGAACACACCAGTTGGTGACCCGGGGGGTCAGGGAGAAGAGGTCGGAAAATTGTCTGAGGAGCTGGCGGCAGTCCGCTTGTTGCTGGGCAGTGAGGGCTGGGGAGAGGTTCACTCCCTCCACGGAGCCATCCTGCTCCTTGACACACAGGAGGTCCGGGAGGGGATCCGACTCATCTTCGGCCCCGTCATCGGTGGCCAGCAGGAGGCTCAGTTCTGTCCGCACGAAGTGAGGCTTGAGGCGGTTCACGTGCAGGACCCGGAGGGGATCCCGAGGCGACTGGACGTCCACCAAGTAGGTGACTTGACTCTTCCTCTCAACCACTTTGTAGGGCCCAGTCCATCGGTCCTGGAGGGCGCCAGGCTTCACGGGGGCCATGACCCACACCTGCTGGCCCGGCTGGAACTCGACCAGAGTAGCATTCTGGTCGTACCAGCGCTTCATTTCTTCTTGACTCGCCTCCAGGTTGGCCTCGGCCAGTTCTCGGAACCTCCTGGTCTGGTTCCGGAGGGCCAGGACATATTGGAACACATCTCGGGGGGTGGTCTGGGGTGCTGCCTCCCACCCTTCCTTAACCAAACTGAGGGGACCTCGGACGGGGTGCCCATAGAGTAATTCAAACGGGCTGAACCCTAAGGACTTCTGGGGGACCTCCCGGTAAGCGAAAAAGAGGCAGGGGAGCAGGACGTCCCACTTACGCCGGAGGGGCTCTTCTAGGCCAGCGATCATCCCTTTCAAAGTCCTATTAAACCTCTCTACTAGGCCGTTCCCTTGGGGATGGTACGGGGTGGTGAACTTATAGGACACCCCACATTGTTGCCACAGGGACGTCATATACCTTGATATAAAATTAGTGCCGCGATCGCTCACGACCTCGCGGGGGAAACCCACCCTGGAAAAGATCCCCATCAGGGCCCGGCCCACCACGGGGGCCGTAATGGTGCGTAGGGGAATAGCCTCCGGATAGCGGGTGGCGTGGTCTACTAGGACCAAGATGAAACGGTGACCTTGGGAGGTGGGGGGGTCCAGTGGCCCCACGATGTCGATTCCGACTCGTTCGAAGGGGGTACTGACGACCGGGAAGGGTTGGAGGGGAGCCTTGCGCTTCCCCCCACTCTTCCCACTGGCTTGGCACGTGGGGCAGGACTTGCAGTGTGCCTCTACCGCTGCTTTCATCTTAGGCCAATAAAAATGGGTCACGAGACGGCTGTAGGTCTTGTCCTGACCCAGGTGGCCGGCGAGGGGGACGTCGTGGGCTAAGCCCAGGAGGAAATCTCGGAAGCGGAGGGGTACCACCAGTACCCGTCCGGATCCCAGCTCCACCGACTTCTGCTCACTATACAGGATGTTATTCTCCCAATAGATTCGGTGCGTTCCGGTCTGGTTACCTGCGGCTTGGCCCTCGGCCTGGCGCCGCAGCCCGATCAGGGAAGGACAGGTGGCTTGCTCCCGGCAAAATTCTTCCCGGGTGGGCCCGCCCTCGTGGCGCCAATGGGCCAACTCGGGTAGATCCCCCAACTCGGGGACCGGGGCGGGGTCGGATGGTGCGGGTTCGTCGCTGGCGACGGACCCTTCCGATGGGGGAACGGGAGGACCCTCGGCGGGGACGGTACGGGTTTCTTCGACCGGGGTGCTCTCGACTTCTCTCCGGGGAGTGAGTCGGGCTGTCATAGATCGGGTGGTGGCACACACCCACTCGGGGAGTCCCATCATTCCTAGGTGGGCCTTGCGCTCTACGTGCTTCCAGGGAGAACTCTCCAGGTCGTTCCCTAGGAGGCAGTCGACCGGCTGGGAGGTTCTTACGGCCACCTTGAGTTTACCTATCACCCCTCCCCACTCAAATGGCACCAGGGCTACCTGACACATACTTTCCCTATTGTCTGCGGATATTACGGGGCAAAAGACATTGGGGAGGATCAGCTCCTCGGGGACTAGGTGCCTGAGGACACCGGTGATACTGGCCCCGGTGTCCCGCAGGGCCTCTACCTGGTGGCCATTGATCTTGACGAGCTGCCCATATTTCTGTGTGTTGGACGGTAGGAGGCTACCAGGGATCATTTCCCTATCTCCCAGGGATACTAGGGCCATAGCGGCGGGTTCCCACTCCTCGGCTTCCTCAACCTCCTCCCCCAGGGCTACGTTGGCTATCTGTCTCGCAGGGGTGACTTGGGTGGCCATGGGGCACTCTGGGTCATTGGCGTAGTGCCCGGGTTTCTGGCAACGGAAACATGTGACGGTCACCCGGTGTCCTCGTCTCCCAGGGGGCCCTGTCACTGGTGGGGGGGGCGCCGGGAAAGGTGGAGGTGGTGTCTTCGGGGGGCTAGGCTGGGACTCTCTCGGCCCTCCCTGGTTCCCTCCTCCTCTCTGGCGGGGTGGTCCCTGACTGGTTCGGGGGTACTCTCCTACCATGCCCCGGGAGACCCGGGTGTTGGTCCAGCGGTCGGCCTCCACAGCCAGCTTCCGGGGATCTGTGAGCTTGCTATCCAGCAGATGTTGACGTAGCTCTATGAAGCAGTTCGCAGCCAGATGTTCCCATAACATGAGATCAGTGAGTTCGGCAAGGGTGGTGACTTTGCTGCCCTTGACCCACCCATCGAAGGCCCGACTAAAAAAGTTTACATACTCCACCCAGGTGGTGCCCGGGATCTTCCTGCAGTCCCGGAACCGTTGGCGGTACATTTCTGGGGTGAGGCCGTATCTTGTGAGGAGAGCCTCTTTCATGTGGCTGTAGGAGGTCTGCAGGGAGAGGGGTAGGTCGAGCAGGGTGTCCCTTCCTTCGCTCAGAAACCGCCCCCACAACCCCGCCCCCCAGTCCTTCTGTGGGATCCGATGGGAGGTCATGGCGACCTCGTAGGCCCGAAACCATTGCTGAATGTCATCGTTTTTATAATATTCCTTGACCACATCCTTGGGGATGTGGACCTTCTGTTCCGATGGGGGGGCCGTCTCTCGGTTTCCCGAGGGCCTCCCGTCCTCATTTCGGGCCTTGAGCTCGAGTTCCTTTAAGCTGCGTTCGTGCTCCAGTTGGAGCTTCCTTCCTTCGTGCTCCCGTTGGAGCTTCTTTTCTTCCAGTTCGCCTTGTACGCGCATTTGCTCTACCGCTAGCTTTTTCTCCGCTAACTTCAATTCGCCCTCGATTTTGAGTTTGGTTAACTCGAGTTCATGACTGCGGCTTCTCTCTCTGTCCGTGAGTTCTTCCGGGGATAGGCCCCCGTCTGGTACAATGCCTCGCACCTGATTGTCGCTGCTTTCACTTGGAGGGGGTTCGGCTTCGTCGGGGCGCTCCCCCGTGCCTTCCGGGCGGGAGGCCCCGGTCTCCACCCAAGTTTTCAGTGCTTTCTGCAAGTCTTCCTTAGTGTTGAGGCCAGTGGTAGCGATTTTAAGTTCTTTGCAAAATTGCTTTAGCTCTTTGTGTGTGTATTCTTCTAGATGCTCCACCTGGAACACTCTGTTGGCGTTGGTTTCTGCGGAGCTCATGGTGCTTCCTTCTGCCATCTTTGTTGGTCGTGCGTCCGTTGTTCACTGTACGATCTCTAGGTGATGGGCCCGAATCCCGTCGCTTGCCACCAATGTTAGACGGCGACCTCAGAGGAGCCCGGAAGGGGGGTCCTGACTACCCTGAGTCCCACCCATGTAGTATCGTAGCCGGGCACTGGCGGGAGATTCCCCAGGGGGAGGAATCTCGCAACTAGGATCGTACTTCTGGCACCCCACGACACAGAGAGACCACACTGGGTATTCTCAGAAAACAAGCTTTATCAAATAGGTATCACTGCAAATATGTACAAGGTGAGCACGGGCTCAAGAGTCTCGGAAAGGTAGGGGGTAGCGGGACTGTCTCTGGTAACGGTTCAAAGCAGGGACGTATCCGGCGCACAGCTCACAATCCTCGAGCTGGGGGATACGTGGTCGGAGTCGGGGTCCGGCGGGACCGTGAGAGTCTGGGGGAGCCGCGAGTCACTCAGCGGGCTCAGGTACAGGTTCGGAGGTCTTACGATCTTCAAGGAGCCGCGAGTCACTCAGCAGGGCTCAGGTACAAGTTCGGAGGTCTTACGATCTTCAGGGAGCCGCGAGTCACTCAGCAGGGCTCAGGTACAAGTTCGGAGGTCTTACGATCTTCAGGGAGCCGCGAGTCACTCAGCAGGGCTCAGGTACGAGTTCGGAGGTCTTACGATCTTCAGGGAGCCGCGAGTCACTCAGCAGGGCTCAGGTAGGTTCAAGTTCCAGGAGCCGCGACCGCGTCGGCAGGCTCTCGTTGTTCCAGCGTCGAATCTGCCGGACAGTCTCAGAGCACCCCTTGTTATAGGTCGACCCCTCTTTGATGTCCGGAGTCTGTGCAGGCAGGGGTCTTGTCACCTGGGGGGCCGCTTGTCGGGGTTTCCTGCTATTGTCTTTTGATCCTTTCAGGGCCGGGTCGGGAGGAGTCCCAGACACCCAGCAGGCACGGAGCCAGCCCGCAGGGAGGCCGGAGGGCCGATCGAAACCCATCGTCCCAGGGGAGTTAGAGGTGCGATAGAAACTGCTCCTCCCTCTCTCATCCCCTGGAAGCGTGATGTCCTCCAGCCGGAGTGGCGCCTCGAGGCCCGGGTCGCGCTGGGGCCGGGCGGCCATCTTGTTGCATGGAGTGGGCACGCGGGCCCGGGGTGGCCGAAAGGAGAGAGGCCATGGACGGGGATGTCCGGGGTTGGTGCGGGTGTCCTGGTGGGAAGGGTCGGCTGGGCCGTGTGCTTGGGCTGCAGGTACCAGGTTTCGGTGGTGCGGGGGCACGGAGGGCCATTCTACGAGGCCGGGTCCAACAATATCGTGAATCACGTACCCCTCAGGATGTATTGTATCATCATCGGGCTGCTCCTGCGTCGAGTCGGCTGGTACAATACCCGACGGGCTCTTGTTTAGGGAGCACTTTTGTGGAGATCTTTTTATCCAATATAGCCGTTAGGTGAAGTGGGAGTATGGGGCTCTTTTGTAATGTAGATGAAGGATAGTGTTTGCTAAAATGGGGGGGGGGAGTACTCTCTCAATAAATTTATTATGGAGCCTCCTCGCCTAATTAAAAACTGTGAGGTTGAGTGTTGGTAACTTAGGTTGATGATCTAGGTTATATACACTGCCTCATGGGGTCAACATGTTTCTCGCTCTTATAGAGGAATACTCTAGCGATTCATCAGGACCAAGTTAATTCTATCTACATTTAAAACCAGACTGTGTATTCTAATAAACAATAAGCATTCTCAAAAGTAGCTGGTATTTTACCTGCAGCTCGGTCTACCTGTGGGAGAATGGGAAGACCATTATGATTATAGAATGCTTACGGACAATCATTGTATGTTTACATGGTCTCTTTCGTGAGCTTTTTAGTGCAGCTATAGTGATGGTGCACTCTATTCATAGTGAAAAACATAAATGCAAGAGCCACATGAAGTGATCACACAGAAAGGTGTTGAAAACTATATTGCAGACAAAAAGTGTTAGTGGACTTACCCTATACACTTCATAGGATAGTTCACTGCAGTTCCTGGTAGGCTACGCAAGGAGTTCCTCGCGTTCTGTAATCATATAGTGAGAGAGCTAGTGGATCGACATAGGTTAAAATCGCAGTACTCCGGGGTTATATGAGCTCCTTCTCTTATTTGTAAAGACAAAAGAAGATAATGTAGTCATGTACAAAAGCTCATGAAAAATTAAATGCAGAGTTGTAATGCTCAGTATTTACAAACCCCTATTCTCTTTAAAAAAAAATGTTTATGTGGCATGTTCAGCTGACATAGATTGAAATTGGCCAATGATGATGAAGGTATACTAAAAGGAAGCGGGAACTGTAGTTTGTATCAGCTTCCCGCGATCATCTAAACCCCATGTCTCATAGAATGTTCATCTAGTTACAGTGGAGCCTAGGTTTGTGCAAGTTGATCCATTCTCTTATTGTTTGTCGGGACTCTTAACCCATATACGAGGACATTGTCCAAAGGAATCTCCTGACGATGCGTGTGTCCCCTCTCGTAGTTAGTATGGAGACGACTTATGCTTAAGTATACGTTAGAGTAAAAAGTCTCCGGTGAGCCTATCCTGTTATAAGGATCCCCATATAAACTGATATCATCCGGTTTAGCCCCTTGATATTCAGACGGGTTAAAAATGCTCTCGCTTGGGAAATGGTCATTCGGTAAAATAATAATATTGTACTTACAGACACGCCGAGTCCGTGTCACCGGCAGACCTACCCCGCTCTACCAGGACTGGGAGGTAGGGTCTCGAAATATCGCGTGGGTATAAAAAGGATGTAATCATCTCGGAGGCGGAAGTGGGGGTAGTGGCACCACTCGCACGTGATGAATAATGCTACCGGTTCATTGTAGTCGCCATCTTGGGTGAGAGTTAGGATAGCGGTAGATGAACCTCGAGTATGCCAAACAATAGCAAGTATCAAGGAGACACGTCTGTCTATCTAACTGTAAGTAGAAGATGCTAAGGAATCTTACGCTAGATGTACATTCGATTCAAAGGAATGACCTTTCAGAGTGGGGTTTGTTATCTCGATCCCTATATTCCAATAATCGGTCAAAGTGTTAGTGAACTAATGTCATACAGGGATGAATTTAATACCCATGACGTTATTTGGAACAGCGGGATGGCTAGTTTGGAAACATGGCATTTGAGACTGTCAGGTATACAATTACGCTGGAGATTCATGTATGGGTATGACACGTAAGGGGAAGGTAACCCGATTGTTAGTTATGGTATAGTATGGTACTCTCAAGGTAGTTTAAGAGAGGACCACGGAATGGCATCATTAAGTCCTGTAGCATGAGTGCCCAGTCTAAACACCCACCTTTGTTCTTTGACTAGTAGGGCTTCTTTAGTGATGTTGGGAAAGGATTCCAAAATTAGCCATCTGAATGATTCTGGGGGGTGTCCCTTTTCCTGGAAGTGTACACACATTCTGGTGTTAGTTCTTTTGCAACGGAAGTTGCTGCGATGTTCAGTGATGCGTGTTTTGGCTGGGCGAGTTGTCATGCCAATGTATTGTAGTTTACAGGGGCATGTGATCATGTAAACGCAATTGGTCGTGTTGCAGTTGGTGTGGCGACGTAGCTCCCACTTGAAGCTGTCGCTAAGTTGTACAGTCTTATGTGTTGCAGTGAGGGGGCATACTGAGCAAAAGCCGCATGTGTGATGCCCCGTCACGGGTGGCAGATTCCATAGTTGTTTTTGAATGGGTGACCACTGTGTGCGTGGGCGAGTATGAATCAGAGTGTCCTTCAGGTTTTTCGTGCGTTTGAATGCGAACCTGGGGGCTTCAAGATTCATTGTCCCTGTATTCAAAATGTTCCAGTGTTTTTTTATTACTTTAGTAATCGTATTGGACACTGGAGTAAATGAAGTCACACATGTAAGGATTTCTGTAGGAGATTGCGTTTTAGGTTCCAACAATGCCTCCCGGTGGTTGTTGCGAGCTCTCTTGTTGGCTAAGGCAATCTGTTTTGCTGGATATTCACGTGCCCTAAGTTGGTTAGTCAGTTTGTCTGCTTCTGCCTTGTAGTCTGCTAGATTACTGCAGTTACGTCTCACCCTTAGAAATTGCCCTATAGGTAAGTTATCTCTCAAACTCCGTGGATGATGGCTTGAGTAGAGTAGCAGGCTGTTGCGATCTGTTGGTTTTTTGTACAACGTAGTTGAGAGTGTACCTCTATGCAGGTTGATATTGAGATCTAGAAAAGGAATATTGTTTTCAGACATCGTATGAGTAAATCTGAGGTGTGGGTCAAGAGTATTGATCCATCCACAGAACTCAATGCAGGCAGACATCTCTCCTTTCCATAGTATTAAGATGTCGTCAATAAATCTCTTCCAAAGGTATATGTCGGCATCAAATGGGTTCGAGTTGTGGAAGATATAGCGAGTCTCAAAATCAGACATGTACAGACACGCTAGACTCGGCGCGAATGTGCTGCCCATACAAGTGCCTTGTGTTTGTTGATAAATCTGGCCCTTAAATTCAAAGAAATTTTCTGTAAGGGCCAGAGTTGCACAATCCATGATAAAGCTAATGGGGGTGTTATGTTCCCAAGGTTCATGATTGAGAAAGCTTTCTACCACATCAAGAGTCGCCCTCTGGGGTATGTTGGTGGATAAGGCCTGTACATCTAGGGTCAATAGAAGTGTGATCTCATCCGCTGGGGATAACCCGATTAGAAGTAAATCTGAGGTGTCTTGGATGTAAGATGTAGTTTTTTTAACAAGGGGTTGAAGAAAATAGTCACAAAATTGTGACAGGGGTTCAAGAACAGAGTCAATGCCTGACACAATTGGCCTTCCAGGGACAGGTGAAGTCCCTTTATGAATTTTAGGGAGGGTGTAGAAGTAGGGGGTACGTGGATTCTTTTTAACCAAGAAAGCAGCTTCTTTTTTGCTTATCCAGCCTTGGCTCTCAGCCGAGAAGACCAAGGCTGTGATAGTAGTGAGGAGACGTTGAGTAGGGTTATTAGGGACAGGGGTGTAGTAAGTTCTGTCGCACAGTTGTCGTCTGCATTCCAGTTCGTAATCTACTGTGTCCATTATTACTGTGGCCCCGCCTTTGTCTGCTTGTTTTATGGTAATGGTTGTATCATTGGACAAGTTGTTGATAGCTTCAGTTTCAGCTTTAGACATATTGTTATATTGACTGGGCTTGGTCATGTTGGCTAGATCTTTAAGCACGGCTTGTTCAAAGGTGATGACTTCTGGTGGAATCATGGAGATATTTGGAGTGAAAGAGGATGTAATGTGCAACCCACTATCTGTCCGTTGTACTGTTTCCGTGTCTTGAAAAAAGGATTTTAATCTGATTTTACGGAAGAATTGTTGGATTTCACATTGTTGTTTGAACTGGTCAGTCTTAGGTGTTGGCACAAAGCCCAGACCTCTCTGTAATACTTTGTGCTCTGTACTAGTGAGGTTCCTCTGGGAGAGATTGACTACTAAGTCTTCTTTCTGTTGTTGGTGTGGCTCCGAGTTTCCATGGTTCTCGGGGTGTCCTCCCACTGGATCCTCGTTCCTTGTGGGGTTGGCTGATTGTTTCTTCTTCTTTGCCCGCGCCCTCTGCCCCAGCCTCTGCCTAAAAAAGGCTGGTTATACACCGGGTGGTAGAATTGGGGCGGGCCTTGTGGTGGCATCGGGTATTGTGGTGGGCCATGCGGGTGTATTGGGTATTGCCAAAATGCTGGATGTTGGAAAGCGGCCATCTGGAAATTCGGGTAGGTCTGGCGATTCCCTTTCCGGGATGTGCCGTAGTTGACAGAGTCAGAGCTGGAGTTGCTGGAAGATCCTCTTCTAGAGGAGTTAGAGCCAGAGTCTCCTTAATTATTGGAGCTAGGTGGTATAAAATCTTCTTTCAAATAAGGGTACACTTATATGGGTTAAGAGTCCCGACAAACAATAAGAGAATGGATCAACTTGCACAAACCTAGGCTCCACTGTAACTAGATGAACATTCTATGAGACATGGGGTTTAGATGATCGCGGGAAGCTGATACAAACTACAGTTCCCGCTGCCTTTTAGTATACCTTCATCATCATTGGCCAATTTCAATCTATGTCAGCTGAACATGCCACATAATTTTTTTTTTTTTAAAGAGAATAGGGGTTTGTAAATACTGAGCATTACAACTCTGCATTTAATTTTTCATGACCTTTTGTACATGACTACATTATCTTCTTTTGTTTTTACAAATAAGAGAAGGGGCTCATATAACCCCGGAGTACTGCGATTTTAACCTATGTCGATCCACTAGTTCTCTCACTATATGATTACAGAACGCGAGGAACTCCTTGCGTAGCCTACCAGGAACTGCAGTGAACTATCCTATGAAGTGTATAGGGTAAGTCCACTAACACTTTTTGTCTGCAATATAGTTTTCAACACCTTTCAGTGTGATCACTTCACGTGGCTCTTGCATTTATGTTTTTCACTATGAATAGAGTGCACCATCACTATAGCTGCACTAAATAGCTCACGAAAGACACCATGTAAACATACAATGATTGTCCGTAAGCATTCTATAATCATAATGGTCTTCCCATTCTCCCACAGGTAGACCGAGCTGCAGGTAAAATACCAGCTACTTTTGAGAATGCTTATTGTTTATTAGAATACACAGTCTGGTTTTAAATGTAGATAGAATTAACTTGGTCCTGATGAATCGCTAGAGTATTCCTCTATAAGAGCGAGAAACATGTTGACCCCATGAGGCAGTGTATATAACCTAGATCATCAACCTAAGTTACCAACACTCAACCTCACAGTTTTTAATTAGGCGAGGAAGCTCCATAATAAATTTATTGAGAGAGTACTCCCCCCCCCTATTTTAGCAAACACTATCCTTCATCTACATTACAAAAGAGCCCCATACTCCCACTTCACCTAACGGCTATATTGGATAAAAAGATCTCCACAAAAGTGCTCCCTAAACAAGAGCCCGTCGGGTATTGCACCAGCCGACTCGACGCAGGAGCAGCCCGATGATGATACAATACATCCTGAGGGGTACGTGATTCATGATATCTTGATGGTTGTGTGAGGGTTCCAATATCCAAACAAACAACCTTCCTGTGAACATTACATTGTTAGTCTCACCCACTCTGAGGAACAGCTTTGTTACTTTTTTGTATAAGTAGCAGGTACTATCCACACTGAGTGGCTGGTCTAGGTGCCAGCAGCTTTCGGTAACTTCAGACCATGGAGGCAGGGGCGGAACTTCTTACCTTTCTTAATAAGCGCTCGTGACATTTTCTTCGCCTTTTTCTACCGTCCCACTTGGATGGCCTCGCCTGCTAAAAGGTTTCTTATCTTTATGGGGCCATGTGTTTGGCCCCATAAAGATAAGAACCCTTTTGCAGCAGAAGGAAAGCAGACGAGGCCGTCCAAGTGGGACGGCTCAAAAAGCAGAGCAAATACGTCATCACCAACTCTATTCCAATGGCTGGCCACCGTTTACCATAAACGGTGACGCCAGCCAATGGAATAGAGGGGCGGGACTTAAAGCCCTTTACCAAAAAAAAACCGTAAACATTAAATCTCGCGAGCGAGACTGCGCATGAGCGCAGCCTACACTAGCCGAGACCTAAAAAGGGGATCACCAGGATCCCGGCTGCTAAAGGCCAATATCTTTACTAGACTCCTTGGTAAAAGTAGTTGGTCGCATTATTCTGGAAAGACTGCAGACAATAAGGTTATCTCTGATCTACAGTTTGACTTCGGGAGGGTCTAGGAACAGTAGAACAAAGCCTAAATTTGAACATCATTATAGGGAAGTATACCCGTGCTAAGCAGGGTAGGATGTTCTTAGCATTTATAGATCTTACAGCACCCTTTGACTGTGTTAGACACGATAAGCTTCTGAGGATTCTCGAGGACCTAGGAGTGGAAGATGCAATTATTAATTTTTTAAGACAATTATAAAGCGACGCAAATGCGAGGGTGCGGTATGGTGCCAGTGGTGAATGCACTAATCCATTCCCAATAAAGAGAGAGGTGAGGCAAGGCTGCGTGTTAGCCCCCTTTTTATTTAATCTTTATATCAATGGATTGGGCAAAGCTCTTGTGAATGATTGCCAAGATCTCCCACAAATTGGTGGACGGCCCATAGCCGCCCTTTTGTATGCGGATGACGCCATCTGGATGTCGCGTACCCAAATGGGATTGCAAAGGGTAATGAATAGTTTTTCATTTTTTATGCACAACCTGGGTCTTAGGGTTAATACATCAAAAACCTTCATTATGAGATGTGGTATTGGTAGTCAAAAGTGCAGAGATATGTATATCGATAAGCAGAAGGTTGAGTTTATAAAAAGATTCTCATATCTGGGCATTGTCTTTGACCAAAATGGCTCCTGGACCCAGGCGGTGCAAGCCAAAAAATTTATATTTATGAAAGCCACAGCTGCCCTCGCTAATTTCTCGAGAAAACTGGGTAGGAGGCCGCTGATGGAGCTTTTACAGATTTATAAGGCCAAGTGTGTTTCCACTGCGATGTATGAGGCTGGGGTCTGGGGCCATGTCAATTTGCACTCAATACAGGTAGTGGAAAATGTGTTTTTAAGATACATATTGGCAGTCCCGAACATCACATCTTCATACGCTTGCCATTCTGAATTGGGTGTGCCATATATTGCAGATCTAATAAAAATGGAACCCATTCTATTATGGAATAGGATATAGTCATCAACTAAAACTACACTTAACCTGGATATTTTTAATGATAGTTTGAAACTGGAAGGGGTATTAACTATCCAATGGCTGAGGTATGTTCGGAACTTCATGTGTGATCTGAGCCATCCAGAGTTTTACACTAAGCCTAGTACCATGACCACCATATTGTTATATTCCATATAGGTATCCTATATATGCGCCGGTAACATTGCAACTTTTCACCTATATCCTTCCCTACATTACATACATAACGGTTCACAGGGAATTACCTTTTACCTAGATACAACATTGCATTCAGAACGCGGGTTTTTCCCTAGTATGAATCTCATACATTATGCATGAGGCTTCTTGGAAGCACAGCAAGATTACCAGCAGGACTGACATCTCCTGTATAATATCTCTGTATAAAGTTCAGGCCCAACGCCATCCTTTAGGCCGACACAGTAACAGGTTGACTAGATTATGAGAGATTCTTGGCATAACACCCACATAGATGCTAGGCACATTTAGGTACATTTAGTTAGAGAGGCATCGTAGGAGTACGTACTTTTTATCATGTGTTTTATGTATATGTGTATATATACATGATTTCTGCAAGATGGTAGAACTATACCATCCCTTTACTTTTGTAGTATTGCTAATCATATATCTCTGATACTGTCTAATGGTTGTTGCAGCTCATCTATTCTACACTAGAATAACAACTGTTCAATAAATCCTTATTAACAAACGCCCAGTATGTTTATTCTGTGTATCTCTGAGAGAAACTAAGTATGTTCGAGTGACTGATTGAAAGGTAGTATATTGTTTCCACGATCCTGTGGGATCAGGGTTGTCGTGTTCTGAGGTTGCCAAGAACTATTTTCTCCCCGATAAGAGGAGGCTCTAGTGGCACTGTGAGCTAGCTGATACAGACAGTCTAATGTATCCGGTGGGGGTACACAGAATCAATCTGCCACCAAACCCACAGTTTATGTTATCCAAAACGTGCAGATTCTGTATAGGTAATATAGGAACTACACTACAATATCAAGAAAAGTTCAACAAAAAGAGGGTCTAATTTTACTTGAATCACTAAAGTTATCTGCAGGAATAACAAAGCCTACCGTACTCTCTAATCAAATGATTTTAACAACTTTTAGCATCCAACCGTATCTTAAAATTGTTCCTGATGGTTATGATAGATTAATATTGACCAGATTCAGATTAGGGATTCTACATAGACTAACAAGCAGGGCCAGACTGGGAACAGAAACCGACCCTGGTAAACAGCTCGGCCGGCCCCCCATGGGTGGGAGGGCCGAGCTGTTTGCTAGGGCGGGTTTCAGCCGATTTTGTTACAGGGGGCCAAGATTGCGGGCCCCCAGTAACAAGAACGGCCCCCAGGGACCCAAAAAACGTCCCCCAACCTGGCGGCCCACCGGGGAAATGCCTGGTGGCCAGTCTGGCCCTGCTAACAAGCTTTCCAAGAATGAATGACTGGTCAAGAGTCATGCACATGTGCCTTTGTGATGATCATTTAGAACAATCAACACTTCATGTTGTTTTATTTTGCAAATTTTATGATGTGCAAAGGAAAAATGGATTTTACAAATTTTAAAATCATTGTGTCATAGACAATGTCGTCCTGCTTTTATATCATTGCAGCTTTTAGAAAATGAACACGTAGTATGGAGATTATCAATGTTTTTAAAAAGCACACGTAAATGCAGGAAAACACAATATGAATGCTTAACTCATTACGAAAAATATGATAGAAATGAATTTATCTCAGATGAGATCGGTAGCGGACCAAAATAATTTTTATATATGATGTCTCTTATTTTTTCCTTTGTAATGTTTTGTGATTTTTATGTGCTTTTATGATTCTCTAAACAAAAATCGAATAAAGCTTTGTTGATTGATTGATTGACAGGGACTCTGCTAGCCAGGCCCTGTTGCATGTACTCTGATGTCTAAAACAAGTAGTAATTAACCAGTCTCCTAGTATAAGGTAGAAAGTGTATCCAGGACCTGTAAATCAAATGTCCCTAACGGACTGCATCTCCCACAATGCCAACCACTCCAGTGACAGTGCAAACATGTTTCCTGGCCTACCATTGTAGTCTGGCTAAGCAGTTTTAAAAATGCAAATTCGACATATCACAATAACCCAGTTCGACAGGCCTAAACCTTCCTTTTAAATAATAATAAATCATCTGTAAGTAGGCCTTGCAGCCCATAAGGCAGGGTGGATGATATTTAAAAGTAGGACATGTAAAAATTCAATGTAAAACATATCCTTACAGTCAATAGGCCCCCAAATGCTATTTTAACTCTAGCAGTTTTGGATGTTCCATAGGAAATGATTCGGATACAATATTAAATGTAATATTAATTCACTGGTTAAGTCAGATTTGTAACACATATTCTGGAAAATGTAATCTTAGAAAGTTACTTTTTACCTGCCTAAAGCCTCAGAAGGCCCATTTGCACAAGTGCCAACTGTCACTTAGGAGTGGAATAGCTATCTTACAGAGGTGTGAACTCAATCCCACAGCTGAGACGAGGGTCTTGGGTGTGGGGAGGCATTCTCTTCCTTCAGTAGGATGACCATCTGAGCAGTGCCCAGGAACTTGATTAACTTCAAAGAGGCCTATCCTGCCACAGGCAAATATTAGTTGACACTGGCTACACATTACAGGTGGGTACACAAGCTCAATGCTGAAGGGCAGAAAGTTTTCACCATCTTGGATTGAGACAGAGTGGGGCACTGTGGGACTGCTTGCAAAAGGGCACACATGAATTGCTGAAAAAGTGGGTAGGGCTACCCCTAGGAACCAATTTGTATAAAGCAGAAGTGCTGGGGATCTTGTCTGGGGGCAGCTATGACCAGCCCATTTCACCTGTTAGCTCTGCCTGACACAGAACAAACAAACCTTACAAGTGGGGAGGGGGTGTGGCATATTGGCCAGAGCTGCCAACTTCGGAGCTGGGGAACCAGATTCGAGTCTTGGTGTCGGCTCAACATCCTGTGATTCTGGGTGACACACTTAATCTCCCTGTATTGTCATGTCCTTTAGGATAGCCCTGTCATGTATACCCCATTTTACATACATTGTCCCATCCACACGACAATAACGATTCTAAACAGGTGACCTTTTACCCAGTAGCTTGTTCCTGTCTCTTCGACACCAGGGTCTCAGTACTCTATCAAAATTCCTGTACCTGACGTATATAAACATGTCCTCAGGCACGGCATAATTATTCTGTATAAGGGTCACCACTTTTTTCATCCTTGGCCAATAGCCAGCTGTGCATGATCGCATTTGTTTGGAAAAAACATTCATATTTTTTCCAAAACATTTATGCTTGTTTTATAAACATATTGATTCTAGAAAAAACCCAGGAGTGACCACGCTAGTATAAAAGACCCTTATTCCCCCCTACAAATCAGAGGAGAAATCCTTCCAAACTGACACAGGGTCTTGCGTGCTGAATCTTCGACACGCAGCGGTCTGACATCCCTTGCGGGGTGTTATCCTCGACGCAGAGACGGGGTCCTTCTTTATAAACCATCAGGTGAGGGGGATGGTGCTTCCCTAGGGGATTCTTGGCTACATACATGCTACACATACATTATCTAGGCTAGGTACATTTGGGAAAAAATCTTAGGGTGCACATTTTAGGAATATGCAAGTGCTACTGCTTTTATCTGAACTGCTTATGTTCATCTTATTAGCACTATGATATAAATGTATCTACTATTAACTATATTGGTACTTTCTCTTTTGTATGCTTCTGTCTCCTGATTGTCGCAGCACATATGTTTTACACCAGATTGTCGCTAGACCAATAAATACTTATTGAAACATTCTAATCGCCAACCTTTGTATTTTCTGAGAGTAAGCGAGCACGAGTATCTGAGCGGAACGTACTGTACTGTTCTCCATGATCACTGAGGGAGCTTGGTTGTCATGTTCAGTGGTTGCCAGAAATTACCTACGCCACTGTAGGATACAAGGGGGTTGTAGTGGCACTGTAGAGCTAGCTGGTCTAACGGCTGACATATCATGTGGGGGTGTCTGGAAGCGGTTGGGACACCAAGCCCTCAGTTTAGGTCATCCAAAACACGCAAGACCTGGGTATTCCTAGGAACTACACGACATGGCGCAGCCAACGTTGGTTTGGTTCTTATATAAACAGTGAAAATCTTAGTAGTTCAGTCATGCTTTCACAGAAAGCCCTACTCACACTTCAGCAACGTCTGAAGTGGGAAGGGAGATCCATCTCAGCTGAGAAATATACTCAGTGTATAGGCTGAAGGTTTAAACAAGCTTTTAGGGAAAAAAGGTACCCACATTGTGCAAAAACCTTAGTTACTAGAACTTTTTTATTCTTCTCCTGAGAAATGACTGAGTCCACGAGTGGTGCTTCAGATACAGGGGAAGAAGAATTTGCAAACGCTCTTAACATCACAGGGAACTGCAGACATCCAGTATCCAGTAACTATAAAATTGTTAGAACAAGGCGTACCCACAACAGGTGCCTGTGTGACCTTCGTGATTGAGGCACACGAGGTGTTCGGATCAGAGGTATTCTATTCTTCAGTTCAGTTCCCACCTACAGATCCGGTGACTAATTTGTTCCACACATACATTGTAGTTAACCACCAAGTGACTACATTCCATACGTAGACATTGATGTCCCGTTAACTTACCTGCCACACAGAAACTGGTTTAAAGGTGCCCTCCCACACACAATGTCTATTGTTTGACTCGGTCCGTTCAGCACAGAAGGAGCTAAAATTAATGTGTCCTTAACTGATGCTCAAGCATGGGTGTTGATGATTAGGTGCTGTTATGGAGCACCGGAAACCACTGGTTCAAATTAAGCACTGCTAGGAACATTTTCCCTATTGGTTAAGGATGGTGCCAGGGGTTACCCTCGCCTACAGGCTAGTGGCAGGCATAAATGGTATTAATCTTAGAAACAAGTATGATTTTTCTTTTAATAATATTTATAAATTAATTACTTGTTGTTTCAACTAATTTCCTGCTGCTTAGTTCATAACTGACTAGACCCTGCACATTTTCTGATTCCCCTTCCTTTAATTTGTCCTTTGCATTAACCTCTGTCTTAATGGACCTACGCTGCATGATGATTCTTACCTGCTTGTGACTTCAGTTAAACCTAGTTACCTTCTCTCAATGTCCTGGGGCTTTGCTTCTGGGCTCAAATCAGATACAATGCTCATCTGTGCCATGAACAGTGTAAATGTATTACTGAGTAAAAACATATCAGTATATTATTTGTGTTGAGTAAATACTGATTTGACTTTGATGTGCCCTTTTTCTAAAGACTACTAAACGGTGGTTCTCGGATGGTCCTGAGCCAATATCCAGTGCCTATCCTTAACCTGTGTCTCCAGTGTCTTTTCTTTGTCCCATTTTTTCCCTGGTACCTATTTGAGACATTTACTCACACTGCATTTCAGGCAGAACTGGTGGGCTAGTAGGATTCTCAGGGGGCCTAATATGAAGATAGGACAGGCTTATCTTTTTACATGAGGAGTTCTCCGCCCGACTGCGGATTCTTAAAGTTACTATAAAATCATAGTTTGTGAATACGAAAAAAGAGTAAATTTATACAAAATTTTTAATTTTACCTTTGTGAAATAGGCCCTGGGTTTCTTTGATCATCATAAACTTTCTCAAGGTGTCACCAGCTCCCACATCTTCTCGGTGGGCAGCACATTACTGCTCAGTTTGATGTGGAAAGGACTAATGAATCATCTGACTTAATCTTGACTGTTTCCATAAAGGCTAGTTCATTGGCAGACACATGTTTGGCATAGCTGTAGTAATAGCCTCAGTGCAAGAAACTGGACTATTATTTGAGGTATTTGACTACCCACCTCAAGAAATTTTCACGACTCTCAAAGTTGCTAAATTAGTTTGAACTCAACCCTCTAGTAGCTAAGTCACAGATGTGACAGACTTAACTTAGGGCAATGTGGAAACTATTTGTGCAATACCAAAATAGTAATAAAGTCAAAATGCAAAACAATAAAATTATGAAATCGCATTACAAAATAGAGTACAATTTATAAACTAAAATGACACCAATATTACAAAAATCCAATAAGAAGAACTGGAAAATGTTTAAACTTTTAAATAGAGAAAGCATCAAAAAGCTCCAATGATAGTCAAGGCTCACAGTAGAGCAGGACCTATGCACCATTTGAGGCTGACCACAATGGAACATGGCTTAAATACATCTACTAGGTTCATCCTGGTCAAACATTTTACCTTGTGACTTAGGGTCTGATTTATACTTTGGGGGATGGGATACTCCATCTCAAACGTGACAGATATTCTGTCTGCTGTATTACAAATGCCAGAGGATATAATGTAATTGTAATACTGCGGGTGGGATATCCGTCACACTTCTGATGGTGTATCCCATACGCCAAAGTATGAATCAGGCCCCGAGTCTTTTACATCCCAGTTAACCAAAGGAGTACACTTTTAAAACCCCCAGAAAGTCAGGGGAGGCACTTAAAGATGCACAGGGTGGCAGGCAAAGGTGAATAGGAGGGTCCAGTCCATATCCAGTTGCCACTGATCAGCTGGGCAGGAAAGGCCTCCTGCAGCTCTGCAGTGCAGCACACTAGGCCGGAGATTCAGGCGGTGGCTGTATTTCGCGATATGGAGAAAGCCTTCGACTCTGTTGAATGGCCCTTTATGCAACAGGTCCTGATGAGGATGGGGTTGGGGAATGTCTTTCTACAGCTGATAGGGGTATTATATAGCCCACCCGTAGCTAGAATCAAAATCGGTAACCTAGTGACAAATACTATACACATTACTAGAGGCACAAGGCAAGGTTGTCCTCTGTCTCTGATATTGTATGCATTAGTGGCCGAACCTTTAGCCTGTGCGCTCCGCGAATACCACAGGTATAAGGGTATACGATTCCCAGGTTACGAGCTGATCGTATCCACCTACGCAGATGATACGCTACTATATGTACGAGACCCTGAATGTAACCTCTCCTCTGCCTTTTGAGAAGTGGTGCGATTCCGAGCGGTGTCTGGACTCCAAGTTAACTGGCCGAAGTCTATCATATTTACCCTTACACCAGCCACGACCCCATTTGAACCTGACTGCCCGTTGCAGTGGTCAACAGAATCGGTGAGATTCCTAGGTATCAAGGTCCACACGGACTCTGAGGGAGTATTCAGGGACAATTACGGGGTGGCGATTAGCAAACTAGAAGATGAGGTGGAAAGCTGGATCCGACTGCCACTGCCCCTGCTGGGCAGAGTTTCCATTATGAAAATGGTGATACTGCCCCGTTCTTTGTTCTTTTTTTCCAATATTCCTTTAGTTCTCCCTTGTTCCTTTTTTCGTCAGCTCACAGCATTGATGGTTAAGTTGGCTTGGGCCGGCAAGCAGGTGAGGGTCAGGTGGCAAGTACCGTACCACATGGGGGGGATGGGCGTGCCCGTTTTGGACTTATATTACAGGGCAGCACAAAGTGTGCATGCTTACCACTGGATGCATGTCTCACTGGACACCCCCACTTACGTATAGAGAAAGTTGTGGCCTCCCCTCTCCCATTACCTGCTCTGATGTTTACGCCTGCGGATCATAGGACGGGGATACTGGACTCAGTGAATGCGACAAAACATGCTTGGCACTACCTCCTAAAGCTGCAGGCGGGTGCCATTCTGTATTCCCCGTTCACACCGCTGGATTGGGGTCGCTGGCTGCCCCGTGCAGAGATACGGAGGTTACACGAGCGCTTAACACAATAGGGGTGCGGGCCATAGGGAACTTGTTTGAAGAAGGCACAGCAAAGAGCTGGGAGGAACGGGGGGCCGGAGATTCCACAGTCACCCTCCTTACTAAATTCCAGTTTCACAGAACACGGCAAGCATTGTTACATATCCTAGATAGTGACTTGTTGGAACCACCAGAGCTGTCCACCTTATCCTATGTCATAAAAACAGATTCGCCGACCCGGATAGTGCCTAAAATATACAAACTAACCATGACCTATAGGGAAAATCACTACACTAAAGCCCGTTTGGCTTGGCAGAGAGATTTGGGAAGGGACATAGACAACACTATGTGGACATACTGCTGCGACAGCACAAAGCGCATTTCTTTAAATGGTAGACACAGACATTCACTTTAAATATCTAAATAGGGTCTACTACACCCCAGAGAGATTGTGTAGGTACTACCTAAGAGATGGGGCGAATTGCGAGCGCTGCAGTGAAGAGCTGCCGATTTTTTGCACTTGGCCTGGCTTTGTCCGGGGATATCCAAATTTTGGGATTTAGTCTTTAAGGAGCTGGGACAGGTGGCTGATTTGGCACTCTCCCCGGAGCCTGCACTGGCCCTGTTGGGCTAGTCCAAACCGATACCTAAGGGTAGGTTGACATGGGCTTGCTGCTAGCTAAGCACAGGGTGGCGATGTGTTGGTCGCGAGGACCGATCCCTACAATAGCTCAGTGGTTGAGCAACATGCTGTACTGCAACACGCAAACGGAGAATTTCAGTGACCTTCTCCCACCACATAGTAGACCTAAGAACTTCTGGGCATTGTACAAAACATACCTAGCAACTTGAGATAGGGATACTACATCAACTGAAGTTGTGAACCAAGAGTTGAGAGAGAACAGTTCTGATGAATAGATGCTCGGGTTGGCCTAGTCGTTACAAAACGCCATGTGTGTTGCATGCTGATGTTGTGAGGGGAGCATTCGTTTGGTATCTCCATGATTTAATTGTAAGTGGGTCCAAAGCTGGGGTGTTGGAAATGGGGCGGTGGGTCGTGTGGACAGATAACGGTATGACATCGGATATAACCTGTCTGCTGACCTTTGGAATTATGCTGTATGTTCTTTGATCACCATGTGTTACTGTAATTGCCATATCGAAGGAACTGAGTCTCATGTTTGTTTTGAACAAAAACTAATAAAGTCTTAAAAAACAAAAAGGCCTCCTGCATCTTGTCTGTCTGGATCCACACAGGAGGTCAACCAACTGACCCATGGAGTCTACTTTTTTGACCTGGGTACAAGATGAAGTGGGTGCAGTCCTTCAGGGCTCCTCTCAGGTCACAAACAGAAGGTCCAGTCCATTTCTGATCTTCCTCAGGTCCAGAAAGTGCTCTTAGTATTTCAATTCTGTATTGGGTTTTTAAAATATTTTTAAAGCATGGCCAAGCATGGTTATCAGAAATGTATAAACTCAAAGTACAAAGAAACAAAGGAAAACATTACCATTAAACATATTTCCCCTTCCTCCACTTACTTAAAAAAAATAGAATTGCTCAATGGTATCAAACGTCCCTAATATGCATCTTATATAAATCTTCTTTACCTCCTCAGCACCTTGAGCATATTCATTATTCAAAGTATAAAGTTCTGGTTGTGACTGTCAACCAAGGGCTGTTCATATGTTCAAAAGAAAGGAAAATTAGGAGATAGACAGGAAAAGCCAGGCTGACCATATAGATTACAAAATAGATTGCTAGTCCTGCAGACAATAGATAATGCATTCATAAGATGCAACTGAAAACAGACATTGGATCCAATCATTATGTGTAGGTGGGGTTGATTATTTCTATCACCTCACATTTTGGCCACTGCCAAAAAAGTATCAGTCTAGCGCTTCAGGTGATGGGTCATGTCTGATAAATCGTCTGCATAATGTAACAGGATAAGCTTTATAGAAAAGCCTAATTGGATAGAGGAGTTGAGTCATGATAGCAGCTACCTAATGACAAAAAATATGAAGAGCATGGCAAGACCATGATAAATGTGCCATATGTCCTCCTCTGTTACCGAACCTAAAGCAATTAGAGGAATTCAATACATTTGCATGGTGATACCTGTGGGGAGGCCAGTTCCAGTTATGCAGAATCTTGTAATAGCTACATTTTAGTGTGGTTTCTCTCATCCCTCAGCCATGGGAGTGCAAGAGGGATGGCCATGCCTCACTGGAATACTCCGAAGCCAAAACAGTTTGCCATCTTGTCTTAAGAGTATTCCTCATTGCCTTAGAGTGAATCTCTTCCAAATATGTTGAGTAAAGTCTGGAGATGACCCTCTTAAATTCAGCAATGAATAGAAGAGTGTAACAATGGCTGTGTAAGAGACTTTTGAATTCAAGCAGTGCTTTAATTGGAGGAATCTCCAAAACTGAGACTTTCCAAGGTGAAATTATGCTTCTAGAGCGTCGAAGGACTTTACATTGCCATCATCTATTAATCATCTCAGTTGGACCTTGTCCTTTTTGGAGGGTTATCCACAAACGTTTTGCCTTCTTCCTCCTATTGTTTCTTATGTGGTTTTGTTGGTTTTAGGACTCTGGGCACCACTGCTAATCAGAGCTAAAGTGCATTTGCTCTCTGTCTAAATTGTATTGTGATTGTTTTATGCAGGACACTCTCGCTGCAGGCAGGAATGCGGGCCGAACCGCTATACGCATTCACATTGACGGTGACGCGCTCTGCTCATCAGTCACGGCAGCACTCGGTTAGCGTTTCCTACGCGTGCTGCTCAGAGGGATGTCTCCGCAACACACCCTCGTCGCCAGGTTTCGTGTCTTGCGCTTAAATAATGCACGGACACCAGCTCAACTTGCACACGTCTTTATTCTCCTACCTCATAATCTCAACTGGCGCTTCTTTGCCTTGCCACTCCCTTCCTCTTCCTGCCATGCCTGACTCGGAAGTCGCAGACAGGGTCAGGCATGGCGACACAACACCATGATTGGCATATTTGATTACTGGTAAGTCCCTAGTAAAGTGCATGGTGTGTGCCCAGGGTCTGCAAATCAAATGCTACTATTGGGCCTGCAGCACTGATTGTGCCACCCACATCAGTAGCCCTGCAACCATGACAGACCTGTCACTACAGTGTCTGTGTGGATAGTTTTAAACTGCCATGTCTACCTGGCATGTGCATCCACTTGCCAGGCCCAAACCTTCCCTTTTACTACATGTGAGGCACCCCTAAGATAGGCCCAAGGTGGCCCCATGGGCAGGCCGCAGTGTATTTGAAAGGTAGGATATGTACTGGTGCAGTTTACATATCCTAATAGTGAAATAGTGCTAAATTTGTTTTTCACTATGGCAAGGACTATCTCACCCATAAGTTATCATTGGAGTTGCTGTGTAACCTCTAACTTCCAATTGGGAAGAGATAGAGGCTTGAAGTTTGTGGTCCCTGAACTCACAATTTAAAAGTACATCTTTTAGAGAAGTTGGTTATTAAATTGCTTGTTTGAAAATGCGACTTTTAGAAAGTGGGCATTTTCTTGCTTTACCATTGTGTGCCTCTGCCTGCCTGTGGCATCCACGTCTGAGAGAGTGTGACAGTTGGGCTGTTTGTGCATTCACTTCTGACAGCCACACAAAAAGAGCTGAGGTGTGCCCTGCATATCCTGATGGCCCATCGCCTGGCAGATCGGTCTTCCCGAGCTATAGTGGTGGGAAGAGTAGTCACTGAAAACTTGAAGAGGGCCTCACACAAAGCTGTCTCCATGCCCCCTCCCTCCCCCCATCTTCTGTAGTGTGCCTGGAGCCAGGTCAGGGAAGGGCAGGGCCTTCTCCACTACAAAGGCTTTCATTTGAAGCTTGCCTACTTCAAAGGGAGAAGCTGGTATTAGTACAGGAGCTGTGATACCATAACTTCACAACACTTCTGGACTAGAGGACATTCTCCCTAGAAAAAGAGCTGGAGAAACTTTCAGAACGGACTACCACTTTGCTGTCTGCTTTGGTGTTTTGGCCTGCTGCTTGTTGCTTTTATCTTGGGCAATGAAAGGACTGGACTTTGCTTTCTACATCCTGTTTGCCAAGGTTTTCCAAGGGCTTCTGTGTGCTTGACTGCTGTTAAGACGTCTCAGGGCCATCAAAGACTTCATCTGCAGCCCCTGAACTCTTGTGCTGGGAGTTCTCACCTGCCAAGTGATGACAACTCCAGTTCCGGGCCCTTGGAGGTAATTTTGCTGCAAAGAACCAAGAAAATCCACGCATCGACTCTCAGTGTCTGTTTTTCCCGACCAAAGCATTGCCGTGTGTGGCCGCAGAATCGACACAGTGCCTGCCGTGCGGCTGAAGCATCACTGCAACTCGAGTCCCAAGCACCATTTCACAGAAATCCGTGGTGCACACTCCAACACCGACACGGGCCCTGCTGGGCGGGTGAAGAAAGCGACGCATCACCTGCTTCGCAACTGGGAAATCAACGCAGCGCCTATTCCGCCACTGCCTCATCGACCCAGTGCATCTGGATTTTCGGCGCATCATCCCTGTGAGCCAAGTTCTTCTTTAACATGGCCCTGCAGTAAGGAATTAAGGGCACGTGTCCGAAGATCAACGCATCCCCTCCCTTCACAGTAAGGAATCAACGGATCACCTCCCCTGGCAGAAAGGAATCAACCAGAGCAGGACTCTCTTACGTACACTTACCGTGTTGAGCGTCCTGCTCTGGTTGCATCATGGTTCTTACTTGGGGGCATAATTAGTGTAGAGATGTGCCAAATTTGGCAGTGCAGTGCTATGACATTTTCACAGAGCAGGGCTGTGCCGTATTCACAAGAATACAGTGCACCCCTGTGCTTTCCCTAGCGATTCGCTAAATTTAGCTGCCTAATGCCAATGCAGGCACCCTTGCACCATAGTGCAAGCATGCCTGCATTGCAGGGAATAATTTTTTTATGTGTGGAAAGGTGTCCCTTCCTGCACATAAACAATCACTAATAGCAATGTGTTACTTCTATGTGTGCTGCAGAATCCAGCACACATAGAAGTAGCAAATCGTCATTATTCATATATCGTCATTATTTAATGATTGTTTATGTGCAGGAAGTGACACCTTTCTGCACATAAACAATCATTAATGTCATTTTACTCTTTCTATGTGTGCTGCATTCAGCAGCACACATAGAAAAAGAAAAGGCGAAGACAAATAAAGTATTTCTCCTCCTTTTGCCAATCAAATCCTGCTCATGGATGGCGTATCTTTTTGCCCCTGCCTCAGATTTACACCTCCTTGTAAATCTGGGGCAGCGTCAAAAGCAATGGGTGTTGTGGTTGAATGCCCACAGCAAAATCCATTGCACACCCCTTTCACGCTAAATGATGCCTGTAAAGGGGCCTTATTTACAAAGCGGCGTAAATCAACGAAAAGTGGCGTAATGCTGCGTAAATATTGAAAAGGGTATATTGCCACCAGAACACTGCTGAAAGTAATGTTCTGGTTTTGATATCCCTTTCAAATATACCCCTGGGTCTCTCTTCCAGCAGCGTGGGAGGCCCTGCATCACTTACGGAGTGATTGACAGTGCCAGGGCATTTGAAACAGCAAACCACCATGTGGCATGAGCTGCATGGTGATTGGTTGAGTAATCACATTGTGAGTGTGATACAGGGCCTGTAATTTGCTTTCAATCACTGGCATACAGCGAGCTGCAGGCTACATTTTCAGACCACTGATCACTAACAGAGTGCAAATGTGTCAGTGATCTATACAACACAAATAGTGCATGTGTGATAGGCTGAGCATAGCCTGCCAATCATTCAAACAGGCAGTTTTGTTTTTCCTCTCACTATGAGGGTTTGGTACTGTGGTGCTAAAGCAGTTATGTACAACTTTAGACTATTAGAGGGAAATTGGAACACATCTAATGATTCACTTCATGAACCCCTATGAAGTGAGCCATCTCTGTTTCAGAGCTTGTGGCTGGAGTACCTCAACAAGGCCAGTATGGAAATATATGCTTTGTAAAGTGAACAATTACTCCCAGAGTGATCTCTTGATACTGATGCCAATGTATACTGTTAATTAACTCAAGGGTGCTCATTTTATTTATTTGGGCAAAAGGTAGGCAAGTGAAAAATGTTGTTTACAGTGGCATAATCGAAAAACTTTCCTGCATTTCAAGTCAGACTAATTCCACAAAATGCCCATGATTAAAGTATTACACCATGTTGCAAATTCAGCTTTCATTTATTTAAAAATTTGATTGTGGGAGCACGGGAACAATATGAATGAATAAAACATGAGTGGCTGTTCACATCACATGCAAGTGTTCACTTTTTTAGTGTCATATAGGCCCTGAAAGTGAAGGTAAGGAAGAATTTCATGTTACAAATAGCACAAAATGCCAGATCAGCATTTTGCATAATTTCTGAAAGGAAAATTGTTGGGGCAGAAAAGTCCTCTGCATGGTAATGGACGTGTACCCCTACCCTGAGTGCCCAACTGTACTGTTGTCTGGATCCCTACTGCTGATTTTTGCTGTCATAGGCAGACACGGATAACATGTGCATGCCATGACATAGGCCTGTCTCACGGATTGTGGTCTTGTAGAACTTGGGGTTCCCAAAGCTCTTCCCTCATAGTGGTGAAAGGCTACCACCTTCACCAGGAGTAAAGCAGCCCTACGCGGTGGTGGCAGTATACTGTGTAGTGATCAGCAGTAGTTAACAGGTACGTTTTACCCTGTCACTGGATTGAGGCCTACAGGTTCACTCACCTTTTTAAAAGTTCCACAGCTGTGTGCGTAACTTACCCTTACCCTACATCAGATAGATGTGGAAGTGCTACACAGCGCAAGAGTTGTGACTCGGCTCTGGGTGTATGTGTGCCTGGGAAGGGTGCAATACAGGGATAGGGCAGCGCTGAGCAGTGCTTCATGAAGTGTGTATGTGCTGGGTGTGTGTGTACCTGCGAGGAGAACAGAACATAAAGGATGTAGTGTTGTGCAGTGCATGCATGGTGAATGCATGTACTGGGTATCTGTGTACCCACAAGAAGTACAGTACATGAACGAAATGGTGTTGTGCAGTGTGTACATGGTGAATGTGTGTGCTGGGTGTATGGGTCCCTGTGGAGGCACAATACATAGAGGTGACAGTGTTGGACAGTGTGTGTGCTGTGGCTGTGTATGTGCACTAAGTGCTTGTTTGTCTGTAATGGAGGATCTTAGATTCCTTTCTGGAAGACCCAGGCATGCATGGTAAAGACATGAGGTGGTAGAGGAATCTTCCAAGACAGATTTGTGTATTGCTGCATTTCTGTGAGCTAGGTAGGGCACGCTTGGGAAAGGAGAGCTAGGCCCCACAAGTGTGTTCTTTGATTCAGTGAGACAGTGAATTAGTATAGAGGTACATGATGTAGGGTTTGGTAGAGGGACAAAGAGAAAGTGGTGACATGATGATTGAAAGAGAGACATAAGACAGAAAGTTTATTCTTTAACTTAATTACCACAAAATACCTGGGAGCATGAGAGTTAAGGTGGGGTAGGTGGGTATGTGGTTTAAGATTCTCTGAAGCGTGCATGCCCATCAGACAAACAAAAATCTGTTCTTACGGCTATCTCGATCATTTTACCAGGGGGCCCTTTGGATGCTGGAGGTCTTGGGCAATCGGCCAATTTGCTCATGCCTTAAAATTACCCTGCAACAAGCACCAGAAATCCAAGAAAGTTCAGAACTGGTGCAATTTCTCACATAATGATATGGAAGAACATGAGTTCACCCAAGAGCAAGGGGCAAAAGCTATGTTTTTTCGGGGGAGCGTAGTGTGGTGTGCAACAAAGGCTTAAAGATGATATGCAACAAAGGACTGACTGGTATTCTGCAAGATGGAAGTGCAGGATAGCGTGCTTCAGGTAAGGGAAGTGCAAATCGATGTATATTGGAAGCAATGAATGCTATGCATTTAGGAGGACAGGGTGATTGACAGTAAGGAGCACAGACTTGTATACATTGGAGGACATAGTGTGATGTGGAGCAGTGAGCACAGGCTGATGTACACATGCTTAATGTCCATTGGTAGATGGGCACATGGTGATATCAGAGCCTTCTGCAGAACAAAATAGTATGTATGGGTGTTGGTCTGTGCATATGAAGCCTATGAGTCTGAACGCTTGCGTGCATGAGTGTCTGTATATTTGGTGATCAGCAGCAAGCATAAATACCTTCTCTCATTGACAGGAAAGACTGCACCTCTCCATCCATGACATTTATTAGATTTTAACAGAGAAGAGATTTTAGCTCTAGGTGTTTGTAATATCGAAATCCATAAATCGACAGAGAGACCTCTAACTTTAAACCAACACTCCCCTTTACCAGTATGCATTCTTTTAAAACAACAGCTCTATCCTTTTGAAACAATGACTATGGAAGGTTTTTAAATACCACTTCCAGTTCCACAAGAAAATGCTACCAGAGGCAGTCTACATACAGTCATATGGACACACATTGATCAGGCTGTTGGCAGGTGTGCCTAGGTCCTGTGTCTGTTAGTCTGTCTGCATGGGTGGTATTTGTTACTACATATATCGCATGTTGGTCTGTGTGCACGGATACCTTTATGTTTGTGGTTCTGTCCATACAGGTGGCTTTATGTCTGTGCACATGGTTGTCCATATTTTCCTTTATGTAGATGTCTAAATCTGGTGTCTCTAGGGAAAGTTGTACAGAGGTTCCGTGTGAGATAGGGAAGTAAAATTAAAAGATGTCAAGCATGGCTCTTGCTCAACCTGGTATAACATATTGAGCTGAGGCCCAGACCCCAACCCACCAGCCTGACTGGGATCCTACTTCTACTGCTGTCAAAGATGCCTGCCTGCCTGTTTTATGGCAGAGCTGGTTTAAGTATACCATTTACGTGACATCAGCGGAGTGAGTGCGGGTTTCTTAAGGCCTGTGTACATGTGCACTGTTCTTCCATTGTTGTCTTGTAGTTCTGGCTCTTTAATGAGCCTGTCTACAGACCAAAATGCAATCTGCACAAGTCTTACACCCTTAATAGAAACATAGTGCACATACGCAGCACACCATGTCAACCCTTACAATGGTTTTACAACAGAGGGTCAATGCCAGTATTTTATTTTATCCGTTTTGTTTTAGATCTGCTATTTAAAAAAATACAGCTGTTTCATAGAAAACTGATGATGTGGGTCTGTCCCGACCACATATCAGGTGGCCAGCCTGTGTGGGCTCTGGGCAATTGCCCATTTTGACTATGCTTTAAAACATGATTGCATCCTCAACCATTCCGGTCTTTGCTGGACAGATGAGAGGCCCAGAAGCAGTGTGTTCACCCTGCATGTCATCCTGCTGCCTGCAGACAGTGCCCTCACCAATGGTAGTGATGCTCCAGGAGAGTCAGTTCAGAATGTTCTTAAGTCATATTACTATCATTCAGTGCACCAGGGTGTGAATGACAGCCTTAGCCCAGACCCCCTTGCATCTGTCTGTTTCCTTGCCTCACTCTCTTACTCTGAGACAGCAACAATTCTTTCAGTTTCAGTATTGGTAATGCAGGCAGAGTTGAGGCCGCATATCACGTGCACTTTCACAAATGTCAAGCTTAACTATATTTTTTATCAAATAACAGAAACTGAAAGATCTGGGATTTCATTTGGGGGGCTAGAGCACATCATGGCGTGGCTGGGCCCTGCTCACCCCCCCCATCCGTGGCTACGACTCCGAAGCATCATTTTGGAACCTGCACATCCCTGCAAAACTGACTTATCGCCGTTGCCTGCACCAAAGCCATGGACAATGCTCACAGAGTGCACAATGCAACGACCTTGACTTTCAACGAAAGCCCCGACTTTGCGCAGCACCTCAGAAAGAACTGTTTCTGTGAGTCTCGGACACCGCATCACCGACATCCGTGGTGCACCGTCCCGACTCTAATGCATTCCTGGCACTGCGTGGCTGTCGACTGACGCATCGCTTTCAGCCCTGCGGTTCGACTGCTACACCATGAATTTGACTCACAGCACTCTTGACATTGACACATCACTGACGCTGCACCACCTTCGGAAACCAAAGTCTCGCACCCGGAACTGGCGCATCACCTACTTTGCACAATGCACGGCCCCCGAGTGCCAACACCTCAACGACCTTGCACTTGCCTTGGAACCGGCACATCACCTGCACCCACGATGCATCCTCTTCCATTGCACGTCGCATCGTCCCCAAGCATTGATGTATCCAAGGTACTGTCAGCGGGTCTGCATGACTCCTGTCTTCGGCCCGCGCTCCATCGTGGTAGGAGAGAACTTTTGGATTTGCGCCAGTCAAGCGCGACTTGGAGTTGTTGCCCCGGTTACTTACTGGTAATCTTCATTACTATGAGTATAGTCTTCCTCGCCACATGAGTTATACAGTAAGCTGCAGCTCCACATCTGAAACCTCCAAGCAATTTTACGCTCCAACCCTCCCATTCCTCCCCAACATGGATGACCATCTTCACCCTTGACCCAGTACAAGAGGAGGCTCGACCTACCCCACTTCCTGTGCAACTACCATGCCCAGCAAGCAACCACATGAAGCCGATAGTCAAACAGGGAGGGAGGGATGGGAACTCATGTGGTGAGGAAGACTATACTCGAAGTAATGAAGATTACTGGTAAGTAACTGTGGCATTACCTCCTTGTAAGTCTTCCTCGCCACCTGAGTTACACAGTGAGCATATACCAAAGCCAAGCGGCTTCATGGTCACCAACAAGAAACCACATACAAAATAAATCAGCCAGTCATCAAGGAATACCCAAATTCCTATGGATGAGCCCAACCAAGGGAGCCAGGACCTTAGTGAAGACCCTCAGGGCAGAAGACAAACCAAATGACAGTACCTGGAATTGCAAATGCTTTGGTCCCACACAAAACCTGAGGAACCACTGGGGCGCAGGATGAATGGGCACGTGGAGGTGGGCATAGAGCAGATCTAAGGAAGCTACCACATCCCCCTGAACCAGTAAGGGAAGAATCTTCTGCAAAGACAGCATTCTAAACTTAACATGAGGGACAAAGAGTTCCCCCTTTTCAAATACAGCACAGGTCTGAAGTCCCCTGAAAGCCTTCATTACCAGAAAAAGAATGGAGTAGAGCCCTTGACCCCTTTGACAGGCTGGAACAGGATGAATGGCCCCTTTCTGGAGAAGATTCTGAACACCCGCCAAAAGCACCTCTCTCTTTGGCGCATCTGATGGCGAGGGAGTGTAGACAAAAAATTCTGGGGGTGGAGAGTCGAAGAAAATCGAGTAACCCTCCCTGGCAATTCGCAAGACCCATTGGTCAGAGACCGACCTTTCCCAAGTCTCCACGAAAGTCAACAATCAATCCCCCGCAGGGGGCTGACCCGCAAGGCCACACGGATAGTCAGAACTTTCTGTGAAAAAAATGGGCAGGAGTAGGGGGAGTAGGGGCAGTAGGGGGGCACCCATGATGCACGGCCCCCACACCCCAGAATGAGCCCACTGAAGCAGGGCTTCCAACCTCCAAAAATAGCTCGCTCTGCCTTACGTCTCCGAAAAACCCCAAGAGCACGCTCGGCAGGGCCTCCACCCTGGGCGTTAGGGCTGGATAAGGCACAACCTCACCCCACTTACCTGCAAATTTCGCTCAGTGAGTCTGGAGCGC